>NC_090936.1:48582010-49228450 GCF_040938575.1 Ambystoma mexicanum
GAAAAACATAAACTGAGGCTACGGGCGCCGTGACATCCTATTTATAACATCCGGTGACGTCGCCCACGACGGAGGCCTTAGAGGGACATCGATCCAATGCCATCGACGCAGGACGCCCTCTGCCGAAAAAGTTTCCGAAGTACACAGCTGTGGACATTACATGTCAAAGGTGTGGAATACGTTGGAGGAACATCTAATCGAAAGAACGTTACCAGTTGGTAAGTATCTTGTTCTTTTAACAAATGCCCAAGTGGCAGCCTCTACGTTGGACAAACATCAAGCCAACATAGAAATGTTAGCAGGAAATACATCTGCCATCAAAATGGGAGATGACCAGCAGCATCAGCATATCAGCATTAAACCTTCCATATGGAATTTTCCATACTAGACCTAGAGCCTTGTTTTCCTCGTGGGCGAGGTCAAGGAAGATTACCTCTGCAAAGAGCGTTGCATTGGATATTCCATCCGAATACTGGGACGCAGAGTGGTCTTCACAATAATATGAATTTCAACAAAGTATTGTGATCAGCAGTCGGCGCGTGCTTGTCTGAACCAGAGTGAAATGGAGTTTTAACAAAAGTACTGACTGAAAGGAGAAACTGGTTAGACATACACTCGGACTGAACCAGGATTTTGTTTGGTTCCTCACAATCCCCTAGCCTCCCTTTTGTATGTGTTTTGAAAACAAATCAAATATCTACACAGAAAGGTCAGTACCTTCCGACTGATAAACATTACAGTTGAAAATGGAGTGGAACCCCCGCTTAATGTAGGGACTTTAATAGCAAATGTAAACAAAATGGGGCACACGAAGACAAACGAAATGCAGTAATGATGAATAAACAGTGCTGACCACGTCACCATGTTGCTAATTAACACTATTGTGACTCTCCTGATAAAGGGATAAAGTGATCCCAGAATGCATTAAGCAGGATAAATAACATTATTGATTTACCAATTTGATCCAGCATTTGAACTACTGACTCGCTAATTTATTTTTCTTATCATATTTATATCTTTTTAAAAAATAGAATACTCTCTAATTTCAAATTGGATGGGTTCTCCGAAAGTCATTACAAATAAAGAATTCTTCAGTGCTTTTCTTTTTTCATCTGGGGAAACGTAAAATAACTTCTTGAGATTTGTGAAGTATCGTGATTTTTGGAATACGAATAATTTCCTTTGTGGAAAAAATCGCCACATTCTCAATTACTATTGAAAAATAATTGTATGAATATTCTCATAGGGTAAGACTTTAAAGGAAAGACACAACTTGTCCTTGCAGTCCTACATGAATTACACATAGACGACTTTCAGGAGAAAAGTCTTAAATTATCCTGCACCCTGAAGCCAAAGGCAAAGGCACCCCAAAGAAATACCACTCAGATTGACCAATTTTTACCAGGGGTAATTAAATGAAAGCAAGTTACAATATAGAATAACGTGTGTGTGAACATGTTTCCTCATCTGAAATCTCTGTGATCTTAACCAGGGAGAGGGATGTCCGGCTTTGTTAGATGCTAGATAGTTTCAGTGTCGGGATCATGTAAGTTTGCTCATTCAAAGAGGTTACATCTATGTCCAAATGTTTAACCTTTCAACGACCTTCATGGGGAATTGCAACAAGAGTAACGGTCCAAAGACAAATTATAGGGTGCCAATTATTCTAACATTATGGCAGTCACCCAATTAGTGGATGCTACCCTAGACACATTAATTGTACTTCATTCTTATGTGGACATTTCTTCACACAAAGACATCTAGATAAGGAAGAACAGTTCACAAGTATTGTAACATTTTGTCAGGTGGTCCAGATCTCTAGATTGCTGTTTGAACACCGTTCTTTCTTTTCCTTAAACTCGTATCAATACTTGGGTTTTGTTCTCGCCATCTTATTTCTGTCTCTTTCTGGAAAAGCTAGGAACTTTGGCTACAAATTCCAAGATTCAATGATTCTTCTTTTATTATCTTTATCAATGGTAGTGACAAACCTTGACATCAAGTTCCAGAGTTCAATGTTGCCCCTTTCACAATTTTTATAAAATGGGGTTGTGAACTTTGACTTCAAGGTACAGCAGGCAGTGTTTCTCCTTTCAATCACTTTCTCAGTTGGCTGTAAGAACTGCGACTTCAAATTCCATCATGTAACAATTCTCCTGTCAATCAGGTTTTCCTTAGGTTCTGGGAACTTTGCCATCAAGTTTGAATTTGATTTACTGCGATTTTCAAAAGCTTTCTCTGTGTATATGCTCATAGTTATGGAATTTTTAAAGTGCAATACCCCAAACTCCAGTATGTCTAGGCGCACAGACAAGCACAGCTAGATGACAATAAACCGGGACAGTGGACTAGGCAGAATATACACGTTTTAAGTGCCTTTGCGAAAAGTCATAAAATCAGGCTTGCCATTGAATTTCCAACGGTAAGGTCTTCCAAAGTTGGGGGTTCTGTGCTGCAAATATATGACCTCCAGTAAATTTATATTTTGATGGTGGAATTCTTGGAAACTGTTGGCTTGCTGATCAAAGATATCGGGAAGAAGTATAGAGAGAAAACCTGTAGGGAAGATACAGTGTGGGCAAACACTAAATACACTAAAAAGTAAGGCAGGGCAGTTTGAAAACTACTTGTTGGTGATGTGGGGGCCATTGAAGGTATTGTTGAAATGAGACAGGTTTTCTATTTAACTGAAAATCGACATGATGCTCAACTGCATTTTGGACTACTGGGAGCCATTAGTAGAGATCGTCTGTGTGATTAAGTTTGGTGCCCACCTCTGTCCCGATGCATAGAGAGGACTCTGCAAACCAGGAATGCCGACCTGACAAGGCCTCATTGCCAGAGCTCTGTGCTACATGGATGGGGTTAAGGAGGAGGTTGCAGAGTCTTAGTGATATCATCTGATGTTGGACAAAGCAGTTAGAAAGATCCAGAACAGTAGTCAGCTAAGCCATGTGGATCACACTGTGGTTTACGCCAGGCTGAAACACAAGGCTAGACTAGAAATCCTTCTAGGAGCTTGGGCCCAAAGTCTGGCAGGAGACTGCACTTAGGAAAAGAAGCTGAAGCGATGCCTGCTCAGGGCTGTAGGACAAACATGAGTGATGGCCGCAAAATCACCAGAACAGCTACAGAATTGCACAAGGCTGATGGAGCCAAGGTAGGAGGTGACATAGATCTTATCCAAAAGTACCCAGGCAGGGGTGAGAATTCCTACCCTGAAGAACTCTTAGGACAAGAGGGAAGCTACATTTCTGGCCTCAGTAAAGCACCCAAGGTAGTCTGAGAGAAAGAGGGGTATGATACAGTATTTACCCCTGTAGGTATTCAAAGGTTACGCCATTGCTGGAGAATGGTTAACATTGGGATGATCTCAGGGCAATGATGAAGAAGTGTGCGGGGACCCTTAAAAATCCATCCCTGAAACTGTGAGTGATCTGAAAGATACTTTCTTTGTTATGGACGCCTTGGGTACTTGTGTTTTAGGAAAGAACAAATTGACAGAAAAAGTCACGATCCACAGCGCTTGTAAGCATAAATTAGACAAAGAGGGTCAAGGCTGCAGGTATCTGGGTAGTGTGGATATACTGCCAGTATGATTCCACTGAGCTAAGTACAAATGCAGCACAAACAAGTCCCAGTCTGACTGTGCCAAGTATAGCAAAATAAAAATCGGGAGTCCAAGTGATTTGTATGAAAGAACAGCCTTTAAAGTCCAAGGTTTAGTACAAGCTGTTCTTTCATACAAATCACTTGGACTCCTGATTTTTACTTGTGGTTTAGCATGGCAACTTCACTTTGGACTCAGGACACTAGGTCTAATTGGAGTAGGATACTTTCAAGGTGAAGTGTTAACAAAACAGGACACTGCCCTCCCCTGTCTACATTTATTATCGTAATTACTATTTCTTAAAATATCCACTGCAGCAACAATGGTCTGGCGGTTGTAACGCTACAAACAACCCATGTAAGCAATGATAGTGAAAAAGAAAGTCCAAACACTAACGCACTGTGGTCCACACTTTAAAATAAATCAGTACAGTACAAGTTAATATATCCATACATCTCCCAAACTAGAAAAACCAATAATCCATTAACATAACTAATATCCATACATAAACATAATTAGAAAATCCAACAGTAACTCATTGGACAGCACGTGCCAATGTTACGCCCACCTGGGCTTTGTGTAGGTACTTGGTTCTTGTAAAGGCACATACACAGTGATGTACATACTAAAGGTGCAGTTTCTAATCCCAGTGCTAATCGTTCTTTAACTTGTTTATTTCATGAGAAGGCTGCATTTCATTGCCCTCTCTCGTGGCAGCAGCATGTCCCGATTTCGGAGCACCGCTGCCATCTTTGCCATTGTATTTATAGCGTGACATTCAGTGATGTCATGACATCCATTACGTCATCACGTTGCGCCACGAAATAATGTGAATTGGCCATTTAGTTCACCTTTAGCTCAGACTTGGTCAGGAGCCCTATTATCACGATACGCCACTTGTCATAAGAGACCAATTTTGTCAAAGTATTAAATAGAATGAGTACTATTACAATTGCAAACTTAATTTTGTTGTGTTATTACCCACAACAATTTCCAGGTGCATTTGTAACTACAATTTGTTAGATGCCTCCTATATAACCAGTACATTCAAGCTGGACTGTAATCTATAATTAAGAATACATGAGAGTATAATTACAGCCCAACAGGGTAGGTACCCCCAATCCTTCTTTCTTGCGAGGGTGCAATGGGGTGGTAGTGAGTGTGGCCGCCAAGTCAAAGTTAATTGTTCTTGCTAGTTAATCACGGTTTTTCATAACCTTGCTTATTGTCCCAACAAACATTACATTTCTACAAAGTGTCATTAGTTATAAAAAAAAAATCTCCATTTCAGTATCCTGATTCAATCCAACTCTGGTGCTCTGTAGTCTACAGATGAGTTTGGCCTCTTTTTGTCTTAATGTGTTTTCCCGATCTCCTAGTCTGTTACTGGACGGTATTTGTTTAACTTAAAAAAAAACATTTGTTCCTTGTTATCCATCTGGTGCATCTTGTCCCAGTGCCCTTGCAATGGCAATATTTACTCTGATGTGATTGACATTTTCCAATGCTCTCTAATGCGAAATTGCAACTCTCTGATTGTAGACCCAAAATAAATTCTATTGCAAAAACAGATATTGATATATATATATATATATATATATATATATATATATAACAAATGTGCCCCTACAGTTAAGGAAATCCTTTCTTTGAATTCTCTGTTGGTCACCTGTCACATATGTTTGTACATCGTTCAATGCATATTTGCACCTGGTGCAATTCATGCACTTGAAAATGCCCTTTACCGGCTTACCACTTAAAGCCCCTCTCTGCGAACAGTCCACATTGCTCATCATAAAACTGGCACCCAGGAAAGTTTTAAGTGTGGGTGCCCTAGTGTACACAAAATCTGTTTTGTTACCAATATATTTTGTCAAAACTTCATCCACTTATAAGATTGGCCAGTATTTTTAGAACATTCTGTAAATTATATGGTTGTCTTATGAGAACAGTGTTATCATTCTCCTATTGGTTTCGTTTTTGGCTGTTCTACTTTTAGCAATTAATAGCAGATCCCTGTTTATATTGTTGACCTTTGTCTTAGCAATAATATCCGTTGAATAACCTTTTTGTACAAATCTCTCTTCTATAAGCTATTTCTCTTCCATGTAGTCACGTCCTCTACTACAGTTTTGTTTGGCACGCAAACATTCCCCTTTTGCAATGTTCTCTATGACACTTTTTTGTGACAACTGGTGGAATGTAAAATTGAGTTGACTTTTGTATCTTTCGTAAATGTACGTGTATGTAGGTTGCCACCCTCAACTGAAATGTACTGATCCAACAATGTAACCTGTTCACTACCTTTTTCCAAAGTAAGTTCAATCCCGAACTCATTGCCATTAAGAAATTCAATGAAGGTTATAAGTTCATCATCAGTACCATCCCATATTAACAAAATGACATCAATCTATCTGATCCATGTACATACTTTGTTGGTCACGTCTGGATATTTCATCACATGTGTATATTCAAATTCTCGCATGAATAAGTTTGACACGGTAGGTACATAGCATGCACCTATTGCCACCACCTTTATCAGTTTGTACAGAACTTGATCAAATATGAAAATATTATGGTGCAAAGTGAAGGCAACACACTCTTTCAACATTGTAACTGATTTAATAAAGAAAGCAGATTTTGTATTAAAAAATAATCAATGGTAGATAGCGCTAATTGATGATCTATAGAGGGGTATAATGCCTTAACGTCCATTGTGGCCAAGATTAGATTTGTTTGCCATTTGATGGCTCCTAAAATTTCGAATAAATGCATAGTATCTCTTACGTATGATTTTAATTTCAAAACTTCAGGTCTTGACAACATATCAATGAATTTAGACAGATTTGCAGTTATCCAAACATTTCCACTTACAACTGGTTGCACATCTAGCAGGTCTATGTACTTCTTGTGCACTTTTGGTAAAAAGTATATGGTAGGGATGCAGGGTGTCTCACAGGCCAGGAAGCCCTTATCATCAGTGATCAATTGAACTTTGTGCCATTTGTCAATTAGCTCTTTATAACTAAAGATGGTTTTGATTACAAATTCAAGACTGGTTTTCACATAACACCCTGGTTGGTTTAGATGCTTAATCCGCTATTTTAATTTCTGTGGAGAATGACTATGTTGCCGCCTTTATCGGCCTCTTTAATTATCACATTATTGTAGCTGCGTAGTTGCTTGATGGCTGCCTGTTCTCTTTGGCTTACATTGCTCCCAAATCGGGTGCTCCACTTACTTTTTTTTATCCAAAAGTTTCTAAATGCCATTAGTGACCGCTTGGTGAAAAGTATCTATCTGTCACAATTATCGCAAAACACTTCGATTTCGTCTGAACCGTTACCCTCCTCTTACTCCTCACCTGTGGAACTGGACTCAGTACTGTATCCTACAGGTTCCCGGTATTGAAGTGAAGAAGGTGATTGCTCCCTACCTCGATATGAAGCCACAGTTGCCACTGGTGAACTGTGGCTAAATGTGACTCCACTACCGAAGCAGGTAAATATCCACAGGGAAAAAGCCTTAGGCTACAAAAAAAAACAAAGTCTGGTGCGTCAGGTCTTGGACGAGTATGCAGAAGAGCAGGGTTGGTGTGATGACTTAACAGCAATATGATGAAGTCGAGTGAACAAAGGTAACAAGGTAGCAGGAAACTGGGCACTGGCCTGATGATCAGGAAAAAAGGTAAACAAGTCCTTTGCGGCCGCGCGCCGGGAGAAAACTGACAACCGCGAGGGAGTGTCAGCTGTAGACAGCAGAGACCGAGTAGAATACTCAGTAGGGCCAGCAGAAGCTGTGGAGTGCGGGGAAGAAGAAAACAAAAAGGGAAAGGAAGAAAGTCAGGTAAGGGCGTGGGCGGAAAGAGGCAGAAAGTGGCCGAGGAGCAGCTAGCAAGAGGGGAAGCACCGCGAGTGCAAAATTCTCTAGAGAGAGAAAGTAGCGCTGGAACAAGCACAGGAACAATCGACAAGCGAAAACTCTGACGTTGCAACGTGCGGAAAGCCGGAAGCGGAGGAACTAAATGCTTCCCAGCAGTCCACACATCAAACCGAGTCGTAAAAAAGACTAGACCGCCACCATGTGATGAAACAAAACGTAAAACAAAACGTGAAGGAAAAGTTAATGGCTGCTCAACCTATACCTGTGTCATTGCTTCCAGGCGCCGGCACCCATGACACTATCAAGCAGTTGTAATTTGTTGGTGGAATAAAATGAGACTTTGGTTTCAAATTAGTTTCGCTCAATGTTGTGCTTTCAATCTGTAAGTCATCTAAGATGACATCGGGCCATGTGTTCGCATTGTCTGACAAAGACGTAGCTATAACGTCTTTGATCGTAAGATTACTCAATTCTGGACAATGTCTTTTGTCTTTGTTGTTCCATGTTGAGTTGTGAAAGTGCTTCTTAACTTTAAGTTTTCTAATGTATTTGTAAATATCAATTTGTATGTTAGTGTAATCACATTCATTTGTTGGTACAAAAGACAAGTCATGATTGAGGACCTTCAATTCTGCTTCAGCGAGAGTACGGTCAGAAAGATTAAGGACCAAATTTACTTGTTCTTTCATTTCTGTGGTATTTTGTCCTTCCTGGCTTCTGACCTGGCTTGTACATCTACCTTGTCTCCAATTTGTCCTGTCAGATTTCCAGCCCCCCCCATTTTCCCCTTGCATGGGTCCTGTGGTGTAATGTTTGTATGAACCTTTTTTGACATTTGAATTTGCCAAATCACCTGCATTGTCTAGTCGCCCATCCCCATCACTTTCTCCATCCGAACTCACAGGCGATGAGCCCGGCGTACTGATTGTAGAAGGAAGCCTAGTACGTTCATTATATTTGGGTTGGAAGGTGTACATCCTATCCAACCTCAGGGACATCATTTCACCAAAATGCCAGGGGTAGCGGAAGTGACATCACACAACCCTTGACCCCCTGATGACATCATAGGAAGTGATGTAATTTGACCCCACCCAAAGTGATATTGCGGGAAGCGATGGAACACAACCTTTCACCCGTTGTCAAAACAAGAAGTGGCATCACATAGCATTGTACACTATGAAAAATATGATTATGATATCACTATAATGTGATGTACATTTCATACAAGAATGGATCACCATATGTATCGTTAAGATCAGTGTGTATATGCCCATATTACCAAATTACTGTAAATGCAAGCAGACGTCCATGACCAATTGAGAATGATGTGTTATTATATAGCACTTACGCTTAAGCGCCTTGTATAGACAAAATATACACCCAATATCACCCAACCTGTGTTGGTACTCATTTATCGACCTCAGAAGGATGAAAGGCTGAGTTGAGGCGTTTAAGAACAGACTAAATCAGTGACTCACCCCCTGAAGTGTGCCTGAAAAAAACCTTTAATGAGTCTAGCAATTATTGTATAGAATTCCAGAAAGACACATAATTTGGTATTCCTATTCTTTCTTATTTAGGGTCAGTGCTGAAAGTGTTAGACTTGTGGCACTCCTATTCTTATTTTTCTTCTTTTTTAAGGGGCCTGAACAAGAAAGCCAGCCACTCCAGAAGTAAAGAGCCACATGGTGCTGGCCACAGCCCAGGAGCTTGCATTACAAAACAAAAATACGTTTTTTTTTTCCAGTGGCCGCAAGGGAGACCACATTGCGACCCCTAAATGACATCCCTGTCCAACTTGTAAACCCAGTCCTCACGTGCCACCTTTCTAGCTTTTCTTAATTTGACTTTCTCCTGGTGTTTCCTTACAATTTCATCAAGTTTCTTGAAATTCTTTTGCATGGTAGTTTCCAAAGCATCCATCTCCTTGATCTCCCTCTCCACTACTTCCATGCCCCCCTCCAATCGTTTGTGTTCCCTATCTACGTGTTCAATCAATAATTGAATCATAATCTTTGAACTATTGTTCCAATTTGCTTCCCATTGATTAGCGAAATACGAATCCTCCGATTTATCAAAATTTGGGAATGTGAGGATTCTGAGCCTCGTGATATCTGATCCTTTTCTAAGTAATTGGCCATACTGGCATTCTCATAATATTTGTTGACTTCTTTAATAGACTTCTTTAATTAATTTATCCCTCATTGTTTCCTTAGTCCAGTCACCGGATGAGTTATCGGTCCTCCGCCGTGCTTAGAAGAGGAATATAGTATCCTCATCTCTGTTTTGTCTATAAGTTGTCATGTTTTGTACCTGTAGGTTTGTCTGATGTGCCCTTTAAGAATGATACTCTCAAGGTGAAGTGTTAATAAAACAGGACACTGCGCTCCCCTATCTCAAAGGTTTTTATAATTATTATCGTAATAACTATTTCTGAAGATATCCACTGCAGCAACAATGGCCTAACGGTTGTAACATTACAAACAACCCATATAAGCAATGATACAGAAAAAGAAACTCCGGACACTAGCGCGCTGTGGTCCACCACTTTATAATAAATCAAAAGACATAGCTAATATGTCCATACATCTCCCAAACCAGAACATCTAATAATAACTCATTGGACAGTAGTCCACAGTTTATAATAAATCCATTAACATAACTAATAAATGTCCATACGTAAACATAATTAGAAAATCCAACAGTAACTCATTGGACAGCATGTGCCAATGTTACGCCCACCTGGGCTTTGTCTAGGTACTTGGTTATTGTAAAGGCACCTACACACGGATGAACATACTAAAGGTGCAGTGTCCCTAGTTCACATGGATAGTTTGTCATTATCCACATGTTCGTTTATTCATTAACGATCTTGTTACTGCATTGTCAACCCTGTACACCATAGTCTTTATAGATAATTTGTCTGAAGGACACGGAAAAAAAAAGTGAAAGGAAAGAAAAGGAAAAATGGATAAGTTCATATATTCCTTTCTGAGATCTCAAGTAAAATACCCATGTAGAAGTCATCACTAATGTAACCAAATAACAACATATGTCTCATATGCTTAAATATATAGATTTGAATATGAAATTATTAATTTTGCTTGGGGGTCCAGATCCACTCCCTATCAAAACACCCTCAAGATTACATCCCAACACTTAAAGCCTCATCACGAGTTGGGTGGTATCCCGGGTGGTATTACTGCTGGGGCTATTAGCGTTACCGCCAAAACCCCTGGCGCTATTAGCACCAGATCACAGGTTTGGCGGAACGGTAAGTTCCCATTCCACATTGGGCCCATCCCCCATTGGGCCCAATGGGGAATTTTATGCACTATTTTACTGCCGGCGGTATTAGTGCAGCAGTAATAGCGCTGGAAATCGGCAAAAGTGTGGCAAATTTGCCCCCAGCTCAGAGCTGCAAATCTTGCCAAACCCATGATTTGGCGGATCCTTAAATGCAGCAGTAATCGCGTTACCGCTGCATTTAAGGGTTACCACCAAACTCACGATGAGGCTGTTAGTCTTATTTGGATCAATAATTGAGTACTCTTACCTATCCAATGTTCCTCTGTCAGTACTCAGTTTATAGCTTTAAGCAGATGCCCGCAGTGATCCATGCCTGCATGATAAAGTCACACCTTTCCTTTTAGTGGGTATCAATTGGAGCCCATATTCATGATTTTGGATCAAAGATCAAACAGTGTGGTAGTCCCTCAATTTGTTTTTAAAAATGATATTTACCTGCAATGGGGAGAACTCTACCTTGTGAATTAGAGTTGCTCAACCATTATTAGGGTCTTCTTTTAAGTCAGGAAACATAAAGGGATCGGGTATCCGAGCCAGTACGGAGCCCGGTGCCAAATAGTGAGACCTGTTACATCCACTGTTTCCACACGTATCCGCCTCGAACGTCATGGACTTAGAACATTTCCCTACAGGGGGAGTACCCGTAATTTATTTATTTATTTATTTATTTATATTTATATAGCGTGCAAGCAGCCCAAGGGCATTGAGGCGCTGTTACTTGCATGAGCTTAGTTACGGGGGTACAGACGTGGTAGCAGTAAATGGCACATTGCAT
Organism: Ambystoma mexicanum; assembly: GCF_040938575.1. Taxonomy (NCBI): domain Eukaryota; kingdom Metazoa; phylum Chordata; class Amphibia; order Caudata; family Ambystomatidae; genus Ambystoma; species Ambystoma mexicanum. The sequence continues at coordinate 48,593,587 of NC_090936.1, forward strand.
ACAAACACAGACATAGGTATCATTACAGCTTATTTGATTGGTCAATACAGATTAAGCAGTGGGTCCTATGGTTGGTATTCATGCCGCTACGAAGGACCTTATGAGAAGAGGATGGTTTTCATTGCTTTACGGAAAGCGAGGAGGGAGGCCTCACTTCGGATGGTGGGAGGTAATGCATTCCAGTGAGTAGGTGCGAGATATGGGAAGCTGGATCCACCCGCTCTAGCCCTTTTTACTAGTGGTATACAGAGCATGTTGGTATAGGGTGATCTGGTTGGTCTTGTAGAGGCAACGGGGTGGATTGTTTGTGAGAGGTAGTCGGGAGCAGTGAGATGGATGCACTTGTGTGTCAGTGTCAGCGCTTTGAACACGATTCTCTCTTTTATTGGGAGATAGTGGGCCAGTTTTCTGGCCTCCGAGATGTGGTCTCTTTTAGCAATGCCTTGGGCTGCACGGAGAGCACTATTCTGGATGACTTGTAGCCTCACCAGGTTTTTTTTTATGTTCCTAGAAATAATACATTGCAATAGTCTAGCCTGGAGCCGGTGATGGCTCTGGCTATGTTTGTGCAGTCCTCTTTGGAGAGAAAAGGCCTGACTGCGTTGATAAGTTTAGCGTGATATGCAGCTGAGGAGGCAATTGCGTTGACTTGTCTGTCCATGGATAGGTTGGAGTCCAAATAGACTACAAGAGTTTTGATTGAGTCTGAGACAGGTATTTTGATGGTGTCGATGGTGAAGTGACTGAATTGGGAGTCAAGATTTTTTAGCGTGTCGGGGGACCCTACCAGTAGGAGTTCAGTCTTGTCAGAGTTGAGGCATAGTCCATTGTCTGCCATCCAGGCTTGGATGGTGTTGTAGAGATTGTTAAGGGTCAAAGAGTCAGTGTCATAGTTGCCGGTGAGGGTGAGGAGGATCTGGGTATCGTCCGTGTAGTTAGTGTAAGAGATACCCATAGCGTCGAGGATGAGGAAGAGGGGTTGTGTGAAGATGTTGTAGAGGGTGGGAGAGAGGCATGAGCCTTGGGGCACACCACATAGTATGATGGTGGGTGAGGCAGAAGCTAAGTCAGAGAATACTTGCATGGTTCTGTCTTGTAGGAAGGAGGTGATCCATGCTGTGGCGTCACGGGAGAACTTGGCAGTGGAGGAGAGGTGATGGCATAGGACGTCATGATCAACGAGATCGAACGCCGCAGATAAGTCAAGAAGTAGGAGAAGTGCTGGTTTGCCCATGTCTCTAGCATCGTCCATCTGGTTTTTCAGATCAAGTAGGGCGGTTTCCGTCCCATGTCTGGGGCGGAAGCCAGATTGTTGGAGTCCCAGGAGTTTGTTCTCTTCGATGAAGTGCTGAACCTGCAGGTAGGCTGCTTTGTCCAGTATTTTGAGGAGGAAAGGGACAGTGGTGATGGGTCTATAGTTGTTGGGGGAGGTGGGATCGAGAGTTGTATTTTTTAAGAGGGGGCAGACCCATGCTTCCTTAAGGGAGGCGGGGACTTTCCCTGTTGCAAAGGAGGCATTGACAAAGGCTGTCAGGAAGGGAGCAAGCGCTTCTGTGCAGTCCTTGATGAGAGTGGCTGGACAGGCATCACCTTTACAGTTAGAGGGTTTGATATTCCTCAGTATATTAATGATTTATTTTTCCTGCATGGGTTTGAAGGAGAAGGGTTGAGGGGAGTCCGAGGTTGGTGGTGGGACAGGTATATGATTATTAGGCAGGGCTTGTTTAGTAGCTAGTATGTTGCTTTGGAGGCGGCTCAGTTTGGTTTGCATGGCTGTTTGAATTTCGTCGCACCAGGCTTTGACTTTGGTGAAGTTTTGGGGGGTGGGCGTGGGAGTCTCTAGCTCCCTGAAAATGGCGAAGATTTCTTTTGTGCTAGATTGGGCTTCCGAGATTCTGGATTCAAAAGATTTGGCTTTTGCTTGGGTGATTGCTTCTTTGTAAACCGTAGAGCGGGCTTTAAAGATTAACTTATCTTTGTCAGTGTGGGATGTTTGCCACTGTGTAAGAGCTGCCTTTTTTTCATTCCGGAGTGTGAGCAAGTCTGGGGTGAACCAGTAGTTAGAGTGGCTGGTGAGTTTGGATTTACGAGGTTTAAGCGGGGCAATGGAATTGATAGCTGCTTTGATGGCAACATCATAGGTTGATAAGAGAGTTTCTGGGTCTGAGGAGAAAGGCGGTCTGAAGGCTGGGCCTTGGAGGAAGGGCAGTAGCCTTTCCTTAGTGAGCTGACGGGAGCTTCTTATGAAACAGGGTGGTAGAGGTTGAGGTGGCGGAGTTGAGGAGCTGGTGGTGAGGATGCTAAAGGTGATGATATGGTGGTCAGACCATGGGGTGGGAGTGGTTCCAGTGATGATGAGTGGGCAGTTGTGCTGAGCGATCCAGTCAAGTGTTCTGCCCTGGGTGTGAGTTGGGCTAAAGATGGTGTTCTTGTAGCCTAGTGTTTTGAGGGCTGAGTCAAGGGATGTGGCTGCTGGGTCTTTCCTGTGCAGGAGTCTTAGGTTGACGTCCCGAAGGAGAATGGCTTTCGAGTGTTTTTTGAGGTTGTCAGATAGGAGGTGGATGAGGGAGGCTTGGAAGTCTCCTGTTGGGCCTGGAGGGTGATAAACAATATGAACAGCAATGGTACAGTGGGAGGAGAGGTTGATTTTGACTTGGAGGTAGTCGTTGTTGTTGTGTAAGGATTTTTATACTTTTCTAATGGTGAGTCAGTCTTTGGCGATGATTGCTACACCTCCACCTTTAGAGGGGCGATCTTGTCTGGTGATGGAATAGCCAGGGGGCAGTGCCGGAGGCCTCATGTAGCCAGGTTTCTGATATCATGAGCAGGTCTAGGTCATGGGTGGTTATGAGGTCATGGATGTCCAGAGCATGGGCATTGATGGATCTAGCGTTGATCATGGCGCATTTAAGGTGGGGTTCTGTGGCGGATAGGGCGGGGTCCGTGGGAGGAGTGGGTGAGGTGGTGGGCAAGGGTAGTGTTGAGCAGGGGGCTTGGGTGGTGTTGTGGTGGGCGGCGGTAGAGTAATTGCATATCACACATTTTGCACTGGGGGCTCGTTTTCAGTGGTGGTGGACACAGGTAGGATCACATTTGGCACAATAGCATTCAAAATGGGGGTAGAAGAATTGCCTGTCACACATTTTGCACTGGGGAGCGCATCTTCAGTGGTGGTGGACACAGGTAGGATCAAATTTGGCACAATAGCATTCAAAATGGGGGTAGAAGAATTGCCTGTCACACATTTTGCACTGGGGAGCGCATTTTCAGTGGTGGTGGACACAGGTAGGATCAAATTTGGCACAATAGCATTCAAAATGGGGGTAGAAGAATTGCCTATCACACATTTTGCACTGGGGTGCTCGTTTTCATTTGGTGGTGGGTGGGGTAATCATGTGGTACGCTATCAATCTTTCCGAAAGCGCTGGGGGTTGCCATGGCAACCAGCTGCTCTGCGTTACTGGGATCACGTGTCTTTTCACATTGAGCCAGTTGTGGCGGATCACATGACCGGTGTTCTGAGTATTAATGGCCCGAACAAACTTGGTGCTTCGCTTCTGAATCTGTATTCTATTGCCATTGCTTTTTGTGATTCTTGACCCTTGATTTATTGTGACCTCGGCTTGCTTATTGGATTCCCTTTGGATTGCCCTTTTGTCTTCTGGCTTTTGGATCGTTTGACCTCAGACCGCTTATCCACCTTCCTCTGCTTCGTGATTCTGATCCCTGTTTGTTTACTAGGTTCTGACCCTTGGATTACTCTTTGACCTGCTGCTGCCTAACCCTTGTCTCTGCCTTACCTGCATTCTGCTGACCCGGACCGCTTCCTTGACTTTCCTTGGATCGTGATCATTCATTTGGACTTTGGAGCCCTGCTTACCACGGACTTCTTCTATGGCGTATTGAACTAGAGACGCTTCGTGCTGCTGATTAGGTGTCCTCGTGCCGGCAGTGGGTATGTGGATCACTGAACTCTTTTCTTTCTACACAGACTCTGGGATTTGAAACAATTAGGCGTCCTCGTGCTGGCGGGTGGTAGGGTCTTCCAGACTTACCTTGGATTACCTGATTCCTTTTCTTCACGACCCTGCAAGAAACATAGAGATGGTAAGATCGTTCTATGTTGACTCTATATTTAGTAATCTGGTTACATCTTTGCTTAGTGTCTAATAGTCTTGGTGTTCTTCTAGGTTAGATGTCCCATGGTTACACTTACTACTTCCTTCTTGAGCAAGAATATCAGCCTATGCTAACATTATACTTTTTTCAGCTATCCTAACTAGGAGATGCAATAAAAGGTGCTGACCATGAAATACTTCAATCAATAAATAGTTTTACATAAGCAGCAACTGATTGCAGGTAAAAATATATTTTTTTAAACAAATTGAGGGACTACCACACTGTTTGATCGTTGATCTAAAATTCTGAATATGGTCTTCACTTGATACCCACTTAAAGGAAAGGTTTGACTTTATTATACAGGCATGAAAAATTGGGGGAATCTGTTTAAAGCACAGCACCAAACAGCAATGACAATAACATACCCAAGATGCATTGCTGCGTGGTTCTGATCTGCAGGTGAACTGCAAGGGATGGCTTCTTGGAGGCACTGTTTTGTGTGTGTCCTATTGACTGAAATGGCATTTTGTCCTTCTGATCCTGGCGTAAGGTGCCCCAATTGCCCCCTTCTTCCGCTATTTAAAATTCTTCTCTTCTACCTTCCTCCACTCTCTGGGTGTTTGCTTTCTCTCCTCTTAATGGATTTCTCTGGATCTCTGGATTTTCTCCACTTTCCAGATTGTCTCTTTTTCGTCACCTTGCTCCACTATCAGGATTTTCTCCACCCTCCAGGTTATCTCTTTCTCTCCACCATCTTCCTCCACTCTCTGTATCCTCCAGACTCCTTGGTGGTCACCTTCTCCATGCCGTATTCCTTAAGGGGAGAAAGGTGAGGGAAAAGAAGGCTACGTGAAGTGAAACGGTGGTGAAGGGAATGTTCAGAGAAGCATGAAGAGTTGAAATGGTCATTAGGACAAGCATTTTGAGGTGTTCTCTATTGTTAGAAGGAATGGGGCAGAAGGATGAGAGGAAGAAGAAATTAAGGGAGATGAAATGGGTGAAGGAAATGGCAATTGGGGACGAAGAAGGTGGGATAAGGGCAGAGGAGAAGAAGAAAAGAAAGTATTGAGAGGATGAATAGAAATTATACAGATACATTAATAAACTTTTTAATGGAATTAGGATGAAGGGTGGGAAAAGGGTGAGGGGAGGAGAATCGAGAGAGGAATGTTTGACAAAGAGAAGAATGGCTGAATGGAGCTGAATATTGAAGGTGAATGAAGGGATGAGTGATGGAGGATGAGGCTTTGTGGAACAACTGAATGGAGTGGAAAGGCTAAGTGCTGAAGGATAAGGAGCCAGTGAATGGCAGGAGTAAAGAGTAGATGTACTGAGGGGAGGGTGGAAGTATAGTGTGGAGGAGAATAATTGGGAGAAATACAGAAAGAAAAAGGGGAAGACAAGTGTGAAGTGGTATTTGTTCAGTCGAGAGGAAGGTGTGATGAATCCTGCACAGTCATCACTTTAAGCCCAATTCAACCTCTAGAACTTAATCAATCATACAGTGGCCAAATTAAACAATTACATTTCTTCTTTCTTGTACTTCGTGGCCTATTTATGTTCCACTAATGTCACCTAAACTAATAACCTAAACTAATAACTCTAGGCATCCACCTCGGTTTCCTGTAAAAATATATATACATATAATATATGGGTATACACACTCACATATCTATTATTCTTGAGATCGCCATGTTTTGGCATCACAAAATATTCATGGCAATTTACCTTTGTACTTACTCCCATAATTAAGCTGCAGGATGACCGAGAGCCACAGGACTTTGGAAAGGGGTGGTCGCCAGAAGTAAATGAAAGATGAAACACAACCTCTGAGTGGCGAACTATAAAAAGGCAGAAAGGGCGCAATTTCCCTTTTATGAGAAGTTGAATTGGGAAAACCTATAACCTGCATTGCCAAAAGCCAAGGGGTGATTTCAAAGAAGTGGAAGAGCAATACAGGGAAGTTTGTAACCTGTATTGTCAACAGCCAACAGGCTGCTTGAAAGAAGTGGAAGTGCAAGGAAGGGATCCTTGGAACCACCAAGAGGTTGTCCAGAAAGAGTAAGCAGGCCAAAGAGACAGCTCTCCTTCCATGAAGATGCACAATTGGAGAGACCTATAAACCATATTACTAATAAAGAAATCAACTGTAGATATAGAGACCTTTTAGAGTTAGTCCTGGCAGGCGAGTGGACCAGGAAAGAACCAGTTGATTGAACCACATATGTTGATGGTAAAAGAAAAAGAGGTTGAACGAGAGACATTGAATAACTGTTGCATTACTTAAGATATTGAAAGAGCTATCCTGACAAAAGCATTTTAATGAAAGAATAATTGTGATTGCTTATTTACTTTCGAAGTCTGGGAAGAACATTGTGTGAAAGAGAACTATTGCTACCAAAGTATTTCTGAAGTTTGAGAAAGACATTGTGGGCAAAATAATTATTTTTAATTTTATATTTAGTGTGGAAAAGAGAAGTTCTCGACCAGAAGCTGCAAGAAAACTGGAAACATCTCGCTTATCTATAACCGACGATAAAGGAAGATTGAATGAGTCAATAACAAAATACGAAAGAAATCCAAGAGGCCCATCAATACAAATTAAAAGAACATGTACGCAGAATGTGAAAACATCGCAAAAAGATGGAAAAGACAAAGAAAAATCAAATCCTTTGCAAGATCTCTGGGCCTGGCTTCCCAAAGCCTTGACCACAGAAAAGAAATAGCAACTCGTTTCCACAAAGCTCTACGACGACTCAATAAGAGGAACAAACATCAAACGAGCCAAACTAGGCTCGTGGAATACCCGTGGATTTAAGCACCTTACAGTACAGAGTGATGTTGATTTGCCTTCTTTCGATATCCTGTGTTTACAGGAGACTTGGTTAACTACAAAGCCCACCCTAGACGGATATGATATAGCCTTTGAAACAGCAAAAAAGGGATCTAAGGGGAGACCCTCCTCGGGGTTGTTAATCGCAATCAGAAATGGAAAAGGAATGGAATTGTTAAACATCTTGACGTCATCATTACTTATGGTCTCAGTACAGATAAAATGGACCTACTGGAACACTATAACGACCAAATTAGTGACAACATCTCTGATTATCATAAATCTGTACTGGAATCCGGATGCCATTTCGGATAAAGACTTTCTGGACTCAGTAGGAAAAGAAATTGACAAGGCTTACATTGAATACTCTGAGGTCCATCTGCTTATCTGCGGAGATTTAAACGCTGTATGTGCTAAGAAATGTTCAGGTAAGGCGAGAACAAAGGCCGAACTGAGAGGGGAAAAATGGTCAGCCTTGATGAAATTAAAAAATCTTGAAAACGTGGCCACGTCTTTTCAAACGATAAATCTGTCTCCAACATGGGAAGGTAGAAATGCTATGGCCACAATTGATTACATCTATGCTTCATCCACACTACTGCCGATCATTGCATCCTTTGACATCCAAAAAACTAAGGCGAGTGATCACGATCTGCTATGCCTAACTTGGTCAGCCACTGCAACCGAAAAAACAATGTGCGCTCCAAAGTTTAAAACGAATCCTAAAGGAAATCGGCTCGCCTTGAGTTAAAAAAATGTTATCTCCTTAACTACCAACTACATTAAGCGAGATCTGTTGGAAGGCGCCTTTGCACAACCAAACTATAGTGATCTTCTAAACGTTTTCACGAAACCTAAAATTAAAAACGGTACATTTACAAACAAGTCAATACAAATTTTGGTCATCAGAAGACGAAAACTCAGAAAGCTAAAGAGAAGATACATGAAATCCGGTTTAAACATCGACAAACAAGACTGGACCTGTGAACTAAGGACCTACAAGTCCTGGCTGATAGAGCGTCGACACATTATGTATCAAAAGGACTCAGAAGACATGCTAAGGTGTGTGTCCTCCAAAAATCCCCGAGATTTCTGGGCTCTGATAAATGCGACTGATCAAATCAACTCAGATGCCCTGATCAATGGCATTTCGGAAGCAAAATGGAAAATCCATTTTGAAAACCTCTTCTTTGATGTCGCTGCAAATAACATCATTATCCAGGAACAAAACCAATCTTTGTGGGTGGAGCTCCATGACGCAGAAGATATTTTATACATCTTGAAAAAGTTGAAAAACTCAAGAGCCCCTGGGCCGGACGGCCTGACCAACATGCACTTAAAAGAACATCCGGAGGTTTGGGCAAAGTTTATAAGTGCAGGCATTCGAAGAGTGACCACAGCGAAAGCTCTGCCAAAATCCTGGACAAATGCGGTGATTGTCCCTATTTTCAAGAAGGGGGTGAGAGATGATCCCAGAAATTTTCGACCAATCGCTTTGCTAAATGTGATCGGCAAGGTTTATGGATCTCTACTCCTTAAACACTTCCAAAAATGGGTAGAGAACGCGCCATGTAACGACCCGTTTCAATCTGGGTTCAAAAAGAACGTGGGAACAATTACCAACATTCTCACGGTTAACATTCTAAAAAGCAAGTCACTTGCTGGTGGCCCACAAACCTATATGGCTTTCGTCGATCTTAGCCAAGCGTTCGACCAGGTAAATAGATCAAGGCTTTGGGAAAAGCTAAGGGTCTGGAATGTCCAGCAAGCATATTACAACCACTCATAGCCCTCCATACGGCCACTAGAATCCAAGTGAGGCTTGACCATCAAGGAACACTCTCAGACGAGATCCCTACAAACCGAGGAGTCAAGCAACGATGCCCGTTGGCCCAGGCGCTCTTTTTGACCTTTATAGGGGACTATAAAGAAACGGAGCACATGTTTCGATCCTTCCCTCCACAAATTGGAAACACGAAAATCTCAAGAATTTTATATGCGGACGATATAATTATTGTAGACCAGACAGCAATAGGGTTACAAAGAAAACTGACCAACCTTGCTGCATACATCGCCGCAAATGGCTTGGAGATAAACAAGCCAAAGACTAAGATTCTGTTCTTTGGCAAAGGAAAAATAAAAAGCGACCTTTTCACATGGACTTTGGAAGGAGAACCTATTGAGAAGGTGACAGAATTTAAATATCTGGGTATCATGGTGGATAACACGCCAAAGGAAAACGCCATGCAAAAACAACTCTTGAGAAAAACAAAGAGTTTAATATCTCAAGCCAAAGCAATAGACAAGAAATTTGGCCGTTTTTCTCTCATACCAGTTATAGAATTTTACAAAACCAAGGTCATACCTACACTTGTGTATGGAGCTGAAGCTATGCCTGGCCTTCCAAAAAAAATCTGGCCCATGATAGAAAGCCAATATTGGAGAGAAGTTTTAAATCTACCGAGTTCCACACCTCTGGTCTTAATAAGATGTGAAATGAGCCAGCTCTCGATGACCGCATTAGTAGAAAGGAACACCATGATGCTTTTCAGAAAATTACTTCTTGAAAAACGCTCGAAACTTCTAGAAGCGATAAATGCAGAAGCTGAAAGTGGTTGCTCCGCTGTCCTGACCCAGTGGTACAAGGATCAAGAATTGAAACTGGAAAAAATAAATTGCTCAAAAAAAGACCTGGTGGAAAATCCAATGAAAATTCAAAAGAAACTAAACGAGCTTGACTGGGTCAACACCTTGGAACAAGCAGGTTCTTACAAACTGGTGGCCGATCTACCACTCATGACCTTTAAATTACACGAACTCCAACCTTTTGTGAAAAGATATCCTGATCGTAAATTGAGGAATACTTTTTTAAGAGCTTGTCTTAACTTACTCCACACTAATGAAATTCTCAAGATAAGAGGTCTAGCAACAACAAACAAATGCAGATTCTGCAAAGACCCAGTGGTGGTAGAGACCACAAGACACCTACTCCTAACTTGTCCAGGCGTAGAGCTTATAAGAAATTCTTGTCTGAAGACGATGTTAGCAGCGGCACATACCTTTGACAAAGAGATTTGGTGGGCCAGGTTAATCGGAGGTGGGCGTACTACATGGGTTACTGCAACTGCTAAAATCTTGGACACAATACTCGCGACTGCAAACAAAGAAGATGTGTAGAGTAAACTGTAAACTGTTAACTGTAATAATCCAGAAACGAAGAGTTTGAACACAAAACCTTTTAAAAACCTTTTAGGTTAAAGAAAGTATATAAAAAAAAATAAAAATAAAAATAATAATTATTGTTATGGGTTATTGAACCAAGTGATTGCAGAAAAGACATTTTCTTTATCAAGAGGAGAGATACGAAGACTAGAAAATACTTTGTTTGTTTTTGTGATAACAGAACTTGTTTAAAAATGCTCCTAATTGAATCCACGGGAGGGGAATTTAACCCTGGTTACAAGGAGTGTATTCTATCATTTATGAGTTTACAGTTTTGCCATATTTCTGTTGACGTGAAAACAGCCAAATGTTCCCTAGTTTAATTTGATGTATGTATTAGTGTGAGGGTCAGAAATTGTTGGACACTAGGTCATCCTCCTTTAGTTTCTAGTCTGCTAGGTAGGGCCCCTCTTGTTAGGAAGGGAAAGATCAGTGTTTATCTCACCCAGTTTAATTTAATAAAATGGCAAACATTCAGAAAACTACTCCTCTGTGTCCATCTCGCATTTCTGACTCCTCAAAAACAGCTGAGAGGAAGAACCTCAAAGATAGTTGTTATCCATTGTGGTGTCCAAAAAATATAAAAATGAAGAATGAGATCTGGTAAATTTGCGCCAAACTTAGGTTTAATCCAATTTCAGCACACAATAGCCCCTAATACATGTGGGCACTACACCAAATGAAAAAAGAAAGTTGATCCCTCGACACATGTTTCTCCACCTAATAGTGTTGACAGTTCATCAGGAGGGTATTTGTCATAATTCTGACTTTATACTTAAAATAAAGTGTTGTTATTTACATTAGTAATCATATTTCATTTCCATTACAAAGATAATGTTTGTAGTAGTTTGGCTCCAGATTGATTGTACAGCTCATAAAAGTAAAGTACTTACAACATAATTCATCTTTGACATCCAAGGATCATTTTGTTTTGAACAAATAGATTCTGAAACTTTCTTGCTTTGTTGTTTTTTTTGTCTTGGGTTTGCGTAATTCTACGAATAAATGTAAATATAGTGCTTTTAGTTTCCCAAATTTTATCCCTCAACAGAGTTTGCATTCTTGTGCATCTAAAATGAACTAATCAGGTTACATGTATTCTAAATATCCAGCGTACCTTGAATTTGCAGCTGATTCTGCTTGTAGGGTTCCCGTAGTTTCAAAAACCTTGCTGCATGATAAGGCCCACTTTCAGCTGCACCCCCTCAGAGGCATTCTTACTTTCCTCACCTTCCTCCAGAAACTCAATGTCTCCAGAGCTCTGGTCCTCTCCAGGCTGGCCTACTGCAACAGCCTTTTGCTCCATCAGCCTAGCTCCTCCTTTTGCCCCCTTCAACTAATCCAAAATAGGACGGCAAGACTTATCCGTGGCCTCAAACCCAGGCACTGCATCTCTCCAGCTCTAAAATCTCTCCACTGGCTCCCAGTTGCTGCAAGGATAAATTTCAAGACCCTCTGCATCATCCACAAAGCTTTCTGGGACATTGGACTGCTCTCCATCCAACTCTCTCTCCCTAAATACCTCCCTGCTAGAGCCCTTCAGTCTTCTAGCTCCAACTATCTGCAGATCTGATGCTTTTCCAAGCAGAGAGTGGGGGATAGATCTCTCTCCTCCGAAGGTGCCACCCTCTGGAATGGCATCCCTGGCCCTCTCAGACTTGAGCGGGATCTCCTTAGGTTCCGGAAGCTTCTCGAGACCCTCCTTTTCTCTTCATCCTTCCCCTCCCCTGCTAATGTCCCCCTTTGCCTCTTTTGACTGGCTGCCTGGTTCCTCTCGGTTCTTACAGGGCACCAGGCCCTCCTCGACCAGTGTAGCCCTGCACCTGGTCTCCCCTGACACCCACGCCCTCCACCTGCACTTGCCCTTCTGGGCTCCCTCCCCCTGCACTAGCCGTGCTGGGCCTGCACCCCTTTGCGCCCTTCCAGCCCCATCCCTCACACTAAACACGTGGACCTTCATCCCCTGCACTCTCTGAATTCCCCTTGCTCTGTCCACCTGGCCTCCCCTGGCACTCGCTTAACCCACGGGCCCTTCCTCCATGACTGGCACTTGCCCCCTCCCCTCTCCCTCACACTTCTTGTTTCTGCACTTGCACGATCCGAATGTCACATGGCCTAGTAGGACAGTTTTTTGTTTTTCATCCCTGTCCCCCTCCTTTGCCTTGTTGCGCCTTGAAGCACCTTGTGTATAAGTGCATTGTACATTTCCAATAAATAAAATAGTTACACTGGTCACTGTAAGCATTTGCAAAATATCTCTCATGTGTCTGAAAAGCCCCTCGTCTCCTTCACTGGCTACAGCTCTCTTGCATGAGGTGAAACTCTCCCTTTCCCTGGTGAGGCTGGACCTGCTGTATCTCTATCACCAGGAGCTTAGCCTCAATGCTCTCCTTTTGTCTTTAAGTTTGTCATGGAAATTTTGCTCAGCGAACAGGAACTCAGTCAAATTCTTTCCCTCCCAATTTATGAGGACGGATCTTATCCCTCCGCCACCTTCGGCTGTAACCAAATAACAAATTGCGACACCACAGGCTGGGGTGCAACGACTGCTGCATCAATGATTCCATAATGCTGTGCAAAACCTCATTTTAGACGATCAAGATAGTACACCAGATTTTCACCCTTCGCCTGTTTACAGGAGTTGATTTTTGCCCAATCAGTCTTTCGAGGACATAGTTTGGTAATTTTCTGGACTATTGCATCAGTAAAAGCTTTCAACCCAGCACCATTGGAGTCCTTCTTATGGCTAGTTGCAACGCTGTTTTAGCAATGTAAAAGTGTCAGTATGAAGGGCTGCTCGCAGCAATTGGTTTGGATCAGAATACGTGGGATGAAAACAGTCTATGATGACCTGCAGTTCCTCTTGGAACTTCACTGGAATCTCTCGTATCTTGGGGAACTTTTGAAAAATATTAAATAGGTCACTGGCACTACATGGCGCGTGCTCTGTGGCTATGGTGTCTTCTCCTCCTCCAGGGAGTTGTCTGAGTTGGAATGCTCCGGTGCTGGTAGCAGGGGCGAATCTAACTGGGAACCCTTGAAAGGTGAAGGAGTAAGTGGAAGATGGTGAATGGGAGAGGTTGGAGATCTGAGCTTGCAATGCGTCTGGAAGCGGGCTAGTCATAGAACTCACTGGGAGGACAGGAGAGAGGATGGTGGTTGGGTGGAGTCCAGACTAGCAGTGGACACTGGACAGACTGGCTGAGGACTGGTGCTAATTTTAAACGGCTGGATTGTAATAGTCCAGAATGTCCTCAAGGGATTCTTTTGGCGGGGGGTGTCCCTTGGATGACAGAGCATAGACAGTTGTACCCAATATTCTGGGCAGGAACCTGTAGGCTGGAATACTCAGTTATTAGTTCTTTATCTTGCTCCTGGGGATTCTCTTGGATATCTTTTAGTGCTTGGGACTTCGGATCGGACTATCTTTTTTTGGCTTTTGTGTACCAGTATAGATAACTATCCCATTGCTGTTTGTGTATTCGTGCACCTTTCTTCACTAATGCCTTGCGCATTTCTGTTATTTTGTCTAACTCAAATGTGCCTTCCTGTGGGAAGTGTTTAGTTGACTCACACTGCATGTAATCGTACCATTTATCTAGAAACGTACAGGCTTTGGGTGAGTAGTGTGTATACGTAAAGTGAGCTGGACTTTTAGGGGGAAGTGGCACTTCTATAGACTGACCTGAACCCAATTCTCGTAGGAGTGAGACAAGGTATGACTTATTGCAGAACCAGGTCCATACCTAACTCCGTCTGTACCAGGGCACTACAGTGTTCCAGAGCTGGCGAGGCAGGTTTGCCTCATAGCTGACCACTTTGAAGCATATATCCAGAGGTTTGAATGGTGGCACATGACGTCTGCCCTTCCCCCGTTACAGAAATCTCAGCAGCACACTCCGGAGTTGGTCAAATTCAGATGACTTCTGATTCAAAGCCTACATCCCCTGTTACACTACCCACAATACAGACTGGCGTTCCACTTACCAGAGACAGGGTTAGGGAAGGGTCGCAGACAATGCAGTGCAACGAATCTGAGGACTTTGTGACCTCTCCAGAGGGGAGCCTTTTCTTGTGAGGCTAGGGACGTGAGCCTGCTATGTAACATGCCCCTTAGGGGTGGCTGCAAGTGGGACCTCACAGGGAGAGACTCCCCCCATGGGGACAAGGACTCCCGTTCTGATGAGGAATTCCCTTTTCATCTCACACAGAAGTCTGATCAATCTATGTCAGTTGACAGACTACCAGAACCCTCCTACACCTGTCATTGTAAAGTAATTACAGAAGATAAGTACTTGTCAAATACTGGTAGGTACTGTGACGAACAAACTCAAAGGAGATATAATGATTATATTACCAACAAAGAAAAAGGACTATGATGGGAAAATGGGGGAGCCCCAGAACTTCAACATAAAAGGGGAGTAGCCAGAGAACGAGAGAAACAGACCCAGGAGATTCGAATCATCTGGTCAGGAGACACTGGGAACCTGGAGGAAAAGCTATCAGACAGGCGAACAGCAGGAGGAAGAGAGTGCCCAAGTCGCACAGTGTAAGCTGCAGACCAGAGGAAGTCTGCAAGCTTGAGAACGGATACAAGAGGGACGCTAAGGAGAGACTCCTGGCAAGCCCTGGCTGGCAAGTGCCCAGGCTGCCGCAAACCACATAGAGCTGGCCTCCCTACCTGAAAGAAGTCCTTGGAGCGAGTGGCAACAGAAAAGTAGTGCTGGGAAAGGTGAACGAGTCAGAATCCCTTCCGACGTCGAAACCACACCGAGAGGAAGACACAGAACGTGTCAAAGGAAAGAGAAGGAACAAGGACAAGAGTTACCCTGACAAACCACAGATAAACTATGAAGGCGACCTCTGACCAAGTGACGCAGTCCTATTACACCACAGTTAACAGGGAAAGCAGGAGACCGGGGAAGGAGGCACAGATAACAAGGTGCTGGATCATTTTTGTCTTAGAACAAGATACAAATATAACAAGTGGAAACAGCCTACTCATCCCAGTGAATGGGTAAACCCTGAGGGGAGTGAAGAGTATTCAAGCACACTGCATGCTCGTCCCAGTGAGTGGGTAAAGGCTGAGAAGAGTAAACAGTATTCAGGGACACAACATACTCATTCCAGTGAATGGTTAAAGCTTGAAATGCGTGGTGAACACATAGGAACTCAGCCTGCTCGTCCCAGTGAAGGAGAGGATAATAAAAGCAAGGAACCTGGCCACTGGGTGCATCACATAGATCCCAGTGAGAAGATAAGAGTAGAATAGAGTGTAAAAAGCTGTAAGTGAGAAAGAACACCACTGGGGAAACTGGTGTTGGCCAAAGACGAACTGTCAGACATCCTTGAAAGGAATAGAAGAAAAGGAAATACAGGTGCTATTACACCCAGAGAGAGGGACTTGAGAAGCCAAGGAGAAATAAAGAAAGGACGTGGAAAATTCCCATTATAGAACTGAATGAACTGTTGCAAGAAATAGCAACATACTATTTGAAGACCTGATATTGAAGTTAAATTGCTGAAAAGCAATCCCAGTAGAAGGGGTTCATTCTCCTGGTTTGTTTGTTTCTTTCTTTCTTTCTTTATTTGATAATGCGCACCAAACCCTCAGGTAGCTGGGCGCTGTAGGTACAAGAAAATTTAAGCTTGGTTACAATATGATAGAGGAATACAGGCATGAGGTAATTACATTGCAATACATGTGGTAAGGAATCATAACGTAGTAGGTGTTATGGCACAATGCTGACAAGGTGTTAGTGGTTAGTAGTAACATACATAAAGGAGGAAGCGGGAGGTGTCTTAACAAAGAGGTCAGGGTGTTCTAGTACAGGTGCTTCCTTCCTTGAATGATGTCTAGGTGTCCTTGGAACGGAGCCAGTTCAGTACGTTAGATCTGAATCTAGCGTATGGCTGTTCCACTCTAAATGCTGTCGGGAGGGAGTTCCAGGAGAGGGCCGCTTTGACCGGGAAGCTACCTCCGCCAGCTTTGGCAAGCCTGAATCTCGGTATATCAAGACAGAGATGGTTAGATGATCTGGTGTGATAGGAGGAGGTTTTCCTGGTCAGTCTAGCAGCGAGATAAGGTGGTGCAGCATTATTCAGACATTTGAACGTGAGGGAGACTGTTTTGAGGAGTACTCTATCACTAATTTTTAACCAGTGATGATCTCTTCTGAGATTGGATATGTGCTCTCTTCGGGGTATGCCCAGTGCTGCTCTTAGAGCGTTGTTTTATAAAAGTTTAATTTTATTTAGTATTTTTTTGTTAGCACCTACATAGAGGGCATTACAGTAGTCAAGTTTAGACATTACTAAAGCGCTGGCCAGCGTTATGCAGCTGGCTTTGGATAGGAAGGGTCTACAGGCCCAGATCAGTTTGCAGGTGTAGGCTGTAGATGAGGCCATGGAACTGACGTGTTTATTTAGTGAAATTCTGGAATCCAGGTAGAAACCTAAAGTTTTTACCTCAGTTGCTACTTTGATATCATTGCCGTCAATATTGAAGGCTGAATAGTTGGGGCTAAGTTTCTTTAGGTTGGAATCAGAACCTAGGTCTTCAGTTAGTTAGTATAAGTGATAGAGACAGAGTAGTTTAGTTTGGGAGGGGACAGACCTTTCCTTTGGACTTGAGACCAGACGATGAGTACCCTAGTTTAGTTTTGTTAGGTATGGAAACGCTTAGAAGAGAGAATGTTGGGCATCTTTCATATAATTTCTTATAAACCTCTTTTAAAATGGTAAACTCTGGTCTGTCTCCTAGTTCTGACCTACCACAACACATAACCGGAGGAAGCAAAGCCTATTACAGCTTCCGTAGTAGGATAGAGAGCGTGATTACAAAGTTGGGGTTGCAAATAAGTGGTACATGCAGAGTTTCAAGTATTGTGGAAAAGGCTAGACAAGACAAGCACAGGGCTCTCATCCGAATTAGAACACGCTAGTGGTCTTTTCAGTGATGTGATTGGTCAATCTGCGGCCTATACGAGCTGATATAGCCCGCAGATTGAATAAAGCCTGGAAAGTAATTGAATGCGCTTACCTTTGCTGATAGTTTGGCCTGTGATTAGCACAGCAGCTCTCACCACACCAGCATCCTCAAGGATCGGCTCTCACTCAAGCATGTCCACATTTCTTCTTCTTTCAACACAGCTTCACGTTCATTTTTCTCCCTGTTGCTTTGAACTTGTGAGACGTGGTTTTATGTTTTTGAATGCAGGCACCTCGCAAACAGTTATGACAACTGCATTTGTGGAGGACCCGCCTAACGAGGACTTTTCATTCCTCTTCCCATTGTGCGCCAACACGCGAGCCGCATTAGGCGAATTCTCAGACACGGCTGCGCTAAATGATGAATGGATTTGCCGGACTCTGCATACTGCCCCGTTGATACCAGCACATAGATGCTATCACTGCTGAATGAGGGTTGACTGCCCATCCAAAGCAAATCATTAGACTCGATAGTAAAGGAACCAAACTCGATGTGCAAATGTTGCCATGCAGGGGCCTGATTACAGAAACTTTGCACCGGTGCAAGTGTAAAGTTGCACAGTATTAACACTAGGGCAAAGTTTGCAAAGTTTGCCCGAGACATATCTGAAAACCATTGCACCATTCACAAGTGCAGTTTGGTATAGTATAACCACCAGGGCAAAAATGGGCCCATTGCAAAAAAGGTAACTTTTTGATGTATGTTTGCAATAGGGTAAAGTTTGACCTAGTGCTAATAAATTGAGGGTGTTCTAATAGCTTTATAGACTTGCAGCTTGGGCCGTACAGGGCATTATGGTCCCTCATACCTCGTTAAAGGCCTTCTCTTTGCTCGGGCCATTAACTCGGCTGCGAGCATCGGTGAAGATTAGAAGACGGCTGCGAGCATCGTTGAAGATTAGAAGAAAGCACCTACCAGACCATGCTTTGGCGTGACCGGGAACAATGAGGCGTCTTGTGAGAGAGTGAGCCTTTTGTTTGGATCCGGCTTAACGACAGGCCATTGAGGAATAACAGAGTTTCGGGGGGCCACAGGAAGGACAGCACCATGTACTGTTTGAATACGGACTGCAACACGTGTGCAGAGTTCTTCTATCATTAGGTGTTTCGCGGAATGATGTTGGTATCTGGTCTAAAGAAAGAAATGTCTTATGAAGTAATATCCACAGTGTGCAGCGATTGTTCTGCGGGCATGTCTAATACCAGCAAGCAGGTTAGCCTGTGATACCGTGCGGCTGGATTTCCCACATGTTTAGCTTTATGGTATCTCACATATGTCACTGGTTGTGGTTATGTATTAAGGAAGAGGTTGCTTAAGTGCTGCTGAAGGAATATTATAGTGCCAACTATTTAAGTGCTGCTGGGGGAATGTTATTTTTACAATTGTTTGGTGGTTGTGTACTTAGAGAAAGTGCAAGAATGGCGCTCACTTTGAAATGTCATTTTAGGTTCCCTCAGCGTGTGGTTGATGCAGGCGTGTTGTAGTGGTTGAAGGGGATGTTTTGTTCCTTTCTGTAATATGCCTCTTATTGATACCATGCCTGTAACTAAGCTCATGCAAGTAACAGCGCCTCAATGCCCCTGGGCTGCTTGCGCGCTATACAAATTTAAATAAATAAATAAATTGACATGTTTAGTAATAATCTTTTCGGGGATTTGCTGGAGGTTTTGAGCTGCATGTCTTAAGTATGTCACAATTTTAGCTAATGTTGCATTCAAGGTGGTTTTTTACTTAATTCATGTTTGTGCATTTAGTGAGTGGTGTTATTTGAGTCTCTGATGTTGCATGTAAAGTGTTTTATTGATGCTGCCTAACATGTTAGCTTTTAACAAACTTCAGGATTTGCAAGATTTAGGTTGCATCCTGGAAATTGGCAACATGGACTCTGACACTGAGCTTTGAGTTTTACAACTATGTGAGAGTTTCACCAAATAGGAAAGTTAAACTTCTGTTGGTTTGTGATTAAGCATGTACATATTTAGTTTGAGGTGTGAGTAGGGCCCTAACCCACACCGCAAGGTTTTTGTTTTTAAGTTGTAACCATTTAAAGCAACTGCAGCGCTTGGTTGAATGGTGAGAGACTCTGGTGCAGAGTTTGTGGTGATGCATGGGGTGTATGCAGCCACGGGAGTTGTGTGTGTGTGTAGTGACCGGTTGCGGCTGGTCAAGAGACTCCGGTGCAGAGTTTGTGGTGGTGCGTGGGGTATGCAGCCACAGGAGTCGTGGTGTAGTGACCAGTGGTGGGCTGATCAAGTGACTCTGGTGTAGAGTGCATGGTGCATGGTATGTATGTGGCCACGGGAGTTGGTTTTTTAGTGAGCAGTAATGGGCTGGTTGAGTATGGCTCTGGTTGAGTTTCCAGAATCCAGTGGTGCAATTAGTGGTGCAGTTGGCGTTGTTGGTTAGGCATACAGTGATCTTGTGTGCCTGTACTCCCACCTAGGTGTATTTGTTTTGTTGTCAATTTTCTATTTTTGAGTTCTTCTGGAACCTTCCTAGATACATTTGTTGGATGGTCCTGGAAGTCTGGGCAAACCCAACATATTTGTGGCAGTGTCCAGCCGGTCTGGTGTAGAGCTTGGTTTTGAGGGCTCGGGGTGTCTGGCCAACACTTTGAGGCTGTGTACTTTTGTCAGGTGGTTGACCGGTGTGTAATGTTTGCTGCGCGAGTTGGTTGCTGGTGTGTGTGTGTTGGGAATGGGTCAGATGAGAATGTGTGTTTTAGGTGTTGTGAAAAGTATGCACCTGATCTTTTAGCCTTGGTTTTATGATCTGTCTCAGTAGGTTAAAGATGATATCTTGTCGGTGTTGTAGCAGATCGCGTGCCAGCCCATATAGCTGGCCGTTTGTGCTCAGGTGTGGCAGCCCTGAGGTTCACCAGTGCCAGTGGGGGACGGGAGGTGTTTAGTTTTCTAGGATGGTTTGGGTTTTGCAGTTTGGTAGCCCAGTGTCACACTTCGCAGTCCATGCAAGCGGCGCAAGCTCGTTGCCCTTCATTGCGGTGTGCAGCGTTTTGTTTCACCATTTCTCAGCCTATGGAACCTTCGGGGAAGAGTACGGCATGAATCATAAAAGGAATTTAATTTCCCATGCTGCTCCGTGCGTGGATGCATCAGCTGTTCTCTCTTGCTCTCACGTTGACTCTCTCTCGACTGCGGTCGGCACTCCTAAGCGGCCGTAGTATGTGCCTCGCGCTTTCTGATTGAAGTTGCTCTCTGAAGTTCCGTCTTCGTATTCCTTTTCAAACTGCTTACTTATTCTGGGTTCTTAAATCAGCCCACCTGGGTTTCCGACCACTGGCCTGCTTTTTACGGACTGCTTTGGTATTTGCCTTTGACCTGAATCGCCTGCCTGTGTATACCAGACCTCTGGAATTCAACTACAGACTGCTTTTGTATTTGCCTTTGATCTGAATCCTGCCCACCCGTGTACCAGACCCCTTGAATTCAACCACGGACTGCTTTTGTATTTGCCTTTGATCTGAATCCTGCCCACCCGTGTACCAGACCCTGGATTTCAACTACGGACTGCTTTTGGTTACCAACTTTTTTCCAACGTCCCCACCCAGCCTTCTAACAAGCTCTGTTATCCCACGCTGGCTCTGGGCCACCATTACCTGGGCATACCTACTGTAGGGTTTTACGCGGGTCCCGTAAACCGCTTTGAACAAAGTCACACGGGAGCCGGGATACAATGCGACCTCTTTAATCGTCGCACTTACAGGAACTGCCCCAACGTTTCCCCGCCCCCTCCCTAGCCCAACGTCACTTCTCCTTGTCCGGGGAACTAAGTCCGTAACGGCGGTCTGCCCACACAACGATGTGGGCGGGCTGCAGAGCCCTCAATAACAACCTGACATCTCCCCCTTTTTTAGCAACCAAGTTGCACTCTCCTCCTTACTCAATTTCTTCTATGAGTCTGTGAGGCTTGAAGCGGCTTCTCTGGGGTCAACCACTGTGGCCAGGCGTTTGCTCAGCCAGGCCCTGGGGTGATGAGATGTCCTCACCTTCTGAGGTCTCGCTCTCCTCCACGTAATAGCTGTCCTGAGAGTGGTCATCCTCACTGTCTGCTTCTCGGTCCAGTGCTTCCTCCATGTAATACCTCTTGGATTTGAAGTACGACACATTTCTAGTGACGGAGGACTGGTCGGTTCTCTGAGCCGTAATCATCGTCCCTTTCTTGTGCGTGACCGTCAGCGGTTCCGGTGCAAACGTGGCATCCTCCTTGCGTTGCTTGGGTTGCCGCAACCACACTTGGTTTCCCAGTTCCACGTTCGACTCCTGTGCCTTTCTTTTATGATCAGCCTTGTCCTTCATCTTGGCTTTAGCTGTGCCGTCCCTGTTTCTGGCCTCTTGTTCCAGGGGCGTGGCCTCTGCTGCATGTGCGTCTTCCGGCAATCGTGTCTGTACTGGTCTGCGGAACATCAAGTCGGCTGGGCATATGCCCGTCGTGCTATGGGGGGTGTGACGATAGTCCCTGAGGAACTGATAAAGCACTTGTTCGAATGGTTTATGGAGGATGGTCGCTATTTGCAGGGTTCTTTTGATGTTGGCCATGAACCTCTCGACCATCCCGTTGGCCTGTGGCCATCTCGGAGTTATCTTCCGATGGTGGAAGCCCATGTACCTCGCGAAGTTCTCGAAGTCTGTGCTCATGAACGGCGCTCCGTTGTCGGATTTTATGATCCTGGGTATTCCATATGTGGACAACATGCGGTCCAGTACCGGGATGACACTGGAGGCTGCCGTGCTGTCTACAATTTGTGCATCCGGGAATCTCGAGTGTTCATCTATTAGTACTAACACATAGGTGCCATTTCTGAGAGGTCCAAAGAAGTCCACCGCCAGTTCCTCCCATACGTGTTTCGGTAGTGGCGACATGTGGAGTGGGTTTGGGTGCGGAGGCGGTGCTACCTGTGCACACGTCGTGCATTGTCCTATGATTTCCTCCACCATCATGTCCAGCTTGGGGAACCACACTTTTTCCCTTAGTAGTCTCTTGGTGGCAACCACTCCCCGGTGGCTTTCGTGTGCTACCTGGATAGTTCTGGTGCGCAGTGACTTTGGGAGGAGTACTTTGCACCCTTTTAATATTACGTGATCGTCGACAATGGAGAGTTTGTCCCGGACATGGTCTATTAGTTTGATGTCCTCTTGGATCTCTTCCGATTCATGCTGTGCCTGTTGGCGCATGTGTGCCCTCCTGTCTTCCTGTATGCAGTGTCGTACGATTCGTAGAGTCGCGTCTTGTTCTGAGTGTGCTATGATGTCTGCTCACCCCACTGGTAACGGTTGTAGGTGGTGAACCACATAATTAAGATATTCATCGGCGATGGATGGTTGGGATTTGGCGGGGCCAGTCGGGTGACGCGACAGATAGTCCGCTGGATTGTCTTCTTTTCCAGGCCGGTGCTTGATAATGAACTTGTAATCCTGCAGTCGTAGGCCCCATCTGGCTATTCTGGGTGGCATCCTTGACTTGGGGTCTCCGTAGATTGTAAGCAGTGCCTGGTGGTCTGTGATGATGGTGAACTCCTTGCCATACACGAACAGGTGAAAGTACTCGCATGCCCATACTACCGCTAGGCTCTCCTTTTCATTCTGGGAATAGGCTTGTTCTGTCGGGGTTAGGCTCCTGCTGGCGTATGCGACAATGTATATTTTCGCGGGTTCCAGTGGGTCGATTTGTGTTAATATGGCTCCCAGCCCGACGGGGCTGGCGTCCACTATTACTTCGGTGTGCCTTTTGGCGTCATAATACGCCATGTCCTCTGCCTTTGAAATGGCATCTCGTATCGCCTCAAACGCTTTTTGGCAGTCTGTGGACCATGTGTAGGGTTGATCTTTGCACGTTAAGAGGCGCAACGGGTTGCTGATGGTTGCGTAGTCCTTTAAGTATCTGGAGCAATAGCTGGCCAGTCCCAGGAAGGAGCGAAGCTCCGTCGTGTTCGTTGGGGGTGCGGCTGAGTTGAGTGCCGCAACTTTCTCCGGGTCTGGTCGCATCCCTTTGTCAGAGAATATGTGGCCGAAGAACCGTAGTGAGCCTTTCCCGAACTCGCATTCGGCCTTGTTGAGTGTTAGCCCGGCCTCTTGCAGTGCAGCGCACACCCTGTGGAGAGCTGTGTCGTGCTCTTCTTTAGTCTTTCCAAATACGAGGACGTCATCCGAGTAATTCAGGCAGTTGGGCACGTGTCTGATGACTCTGTGTATTTCCTCTTGGAAGATTTCGGCTGCGGAGGATATCCCGAAGCTAAGCCTTTTATACTGGAATAGACCCAGGTGTGTGACGAATGTCGTGATGTACCTGGATTCGGGAGCAATCTCAATTTGATGATAGCCTTTCGTGAGGTCCAATTTTGAGAAAACCTGAGCCCTGTGGAGGAGGTGTATCATGTCGGTGATCCTGGGCGCATGTTGCCTTTCCCTCTCAATGGCCACATTGGCTCTCCTCATGTCAACACACAGGCGTATCGATCCGTCCGGTGACTTCTTGGGGACGGGAACGATGGGGGACACCCATGGGGTGGGCCCTGAGACTGGTTCAATGACGTTGAGCTTGATTAGCTTGTCTAGCTCCTCTTCGACACAGTGTTGTATGTTTATCGGAATGCCCCTGTAGTGCTGGGCGACGGGCGGTATCCTCGGGTTTATGTGCAGCTGTACCTTTCGATGTTTTAGTTTTCCTAGGCCTCTGAACAGCTTGGGGAATGTCTGCTCAATGGCGTCCGGTCTGGCGAAATATTTATGTGCCATAAGTTGGTACAGGATGTGCACCAGACCCATCTCGACGGCTGTCTTAAAGCTGAGGATGCACCCGCTGTTGGCTTCCGTCTTCAGGATGTGCAGCGTGATCTTTGCCGCGTGCGATTTGTGCACGCGCCATGCTGATATTGTTCCTTTGCATGGGAGCGGGGTTGTAGCTCCATAGGGGTATATGTCCACCTACGCCTTTCGGATCTTTGGGGGGTTGGTGAGTGAGCTGTACGCCCGTTCACTTATTATGTTAACTGTCGCCCCCGTGTCTATGAGGAATTCCAAAGGTGTGTTGTTGACTTGTAACAGGAGCGTCGGACTGTGTTGGGTGGCTGTGGCGTTGTTGAGTGCCCACACGTACCCTTTTTTCCGTTGATCGTCCTCTGACGACTGGGATTCGCTGCCTGACGGGGATCTCATCTCAATGTATCGGACGAACCGTCTTCTTTGCGATCGCCTTGATCCGTCAGATGGCCTTCTGTCGTCTCTGGCGTGGGAGCACCTTTGAGATTTTTCTTCTCTCCGGGGTCCCGCCTGGTCTTCTTCTCCTCTGCTTGCTGGTGGGCTGTGTCGCGAGCTTCTCTTTCTCTCCTGTTGTCTCGGTCTGCTGGGTCCCTGTCCCGGCGTATTTTTGCAGACAGCTCTGTAGTGGTCCATTCCGCCACAGGCGGCGCACTTTTGTCCTACTGCTAGGCAGTCACCCACGTGCGGATACTCAAACCCGCATCTGTAGCACGTGGCGTCTGTTCCTTTCCCTCCCGGTGAGGGCGCGGTATGCAGTCTGTTAATGGCATCTGCATTCAGTGTCGGGTGTTGAATGGTGACCTTGCCTAGGCTGTCGAGCTGCGACTCAACTGCGGCTTCCATCCTGGCAAGTGCGAGGATTTCCTCGAGGGACCTTTGTTTTTGTAGCAGCTGCTTCCTGAAAGGCTGCGAGATGCAGCCGGCTATGACTTGGGATCTTAACGCCTCGTCATTTGAGTATCTATGGAATTCACAGTACTTTAGCTTGATGCGTAGGCGCATGACAAAGTTATCAAGGGACTCTCCTTTTTCCTGTCTAGTAGTATGAAAGACATGGCGCTCGTAGTCAATGTTTGGAGGGGGCGTGAAGTATTGTGATAGCTTCCCATGTAGTTCTCCATAGGTGACCGTGTCTACATTCATCAGTTCGCCTGCGATGTCCCTGACAGCGGGGCCTACTGTCATGAATAGGGTGTTTTTCAGCATCGCGTCATCTGTCAAACCGATTGCCCCCGTGTAAAATTTAAAATCCCTGAGCCATATGACCCATCTAGGCCCTAGGTTGGATCAAAGAGGCCCGGTAATGGTAAGTTGTGAGCGGCGGTACCTGACGTTGGTGCCTGATGGGGGCCATCAGCCACGGCTCCAGATCCGTCCGATGAGGAGGCTATGGGGCTCGCTGGGGCCGACATGTCCGCTGTAACTGTGGTGGACACCAGGCACACCTGTGTAGACTTCTGCCGTGCTGTGCAGTAGCCCTCAGCACGAGTTGGTGGTGTGCAGCCTCTTCACGGGCTGTTGCGTGTCCTTTTGAGCTGTCCCCTGGGTCCCTGGCACTTCTTGGGGCCTCCCGCCGATCGCGGGTTGATGTGAGAGGGGGGGCCGGACCAACGCCCGCACCTGCCAGCGGGCCCGCGTTCGCCTCACAGAGCGCGAACACGCCCGCTCCCCCGCGGTGTTTGTGAGGGGCCGCTTCCCTCCTTGACACTCCGTGCCTGCGGCAGATCCGGCGGGTCCCTGTATCCGTGAGGTGCACCGACGCGCCTCCGTGGCACTCCGGGCCTTCGAAGCGGAGGTGCGCCGATGGTCAGCACCCGCTCGCCTGCGGGCCTCCTGTGTGTGCGAGTGGGTACGGTGTACCCCTCGTCGCCAAATGTAGGGTTTTACGCGGGTCCCGTAAACCGCTTTGAACAAAGTCACACGGGAGCCGGGATACAATGCAACCTCTTTAATCGTCGCACTTACAGGAACTGCCCCAACGTTTCCCCGCCCCCTCCCTAGCCCAACGTCACTTCCCCTTGTCCGGGGAACTAAGACCGCAACGGCGGTCTGCCCACACAACGATGTGGGCGGGCTGCAGAGCCCTCACTAACAACCTGACATCTCCCCCTTTTTTAGAAACCAAGTTGCACTCTCCTCCTTACTCCATTTCTTCTATGAGTCTCTGAGGCTTGAAGCGGCTTCTCTGGGGTCGACCACTGTGGCCAGGCGTTTGCTCGGCCAGGCCCTGGGGTGATGAGATGTCCTCACCTTCTGAGGTCTCGCTCTCCTCCACGTAATAGCTCCTACCCTCAACAACAGGTACGGCTTCAAGACGTACTTTCTCAGCTGCACTCAGCCTGACGCATGGTTGGTGAGTAACACCTTTCGTTGTGCCATTGGGAATTTGTATTCTTTTGACAGGGGAGCCTTCTGTTCTTCCCTTTGCAACTGTCTTCTTTAGTCTGCTGGGAATTACCATTGCCACCTACCACTACTAAACACCAACGTGTACTGGAGTCAATTTCTTCCAACGTGCACAGGGAACGCTAAGCTGTGTGTGTGCACCAACCTGTTACTAGCGCGCTCCTCGTGCCGCCCGGGAGTAGTTCCCTCACTAACCTTCCTCCTTTTTTGTTTTGTACCTGTCGTTGTTTCCTTTAAAGAGAAACCAGTACCCTAAGTGGTAAGAATCATTCTGCTATTTGTACTTGGCGCTAGGGTTGTTAATTGCCTTCTTATTTGATGTTACAGCACTACTCTTTATTATAGGTAGATCACCATCTCTGTTCCTAGTTACAAGCCTGGAGGAGAATACAACAGGTAGATTAGAGTCTTCCCGGTGGTATTGTAGGAGGTATACAATCATTGTCACTCGTTACTCATTGTCTCTTTTTTCCTTGAAGCTGGTTTTGTGGCAGTGTGTTCTCCCCGCTCGTTTATTTCGATCGGGCCCTTTTTTACTGTTTCATCAGTAAAGGGTCATATCATTGAAAAGAGCTCTCTCCCTCACAGAGAGGAGGTTGGTGTGGAGGCTCCAACCCAAACTCTACAATCAAGTCCCTAACAAACCCCAGGGACGTGGTCTCCACCATCAGGCATTCCCGGTTCAGTGAGTAACAGAATCAGAAGCCATGGAAGGAGAGGACCCTCTGGCCGCCATAGTTTGCCTGGTAGCCGAGCTTAGGGCTGACATAGCGGCTGCCCATGATGTCATACATCATAGGATCGATGGTCTACAGAGTTTTCCGACTCCCCAAACCCTGGGGGTCGATACGTCTGATGCTACGGCATCTGCTTCAGGTGTTCCGTCTGCCTCTGGTTCCGGTTTTTCTGCGGCTCCATTCTTGATAGTGTCACATTTCCCATTGGCCCCCCAGAGAGGTTTCTTGGAGACCCAAAAACCTACAGAACTTTCATAAATCAATGTAAATTGCATTTCCTTTGCCGGCCGATGGCATTTCCTAATTTCACGACCAAAGCCGCTTTAGTTCTTTCCCACCTTGGTGGAACCGCAGCAGCCTGGGCTAATCCACTGCTCGAGTCCAACAGTTACTTGTTATATGATTGTGATGCCCTTATTACGGCTATGCATAGGGTCTTTGATACCCGTTACAAGTCACAGGCCACTGATTTGGAGTTCCTAAATCTGCACAAAGGCTTGTCTTCTCTGTCCACGTATCTTACCCGGTTCAACCAACTGGCAGCTGAGACAGACTGGCCAGAAGAGAAGAAATCAGCAGTCTTTTACAAGGGGTTGTCTGAAGAACTAAAAGATATACTAGCCACAGTACCCATGGTTCCATCCTCCTTTGGGGAACTGCTTGATCGAGTGCTGCAAATAGACGCTAGAAGAGCTGAAAGAAAAGGGGAACGTAAACCGGTTGCTCCAGTGTCTTTCCTCCCGGAAGCCATTGGTCCAATGTCTACCGCCCCGGAACCCATGCAACTTGGGGCTGTATGGGGTTCTTTGACCCCGGCCCAATGAGAACACCACAGAATGAACAACCTGTGTATGTATTGCAGTTTGGCAGAACATCAGCTAAAGGATTGTCCGAAAAGACCTGTCAAAAAGGCGGGAAATGCCAAAACCCGGCGGTAGCTAGAGTCCCTACGCCGGGGATACATTCTTTGGACGCTCAAGGCACAGCCGCTGCCCCCGTCAGTCTGCCTGTGGTTTCACCACTGCACCTGACACCTCTTTTTCCTCCTTGGCAGTTATTGATTCTGGGGCCACAGGTAACTACATAGACTACGATTTTGCCATTTCCTATGGCATTCCTTTGTTGACTAAAGCACAACCAGAAACAGTACATGCAGTGGACGTACTGCTTTAGTCTCCGGTTTGGTCACACAAAATACCTCTGCTGTTTGGATACAGACGGAGGAGGGTCATGTGGAAACGATAACTTTCGACCTTATTAAGGCTCCTCAGTTCCGGGTCATATTGGGTGTACCCTGGTTACAGCAACACAACCCTGCCATTGATTGGGCAAAAAGGGTAGTCAAGTTCCCGTCTTCTCTCTGTAACGAACAGTGCTTTCAGAACACCCGTGTCTCGCCTGGTTCTTCCTGTCAGGCTTTGGCGGCTTCTTCAGCATGCATTGGAGCTATCTCAGCCCAAGAAACTTGCATCCCCTCCGAGTATTCGTCTTCTCTTGACGTCTTTGACAAAGGCGGGGCCGAACACCTTCCTCCACATTGTCCATACGACTGCCCCATTGACTTGGTACCTGGTGCCAAGATTCCTGTAGGCAGAGTATATTCTCTTACGCTTCCAGAGGACCAAGTTCTTAAAGAATATATCGATAAGGCCCTGTCCACCGGATTCATAGGGCCCTCCAGGTCACCAGCAGCTTCCCCTCTATTCTTTGTCCCAAAGAAGGAGGGCGACCTCCGCCCTTGCATCGACTATAGGGCATTGAATGCTGTAACGGTAAAAAACCAGTACCCCCTCCCGCTGATATCAGTCCTCTTGGATCAACTCGGAGCTTCTGCCATCTACACTAAATTGGATCACCGGGGAGGGTACAATTTAGTACATACCTGTAAAGGGGATGAGTGGAAAACCGCGCTCAAAACACGGTATGGATTGTACGAATATCTAGTCTATTTTGGACTTCTCAAACTTTTACAGGCGGTTTATACATTCTTTCTCTGCCATTTTGGCCACTTTGACGGCTTTAACCAGCTCCAAGCAGTCCTACCAATGGAATGCGGAAGCCCAACGGGCCTTCGACGACCTGAAAGCAGCCTTTTCCTCAGCTCCAGTGTTGCAACACCCAAACCCTACGTTGCCCTATTTGGTTGAGGCTGATGCTTCAGGTACTGCTGTTGGGGCAGTGCTGTCTCAGTGTTGTCCTGACTCTGGTGAGATCCATCCTATCGCTTTCTTTTCTAGAAAACTGACCCAGTATGAAAGGAACTATCCCATCACCGAAAGAGAGTTATTAGCCATCAAGGATGCTTTTTTCGAATGGAGACACCATCTGCTGGGTGCCCGGCATCCTGTTACTTTTTTCTCTGATCATCGCAGTCTCCTGGCTTTTAAGTCCATGAAGTGCCTTACCGCTCGGCAGGCCCGATGGCACCTCTTCTTTTCGTAATTTAACTTTAACATTACCTACCGTCCTGCCCGATTTAACACTTGTTCTG
Source organism: Ambystoma mexicanum (assembly GCF_040938575.1). Classification (NCBI taxonomy): domain Eukaryota; kingdom Metazoa; phylum Chordata; class Amphibia; order Caudata; family Ambystomatidae; genus Ambystoma; species Ambystoma mexicanum. The sequence continues at coordinate 48,623,162 of NC_090936.1, forward strand.
ACGCCCTGTCTCGACTGGATTCTGAACCTCAGGACAGGGCGACGGACCGTTCCTTGGTTTTACCTTGTCGAGTGGTCTGTGGCTGTACTCCACAGCCCTCTTTACAGTCCCTAGTCACAGATTGGGTTTCCTCTCATACGGCTGAATGTGCAAATCTCAATCTCGACGTTGTACGGGGCATGCCGTACATCCAAGGCCGGTTGTACTTACCTCCAGGGGAGGCGCGTCTGCGTGCTCTTACCTGGACCCATGACACTTTGATGGCGGCCCATCCCGGGCAGCAGAAGACCCTGGAATCCATCCGTTATTGGGCATGGTGGCCTTCAATGCCTAAGGATGTGATAGATTACCTTGCTTCCTGTTCTGTCTGCTCCCAATGTAAGTCCTCGCGCTCAAAGCCTATGGGCCTTATGTAACCGCTCCCAGTGCCGCATAAGCCTTGGTACATGGTCTCCATGGATTTTATAGTTGATCTACCTCCCGTGGATGGGTGTGGCACTATTTGGGTGTTTGTGGACTATTTCACAAAGATAGCGATTTTTGTTCCGTGTATCGGTCTTCCTTCGGCTCCTGTACTGGCAGCCTTGTTTCTGAATAATTTCTTCAGGTTTTTTGGCTTCCCCTCGGTTATCGTCTCGGATTGGGGTTCGCAGTTTACATCAAGATTCTGGAAAGCCCTAACTCAATCTCTTCGCATCGATGATCGCTTCAGCTCCGCCTACCATCCACAGACGGATGGACAGACAGAAAGGCTGAATGCCACTCTTGAACAGTATCTTTGTTGTCTTTGTCTTCAATATCAGTTCACATGGTTGGCAATGCTTCCTCCTGCTGAATTTGCTTACAACAATTCCATGCACTCGGCCTCGGTTGTGTCTCCGATCTTTGCTCTGTATGGGCAGCATCCTTGCTCTTTGCCTCTAGATCCTGCTCTTCCCTTAGACAATCCAGCAGCTTGTGCTTGTGTATGAAACATCAAGGAGGTGCACAATTCAGTCCGTTCGCACTTGCTTTGGGCCCAGGACAGGGCTAAGCGTTACGCTGACCGGCATAGGCTCCCCGCACTGGTGTACCGATTGGGCATGAAAGTTTGGCTTTCCACCCGCAACCTGTCAATCCCTGGCAAGTGCATGTTGCTTCCACGGTATGTGGGCCCTTATTCAGTTGCGGCTGTGATAAATCCTGTGGCTGTACGCCTTTCTCTGCCCCCTTCATGGAAGGTGCATCCGGTCTTCCACGTCAGCCTTCTGAAACCGTGTTCTCTTTCCATTAGACTGCCCGCTTGTCCACTTCCCGTTCGCGTGGAGGGCGATCTGGAGAATGAGGTGGCCGACATTTTGAACTATCAGCTGCGCAGGGGGCGCCACTTTTACCTGGTTGAGTGGAAGGGCTATGGTCCTGAGGACCGGTCTTGGGAGCCTCTTACTAATATCCATTCGCCTGCCCTTTTACATCGGTTCCATGCCCGCAGGGGGTTGGCGCTGCCTTTGGGGTGGATGCTGTCACACTTTGCAGTCCATGCAAGCAGCGCAGGCTCGTTGCCCTTCATTGCGGTGTGCAGCATTTTGTTTCACCATTTCTCTCCCTATGGAACCTTCAGGGAAGAGTACGGCATGGATCATAAAAGGAACTTCATTTCCCATGCTGCTCAGTGCGTGCATGCATCAGCCTTTCCCTCTTGCCCTCACGTTGACTCTCTCTTGACTGCGGTCGGCACTCATAAACGGCCGTAGTATGTGCCTCGCTGCTTCTGATTGAAGTTGCTCTCTGAAGTTCCGTCTTCGTATTCCTTTTCAAACTGCTTACTTATTCTGGGTTCTTAAATCAGCCCACCTGGGTTTCCGACCTCTGGCCTGCTTTTTACGACTGCTTTGGTATTTGCCTTTGACCTGAATCTTGCCCGCCCATGTACCAGACCCCTTGAATTCAACCACGGACTGCTTTTGTATTTGCCTTTGATCTGAATCCTGCCCGCCCGTGTACCAGATCCTGGATTTCAACTACGGACTGCTTTTGGTTACCATCTTTTTTCAAACGTTCCCACCCAGCCTTCTAACAAGCTCTGTTATCCCACACTGGCTCTGGGCCTCCATTACCTGGGCATACCTACCCTCAACAACAGGTACGGCTTCAAGACGTACTTCCTCAGCTGCACTCAGCCTGACGCATAGTTGGTGAGTAACACCTTTCATTTTGCCATTGGGAATTTGTAGTCCTTTGACTGTGGAGCCTTCTGCTCTTCCCTTTGCAACTGTCTTCTTAAGTCTCCTGGGAATTACCATTGACACCTACCACTACTGAACACCAATGTGTACTGGAGTCCATTTCTTCCAACGTGCACAGGGAACGCTAAGCTGTGTGTGTGCACCAACCCGTTACTAGCGTGCTCCTCGTGCCACCCGGGAGTAGTACCCTCACTAAACTTCCTCCTTTTTTGTTTTGTACCTGTCGTTGTTTCCTTTAAAGAGAAACCAGTACCCTAAGTGGTAAGAATCATTCGGCTATTTGTACTTAGCACTAGGGTTGTTAATTGCCTTCTTATTTGATGTTACAGCACTACTCTTTATTATAGGTCTCTCTGTTCTCTGTTCTCTGTTCCTAGTTACAAGCCTGGGGAGAATACAACAGGTAGATTAGAGTCTTGCAGTGGTATTGTAGGAGGTATACAATCATTGTCACTCGTTACTCATGGTCCCTTTTTTCCTTGCAGCTGGTTTCGTGGCAGTGTGTTCTCCCCGCTCTTTTAAGTGATCAGGCCCTTTTTTACTGTTTCATCAGTAAAGAGTCATATCATTGAAAAGAGCTCTCTCCCTCATAGAGAGGAGGTTCGGTTGGAGGCTCCAACGCAAACTCCACAATCAAGTCCCAAACAAACTCAGGGACGTGGTCTCCACCATAAGGCATTCCCGGTTCAGTGAGTAACACCCAGAGGGGCAGGTTTAGTTCTCCAGTGTGGCAGGCTGGTGATCCGCCAGCGGCAGTGATGGATGGAACGTGTCTAAGGGCCTCATTACACGTTGTGCGGTAACGGATTAACGTTACCGGTAAGGGAATACCGGTATCGTTAAATACCCATGCCAATTACGACCCGGGTTACCGCTATTAGCGGCACCGCTAAGTACGGCGCCACTAATAGCGGCTAGTTCGTGGGCGCGCGACCCTTCATCCTGTAAATAGCGGCATGGCGCTAATAGCACACCATCACAAGCCATGCGGACATGCTAATAGCAGCATGGTAAAGCCCCAAAAACCCCTTAACGGCATGGCGCTAATACCGGCATCGCGAACCACCCGTTAAGAGAACTGAGCAGTGTTCCCACCTGCCACAGGTGAATCAGCACAGGTGGAGGCAATGGAGACTTTAGCAGCCCAAACGGAGCACACCACACCCCTTCACACACCCCTTCCCACACCAAGATGGTTCCAATACTAGCAGCATTACATGGGCTGGAGGACATGATTGCAGTGCAGCAGCAACAACAACAGGCAGCACAGAGGAGACGCAGGAGGAGGAGGGGAGCAAGACAGGCGCAGTATGCACCACCAGGGCACCTAGAAATACCACAGAGGCTACCACCAATCCCCAGGATCCGAGCCAGTCCATTTAACCTTACCCCTGAGCAGATACACACCCTGTACCGTCTGGACCGGGATACCATCACCAGCATCATGGACATGATACATGATGACATTGTGAGCCTCATTGACATCAGAACTGCCATCCCCCCTCTACTGAAGGTGGTGACTGTGCTCCACTTCCTGGCCACAGGCACCTACCAGCATACAGTGGGGCAGATGCATGGCATCTCACTACCAGTATTCTCACGCACGCTGAACCAGGTTCTCGATGCCCTCCTGAAGCATGCACGTGAACACATATTCCTGCCACGGACTGCCCAAGAGATCGCAAACACCAAAGTTGGCTTCTATTCACTGGCAGGCATCCCATGGTTCCATCGGGGCCATCGACTTTACCCATGTGGAATTGGTGGTCCCACATCACAATGAAGTAGTCTACCGAAACAGAAAGCAATTCCACTCTATCAATGTCCAAATGGTATGTGACGCAAACAAGATAATCACACATTGTTGTGCCCGATTTCCCGGATCAACCCATGATTCAATGGTCCTGCGGAACTCAACCATACCACGGTACATGGAGCGACAAGCCGGACAACGCTCGTGGCTACTTGGTGAGTAGCAGGGCAAGCACATGGCAGTGTGATTGGGGGGGGATACATACTCCAACTCGGTGTGATTGGGGGGGAGAGATACATACTCCAACTGGGTGTGATTGGGGGGGAGAGATACATACTCCAACTGGGTATGATTGGGGGGGGGGAGATACATACTCCAAATGGGTGTTGACAGTCGTCCGTAGGACAAATGGACATACAGATGTACGCCAATGTCCATCAGGGAAGGCCACACTGTACTTGAGAAGAACCCACATGCAATTTGAAGCTGCACAACATTGAGAACAATCCAGGTTTCCAAATATTACACATCCATCCACATCCACATTGCACATCATGCCACACCACATAATACACAAATCAGCAACATGGCGTCAAGATAGTAATACAGACTTAGCGCAGCACAACATCAATACAGCAATGCGTCCTTGAATGCATGCAAAGGGATCACCCCTAACCATAGCACTGAACCACACACCTATAGCACCACTGAAGTGATACTTCACAGGAATGGCAGTACACTAGCAGTGTGGTACCAAATTTGCCTGACCCAAGGAACACCTAAAACCTGGCCTCACCCAGGACATGTCAATTACTGTCGGAGGCATGAATCGGGCATGTCCACTTGCAGGGTCGAGATCACCTTTGCACATTGCAGTCACACAGATCGTCTGCATGCATGCTGATAATCGTGGATTTCAATCACAATGCAAAGTCGATTTGTGTGATATCTACAGGCCGCATTTGAGGTGAACAGTAACAGGTCCCCATTCTTCCCCCCATACAGGTGATGCTGGCTATCCCCTAAAGAGGTGGCTTCTTACCCCTGTACGGAACCCACAGAAAAGGCACGAAGAGGACTACAATTGTGCACATACCCGTACCCGCGTCGTGATTGAGCAGACATTTGGCCTTTTGAAGACACGTTTCAGGTGCTTAAGCAGGTAAGGTGGGGCTCTCCTGTACGGCCATGAGAAGGTGGCCAAGATCACCATGGCATGTGTCATGCTACACAATATGTGTATCAGACGGAATGTGCCACTGCCCCCTGATGTTGAAATGCAACCACCTGATGAGGATGATGATGATGGTGATGAGGACGGAGGTGACGGGGATGCTGGTCATGCAAGATGCAATGCCCAGGAGGGACGCGATGGGCGACAGCATCTGATCAACCAAATATTCTGAGACACATCGTTTAACTCTGTAGGATGGATATGGGTATTAGTGCACTGGTGTTTGTGGTGAAGCGCACAATGGACCCTGTCACCAATAAAGTACACATACACAATGACGAAGTCCAAGCCTGTGTTTTAACTAGTCACCAGTGTATTAAGATATAATGAGATGAAAAAGTGCATGTCCCCAACTATCCCACCACCCTTTCACCCACCCCTCCACCCACAACACTCCCGAAACACCCTTTTCCCCTCCCCCCACAACACTCCCGAATCACCCTTTCCCCCCTCCCCTCACAACACTCCTGAAACACCCTTTCCCCCCTCCACCACAACACTCCCGAAACACCCTTTCCCCCCTCCCCCCACAACACTCCCGAAACACCCTTTCCCCCCTCCCCCCACAATGACCCCATGTGTGCTTTGCACAATGTTGGTGTCCTGCTGCACACATGCCAGCTAGACCGTGCTGTCCCTAATTCCCATTGCCACCATTAGGAGGTTGGGATGATGTGCGCCTCATGCTGCGCATGGAGCGGCGGAGGGGGCTTGTCTGCCTTGAACTCGCAGATGATGAGGAGGCTGTCTGTCTCTGTGGTGGTGGTGGGAAATGGCAGTCCATCGTGTCCGCTAGGCGCGTGAGGACCTGCCTCAGTTGGCCAATCTCCACACACAGCCTGTTGGTACAGGCTTCCATCGCCTCCCTCGACTGCCTAGCAGTCTCCGTGATCTCCCCCCTGAGATGGGCAGCCTCTTCCACATGCTGCCCAACCAGCACTGTAATGTCCTCCTGGCGCTGCCTGATAGTGGCCAGGTCATGGCCACTGTGGCCAGCTCGTGGTGTGGCTGCTGCACCTACCTCTACGTCCCAGACATCAGGTGAGGCCACTGGTGGGCTCCAGCACCCTCCCGTGTTCTCCTCGCCATACTGGCCATGAGCACTGGATCCTGGTGTTGGCCGTGGAGTTGCTTCTGGGCTTCCTAGGGGTGTGGGGGTGTGCATTTGCATGGTGAACTCTATAGGGTCCTCCACATCTGACAGCGGCACTGTGGCTGCTGCCTCACCAGTAGAACTCGTGGCAGCGGAGAGCGGAGGGTGGGCCCTCCGTGGGTGTAACCTGTGGTGGGGGGTTCACGTCAGTGAGTGTGGCAATTGTTGCTGGCGTAGACTGCGGTATTGGTGCAGTGGCGCTCTTGCGATGTTTGCCCCTGCAGGGGCTCACTCCTCCCTGTGCCCCTTGATGTGGTTGGGGTGTCCACTGTCTCCTTTGCCCTGGGTTTTTTCTTGGCAGGGGGAGCCTGAGTCGCAGTGGCAGGTTCTTTGCTGTCTGTATGTGAGCCTGTGGGGGACAAAGAGGGGGATGGCATTGGTGATGGTTCAACGTGCTTCATGCAGATTCAGTTCATCATGCTGTTCTGTGCATTGGGACTTCATTGGTGGGAATTCAGGTGATGGGGCTGTTGAGTGGGTCATCCATGCATGGGTCTGTGTGGCACTTGTCTGTGGTGATGTGTGCATGTGTGTGTGTTGGGGTGTGACACTCACATGGGCAGGGTTGTGTGCATGTATGATTGTGGCCGCATCCATGAGGTGAATCTGGGCTCACATTTGGGGGGGGTGCCTCAACATTTACAGTGCATTGTTTCATGTGTACACTCACCTCCATCTGATGTAGTGGCCACACCATGCTCCATGCTCCCGACTCCCTCGATTGATTCGACGCCAATCGTGCTGGCGCAGGTCTCCTCCCACTCCTTCAATTTAATTGGTGAATCAGTGCCACCTCCTGTGGCCATGGCCAGCTTGCGGTTCGCAGACAGTATGCTGCGGACCCGGAGGCGGAGATCGTCCCACCGCTTCCTGCACTCCCTGACGATGCGGGTGGTGGTGCCCATCGCACTCACTTTCAGGGCGACCTCTGCCCAGATGGCCTTTTTCTGGATCAAGGTCTCCCGCCGCATGTCGTTGGCAAATACCACATCAGAGTTTGCTGCAAGGGTCTCTGTCAGCATTATGAGTTCCTCATTCGTAAACTTCTCTTTACGATGGCGGTCGGTGTTTTCTTTATGGCCTTTGGCATGGTGAGGGGATCCTTGTGGCTTTGGGATGACACAGTTGTCGATAAAGGTCCAGGGGGCAGAGGATGGCAATGGATTGTGTTTTTAAAGATGGCCGCCGTGCTCTTTACCGTTCCTGTGCGATGACGCTATTTCCAGTTCCGCTATTTAACTGTGACCGCTAATAGCGGTGACCGCTATTTGCGTGCTGCAGGAGGTCGGAAGTGCTATCAGCGCTTTTGTCGGTGCCGCTAAGGGTTTTTTTGGGGTCTTTAACGGCATGGCGGTAGGGTCATTACCGGCATGGCGCTATGCTCGTGTCCGCGTACTCGTAATGGTACGCAATTAGCGGCCTCTTGCCTAGGCGGACACGTTAATAGCGCCATGCCGGTAAATGCCGTTTTTTACCGCGTACCGTGTAATGAGGCTCTAAGAGTTGTTGAGATGGTAGTGTTTGGTAGCAACATTGGTGTGGTGCCTTTACATGGAAGTTAGTTACACCTGTTTGGTTAGCCATTACCTTGGTTTAACTAGTTTGTTCTTGGTGCCAGAGGATTCACAGGGGTGCCGTGAGCGTTGTGCTGTCTGTTTGAGATGTGTGTATGTTTTGCAGTAACGGAAGGAGGTGTTGAGGCGGTTTTGATTATGAGGTGTGCTGAGACGTACTTTGTCTGTGGGCTGTGCTTGTTGTGATAACGGAAGGAGGTGTTGTGATTGACTTTCCTTCCTGTGCCCTGTACCCTGCTTTCATGAGGAGTATGTAAGGTGTGATGTCATGTGTGGAATGTTAGCTGAAGGTTTGGAATGTTTGTGTGTGAATGGAGTTCCACCCAAAGCAATTGAAAGATGTGAGCCTGGGTGGTGGGAGCCAGTGGGTTCCTGTATATGTACTTCCTAATCTCCTAATGAACCTTGATAAGACCTGATGTAATGAACTTCCGGAATAAATTAACTGAAGAATATGGCAGCTTGACAGTGTATCCTTTTGAGCATCATTCCTGAGAACCTGACATAACACAGCCCGATGTCCTCTTCAAGTCAGTAGGGTGCATGGATGCTCTGGTTCACAATTGCTCTTAACCCTGGTGGCCAACCGCCTTTGACCTTTTAGTTCTGATCAGATCACAGATTGCCAAGGTACTGTGCGGGGTCTTTACCCTCTCAGTCTTCTATTACATCCTCCCTACTTTCTCTTTCACTACTTCCTTTTGAATCCCATCTTCTCTATCACTTTCTCTCAATTGGTTTTTACATGTATCCATGGTCTGCCCCCTCGTTCTATGTCCCATCTCGCCCTCTCAGATCACAGAATTAATTTCTTTTAACTGCTCCCAAACCTCCCTGTATTCTTCTCATTTCTGTTCCTTTGCTTTATTAACTCCCAAACATTGGAACTCCCTTCGGCTCTCACTTTGTTCTGCCTCATCTCTCTGTATTTTCCAATCAACCCTTAAAACTCATCTTTTATCTTCTCTTGTCTGTTAATCATCTTGCTTCCCCATTTTCCGTTTTTACACATGTTCACATTTCATCATGATTGTACTGTTTTAGATATATTTTGTTCAGTGCCTTTGTCGAAAGGCGCTCTATACATCCAATAAAATGAATGAACTTAAATTAAATGTAAGGCGGACAACTTTGTGAAGGTTTTTCAAAAGATGCCATTTCATTGACTCAAAAGGTTGGATAAATGCCTCTCTATCCCAACCCTGACGAGCATTTTCCTCCCTAAAATAACTAAAGGAAACATTCTAACAAAAGGATTTGGTCCCTCACACTTAAATATACACTGTTTTAACAAGGTAATATATGGCAGTTCAACAGCAACTAATATAACCGTTAAATTCATATCATAACAACTATTTTTCCTTCTTATATGGGTGAATCCCCCTTGCCCGGATTCAAGCAGGATTTTGTTCAACAGTTCCAAAAAAAGGTTAAGGAAATCCTGTCTTGTAACAAAGTTCAACTTCAGTTATCTTTTTGATCCAACTTGATAACACAAAGTTAAAAAACTTGTATTCAACCGAGAGTTCACAAGTGTTCAACAAAGTTTTCCTCTTTTCACTTTCGACAAAGATCTTGAAAAACCTTTTTCATCAGCACAGATTATTTCCTTAATTCATTGGTTTCAACAAAACTGTTTTGTCAGGATATTGCTGCACCAATTCACAAAACCACTTGTTTGAGAATAGTAAATACTCCTGCAGCAGTTCACACAACACTTGCAATGATATTAATTTGTGAGGATGATTCTGCATTAATCCACAAAAACACTTTAGTGGTTCCTCAACTTCTTCAAGGTTTTTAACCACACCACAGTATTTCAATGGCTTCCACCTGGTCCGCTCACCTGCCAGGCTTATTAAGACAACGCTCTCTGCTCTGGTGTACTCTCCTGCCAGAAAAGATAAAAATACAACAATGTTCTCTGACCTGATGTACTCTCCTGCCAAGCCTGAATAAACTACTGCTTGTGAGTACTTTTGTAGTAAAGGTTTAGCAATGTCTTTTGCTCCACAACACCAAGTATGAGAAACTCTTCAAGGGGAACAAGAACCACACTGGTGCTGTTTGTTGTGTGATTGCCACCCTCTCTGCGGGTTATGCTCCACTCCTTTGGAATACGTTGTTTCAGAAGCGCTGCCGTTCTGCCACTCTTGTTTCTGCCCTTTCGCACTAACTGCTGATAACGATTCTGTTTCACTGTCACAATTCTATGGCTTTGGCAATTTGGGTTTAAGACATTTTCTCTTAGGACCTCTTTTTCATATGGGCAATAGTTTTTACCAGCACTGATATTCTTAACTGCCTTCTTTTGTTCCAGGCAATCCTGGTTCTTTCTCAATTTGCTGGTATGTTTCTCTTTTGGCTTTGGTAATGATGGTTTGTCTTTTCCTTTATGGATATTGCCTTTTCTTGTTGCTGGCTCTTATTATGCCCCACAATGTCATAATCACACTCTTCTGGTATGATAATCAAGTTCTTATTCTGCCATCTGCGCCTTTTTAAATGAGCTTGGTTCACAACAGAAGAATTAACCTGTTTTACATTAGTTTGGTATTCCAAAGGTGTCCTCCTCTTTAACGTTAATGTGTTTATCACATTTCTGTGGTTCAGATCCCTGGACTTGGACAGCAGGCAGTTACGCAGTGCTCCAGGGTCACAATGTAACAGTGAACTCACTGGGTTTGGCATGCGTGTTTGTTCGCCTCGCTGCCTCCAGGTCTTTGTTCTGACTTGAGTGTCGTGTAGACCGTTGAGACCTCCGTCCCCAAATGACGCAAAGGGGAACCAAAAGAAACCCGCTGTGCGACCTTTGGAGCCACAGGTGGGAGATGTTACTTCCCGGATCCACGGAACCTCTGGAACACCGATGCTGCTGCAGAAAGAACGCGGTTAAGCACCAGGCAAATACAATATAACACAGTAATCAAAGGATCTGAGTAATCTTACCTATCCGGTGATTGGAAAGCCCGGGAAACCTAGTGAAGGAGGTTCGAGACTCAGATGAGAGGCGGTCCCCAGAACAATAGGGAACGGAGTCAGGTGTGGATACAGGATAGTCCACCTGTAGAGCTGAAGACGTAGTTTGAGTTCCCAAAGGGCAATGGCGTAGAAGTCCAACAAAGTACCAAGGGATGATCCGAAGACAGGTGAGTGACGGGTCGAGGTTCAGCAATGGGTAAACAGTTCCAAGCAAAGGTACAAAAGGGTAATCCGAAGGAGTCCAGGTGAAATATCCAAGATCAAGGTAAACCAACAGAGTATATCAAACGTAGCGCCAAACAGAGTCGAAGACAGCTGAGAAGCGATGAGTGCTCCGTGCATTAAGCTTTATATACTGTGCGCTTCTGAGTCATGTGACGTCCACCATGATCACGTGGAAAACGCCGCTCTGAATCACGTGAGCAAATGAATGATCTATGCGGAGGTGTTCCGCCGCCCCTTCTGCTGTATGTTCTCCATGGCAACTGCCAATGCAGGAAGGGCTGCAACCGGGCACGTACATTGTACCTGGTACAGATCTTTCGGTCCTTTGGGGCAACCACATCACGTCGTGAGTCTCGAACCCTGGAGGGAGTAGTGTGGGGACCCAAGGTAGGTGTTGTGGAGATGTTAGCAGTGTTCTGGTGTGCAGAGGAAAGTCTAACATAGCCCCCCCCCAACGGCCCATGACCCCGTGGGCAGGACGGGTGATCCCTATGGAACCGGGCCACCAACCGAGGAGCGTTAATGTCCAGGGCGGAAACCCAAGAGCGCTCCTCCGGGCCATAACCCTTCCAATCCACCAAATACTGGAGCCCACCCCTAAACCAACGGGAACCCAAAATGGCTGACACTTCAAAGACATCAGGGGAGGCCAGTGACACCGGGGCTGCTGGAACCCGAAGGCGGGAGGAATCAGGGCAGGGCTTGAGGAGAGAGACATGAAAAACAGGATGGATACGCCAAGAGTTCGGGAGAACCAGACGAAAAGCCACTGGATTCACAACCTGAGAGATCACATACAGGCCAACAAAGCGAGGCAGAAGTTTCGGACAACCAACCAGACGAAGGTGACGGGAAGACAACCACACCTTAGAACCCACCGCAAGGGGAGGAGCAGCCAAGCGCTTGCTATCAGCACGGGACTTCATAGAGGCCTTTGCTTCAGTAAGATGGACCAGAGTACGAGCATGAACAGCAGACAGATCCCTAAAACAAGCCGTGGCCGCAGGATTCAAAGAGATAGAGGCGTCAGGGACAGGCAAAACCTTGGGGTGTTGGCCATAGAGGGCGTAGAAAGGAGAAAAACCTGTAGCAGAGTGAGCCGCGTTATTGTATGCGAACTCGGCAAGCCGTAAAGTACTCAGCCAGGAGGACTGTTGTGGTAAGATAAGACACCGGAGATACTGCTCCATAGATTGATTCATCCTTTCAGTCTGCCCATCAGTCTCGGGGTGATAGGCCGAGTAATACCTGGTATCGATGCCAAGCAGCTTAGTCAAAGCTCTCCAAAAACGAGAGGTGAACTGCGACCCACGATCGGAGATAATGACAGAAGGAAGCCCAAACAACGAGAACACAGATTCAAAAAACAACCCAGCCAGGACCGATGCCAAAGGAATCCGCTTACAGGGAACAAAGGGAGCCATTTTTGTGAATGTATCTACCACCACCCAGATGGTATCAAAACCCCGCACCTTGGGGAGATCGGTCACGAAATCCATAGTCAGTGTGTGCCAAGGTCTTGGGGGTACCGGTAGAGGAAGCAATAGGCCGATTGGATGACCTCTTCGATGTTTGGCCTGAGCGCAGACAGAGCAAGAGTTGACATAGCATTCCACGTCGCGCTTCATAGAGGGCCCCCAACACCAGCGCTTTAGGAGATCCATGGTACGCTCCTGGCCGGGATGAGCATTAAAGGGAGCATCATGAGACCATTCAAGTGCCAGGTTACGGGTGTCAGGCGTGGGTCGAAACAAGCGATCATGCACGAATGGTAAACCATCACAATACACTGGATCCCAATCCTGCAGTTGGTCAGAATGACTGCTCGTCCAAGCTCGCACAGAATCCAACAATGATAGAGAGGGAGTGCAGAGACAAATCACGTGACTCTTACCTAGAACTGTATCGGGGAAGGTTGGCAGCGAGACTCCACCCGGAGAGCGTGACAAGGCGTCCGCTTTCCCATGAGTGATCCTAGGACGATGAGTGATGTGAAAATCAAAAGCGGAAAAGAACAGATGCCATCGGACCTGTCTGCTGTTGATGCACTTTAGGGAGGCCAGATCCTGCAGGTTCTGATGATCGGAGTAGACAGTGATTGGATACTTAGCCCCCAGGAGATGATGGCGCCAGACTCGAAAGGCGTCCATGACAGCCAGAAGTTCCTTCTCCGTTACAGTATAATGGGTCTCAGTACTGGAAAACTTACGGGAGTGATATGCCACCGGGTGGAACTTGCCCGTCGTAGGACATGTCTGAGACAACACCGCACCGAGGGCAAAAGAAGAGGCGTCCGCCTCGACTATGAATGGAAGTTCGGGATTGGGGTGCTGAAGAATTGGTGCGGTGGTGAAAGAGGTCTTCAGAGCCTCAAAGGATTCCTGATGTTCCTTTCGCCACTGGTAGGGTACTTGAGGGCTAGTAAGAGCCGTAAGTGGGGCCACAATTGTAGAAAAGGACGAAATAAAGGGCCTGTAAAAGTTGGCAAAGCCCAAAAAGGCCTGCAAGGCCTTGAGTGTCTGAGGAATCGGCCAATCTAAGACCGCCTTGACCTTGGATTTGTTCATGGATAGTGCCCCAGGGGTAATGTGGAAGCCCAGAAACTCAACAGACGTTTTATGAAACTGACATTTCTCGGGTTTGGCAAACAGCGACTGTTCCCTCAGACGGGATAAGACCTCCCGAACATGCTTTACATGGTCATCAAGATTCCGTGAAAAGATCAAGATATCGTCCAGATAAACAACCATGTATACATCCAGTATATCCCTGAATATGTCATTCATAAAACGCTGGAATGTTGCCGGGGCGTTGCATAGGCCGAAGGGCATGACTAGGTATTCATACAACCCGTAACGGGTGCAAAAGGCAGTTTTCCACTCATCGCCCTCGCGGACGCACACTAGATTGTATGCGCCCCAAAGGTCCAGCTTGGTAAAAACAGAAGCATGGGATAATCGATCCAGGAAGGGGGTAATCAAAGGGATTGGATACCTGTCCTTTTTCGTGATGGTGTTAAGGCGTCGGTAATCCACACAAGGACGTAAGTCCCCCTCTTTCTTGGGTACAAAAAATATAGGGCTTGCAGCTGGTGAAGTAGAAGGGCGGATGTGTCCTAGTCGTAGGGCGTTCTGGACATACTGTTTCAGAGCTTGTTCTTCCGAGGGGGACAGAGAATAGATCCTGCCCGAAGGAACGGTAGAGTCCGGGATTAGTTCAATCGGGCAGTCATATGATCTGTGTGGAGGAAGCACCTCGGAAGAACCGCGATTGAAAACTGACTCGAATTATTTGTACTCAGAGGGAATCCTGGTAACTACCCCTCCGACGGTATGGGAATTCACAACCGCTGGTCCACCATCATTCAATGTGAGCTGAGCAAGATCTCCCAAAGCTCGTGACGGAGTATCTGTTTCTAAATGGGTTGGGAGACAAAAGTTCTGGCAGATATCCGACTCAAAGAGTACTTTGCCTGTTTGCCAATTAATCAGAGGATTGTGTTCAGGCAACCATGGTATTCCTAATATGATACCGAACTGGGGTGTAGTGATCAAGTCAAAACTTAGCGTCTCTGTGTGAATGTCTTGTATAGCCAATAATAGAGGAGCAGTTTGGTGTCTAACGGGACCAGAGACTAGGGTTGTGCCACCTACGGCCTGAATCGGTTCAGGTCGGGTTTTCACCACTAAAGGTAGATTGAGGGAATGAGCTAAAGCAATGTCTATGTAATTCCCTGTGGCACCAGAGTCAATGATGATCGTGACTGCGTGAGAGATACCCGCAGAAGGACAAAGAGTGGCCTGTACAAAGATGGGCTGGATACGAGCGAAAGCAGGAGTGGCACCCGGAGATGAGGACTGGAAACTCGACCTGGTCTCCGGATCTAAGGTCGAGCTGTCCGAAAAACCTGGGACTTCTTGGGACGTCGAGGGCATTCCTTAACATAATGTCCTGTGGTGCCGCAATAAAAGCATGCATTATCCACCCTCCTACGTTCTCTCTCAGATGTCGTGATAGGACTACATAAACCTCCCACTTGCATAGGTTCCTCAGTGCTGGAGTACTGACAGCTGTAGGATGAGAGAAACCCAACTCAGCCCTGCGCTCTGAGCGACGTGCATCTACCTGTAGGGCAAGATCCACTAGTTCTTGATACTGAGTGGGTACAGTAGGGATCACGGCTAAGGCATCTTTCATTGGATTATTCAACCCTCTATAGAATATGACCGCCCGCTTGCTTTCTGGCCATGATGTTTCGGCGACCAATTGGTTGAAGCGGGTAATGTAGTCTATCAAGGTCCCTCTCCCCTGGGTTAGTTCTAACAACTCCAAATCCCTAGATTGTGCCTTGTGTCGAGTGTCAAAAACTCGGGACATCTCGGTAACTAACAAATCGAAATCATAGAGAACCGGGCTATTGTTCTCCAGTAAGGGATTAGCCCAAGCGGCAGCCGTTCTGGCCAGATGGGAAAGGGTAAAGGCCGCTTTAGCAGTGGAATTAGGGAAGGCCAGAGGTATACACAGGAAGTGTAACTTGCACTGATTGATGAAGGTCCTGAACTTCTTGGGGTCGCCTTGATAACGTTCAGGAGCGGCCAAGGGAGAAGGGGCTGGAAGGACCACTGGGGTTGGAGCTGGGGTATTTGCCAATGGAGGAGGTGTAGCTGGAGTGGGAGCATCCCCAAATTCAGAGTCTGCAGGGAGGGAATGCTGGACACTCTGTATGGAATCTAGCCTTTGGTGAATCACCGTGTTTGCAGCGGCCATATCTGTCCTTAATACTGTAATTGCCTGAACTAAAGCAGCTATGGGTTCTTCCGTGGACCCCTGCATTATCCAACACGACTATACGGCTTCTCAGTCTGTTCTGACTTGAGTGTCGTGTAGACCGTTGAGACCTCCGTCCCCAAGTGACGCACAGGGGAACCAAAAGAAACCCGCTGTGCGACCTTTGGAGCCACAGGTGGGAGATGTTACTTCCCGGA
This sequence comes from Ambystoma mexicanum, assembly GCF_040938575.1. Lineage (NCBI taxonomy): Eukaryota > Metazoa > Chordata > Amphibia > Caudata > Ambystomatidae > Ambystoma > Ambystoma mexicanum. The sequence continues at coordinate 48,639,293 of NC_090936.1, forward strand.
TCCACGGAACCTCTGGAACATCGATGCTGCTGCAGAAAGAACGAGGTTAAGCACCAGGCAAATACAATATAACACAGTAATCAAAGGATCTGAGTAATCTTACCTATCCGGTGATTGGAAAGCCCGGGAAACCTAGTGAAGGAGGTTCGAGACTCAGATGAGAGGCGGTCCCCAGAACAATAGGGAACGGAGTCAGGTGTGGATACAGGATAGTCCACCTGTAGAGCTGAAGACGTAGTTTGAGTTCCCAAAGGGCAATGGCGTAGAAGTCCAACAAAGTACCAAGGGATGATCCGAAGACAGGTGAGTGACGGGTCGAGGTTCAGCAATGGGTAAACAGTTCCAAGCAAAGGTACAAAAGGGTAATCCGAAGGAGTCCAGGTGAAATATCCAAGATCAAGGTAAACCAACAGAGTATATCAAACGTAGCGCCAAACAGAGTCGAAGACAGCTGAGAAGTGATGAGTGCTCCGTGCATTAATCTTTATATACTGTACACTTCTGAGTCATGTGACGTCCACCATGATCACGTGGGAAACGCCGCTCTGAATCACGTGAGCAAATGAATGATCTATGCGGAGGTGTTCCGCCGCCCCTTCTGCTGTATGTTCTCCATGGCAACTGCCAATGCAGGAAGGGCTGCAACCGGGCATGTACATTGTACCTGGTACAGATCTTTCGGTCCTTTGGGGCAACCACATCACGTCGTGAGTCTCGAACCCTGGAGGGAGTAGTGTGGGGACCCGAGGTAGGTGTTGTGGAGATGTTAGCAGTGTTCTGGTGTGCAGAGGAAAGTCTAACAGTCTTCTGCTTCGGTTTCTCTATTCGGCTTAGCAACCTCTCCTTTGTGCCTTCCTGCCACCCACGTCTGTCAATATCAGAGCTCGCTTGGCTCCCACAGCTATCCTCCTGCCACCGGTGCTCGTCTTCAGCAGGTGCATACTCGAGCATAGGAGACCCTCTCAGGACCAGCATACAATTAACACACTAGTGTGGTCCCGGCGTCTCGGCTCACATCTGACTTCTGCTTCTACTACCACATGGAGGTAGGAAAACCACTCCACCTTCCGCTACTGCTCTTCCTCTCCTTCTTCTTCTGCTGCCTAATGGCTTGCAGCTGAGGGGAACTTTAATACCTCCCAGTCTCCCTCAGAAGTGGGGCATTACTCCTAATTGACTGCAACTTCCATTCGTGTACCTCTGCAGTCCTCTTCTTGTCCCAGTACTTTGGGAATGGTGGGACTTGAAGTCCACAAAGTCAATTTCAGATGTTCAAGGAAATTATTATCACCAAGGTGATTTCTCACCTTATACATAATACCAAAAGGAGTACAATAAGGATTCCATGACGTATTTGGCTTTACAGAAGAACAGGGCTTCTCAGTATTTAAATTGGTAACATTTAAAGACTCCTCTTTATTATTTCCCTGGGATTCATAGAAGCTTTCATATCAATGAATGTCAATGACTTTGAAAGTGGAGTTCTTACTCTCAGTGCATGCCTGCTTGTAATTATCTTCACCTATATTCCGACTGTCAATTTGAGAAAATAAAAGCTCCGACAGCAAGCCTTTACATATTCCGGTATCATGGGTATTCCATCCTTAAAGAAGACAAATACTGTGTCTCAACCCACTATGACCTCCTGTTCCCCTGGGGCCCTTCTCCCCCCAGGTTATCCTCCAAGCTAATACCGCCCGCAGGGTTAGGATCAGGAAGCATCTGCCTTGCCCTGGCTACCTGGGAGGAGACATTGGGTAGGGTTGCTATGAGGACTCCGTAGGATTTATCACAGTACCTTCCCTCCTATGTCCTAGGACAATTAGACAATTTCCATATTACAGACTTTAGAATTCCTTTTACCAGAGACAAACATTACCCCAACCTGTTTCAGACAATAATAGGCAAAACATTACAAATAACAATGCAATTAACTGCGCTCACCAACCCACGATTTTCAGTCGGCTCTTCTTCTGTGTCTGCTCTGTCACCTCCCCCTAATTCCAGGTGTGCATGCCAGCTTTCCCAACTGCCGAAATAGTCTTACCTGGGCCCACAGGGATCAATGGGAGTCGTGTCAGGCGACGCCAGAGTTTGGCCGCAGAGCAGCAGGAATCCGACGTCGCAGGCACCAATCTTGTTGTGGAAAAATAATCACAGACTCTTCCAGTGGATTGGTGGCCAACCTTAAATAGCAGTCAGCAGAGCCAGCATACACAGAACAACAGCAACCCAATGACAGAACGAGACTCAGCACAGCAACCCCCACCCCTACACACACTGAGCTTTATACAGGTGAAAACATTTCAATGGAGAGGGAGGTTCCAGGCACAGCATGGTATCGTCAAGCAACAATAATTCAGGTGAATGAGCAGTGTCTCAGCACACAAGTCTTAGGCAGAGGCTGTGTTCTCACGCTCTGGAAGGCATAATCAGGATGGCAGGTGTGATGACTCTAATGGGGACATCACTGATTCCCTGGCGGTGACCTCCACCCATGTGGCCAGGGGATGGCAGCCACTACTTGATCCTGACCCTGGGGGTGGCTATATGAAGGAAGAATCACATAGGAGGAGGCAACTACCGGGCGATGTCATGAAATCATTGGACGAGAGGCAGTATCCCACCCCCTTTCCCATGAGGAAGACCGTGTAATGCCCAAAACCTTAATGGCCTATTGCCAACTGTTTGTTCCACCTTGTAGGGGAAGTACACCAATCTCTTCCTCATATTCTTCAGGTCAAAAACCCATTCATGAAGTAGACACACAAAGCTCCAACAAAACCCTTTTTGCTTCTGATTTACCTTTATCTGAAAGTGTTCTCTCATGAACAACCACTGAGAAAAACTACCAAAATGTTATATGTCCAATGACATCTATGGACGCCAACTCCCATAATCACTGCAGTACTGAGACGAGGAAGATGAAGGAGTTGGTCTAAGTGTGAGAAACCTAAGGGCTTCCTTACATCTACTCCCATTGGTCCTCTCCTCCTTAGGTGGCCAGGGAAAGGCCATCACTTTTGGATCACAACCCTGGGCATGGCGAAGTGAGAGAGGATCATCTGGTTGGAGTGTCCTTGGGGTTCGGGAATGAGATGCCCTCAGGCAAGACACAGTATTCTGCATTTTCCTTTCAGGACGAACCCTCTATCCCAGAGGCGGTTATGGGGTATTGCTATCCCTGCCCCCCCTAACCAGGAACATACACAGAGATATTGCCACTCTAGCAGCACCCGAAAGAATTTTAAGAAGAGAGGTATTAAGTGTGAGATATGGTATTTCACTTTCCATGGTTAAAAGCAACCTAATCCTTCCCCAGCATCTATGAGCTTTTATAAAAGATCTCCCCTCCTTGTCCCACAATTTTCCTATGACAGCACTGGGATGAGGAACAAACGACTAGGAGTGATGAACCCTAGTAACTCAGTTCACTACTCTAGTACTGAGACGGGGAAGTCACTGGTGTTCACTACTAGGAGTAGTGAACACCAGTGACACCTTTCACAGCTCTAGTACTGGGATGAAGAAGATGCATGCATAGTACTGTGAAGATCAGACATGTCCCTCTAACTATGGTCAGGCCAGTACAATTAGCAGCTCGCACCTGCAAACTGTCAAAGGGTTACAGGTGTATAAGAAGAGATCAACAGAGCAGCAATGGGTCGAACGGGACGAACAGGAGGAACAGGCCCAACAGGGCCAGTGTGAGACAAAGCAACAGGGAGGCCTGCATGGGAGGAACCAGCAGGAGACCCTGTTTGTGAGGAGGAAGCTGTGGTGTGTCCTCTGTAGCAATGCCAGGACACCAGCAGACAATCCTGGAGACCCGTGGAGCACGGTTTATAGTGAGTATTTCGAATGACATTTTTTCAAATGCAAATATGTCGAAAACATTTCGTCTAAAAAAACAATTTCGAATGTTTCTTTTTATTTTTATTTTTTTTAATGAGGGGGTTCCCTCCAATCCTGTTTTTTTAACCCTCTTTTTTACTTACAAAACCCCCAAAAAACGTATTAAATAAAAAAATAATACATTCGAATTTTTTTTTTCGACGAAATGTTTCGACATATTTGCATTTTGAAAAAATGCATTCAACATACTGACTGGATACCGTGGAGCACAGTAGAAGTTGGGCTGTTAGAAGTCCTTGGGTGGTGAAGCCTCCTTGGTCCGGTAAAAGCAGCTGGAGCTACGAGCAAAGAAAAAGCATGCAAACCGCCGACAGTCTCCACGGAAGCAGAGCGAAGCTGCCGGTGATCCCGGAGCGGCAATATAGGTGCGAGCGGGGTTCACAATTGAAGGCTAGCCAGCAAGCAGAGCTGAAGGAGTCCAGCGCAGCAACCTGACAAGACGGCCGGAGACCAGTGAGTCAAAAGGAGCCTCACTCGAGACCGGGGGGCTCTGAGGGTGCTGGATGTAAGCAGAATGAATTCTGAGTGATCTGAAAAGCCTGCACATAGTGGGAACTAACCCAAAGTTACGGTGGCTTGAAAATTAAGCTGCAAAGTAAATAATGATGAAAACTTTGCAATATTGAATACCGAACGAAATGAAAACTTTGCAATATCGAATACCGAACTCAATAAAAAATGTGTATTATCGAATACCGAACTGAATGAAAACTTTAAGAACAAAGCTCCAAGTTAATGAAAGTTATATGTGAAAGCGCCCATTTTAAAACAACAAATGAAATACGAACGCAAGGGTGAAAGAGCATGACAGAACGGTGGGAAATAAAATAGGACTACTGCAAAGTGAACTTTGTAAGACATATACAGTGCAACAAGACTCAAGGCTGGCATAGGCTGTATAAGATGTCGCAAAGCCAAGAGGCTAATGAGGAGAAGCTAGGAGAGTGTAAAACTGCACATAAAGGCACGAGGCCTTTAAGAAGAAGCTAAATTAATGTGAATCCGTACACAGGCCAGATACAGAAGAACCTGTGTGGTCTGAAGGGCCACAGTTTCCTGGTTGCGTGACCTGTGATGGGTGGACTGTGTGGTCTGACAACTGCGCCTAGACCAGGGAACCTTCAATTGTGAAAACCAAAGACATGGTGAAACAAGTCAAGGAAGAGCACTGTGAATGAACTGTTAATGTAATCCAGAAGGAATGTCAAGTTGACCTGCAGTTGTATTAAACATTGAAAGACTGAGACCAGTATAAGTTTCTACATTGAAGTCTTGGGGAAGGGACCCCTGAGACTTGATGAACTGCCATACTGTCTTGAGGACGGAGCCTCATGACCATTTTCATTTGAACTGTATTGCTATGAACTTGGGGAAGTGAACCCCGAGGATTGGGTGGAACTATATTGCTTTGAACTTGGGGAAGGGGACCTCTAAGATTTATGGAACTTTCTTGAACTTGGAGAATGGGAGCTGAAGAAGAAGCTAGGAGCTGGAGGAAGCTCAGAACATTGTGTTATTCACCATTTCTTTTATTATTAACATCTGTGAAGGCATCATGAAGCAAGACACAGGCAACAGACTTAAGATCAAACAAACAACATTTACTAAGAACATTTATTAACTTAAATGTCAGGATGGTAGAAAGAATAACTTGCCCTATACTAAGGTGGGATTTCCCTACCTGAACAAAACTAAGGAAACTCTGAGTCAAAGAGTCCAACCTAAAAGCCTGTGTGTGTCCAAAACCTACTTGCCCTCACAACTAAAACTAAACAGTGTATAGGGATGTCAATAATCAAAGAAATAGTGATCAACACAAGGTTCTGAGCTTTGTCCAGCTCCCAGCTTATCTTCAACTTCCCTTCCCCCAAGTTCAAAGTAATATAGATCAGACAAGAGAGATCCTGAGGTCCTGTCCTCAAGATGGTAGTTATAGTTCATCAAGTGTCAGGGTTCCCTTCCCCATGAATTCAACGTAGCACAGTTAAAATAAAAAAGGGGTTTTGAGGCCTTGTCCTCAAGGCGGTAGCTGTAGTTCATTAAGCCTCAGGGTTCCCCTCCCCAAGACTTCAACGTTGCAACAAAATGTATGATTCACTCTTAAAAGTTCAACTTAACTCTCGGTCAACTTGACCTTTCTTCTGGTTTGCGTCACCAGCTCACTTGAAGTGTTCTTTCTTGGTAGATCTTGCAGTGTCTTTATCTTTTACAATGTAGGGCTCCCTGGTCTAGGCGCAGTTATCAGACCACATGGTCCACCCATCACAAGTCGCGCAACCCTGGCCCCTTGGTTCTTCAGCCGACACAGGTTTCTCTGCATTTGTCCCTTATTTGAAAAGGCACGCTCCCTTGGATTCTCCTTGTAGGCCTCTTGGCTTTGTCACACACCTTTTGCCAGTCTTGGGCCTTGCCGCACTGCATTTATTGACAAAGTTCATTTGGTGGTGATTCTGTTCATGCCCACCTTGGGTTGCACTCTTTCACATTTATTCATTTTCCTATTGGTTGCTTTCATATGGGTATTCTCCTTTTAGTCTGTGTTGATTATTGATTTTTATAAAGTTCATTAATATTCAATATAAGTGTCACTTGTGTATTCTCAGTCAATTCGGTATTCAACCTGCTTGATTTATCACAGTTGTAAACTTTCATTCAGCTCAGCATTCAATATTCGTGGTGTAACACTGTTTAAAACGTCCATGTAGTTTGGTATTCAATATATATATAGCTTTAATGCTGGTTTTAACTTTCATTCAGTTCGATATACAAAATGTATGGTTAAGTGCTAATTGGAAACTTCCATTCAGTTCGGTATTCAATGTAGGTTAGCGTTATTGGAAAACTTCCATTCAATTCGGTATGTAAGGTGTAGCTTTATTCGTAGCAAGCAGCTCGCCCATAGCGCCCTGATTTCCAAAAGTCTTTTCCACAGCACTCACCGGTCTGCAGCGTCTTCCTGCGGCGGCTCTTGCTGCTCCTGCCAACTTCCCAGGCTGGTGCCCTGACCTCAGTGAGCCGCCCCAACCTCAGTGAGCCCCGCTCGCATATCACTTGCACATCTGTGGGTGCAGGCAACTTTGTTGCCGCTAGGAAGATGCGGACAGTGTCCTCTCTTTCTCTGGTGCTTGTTAGCAGCTCTTAGCTGCTCTGGCTCCGCCATTGGAGGCTCCCACACTTCAGGAGTATCTGCCATCATCCTGCTGACACTTCAGGTCCCACCACAGCTGCCTCCACATGAAACGGGTCTCCTGGTTTCTCCTACACAGGCTTCCCTGCTGCTGCTCACTGTGTCTCTTCACTGATCTTCCGTAATACACCTCCAGCCCCTTGACAGGCTGCAGGTGAGAATGTCTAATTAGACCCTGTTTAAGAGCACATGCCTGACCCTCACCATACTTTACAGGCATCTTCCTTGTCTCAGTACCTAAGCGGTGAAAAGGTGTAGTGTTCATCACTCTTAGTCTCCTCTTCCTCATCCCAGTACTCTCAGATGTTAAATGTGGAGAAAAGAGAGGAGAGATCTTAAAATACCCCATAAATTTTGGGGAAGGGTCAGATTGGTGACAATTAGTAAAAGGGGGTATCTGTACCCTCTTTCTGAAGTTTATAGAGTGGTGACATCCTTGGACAGTTTCCTGGTCAGCGGGAGAAGGATAGCCATACCCCATGATTGTCTCTAAGATATAGGGTTCTCCCTGAAATGGAAGCGTGGAACACCACGTCTCGCCTGAGGACATCTTGCTCCCAATCCGCAGGAACCCTCCATCCAGATGATTCTCCCACAGTTCTCCATCCCCAGGGTCGGGATCCAAGATCGATGGTCTTTCCATGTCACCTGAGAGGAGGACCCAGGGGAGTAGATATGTGAGCGTCCTCACATTTCTCACACATTCCACACATTGTTTAGCTTTAGGGGGGTCATCACGGGTTGGGTGGAGCAGTAAAAATGTGGCGGTAATGCTATTACTGCTGCATTACCACTCCGCCCAATCCCGAGTTTGCGTGGAAAGTGGGAGGTTTACCTCCAGCTTTTTGCTGGAGGTTAAAACCTCGCCTTTCTTCCCATTTTTGACGCTATTACTGCCGTTGCCATTACTGCCGGCTATAATAGAATCCTATGGACTCAAAATAAATGGGGATTAACAGCACCACCGCAACTCGGGATCTGGCACAAATTGCACCTGACGGAGTTGCGGTAACGCATTTACCGCCGGAATACCGCTCAACTCATGATGAGGCCATTGGTTGTCAGGACGAGGATAGATTTTGGACACAGACAGTCTTTTAAATTGAACTCTTTGACTCAGACTTTCCTTAGTTTCGGTCAGGTAGAGAAATCTCACTTTAGTATGGGGAAAGTTATGCCTTCAACCATCCTGACATTTGATTTAATAAACCATCTTATTTTGAACTTGTTTGTGTCTTGCTTCATGATGCCTTTAAACAAGGTAATGTGAGCTCAAAGCTTAATGTGCAGACTAGTTATTTTTCCGAATCACCTGTGCGTGGGACATTAAAAGATGGCAACTGCACTACTGAGTGTGGCAGTGCAGGAGACGACGTTGGCTGCTATGCAGAGACTTATGAATACGAGAGACATGTACCGGTGGGGCGTAGAAGAGGAATCTGTCGAGGCAGAAGGAGAAATGCAGTGCGTGAGTAGGAAGAGCAGTGGAGACGCTGGGAGACACAAGAGAGTTCCTGGGCGCACTGCAGCTCCAAGAGACAGCATTCTCCAGACCAGAACCTGAAAGGAACCAGGCGTGTGACTGTGGTGCAGCAAAAGAAGCCGGAAAGACGTCTGCCCGATCCAGAGTGGGTAGTGAGCGGCAGAGCCACCCCGCTGTAGTGCGAGCAGGACCTATGATGCTGTAGAGAACCAGTGAGTCGACACAAAGCAAGTAGGGACCGCAGGGTTTTCTGGCGACCACGCCAATGACAATTTGAATGTAATGAGATTGCTAATTCCGAAAATACAAGAAGCTTGTTGGAATGCAGAAAAGGCAAAGCACAGATTCAAACCCTAATGAGATGTGGATGCATGGGGCAAAGCTTGGACAAACATTACTGCAGAAAGTTATACCAAGCCAAAAGTGGTATATGCAGTTTTGGTGATACAGAGGAACTGTGAAATGCATAAGAAGTCCTGGCAAAGGAAAAGATACCAGGCAATTGAAACACATAAGACATACTGGCAAAAGAAGGATACCAGGCAAGTGAAACCACAAGAGAGGTCCTGGCAGGTAGACCAGACAAGTGAAACGACAAGAGAAGTCCTGGCAGGAGAGTACACCAGGCAGTTGGAATTGCACAAAGAGTCCTGGCAGTGGAGTATACCAGAAGAGTTGCAAAGCTACAAGAAATACTAAACAAAGAACAGTGTTCTCTAGACAAAAGAGACACTTGTGTTCAAGACAGACTGTTGCAGAACTTGTTGCCTAACAGGAACATTGCGAATCCAGGAGAGACGCAAAAGGAACTGTTAGTAAAAGAGACATTACCATCCATTTAGAATCCAGGGGACCCTTTGGATCAAAGGTCTTTCACCCTGGAGACATTTTTTTGAAGTTATTCTAATCTTCAGCTGTGAACACTTTTTTGCCCCAATATCAGGTTGAAGGCATTTCCATGCACACTTTACTGTTTAGTTTGTAGTATAGGGGCCAGAATAGGACGTTTCTGGACACAAGGACGGCTTTTCACTTACTGACATCCTGACAACAAAGATCCTTAATTTTTGGATTTTAGGTAGGGAGACTCCTCTTTAGCACAGTGTCAATAGGTATTTTCCCAACCCATTTTCATTTAAATAAACGTCTTTAACCAAAAATAGGAAAACTTTGTGTCCGCTTTTCATTTCTGACCCCTCACAAAGGCAAACAGTGATACATTTCGGGTCTTGCTCGGCAAGCTACAGCTCAGGGAATGTGAGCCTGCTTGCTATATGATAACTTGAGTCTGCTAAAGTCGCCTTGCTTAGGAAAGCGTCTTTCTAAAACATGCTTCTATATGCCAAAAGGGAAACACGTCAGAGGCGAGAACTGGAGAAGTAAGCGCCTCTAGGCACTGAGCGATAAAGCCTTCGAAATTAGGACATGCGCTGTAGAAGATGGGGCTCAAACAACGATGTCAGTAATGCACTTGTTGGACACGGCAGTTAGCATTGGCTGAGAATTATTATGGTGAGGCACACTGTTCAAGGGGGTCATTACAAATTTTCAAAACACAATTTTTCCCCTCCACACCTGTAAAAGGAGATGAGCAACCAATGGAACTGCCAGTTTTGTAAGTACTGTTGGTGCTGTCTTCAACCCAAAGTGAAGAACCCAAATTAGAAAATGGCTGCCCCCACCATAAACCTGAGATTTTTCTGTGGAGATGGTCACATGCTAGTGAGCGTCCTGTCGCTCTAACGACAACATCCAATCTCCTTTCTGTATAAAGGGAATGATTTTCCGTAAGGGATCCATTTTGAACCAATCCCCTTTTATAAACATATTGAGGGCTTTCAGGTCCAAGATTAACCTGAACTTCCCGAGGGTTTTGGAACCAGGATAACTCGAGAGCAGAACCTCTGACCCCACTGTTTCCAGGGAACCCTCACAATTGCCCTCTTGTTCAATATGTCTAAAATGGGTGGGAACATGGCAGTCCTCTTGGTCCAGTTTCTTGGCATAGCAGTCATGGTCTTGCCTGACTGAATTGAAGGTGATAGAAACTCCATCTTGTATCCCCTCTGTGCAATTTGAAGAGCCCAAGAGTCTGAAGACCACTTGTCCCAGATTGAAAAAAAGGTTCAGAGTCTTCCGCCCACATGAATGCTGTGGTTGTCAGGACTTATGAGGCTATGGAGAAGGTTCTGTTACCCTTGGTCTTAATCAAAATCCTTGTCACTTTCGAAAGGACCTGACCTTGGCATCTGTCGAGTTGCCCTGGGATTTAGAGCCAGGAGACTTATGACCGGAGGTGAAAGAGGAAGACTTTCTTCCTAACTTGTCAGCATGTTTGTCTGCCCTGAATACTTTGTGAACTTTCTCTTCTAGATAGAAGAGTTTGTTACTTCAAACAGGATTTTCAACGCTGCAGATTTTTGCGATCCTATGGATTTCCAATCCCTTAAATGAAATCGGCCCTCATTACGACCCTGGCGGTAAGTGGAAAACGATGCCAGTAAAGGATTACCGGCATCGCTTACCGCTAGGTCCTATTATGATCCGAGTAACTGCAATTAGCGGCACCCTAGTTAACGGTGCCGCTAACAGCACCAAGGGCGCGGGCACGCAACCCCCCATGCCGGAAATAGCGGCATGGCGCAAATTGGGGAACATGACGAGTCGAGCGGACATGCTCTTAACGCCCTTGCGAAGGCCGTAAAGTACCTTACCGCCATGGTGCTAATACCGCCATCGCGGACCAACCGCAAATGGCCATGTGCAGTGTTCCCAGCTGTCACAGGTGCACACAATCAGCACAGGTGGAGGCAATACAGACTGGCCAAGTACAAAAGGAGCACACCCCACCCCTTCCCACACCCATTCACACTCCACAATGATTCCAATACGACTAGCAATGTTGGGGCTGGAGGACCTGATTGCAATGAAAGCGCTACAGCAACAACAACTACTACAACAACAGGCAGCACAGAGGAGACGCAGGAGGAGAAGGAGGGCAAGGCAGGGCCAGCAAGCCCCACCAGCACAGCCAGTGCTACCACGCAGGCAGCCCCCAATCCCACGCATCAGAGCCAGTCCATTCAACCTCACCGCTGAGCAGATCCACACCCAGTACCGTTTGGACCGGGACACCATCACCACCATCGTGGACATGATACAAGACGACATCGTCAGCCTGATTGAAACACCCACCGCCATTCTCCCCCCTACTGAAGGTAGTGTCCGTGCTCCACTTCCTGGCCACAGGCACCTACCAGCACACAGTGGGGCACTTGCATGGCTTTTCACAACCATTATTCTCAAGTACGCTGAACCAAGTGCTGAATGCCCTCCTCAAGCACACAGACGACTACATTTCCTTACCGCGGTCTGCCCAGGAGATCGCAAACACCAAAGTGGGTTTCCATGCACTGGCCAGCATACCTGGTTGCATTAGTGCCATCGACTGCACACATGTGGAATTGGTGGTCCCACATGCCATGGAGGTAGCGTACCGTAACCGTAAGAATACCACTCAATCAACGTACAAATGGTATGTGACTCAAACAGGATCATCACACATTGTTGTGCCCGATACCCTGGATCAACCCATGATTCAATGGTCCTGCGGAACTCCACAATACCACGCTACATGGAGCGACATGCAGGGCCGAGATCCTGGCTACCTGGTGAGTCTCATGTCATGGCCATGGAATTGTGAAGTGGATAGGTGATTGACGTACCAATGCATACTTTACCTGTCTGACAGGGGGGGGATGCATACTTCATCTGGCTGACAGGGGGGGGATGTATACTTCATCTGGCTGACAGGGGGGGTGCATACTTCATCTGGCTGACAGGGGGGGAAGGATGCATACTTCATCTGGCTGACAGGGGGGGGGGGAGGATGCATACTTCATCTGGCTGCGAGTAGCAGAGGCAATGGAGCCAGCTCATACCCTAAAGCAGTGCAGACTTCAGCTGACACCTGACCACATAATGCCAGATGTAGGCAGCCCTACCATGTGAATGAAGATGTGTCCCAACCATGACACAACCAAAAGCATGTGCACTGTACAAAATCAGACCGCATCCAGCTCAAAGAAATGCACGTACATGCAATGACTTCAGCCAATACACGGCACCAAACACCATCAACTGAAAGGCCAGACCACCATAACTGCGCACAAAGGAGCCACATGACGGACATGGACATCAAAACACCAATACATGGACATAGAGGCCCAAATGAATTGTATGACAACATTTTTAGTGCTCAGTGAGGTCATCATGAGGCTGACAGCAATGGTGCCATGATGAGAGCATTGATAACACATGGACATCGGCCAGATCATCAAAACAACCGCTATGTACTAACATAGTGAATGGGCACTCATAAGGTACTGGACCCCCCTGCATACAGTGGTTGAAGGCATGCAAAACAGTCCATAAGAGGAATACACATATAGCGGTCACATCGTGTGATGACTGCATTCGTGCATGGAAATGGGGTTCAAAGGAAGAGATGAATGCATGCCATGGTGTTACATCATGATTTGAAATCTGATGTCATGATTGACACACACATTGTTGCCCACATACAGGTGATGCAGGCTAGCCCTTGAAGAGGTGGCTCCTTACCCCAGTCAGGAACCCACAGAACTGGCACGAGGAGGAATTTAATTGTGCACATACCCGTACCCATGTGGTGATTGAGCAGACATTTGGCCTCTTGAAGGCACGGTTTCGCTGCCTCAGCAGGTCTGGTGGGGCACTCCTGTACCGCCATGAGAAATTGGCAAAGATCGTCATGGCATGTGTAATGCTACACAATATGTGCATCAGACGGAATGTGCCCCTGCCCCTGACGCTGAACTGCAACCACCTGACGATGAGGATGAGGAGGTTGGGGATGGGGCAGCACCTCAGGGTGGAAGCAATGCACATGAAGGACATGCCATGTGTCAGACTCTAATTAACCAATGCTTCTAGCACACATGGACGGTGGGTGTCACATGGAGATGTCACTTGAGGCACTGTGTGTGTCTGGGACATGCACACTGTGGAGCGTTCACAAATAAAGCACACGTACACAATGATCAATGTCCACACATGTGATTTGTGCATAACCATAAACTGTATTGATTAGGTGATTTGACTGAACACACCGCCTCCCCCCTGACCCCTCAACTCCCCAACACACCCCATCCCCCCTCCCCTTCAACTTCCCAACACACCCCATCCCCCCCTCAACTTCCCAACACACCCCATCCCCCCTCCCCCTCAACTTCCCAACACACCCCACCCCCCTCAACTTCCCAACACACCCAATCCCCCCTCCCCCCTCAACTTCCCAACACACCCCATCCCCCCTCCTCCCTCAACTTCCCAACACACCCCATCCCCCTCCCTCCTCAACTTTCCAACACACCCCATCCTCCCTCCCCCCTCAACTTCCCACAAAACTGTGTGGATGCCTGTGGCGTAGTGCATCATGTGGGATTGTCCCACTGGGCGGAGTCTATTGCCCCCCCTCTCCCTGCACCAGGGGCACCCCTGTCTGTGCTCCGCAGGTTCGTGGCCGATCAGCGGACAGGGCTGGATGGGGCCGAACTGGCAGCCGAGGAGGTACTTGGCCCCTCACAAGGACGCATGTCCCTCAAAACCTGAACAAGGTCTTCGAGCATGTGCCGCACTGCGGCTAATTCTGTACATATGTCCTTGGATGTGGATACTATTGCTGCCTTCACTGTCTCTGCACATTGTTGCATTTCTGCCCTAGCACTCCCACATTCGGCCACATGCTGGTTCATTAGGGAGGACAGTTGTTGTGTGCGCTGAATTATTTGTTCCATTGACTCCTGCTTTTTCTGGGCTGACGATGATGCCAGTGGCGTGTTGAATGTGCTGCTCCCCTTCTGCACATTTTCAACTGGGGATGGAGTGGCTGGCCAAGAGTTATCAGGGGATTGCCCCTGTATGCCTTCAACATGCTGGCTGCATGGGGACAGGTAGGGGGAAAGAAGGTGGCCAGTGGGGGAACCTACAACTACATCTGCATTCCCTGCATCATCGTCCGAGCAACCTGCGGTGGCAGCAGTCTCGCCTATTGTGCTGCTTCCGGCAGACCCAGTGCTTTCGGTGGGCAACACTTGCTGGGTGTGTGATTCTGGTGCTACCATGGAGCTTGGCCTGGTGCACATCTGTGCCCTGGCCTGTGTTGTGGTTGTTGATTTTGGCTGCAGAGGGATTTTGGTTTTTCCTGCAGAGGTGGAGGGTTGTTGTGTGGGGACATCGGGCCTGGCCTTCTTTGCAGGTGTGGTGGCAGTGTCTTCCTCGTCACTGTCCGAATGAGAGCCTGTGGTGGAGCAAAGGGGGGAAAGGGTTAGTGATGCCTCTGTGGACATTGAGCAGGCATTGTGATGGCTGCATTCATTTTGATTGGTACATGTTGCACATGGAGGCAGTGACATACTTTTAGGTGGTAGAAGCATGGAGGCATGTGGGTGGCTTCGGAAAGGGTGTGCATACTGCATGTGTACAAGGTGGAGGTCAGAACTGCCTGTAGGCAGTATTATGCAGATGTGTTGTGTTAACCCTGTCAGGCATCATTGCAAATCCCATCAATCTGGATTTCAGTGATTTTGGCATGGATGGATTAGAGGCACCTACCTGCGTCACATGAAGTCGGGGCTCCTCTCTCCATGTCTCCGACCCCCTCAATGCTTTCGGTGCCAATGAGTGCGGCACATGTCTCCTCACACGGCTGCAATTTTATTGGTGACTGTGCTCCTCCACCAGTTTCCATGGCCAGGTTTCTGTTGGCAGAAAGAATACTCCTTACGCGGAGCCGTAGGTCATCCCACCTCTTCCTGCACTGTCATGCATTGCGGGGTGTAGTGCCAACTGCACTGACCCTCTGTGCGACCAGGGCCCATATGGCCTTCTTAAGGGCTATTGCCGGTCTTGTCTTCTCGTTCGAAAACACCACGTCAGCATGTTCCTGTAGTGTGTCTGTCAACATGTTGAGCTCCTCCTTAGAGAAGCGCTCCTGCCGCAGCGGGTCTCCAGTTTTTTCACAACTTTTGGCATTGTGAGGATGGATTAATGTAGATGAAGCTTTGCAGAGGTTGTGGGGGTCAGGTGTCCACTGGTTGAGGCGGATGGCAATGGATTGTGTTTTTGAAAATGGCCGCCGTGCTCTTTCCCGTTCCTGTGCGTTGACGCAACTTCCGGTTCCGCTTATTTGCGGTCACTACTAATAGCGGTTCCCGCTATTTGCGGCCACCGCTAATGGCGGTGATCGTTAATATCGATGGCTGAGTTGGTGAACGCGCTATTTGCACGGCATACGATGCAGGTAAGTGGCGTTTTTGGTACTTTTGCGCCATGGCGGTGTTACATTACCGGCATGGCGCAAAGCTCGTGCCCGAGAGGTCATAATGTGCTGCTTTTAGCGGTATCTGGCCAGCACAGACACGTTAATTGCGCCAAGCCGGTAATGTCCGCAAATTACCGCCAGGGTCGTAATGAGGGCCAATGTCTTCTGGCTGATATGCCTGACCCCATTGCCATGGCTGTGCCTCCAACCCTGTCAAAGGACAAGTCATATAGGAGTTCCACTTGTTTTTATAAACCAGTCATATGGGTGCACAATCTGAGACTTATACCATGGCCTTGCGAAGTTTCTTGATCCCACCATGCACTGTTTCAGCCGTGTAAGAACCATAGACATTGGCTCTGGGAGCTAGATATGCCCCCAAGTGGACTTTCTTCAGGACTGAATTCACCTTCCGGTCAACCGGGCCCCGAATTGCTACCTCTTCCACCGCCTTAGAAGACCTCCCAACCAAACTGGCCAAGATGACATCAAACTCTACAGTGTCAGCAAGAAAGGACTCTGTGCCTTGTACAGGGTATCATTTGGCCATGGACCAGGGCATATAAAAAGCTTAGGGTCTTTCCATTCCTTTAATATGGTATATTTTATGTTCGAAATAAGGGGAAGACCCATCTTGGGGTGAGTTTGCATTATCTAATCTTAGGGTTGGTTGACCCTTCCACACCACAGGTTCTATGAATCCCATACTAACCCAGACCTGGGATAACATTACCTCCACTTCCTGCCCGTCCAGGTATTTTCCTTCTGCATCATCATTAGTCTGGGAGGGTACAGAAGAAGAGGATGTGAAATCCGATGTGGTTAAAGAGAATGATGAGGAACTGGAAGGAGTCCTTTTCCTTTTCTTTTTTCCCTCATGCTCCTGAATGGCCTGTTTCTTGAGGCTCTTCATCGCCTTTTGTGGCACAGAGAATTTTAACTCCACCTTTTTCCCCCTGTTTTTTTCTCTCTCTCATGTATTTCTGGGCTAGATGAATTCCCCTGTGTCTCATGAAGGTGCTTCTTCCTCTGTTTGTATTTTCCCATTATCAGGGAGGAGGAACTTATACCTGCAGCAAGTCTGCGTTTGAACAGAATGCTTGAACGCGGTAAACCTAGGCAACCGGTCTGTGTTTTATAACTACTGGCTTCCCAAATCAAATTGGCCAGGCAAGGGGAGTGTCAGCTAGCATTCCCACTGGTGCTAAGCAACCGGCACAAAGCATCATAAGCCCTTCAGCCTATCGCTGTAGGTGTGAATGTACTGGGACCAAGTGGGGCACTGCAACAAAGGGGAGGGCAGAGGCCTATACATGTCAGAGTAAAGATTCACAGTGCACCGCAACTGGTCATCCCCTATTACGATGTGGAGGTGCCACCGCACCATTCCTTACCTGGAGCCCCAAACCTGATAGCCTGGGGCTGTAAGGCTATGACGCTGTGCCTTTAATTGATTCCTCTTGCCCGACAGGAGAAACAAGAGAGGGATCTATGCGGCCTGCAACCTCAGGCTCAACTGAAGGCTCTTGCCCTACAGGGACTTCAGGAGCAACCCTCCCACCATGACCGAGCTCTAGCACTCCCGGAAGAGATCAGTTCCTATGTGAAAGACTGGAAATTTAAAACTGAGGAGTGTGGGTAATGTGATCACTCTTGCGGGGTCCTCATAGAATACCTGCCTGAAGTCTCCTCCAAGGTGGCCAGGAGAAGGCAGTCACTACCTGCGGTAGTAGCCGGATGGATCACCTGGGAGGAGAGGGCCCCAAACAGAATAGGAGGGCTCCGCTAGGATATACGCAGTATTCATATTCTTCGGAGGATGAGATATCCATGATGTTGGAATACCTGATGGCTTGCTGTTAGAATAAGACTCCTCTCCCCAAAGGTACTCAACATTTTAGTAATGAGACCACCAGGGGGCATAGATGGCATGGCTGGAGGACTTGCCATCTCCTCCATCCACCAGGCACAAGCAGTGAAAATGGACCCCCCCTAGAACCTCTGAGACAGGCTATGTTCTCTAAAATATTATTTCTGGGGCTGTCTGGAGTATTTCCATGCAATGCCGGTCACTTTAGCTAAAACAGATCCAGAGATCAGTATGCCTGGAGAACCAGCAGCTTCCTAGGCGAGTGCTAGCCCATGGGGCAGACCCGCACACCCTACATTGAAGAAAGAGGGGAAGCTGCCGGCGCTCTGAGAGGGATTTCGGTGCCTGCTGCAGAGGTGGATCAAAGGTGTGCCGCCCTTGAGCAGAATGACATGGAGTGCAAGGCGACCGGTGCAGTCTGTGGTATGGTGACGGCAGTGGTATACAGGGACCGGGAAGCCCGCGAGCTGGGAGTGTGCTCATAATGGAACTGACCGTAGTGGCACTTCCCCTAGCTGTAAAAGTGCAATGAGGTGTCAGATTGCCCGAGGAATTTCAAGGGCTACGTTGTGAGGTGGAGGCATATCGCTGACTTGGAGGCCAGCGCAATGCCCTTTCTCTTATTGAGAGGGGTCATGAATCACACTTGGAGGAGGAACCAACTGTGAGAAACCTGAAGGCATTCTCCCGAGTAGACCTCAAGAATCCCTTATTCAGGTGGCCAGGGAAGGGCTGGCGCTCTCAACTCCCAACCCTGGGTGTGTACAAGTGAGGGAGGATCACCTGGGAGGGAGGCAGGGGTTATGCCCGGGGAAATGCCCTAGGTGAGATGAAGTACTATACCGCAGAAGAAGGAGAGGAGGACAAGATCGCAGAGACCTTTGAAGGCTGTACCACATCTGTCTCCCTTCCTCACAATAAAACTCTCTTACCCAGATCCAACAAACCCTCTCAATATGACAAATCCCATAGGAACTGAGAAAAGTGTAGCAGAAAGAGATGTAGGGAAACTCCAGCGCTTACACTGATTAATTAAATCTAGGTTCGACCGCGGGTGAGTGTAAAGTGTGTGTCGCCTGCCAAGCTCGCCACAATAAGCAGATACAGGTACAAAGGTATCATGATGCCTACCCCCGGGGAACCAGACCAGGTCCAGCAACCCCGGAAGCAGGCATCACGTTATTTTGAGCAAGCCCATAAACCCCTGCTAGGGGTTGTTTGTGTGCGGTCCTGGCACCTATGGCGCCATACTCATATGGAGAGTCAGTCCTGGCGCCATAGGTGCCAGGCTCATAGAGTGGAACTTGCCTGATGCAGACCATGCTGCAAGTTTACCTGATGCAGACCATGCTGCAGAGCTCCAAGCCAAATTAGGCTAGGAAGGGACTATTTTACCTAGGGACTATTTTTTTACTCGGGTGGGGCTGGGGAGGAATACTTACCTGGGACTACTTTGGAGGCTATTTAAACCACGCCCGAAGAGCAGCACACGCTTCCCGTTATTCTGCATCCAGCAGCGTAACGCTCACCGTGTCTGCAAGCCTGCATCCAGTCTTCTTCCACGCCCGCCTCGAGTCTGCAGCTCCTAGAAAAAGGGAGGAACAGAAAGAGAAAAGGTTAGAATAAGAGCAAAACCTTCGATCCTTACCTGAATTCCGGATCCACCGCGCCTTCGAGCTGGAAGAAAGAAGCATTTTACGTGCACCGCCTCGCCTGCTGCAGCGCCGCGCTGAACTCACCGGCCTTCACAGCATCCTCACGATCCACCGCATCTTCTGCACGTTCCCGCCGCATTCTGGCACCTAAGGGGAACACAAGAACAGCAAAGGTGAGCCAAGGGAATAAACAGAGGCAATAGTAACTACCCCCATAGACTTACCTGATTACCGCCGGGAGTACTATTCCTCTTCACGGGTCGGCGCAGTCTCCATTGCATCCTCGCCGTACCCCGGCCCCTAAGGGGAACAAAAGGACAACAAGGTGAGACAAAGGGACAAACAAGGGGGAACTCTTCTCACCCCAATAGACTTAGCTAATTTTACCGCCGGAGGCATTATTCCCCGAACTTCATATTTTCTCTCCACACCTGAATAAGGGAGTAAGCAACAGGTTACATTCTGGCCTTATTTTATTGAACTGTGTAGGATAAGCCAAATCCTTACCTGAACTTTGTCAGCTACCATGAGGAACTCTTCGCTGGGGTCAAGCTGCTAACTGCAAGGAATCGGACAAGAGTGAAAGTCAGACATGTGAACTCTTACGAACTACATACTTTTCGGAGTCAATATTGTTCTGGAACTCACCAATTCCTTCGAGTCAGTAAAGCAACTGGTTGTCAACGCGCCCCTGCGCTCAATGCAGGATGGAGAGCTCATCTTTTCAAACCATCAGGTGAGACTATAAGAGGGGACATCAAAGGTGATCTGTGGGGAGAACAGCGGGGGTGGGGGGATTTACGCTCAACTCCACGGATGGTTAATTCCCTTTCTCCATTTGTAGAAGAATATTCCTAAAGGCCAAGCAAACGAAGCTAGGTGGGCCAGTCCAGTCCGTCATCTCGACCCTACGCGTCTTATTGGTGGAGGCCGCAGCTGTCCAGTTCAGATCGACGCCTCTGTGGGAGCCAGGTGAGAGTAACAGAACGCGAAGCCTACCCACAAATTCTGACCCGGGCGTTATGGATACCTCAGAGACTGACCAATTGGCCCAATTATTAGGGAAATTGGATGGCCTGAGGTAAAACGAATCACGTTATTTTATCGAGGGCTTCGAGGAGAACTCAAGGATGTCTTGGCTCAAGTCGTGAACCCACCTCAAGACTGCGCTGAATATATAGACTTAGTGGTCCAGTTAGATCACAGACTTCAGAACAGAAAGGCTGATCGAGCCAAGTTTGAGAATCGGGTGTTGGTCAAAACCCACGCTAACCCCAAAGGAGTAGATGATTCAGAAGCCATGCAAATCGGAGGGGTTAAAGGACCCTTAACCCAGAAGGAAAGAGAAAGGAGACGGCAAATGCAATTGTGTCTATATTGTGGAACTTCTGGGCATTTTCTACGGGATTGCCCTGTAAAACCACCCAAGAAGGTGGTAAGAGCTGCTGATAAAAGCCATATGGAGTCAGACTCAGGAAACGACCACGCCCGACAAGCGTAGAGGTCCTCTTGCCGAGCTTGAAGAAGGATACTCAGACCTCGCATTTCATCATACCAATGGTCCTCGTAGATCCAAGGCAGCCATCGCGTATGCACTCAGTAAGGGCCTACATTGATAGCGGGGCCATAGGAAACTATGTGGACTTTGAATTGGCTTCCAGGATGAATCTACCTCTCTGCCGAAAAACCACCTCAGATGTCATCACCACAGTCGATGGAACTGAAATTGCCTCTTGGCCTGTAACTCATTCCACCGCAGAGATGACACTGTTGGGTCAGGATGGGCATCAAGAGACTATTGTGTTTGATCTAATCAAAGCCCCACAGTTCCAAATAATACTGGGGATACCTTGGTTGGAAACACATAATCCTTGTATTGATTGGCGAGAGAAGAGAATAACCTTCCCGGATTGTGCACAAACCTGTTACTCGAAGAAAAATCAGAACGCAGGCTGGCCACAGTAACCACAGCAGTCATGCAGCTACCTTGAGAATACCAAGAATTCCAAGATATCTTTCAAAAGGTACAGGCAAACACCTTACCTCCTCACAGATCATACGATTGTCAAATCGATCTCATACCCGGTGCACAACCCCCTTGTAGCAGGATCTATGCCCGTACGGAACCTGAGAACCTTCACCTACGACAATACTTAGAACAGTACCTTGCCAATGGCTTTATTCGCCCATCCAAGTCCCCTGCATCTTCAGCTTTGTTCTTCGTGCCCAAAAAGGAAGGTGACTTCAGAACGTGCATAGACTACCGCGCATTGAACCAGATAACTGTCAAGAACCGATACCCATTGCCTCTGATCCCTGAACTACTAGACCAAGTGAAGGACGCTTGTATATACACTAAATTAGATCTCTGGGGGGTATACCATCTGGTACGTGTAAAAGAGGGCGACGAATGGAAGACTGCTTTCAGCACTAAGTATGGGTTATTCGAATACCAGGTGATGCCTTTCGGGTTGTGCAATGCACCAGCAGCCTTCCAATACTTCATGAACGATGTCCTTCGTGAACTCATTGACGTTTGTGTTGTCGTGTATATCGATGATATTCTAGTATACTCCTCTTCAGAATCTGACCATGTGAAGCATGTCCGAGCAGTCCTTGAGAAATTGCGCCAGCACAAACTATATGCAAAAGTGGAAAAATGCGTTTTTCATGCCACAGAAGTTGAATTCCTTGGGTTTATCCTGACCCCAAAGGGAGTCCGAATGGACTCACGAAAGTTGGACGCAATTCTTAAGTGGCCATCACCAAGTTCAGTTAAAAGAGTACAAAGCATGCTCGGCTTTGCCATTTTCTACCGCAGATTCATCCCAGGTTTTTTCACATGTCGTACATCCCATCACAGCACTCTTGTGAAAAAATAAACGCTTTATGTCGACTGAAGAAGCTGAAAAAGCCTTCCAAGAGCTGAAAGCGAAAATCACGTCTGCACCTGTGTTAAAACACCCGCGCCCTGAACTTCCATACATAGTGGAAACTGATGCATCCGGTCTAGCCATGGGAGCTGTCCTGTCTCAAAAGGACCCTGAAACTGGCCAGATTCACCCAGTAGCATTTTGGTCCAGAAAGTTCTCGGCACCCGAGTTAAACTATGAGGTTACCGACAAGGAGTTATTAGCCATTAAATCTGCCTTCAAGGCTTGGTGGCACTATCTTCTCGGTGCCAGGCATACCATTACTGTGATCACTGATCACCAGAACTTACACTATTTAAAAACAGCCAAGGCCCAATCGTCACGTCAACTCTGATGGGCATTGTTCTTTGCCGAGTTCGATTTCGAGATAACCTATCGACCAGGTTGTAAGAATGGTAAAGCAGACGCCTTATCCCGAAAAGGGATGGGAGAGGCAGAAGTGAACCCAGAACCAGTACCTATAATTTCCGAACAAAGGATTCTTGGCATGACTACTCTACAGACACTAGAGGACATTCAGGTAAAGATCCAGCAACTCTTTGATCCTACAGCCCTGCAGGACTGGGTAAAGAAAGGCCTGGACTACTCTGTCGCCAAGGATCTGCCTTATTACCAAGGGCGACTATTTCTGCCACACAAGGAACTACAAGAGCTAGTCATTTCCCGTTATCATGATACCATAATGGAGGGGCACCCAGGTATTGCAAAAACTGAAGCTAAAATTAAAAGACAATTCTGGTGGCCCACCTGGCGAAAGGATATTAAATCATTTGTATTGTCTTGTGGTATTTGCGCCCAAAACAAAAGTCAAAAGAAAAAACCAGCTGGACTCTTACAACCTTTAGACATTCCACCTACACCATGGCACACCTTATCGTTAGACTTTATTACCGATCTACCTCCTTGTAATGGGTTTAACACCATTCTAGTTACTGTGGATCTTTTTTCCAAGATGGCCCACTTTATTCCTTTAAAAGGACTACCTTCAGCCTCAATCCTGGCCAAAGAATTCCTCAAAAACATTGTTCGCATACATGGATTTCCGTCCGTGTGGGTCTCTGACCGGGGCAGTCAATTCATTTCACATTTTTGGAAGAAATGTTGTCAATTGGCGCAAATCGACGTGAGATTATCGACCAGTCACCACCCCCAGACCGATGGTCAAATGGAGAGGACCAACCAGACTCTTGAACAATACCTGCGTTGGATGTTACATCAAACTGAGAGTAATTGGAAGGACATTCTTTGGATCGCCGAATATGCATACAATAATTCAGTACATTCTGGAACTGGACAAAGTCCCTTTTATACCCCATATGGGCACCACCCTCGAACCTCAGACCTTGACTCACCCCAACACCTAGAAATGCCCGTGCTGGACCATCTACACTCTACGATTACACAAGCCTTTAAGGAGGCAACTGCACATTCAAAACAGGCGAAGGAGAAATATAAGAAAGATGCTGATCGCCATAGAAGTGATACTCCATAGTACCAGATAGGGGACCAAGTATGGTTGGCCACAAAACACATACCTCTCAAGGGAACGCGGACCTTTAACCCTAGATATTTGGGACCTTACTCTATTAAGGTCATTATCAACCCGGTGGCCATCAAGTTGGACTTACCTGCTAATATTCGAATTCATCCCGTCTTTCATGTGCCACTTTTGAAGCCAGTGCAACCAGGGACAAGACTAAACAAGCCACCAGACCCCGTCCTTATAGACGGGGAACCCGAATTTGAAGTTAAGAACATCCTGGACTCCAAGATGGTGAAGTCAAAACTTTTTTATTTAATCGACTGGAAAGGTTACAGACCACAGGAAAGGTCTTGGGGACCTAGTGACCACGTGCACACACCTCGATTGGTGAAAAGATTCCACTGAAATTTCCCAGACAAACCAAAACAACGGGGAAGAATGACTTTAGGAGGGGCCTTGGGGGGGAGTGCTGTCATGATGCCTACCCCCGCGAACCAGACCAGGTCCAGCAACCCCGGAAGCAGGCATCACGTTATTTTGAGCAAGCCTAAAAACCCCTGCTAGGGGCTGTTTGGGTGCGGTCCTGGCGCCTATGGCGCCATACTCATATGGAGAGTCAGTCCTGGCACCATAGATGCCAGGCTCATAGAGTGGAACTTACCTGATGCAGACCATGCTGCAAGCTTACCTGATGCAGACCATGCTGCAGAGCTCCAAGCCAAATGAGGCTAGAAAGGGACTATTTTACCTAGGGACTATTTTTTTACTCGAGTGGGGCTGGGGAAGAATACTTACCTGGGACTACTTTGGAGGCTATTTAAACCACGCCCGAAGAGCAGCACACGCTTCGTGTTATTCTGCATCCAGCAGCGTAACGCTCACCGTGTCTGCAAGCCTGCATCCAGTCTTCTGCCACGCCCGCCTCGAGTCTGCAGCTCCTAGAAAAAGGGAGGAACAGAAGGAGAAAAGGTTAGAATAAGAGCAAAACCTTCGATCCTTACCTGAATTCTGGATCCACCGCACCTTCGAGCTGGAAGAAAGAAGCATTTTACGCGCGCCGCCTCGCCTGCTGCAGCGCCGCGCTGAACTCACCGGCCTTCGCAGCATCCTCACGATCCACCGCATCCTTCTGCACGTTCCCGCCGCATTCTGGCACCTAAGGGGAACACAAGAACAGCAAAGGTGAGCCAATGGAATAAACAGAGGCAACAGTAACTACCCCCATAGACTTACCTGATTACCGCCGGGGGTACTATTCCTCTTCACGGGTCGGCGCAGTCTCCATTGCATCCTCGCCGTACACCGGCCCCTAAGGGGAACAAAAGGACAACAAGGTGAGACAAAGGGACAAACAAGGGGAACTCTTCTCACCGGAATAGACTTACCTAATTTTACCGCCGGAGGCATTATTCCCCGAACTTCATATTTTCTCTCCACACCTGAATAAGGGAGCAAGCAACAGGTTACATTCTGGCCTTATTTTATTGAACTGTGTAGGATAAGCCAAATCCTTACCTGAACTTCGTCAGCTACCACGAGGAACTCTTCGCTTGGGTCAAGCTGCTAACTGCAAGGAATCGGACAAGAGTGAAAGTCAGACATGTGAACTCTTACGAACTACATACTTTTCGGAGTCAATATTGTTCTGGAACTCACCAATTCCTTCGAGCCAGTGACGCAACTGGTTATCAACGCACCCCTGCACTCAATGCAGGATGGAGAGCTCATCTTTTCAAACCATCAGGTGAGACTATAAGAGGGGACATCAAAGGTGATCTGTGGGGAGAACAGCGTGGGTGGGTGGATTTACACTGAACTCCACAGGTGGTTAATTCCCTTTCTCCATTTGCAGAAGAATATTCCTAAAGGCCAAGCAAACGAAGCTAGGTGGGCCAGTCCAGTCCGTCATCTCGGCCCTACGCGTCACATTGGTGGAGACCGCAGCTGTCCAGTTCAGATCGACGCCTCTGTGGGAGCCCGGTGAGCGTAACAAAAGGTTACAATTACACTGCGCACTAATGAAGAGGGTCCATGAATGAGTTGCATATGTTTAGTTAGTTGTAAAACAGCCTGACACGTGTTTCGAGCACTAAACTCTTCTTCTGAGGCTGAAGACACCATATACAATTATGTAAAGTAATCACACAGTATAAGATACACAATGAACAAAGCAAACCAAAAATCACATTACAGGGCAATTGACCAATGGCCACATCATATCATTTCCATAACATGGGCTAAAAAGATCACAAAAGTAATAGCAAGTTATTCATATAGCAAGACATAAAGGTTACCCATCCATCAATGCCATTAGAACAAATAATTCAAAAAGGATATCGGTCAGCGATTGGATGCAGAAGATTGAAGAATTGGGTGAAAGGAAATTTTGGGTGAGGGAAGACAAATACAGAAACATAAAAATAGTGTTAGATACAGTGTAAGGTGGTTCAGTATGCATGCTCAACCAAGATTCACAGAGGTCACATTGAAAACCACGATAATGACTGTAATGTACCTTGTGGTATCCTGAAATCAGTCTATACCACTGAGAAAATAAATCAAAAGATATACATGTAATCACACTGGACCAGATACATGTTTGAACAAGTCTAACATTTAGGCAGCTTCATATTATTCTTGCCACTTACCAATTGTCTTTTGACCATGGGCTCACTATTTGTGCAGTCCTTTACTTTTCCTTCCACGGAGGTTGCGCGGGCCTGTGGTTACAGTTCCTTTTCTCAATATCTGGACCTTCTGTGTCCAAGTCTCTTTCAAGCTTCAGAGGGCATGATATGCCATTAACAACAAAATAAAAGTTCCTTCTGCTAATCTTCACGTCAGGTAATTACTCCTCACCCTTAGATCCCCCTCAGCCGGGTTCCGATCCTTCTCTCACCGTTAGCCTCCCTCAGTCAAGCTCAAACCAGCCACTCACTCCCTCAGTCGGGTTCACACTTGTCATCACAATGTTCACGGGTATATTACTGCTCGCCCTAATTTGCAGGTATCCCTCAGTCGGGTTTACACTTGCCCCATTTACACAGTTAACTTTGTTAAGCTTTCTCTAGGGATCCCTCAGTCGGGTTCACATTTGCCTCCACAACATGCCAAAGACTTTCAACTGTACAAGGGGTTTGGCTTGACCCTCGTATGACCACTTTGACACCTTATACCGGCCTTCCCTAGGGCCTCTTGGTACTTGTAGTTTCTACAACAACCGAGACTTTCGACTGTGCACGGGATTCAACATAACCTGCTGCAGGACCACTTCGATTTTCCAGTTCAATTCATAGGGCCTTATTACATGGTTGCCGGTAAAAAAAGAAAATTATCGGCATGCCGGTGCTGCCGTGTAGCACTGCTGCCGGAATCTACGGTAGATTCCGAGTCAGCATCTATCTGCATACCGGCATGCCGGTAACAGTAGTACCGGCATGCCAGTAACGCCCCCTAAACTCCTGATAGCGCCATCCTCGATGCCGCAGACACCGACTCCGGCACCAATGAGGCTGTAATTACTGGTACCGGTAATATTAGCACCAGAAGCAATGTCATCGGTTTATAGTCAAAAAGTCGAAAACATAATGTCGAATAGCAAAAATGTTGAAAAAAAATGTCGAATGTAAAAAAGTCGAAAAAACATACATATAATAGGAAAAGTCATAATTTCGAGAAAAAAAATGTCGAAAAAAAAATTGAAAACCCAAAACACTCTTTTTTTTTTTACCCAGATAGTAACATTTATTATGGGGGGGGGGACCCTCCCCAACCCCCCATCACAAACCCCTACCCCAACCCCCCCCCCTCCTCCCCATCCCCCCCACCCCCCATAGATATACCTTTAATTATTTTAAAAAAATCTTTAATATAATATTAAATAATTAATTAATTATTTAAAAAACCATCCCAAACCCCTATCCCCAACCCCCCCCCATCCTCCCCATCACCCCCACCCCCCATGGAAATACCTTTAATTATTTTTTAAAAAAAGTTTAATAAAATATTTATTATTAACACATAAAATCGAAAAAAGTCGAAAAAAAGTCGACATTTTTGTTTTTCGACATTTTTGTTTTTCGACTAAATATTTTCGACATTTTTACTTTCGAATATATTGTATTCGAAATTATGACTGGATACCAATGTCATCGCGCCGGAACGGGGAATCCACTGGCGGCCATCTTTAAAATTAGAATCCATTGCAATCCTCATCCTACAGGAGTGCAACTGAAATCCAAAGTGTGACCTAGTTTTGGCAGAGAAGGACAATTGAGAAATGGCGCCCTGACAAGTAATATGTGTGCCGGGCTGCAGATTGAGGTAAGGTGTGGGCAACCTGCCAAAGTTGCCAACGGTACATAAAATGGGTCAAGGGGAGGTTTGCCTGTTATCTGCGCACAAAACACAATTAGAAACACAATTAAGGTGAGTTTTAATTGAACAGTCTTGAACAGCCTGACACGTGTTTCGAGCTGAGGAGCTCATCATCAGAGGCTTGTATTCCTTGGAAGGTAAGTCAACCTGACAATAGGTTAGTTCATTTCCTGAACCAGTAATTATTGTGAGCTCCACTATATAAAACGCTTTCAATGCGTTGAGATGCCGGCGTCTCCGCCTTTATGAACTGGAAATCCAAAGTGCACAGCTAGAATGAGGATTATGTCAGCGACACGAGGAACTGTCCGTTGGCGCAAACCACGCTTTAGTGAGGCGGAGCTCAACATGCTTGCGGACACTCCAGTAGAGCTTGCAGATGTTGTGTTTGCAGGAGATCAGCGCCGCCCAGCACAGTTTAAGAAGAAGGCGACATTGGTGGAAGTGGCCACCAAAGTGTCTGCTGTGGGGACAACAACCCGGACTGTGAAAGACTGCTGCAAGAGGTGGGACAACTTGCGTCTCCGGGTCCGATACCTCCTCGTAGCCAACCGCAGCCAGGGGCAGGCCACAGGTGGCGGTGCGTCATCCCCACTAAAACTCCAGCCATGGGAGGAAACCTGTAGCTCTGTCATACACATCAAAAGCATTGAGGGGGTTCGAGATGCGGAGACGGGAGTAGCGTCATCAGGAGATGCCGGTGAGTGCCCATGACTTTAATCCCAAATTACACAAATGTCTCCCCAATGCCTATGATGAAGTCCTAATGACAAGTCAGTGCCACCAGATCCCTGCTGCCTTGCCACACACCGACTCCCCCATTGCACGCAAGTATGTACCTGCCTGGAACACAGGCAACAAACCCCACTGACACACCCCACATGTCCCCTGTATTGCACACACAAGTACCATCAGCATGCACAGACACACATCAATGTCCACCGGCTGCCGTCAGCGCTGTGCCACCATATGGCCCAATCCACCTCATGGCAAGATGCACACATCATTGACACCAGTCGCCCACCTGTCACTCCCACTATGTCCCTTCCCGCAGATTCAACATCAATGCAGCAACGTACACAAGTTGACCACATCCTTATCACAATCAAACTGTACATGTCACAGAGCCAGGGCTGCAAGGCCACAACACCCAAGCCACTACACACCTGTACCCCAGCCAACAGACACTGTGCCATCCATGTCCACACTGCAAATATGTCCCCACACTGCTTCCCACACACAATAATGTGTGCACCATGCTATGTCCTACACCGTGACCATGACAATGGACATGACTATGAATGTACTGGCTTTGATGTATGTCACATGGATTCACACATCAATAATGCCCTGCTTCAATGTCCCCCACAGACACATCATCTGAAAGCGAGGGAGAGCTAGCCACAACACCCACCTCCACTGCAGCACGTGGCCGGCGCACAAAATCTACCACCACTAGCCAGGAGCCAGGCACCAGTGCCACAAGACCAGAGCCTGCCTCTACATCTACCGCTCATCCCCCCCAGCCACCACCACATACCTGCTGGCCAGCAACACCACAAGTCCACAACACCACACGGCCAAGCAACCCCACAAACCAACACCACCAGTGGCCAAGCTGGCACATGAGCCGAAAACACCTGTTTCCAAGGCAGCACATCACGAGGACGATCCAGATTCCCCAGTCAGGAGCCTGCCAGAAGACCCACAATCCCCTGTCCGGAGCCTGCCAGAAGACCCACAATCCCCTGTCCGGAGCCTTCCAGAAGATCCACAATCCCCTGTCCGGCCTGCCTGAACATCTGGATTCCTCCCCACCCAGCCAGGCGCCCCACCCAGAAAGAACAACGGATGACACAGGAGCAAACAGCACCGTTGAGGCCACTGGGGCAGGCACACAGAGCGATGTGGCACAGGATGAAAAAGCTGTGTTCTCTCCCCCAGACCCCTGCAGCCCGCCACCATTGCCACTGCCCGGACTGCGCCACATTAGGGACATTGAGGTCCGCCTCAGTTGAATGGAGGAGCGGCAAGAGGCTCTGCATGCCCTGGTCAGATGATACCTCACTGAGGCTGAGTTGACACGCCAGACAATGCAGGACACCTCCCGCAACACTGCTCGTATGCTCGGCAGGGCAACCAAGGGCATATACCAAATGGCAAGGCATGTGCGTGAGGGGAATGAGGTGATGTCATCAATGGCAGAGTGGATAAACATGCTGGTGACTGCAATTGCCAAGCAACGGCACATTATAACACCACTTGGCCCATCGGCTAGCGCAACACCAAGCAGCTCCACCCAAGGAAGCCTTGTGCGTCCCTCGCCGATACTGAATCGGCCGCAGGGGCCTCACCCCCATCCACCAAAAAGGGGCCTCAAATAGGCCATGTAACCAGTGCACGTGTGGATGGAGTTGTTGGGAAGGGGCTGTAGGGGTTATCGGGGAGGTGGCAGCAGGCGGGTGGGTAGTGGTTGTGGGGGTTTGGGGGTGGAATAGGGGTTAGTGGGGGAGGGGGTGTGGTCTAAATTTAGGGGGATAGATATGTAAGGTTCAACAAATATTATCTGTACATTGTTCTTCATCTTTAAATACACCTGGTGTAGCAAAAATCATATGCCTGGACATTGATTCTTGAGTGTGTATCAATTTTGATTCTTGAGTGTGTATCAATTTAATCATTCACAGTGTCCAGCACCCAGTGTGTCCCACTGTTACGCTCACCTGGCTCCCACAGAGGCGTCGATCTGGACTGGACTGCTGCGATCTCCACCAATGTGACGCGTAGGGCCTAGATGGCGGACTGGACTGGCCCACCTAGCTTTGTTTACTTGGCCCGTAGGAATATTCTTCTGCAAGTGGAGAAAGGGAATTAACCACCCGTGGAGTTGAGCGTAAATCCTCCCACCCCGTTGTTCTCCCACTGATCACCTTGGCTGTCCCCTCTTATAGTCTCACCTAATGATTTGAAAAGATGAGCTCTCCATCCTGCATTGAGCGCAGGGGCGCCTAGATAACCAGTTGCTTCACTGGCTCGAAGGAATTGGTGAGTTCCAGGACAATATTGATTCCGATATTCCCGGCAAGACGACGTAAGTATGTAGTTCGTAAGAGTTAAAATGCCTGACTTTCACTCATGTCCGATTCCTTGCAGGTTGCAGGTTGCAGCTTGACCTTACTGAAGAGTTCCTCGTGGCAACCAGTAATGTTCTGGTAAGGATTTGTATTATCCAAAACTGTTCGATAAAATAATGTCCATATGTAACTTGTTGCTTCTCCCTTATTCAGGCGCTGAGAGAAAGTATGAAGTCTCGGGAATAATGCCTCCGGCGGTAAAATCAGGAAAGTCTTTTGTGGTGAGGAGGGTTCCCCTTGTTAGTCCCTTGTTTCACCTTGCTGTCCTTTTGTTTCCCCTTAGGGGCCGGGTTTGGCTAGGATGCAGTGGAAGCTGTGCTGACCCGTGAAGAAGACTAGTCCCCCGGTGGTAAAATCAGGTAAGTCTATGGGGGGTAGTCCTCTGTGTATTCCCTTGCCTCACCTTGCTGTTCTTGTCTTCTCCTTAGGTGCCGGAGTGCAGCGGGAACATGCAGGAGGATGCAGTGAAATGTGAAGATGCTGCGAAGGCCGGTGAGGTCAGCGCGGCGCTGCAGCAGGCGAGGCGACGCGCATTAAAATAACTTCTTTCTTCCAGCTCGAAGGCGCGATGAATCGGGAATTCAGGTAAGGATCAAAGGTATTGCTCTTGTTCTAACCTTTTCTCCTTCTTTCTCCCTTTTTCTAGGAGCTCCAAACTCGAGGCGGGCGTGGCAGAAGACTGGTTGCAGACTTGCAGGCACGGGGAGCGTTACGCTGCTGGATGCAGAATAACGCGAAGCGTGTGCTGCTCTTCGGGCGTGGTTTAAATAGACTCCAAAGTAGTCCCAGGTAAGTATTTCTCCCCAGCCCCACCCGAGTAAAAAAATAGTCCCTAGGTAAAATATTCCCTTCCAAGCCTCTTTTGGCTTGGAGCTCTTGCAGCATGGTCTGCATCAGGTAAGTTTGCAGCATGGTCTGCATCAGGTAAGTTTTAATCTATGAGCCTGGCACCTATGGTGCCAGGACTGACTCTCCATATGAGTATGGCGCCATAGGCGCCAGGACCGCACCCAAACAGCCCCTAGCAGGGGTTTTTAGGCTTGCTTAAAATAACGTGATGCCTGCTTCCGGGGTTGCTGGACCTGGTCTGGTTCGCGGGGGTAGGCATCATGACAGCACTCCCCCCCAAGGCCCCTCCTAAAGTCGTTCTTCCCCGTGGTTTTGGTTTGTCTGGGAAATTTCAGTGGAATCTTTTCACCAATCGAGGTGTATGCACGTGGTCACTAGGTTCCCATGACCTTTCCTGTGGTCTGTAACCTTTCAAGTCGATTAAATAAAAAAGTTTTGACTTTATCAGCTTGGAGTCCAGGATGTTCTTAACTTCAAATTCGGGTTCTCCGTCTACAAGGATGGGGTCTGGTGGCTTGGTTAGTCTTGTCCCTGGTTGTACTGGCTTCAAAAGTGATACATGAAAGACGGGATGAATTTGCATATTAGCAGGTAAGTCCAACTTGACAGCCACCGGGTTGAAAATGTCCTTAATAGAGTAAGGTCCCAAATATCTGGGGTTAAAGGTCTGTGTCCCCTTTAGAGGTATATGTTTTGTGGCTAACCATACTTGGTCCCCTATTTGGTATTGTGGAGAATCACTTCTATGCCGATGAGCATCATTCTTGTATTTTTGTTTCGCCTGTTTTAAATGTGTAGTTGCTTCTTTAAAGGCTTGTGTAATCGTAGCATGCAGATGGTCCACTGCGGGCCTTTCTAAGTGTTGGGGTGAGTCAAGGTCTGAGGTTCGAAGATGGTGCCCATATAAGTTATAAAAGGGGCTTTGTCCAGTTCCAGAGTGTACTGAATTATTGTATGCATATTCGGCAATCCAAAGAATGTCTTTCCAATTACTCTCCGTCTGATGTAACATACAACGCAGGTATTGTTCAAGAGTCTGGTTGGTCCTCTCCGTTTGACCATCGGTCTGGGGGTGGTGACTGGTCGATAACCTCACATCGATTTGCACCAATTGACAGCATTCTTTCCAAAAATGTGAAATGAATTGACTGCCCCGGTCAGAGACCAATACGGACGGAAATCCGTGTATGCGAACAATGTTTTCGAGGAACTCCTTGGCCAGGATTGAAGCAGAAGGTAATCCCTTTAAAGGAATAAAGCGAGCCATCTTGGAAAAAAGATCCACAATAACTAGAATGGTGTTAAATCCATTGCATGGGGGTAGATCAGTAATAAAGTCTAACGATAAGGTGTGCCATGGTGTAGGCGGAATGTCTAAAGGTTTTAAGAGTCCAGCTGGTTTTTTCTTTTGACTTTTGTTTTGGGTGCAAATGCCACAAGACATCACAAATGATTTAATATCCTTTCGCCAGGTGGGCCACCAGAATTGTGTTTTAATTTTAGCTTCAGTTTTTGCAATACCTGGGTGCTCCACCATTAGGGTATCATGATAACGGGAAATGACTAGCTCTTGTAGTTCCTTGAGTGGCAGAAATAGCCGTCCTTGGTAATAAGGCAGATCATTGGTGACAGAGTAGTCCTGGCCTTTCTTTACCCAGTCCTGCAAGGCTGTAGAATCAAAGAGTTGCTGGATCTTTACCTGAATGTCCTCTAGAGTCTGTAGAGTAGTCATGCCAAGAATCCTTTGTTCGGGAATTATAGGTACTGGTTCAGGGTTCACTTCTGCCTCTCCCATCCCTATTCGGGATAAGGCGTCTTCTTACAACCTGGCCGATAGGTTATCACGAAATCGAACTCGGCAAAGAACAACGCCCATCGGAGTTGACGTGACGATTGGGCCTTGGCTGTCTTTAAATACTGTAAGTTCCGGTGATCGGTGATTACAGTAATAGTATGCCTGGCACTGAGAAGATAGTGCCGCCAAGCCTTGAAGGCGGATTTAATGGCTAATAACTCCTTATTGGTAACTGCATAGTTTAACTCAGGTGCCGAGAACTTTCTGGACCAAAACGCTACTGGGTGAAGCTGGCCAGTTTCAGGGTCCTTTTGAGACAGGACAGCTCCCATGGCTAGACTGGATGCATCAGTTTCCACTATGTATGGAAGTTCAGGGCGCGGGTGCTTTAATACAGGTGCAGACGTGAATTTTGCTTTAAGCTCTTGGAAGGCATTTTCAGCTTCTTCAGTCCACATAAAGCGTTTATTTTTTCACAAGAGTGCTTTGATGGGATGTACAACATGTGAAAAATCTGGGATGAATCTGCGGTAGAAATTGGCAAAGCCGAGCATACTTTGTACTCCTTTAACTGAACTTGGTGATGGCCACTTAAGGATTGCGTCCACCTTTCGTGAGTCCATTCGGACTACCTTTGGGGTCAGGATAAACCCAAGGAATTCAACTTCTGTGGCATGAAAAACACATTTTTCCATTTTTGCATATAGTTTGTGCTGGCGCAATTTCTCAAGGACTGCTCGGACGTGCTTCACATGGTCAGATTCTGAAGAGGAGTATACTAGAATGTCATCGATATATACGACAACACAAACGTCAATGAGTTCACAAAGGACATCGTTCATGAAGTATTGGAAGGCTGCAGGTGCATTGCACAACCCGAAAGGCATCACCTGGTATTCGAATAACCCATACTTAGTGCGGAAAGCAGTCTTCCATTCGTCGCCCTCTTTTACACGTACCAGATGGTATGCCCCCCGGAGATCTAATTTAGTGTATATGCAAGCGTCCTTCACTTGGTCTTGTAGTTCAGGGATCAGAGGCAATGGGTATCGGTTCTTGACAGTTATCTGGTTCAATGCGCGGTAGTCTATGCACGTTCTGAGGTCACCTTCCTTTTTGGGCACGAAGAACAAAGCTGAGGATGCAGGGGACTTAGATGGGCGAATAAAGCCATTGGCAAGGTACTGGTCTAAGTATTGTCGTAGGTGAAGGTTCTCAGGTTCCGTAAGGGCATAGATCCTGCTACAAGGGGGTTGTGCACCGGGTATGAGATCGATTTGACAATCGTACGATCTGTGAGGAGATAAGGTGTTTGCCTGTTCTTTTTGGAAGACATCCTGGAATTCTTAGTATTCAGGAGGTAGTTGCATGACTGCTGTGGTTACTGTGGCCAGGCCTGCGCTCAGATTTTTCTTTGGGTAACAGGTTTGCGCACAATCCGGGAAGGTTATTCTCTTCTCTCGCCAATCAATACAAGGATTATGTGTTTCCAACCAAGGTATCCCCAGTATTATTTGGAACTGTGGGGCCTTGATTAGATCAAACACAATGCCCTCTCGATGCTCATCCGGACCCAATAATGTCATCTCTGCGGTGGAATGAGTTACAGGCCCAGAGGCAATTTCATTTCCATCAACTGTGGTGATGACATCTGAGGTGGTTTTTCGGCAGAGAGGCAGATTCATCCTAGAAGCCAATTCATAGTCCACATAGTTTCCTATGGCCCCGCTATCAATGTATGCCCTTACTGCGTACATACGCAATGGCTGCCCTGGATCTACGAGGATCATTGGTATGATGAAATGTGAGGTCTGAGTATCCTTCTTCAAGCTCGGCAAGCAGACCTCTACGCTTGTCGGGCGTGGTTGTTTCCCCAGTCTGACTCCATATGGCTTTTATCAGCAGCTCCTACCACCTTCTTGGGTGGTTTTACAGGGCAATCCCGTAGAAAATGCCCAGAAGTACCACAATATAGACACAATTGCATTTGCCGTCTCCTTTCTCTTTCCTTCTGGGTTAAGGGTCCTTTAACTCCTCTGATTTGCATGGGTTCTGAAGCCTCTGCTCCTTTGGGGTTATGGTGGGTTTTGACCAACACCCTTTTCTCAAACTTGGCTCGATCAGCCTTACTGTTCTGAAGTCTATGATCTAACTGTACCACTAAGTCTATATATTCAGCACAGTCTTGAGGTGGGTTCACGACTTGAGCCAAGACATCTTTGAGTTCTCCTCGAAGCCCTCGATGAAATAACGTGATTCGTTTTACCTCAGCCCATCCAGTTTCCACTATCAACCTTTTAAAAGTCGCGATGTAAGATAGAAGGTCCTGGTTACCCTGTCGTAGGGACAAAAGTTCGTTATCCATGGCCTGTCCTTGGGAGTGCCGGGCAAATAGTCTTTCCATGCTCGTTTGAAAGCCCTGAAAATCCCGAAGAATTGGGTCATCCTGAGTAACTAGTGGAATTGACCAATCGGCTGCACTGCCGCCGAGATATGACAATACAAAGGCTACCTTGGCTTGATCGTTTGGGAAGGCTCCAGGTCTGCATAAAAAGTGCAAGCGGCATTGGTTCATAAACACGGCAAACCTTTTGGGATCTCCAGCAAAGCGTTCGGGTGGAGCTAATGGAATATTTCCAGGTAGATTTATTTGCACAGGGTTACTCGATAACACAGGAGTTGGATTTCCCCCGGAACCAGGTAGGGATGCTTGTCCAGCCTGGCTTTGCAATAGTTGCCTAGCAAGGTCATCAGTTCGCTCCTTTGACAAAATCAGTTCCCTCCTAAGGGCATTGGGTTCTTGACCGGCGGAATGCACTTTAGTCCTCAGTTCCCCTAGTAATTGGGCCAACTGGTCAGTCTGTGAGGTATCCATGTAGGCTTCGTGTTCTGTTACGCTCACCTGGCTCCCACAGAGGCGTCAATCTGGACTGGACTGCTGCGATCTCCATCAATGTGACACATAGGGCAGAGATGATGGACTGGACTGGCCCACCTAGCTTCGTTTGCTTGGCCCGTAGGAATATTCTTCTGCAAGTGGAGAAAGGGTATTAACCACCCGTGGAGTTGAGCGTAAATCCCCCCACCCCGTTGTTCTCCCACTGATCACCTCGGCTGTCCCCTCTTAAGTTTGCAGCATGGTCTGCATCAGGTAAGTTTTAATCTATGAGCCTGGCACCTATGGCGCCAGGACTGACTCTCCATATGAGCCTGGCGCCGGAGGCGCCAGGACTGCACCCAAATAGCCCCTAGCAGGGGTTGTTGGGCTTGCTTGGGGTAACTTGATGCCTGCTTCCGGGGTTGCTGGACTTGGTCCGGATCCCCGGGGGTAGGCATCATGTCAGCCACGCCCAGTTCCATGTCTTCCACATTCCATCAGACGTAATTGTCAATTCATTCCTGCCGTGTGGCATATCCATCATGGCCATGGTGTTGCTGAGGAATCCCAGCATCTTCATCATCCTCATCCTCAGGTGGCATCATGTCCATGTCAAGGGTCAGGGGGACGTTACGCCGGATGCACATGTTGTGCAGCATCGCACATACCAGCACAATTCTGCCCACCTTCTCAGGATCGTAGATGAGTGCTCCCCCGACCTGCTGAGGCAGCGGAACCGGGCCTTCAACAGGCCAAATGTCTGTTCAATGGTCACACGAGAGCATGCATGTGCGCGGTTGTAGTCCTCCTCATGTCTGTTGTGTGGTTGCCTAATGGAGGTCAAGCTCCAGCCCATCGGGGGATACCCGGCATCACCTGCATGTGAGCAAGAGAAAGGCTACTTGTGATGATTTTGGTCATTCCATGTTACCACAGGCTGTACAGTGTTGTTCACAAAAAAAAACACAGAAACATGGCAATTCTCATTCTCTGTTGCCCGGAAAGTGTACGTAGAGCTGATCCTTGTGGTGGTGGGGTAGGTGCAGGTGCCGTCCAAAAAAATTGATGGTGAGTCACACCCAACTAAACTCCTGCTCACTCTTAATCTCATCCGAGATTGGAGGTTGTAAAGAACAAGGTAGACTAAACTTCTGCCCAGTAAGTTAACTCTATGAATCATTCATGTTGTTGTTTAGTTATTATGATTATTTCACGTTGTAACGTTGATTTTAAGTATTCAAAAAATAGTGAAGAAACCATAGTCACTCTGGGTTTGTATTAAATGCAGAGAGTTTTTTTTCTTGCCAATGCATTCCGGGGATAGTTTTCCCCTTCATCAGGGCTGAACTCTCATATGGATCAATCTGATACATATTCATTGCCATTAATAGTGGTTAAATTACCATTAAATGAGAAGAACATAGTAAACCAAAGTAGCAATTGTCATGAATATCCATATTATCAGCATTAACATGTCACAAATAAAATAAGCATCTCATAAAATGCACATACCATGAGGGTGTGGAAAACATTGTAGTAGGTGTTGCAAAGTGGATGGAAAAAAAGAGGACAAAAGAAGAACAATTCAATACTAAATCATAATAGGTCTGTGTTGTAGACAAATAGAGCTAAATGCTGTTAAATGTACTTGGATTTAAAGTCCCTCAGGTGGGCAGATTTCTAGTGAAGCGTGTACCAGTTCACAGTGGATAGGCCTGCAGAGGTAATGAATATATCAGGTTGCTACTTTTCTAATAGCATAGCACAAGAATTGGTCGATATCTGTATCTTACTTCCTGATCGGTGCTGCGGTGTGAGGGAACTAGACTGTGGGCCTCATTACGACCCAGGCAGAAAACCATGGTGCTAATAGCACCATGGTCCATGCCGGTAACTTTCCGACTCCGCCATGGAGAAAGGGGGAATTACCATCCCATTACAAGGTTGGCGGGGCGGTAATTCCCACTTCCTCCATGGCCCTTCCCCATTCCCATTTTTGCCCCATAGGGCATAATGGGAATGGGGAAGGCGGTAATTACGGTACCGCAAACTGCAGTACCGTAATTAACACCAAGGTCCCTTTGCGGGTCCATTCCTTAACGGCTGGTAAAACCAGCCGTTAAGGTGGGAACCCGCAAAGGGACCTCGTAATCAGGCGCTAAGAGATTACCGGTACGGATACCCTTACCGGTACCGGTAATCCCTTAGCGCCAGGGTCGTAATGAGGCCCTGTTGATGCAGTAATTTACGTGTTGGTAGCTTGATCTCCAAAGTGATCTGTAAAGCATTCTATAATTAAATAAAAGGGATGCATATGCGCTCTTGTGACTATTTAAAGTAAAAAAAATACAAAAGAAAAACCCCATTGGGAGATGCAGCTGCGTATCCTGCTGCTTCGTTCTTGCCGTGTTACTGGCACAGCAGCCGTCTCAAGCAATGAGCGGCGCATGCGTTCTGTCAGTTGCTTTTAGCAGCTGCTATGGCAACCAATTGATATCCTGCTATGAGCCCGCGGCGCGGAGCTCACTGCAGACACCTTACGCCCCGATCTTGCCATAGGCAATGATCGGGACGTTGTGGAAGTCATCCGACAGGTATCCATCCTAGTGCACCCCTGAAGGGAACCGAACATATAAATAGAATATGCTCACAACATGATTTGTGTAATTAGGACCCTGAGTGTTGGGGGTCGGTCGGGGCCCCCATGCGGTCCCGTAAGCCCCTGCTCCCGACAGACACACACGTCTTGCCGGTTCGGGCTTCCCGGTCGCTCTGTCGCGGCTGGGAACGCCCCGTTTATTTATACAGCACGCGGCGACGTGCAACATCACGCCGCCGCATGCGAGTCACATCACGGGGCAGCGCCACACTCCTCCTTTTTCTGGGAGAACACAAAACTACGTTAAACACACTATAAGCCACACAAACACAAACTGCTTCACTCAATAACACAACTTGCCCAAAACCCCTTTATTGTCAACCACCCGGATCCCCTTACTCAGGTTGGTTAACCAACAGTCCCAAAATATAATCGCTGAGGTAAGCGGGTTTCCCTCGCCCAGCCCTCTGGGGGTACCTCCCGCTCACCTCCGGCACGTGAAGTCTTTCAGCAGGCGTCTCCCTGACAGGGGATGCAGGGGTGCCGGAGGGACCTCCTCCGTCCTCCGGTATCTCCCCCATATCCGGTTCCAGCAGCGGTTCAGTTCTTGAGTCACCCAGTTTCTTGAAGAAACTGACATTCCGGGTGACAGCAGACCTTCCATTGGATGCCGTTACCATGGACCCCTTTACAGCCACCACATCCAACGGCTCCGGCTCATAGGGGAGCGACAGCTTTCCGTGGGGGTGTCGATTACGGATGAGGACTTCGTCCCCCGGTTCCAGCCGCTGGGGGCTTTTCCTGCTCAGTCCTCACCCGCCGGTCTGCCTCGACCTATTGATTGTCAACCACTCCCGGTTCCTTCTCTCCGACCTCGGGTAGTAGTCCCCGGGGGCACCGCCTGAACAGGGCCTCTGCTGGAGCAACCCCTGTGGATGCATGGGGGGTGTTGCGGTACACCCTAAGAAACTGATACAGGGCTCGCTGTAGTGACTGTCCTTGTCCCTGGGCAATCCTGAAAGTCTTGTTGAGCATCTGCATCAGTCTCTCAGCATCTCCGTTTGCCCTGGGCAACAACGGGGATACCTTCCGGTGCTGGACCCCGCAGCTCTCCATGAGTTCTGCAAAA
Organism: Ambystoma mexicanum; assembly: GCF_040938575.1. Lineage (NCBI taxonomy): Eukaryota > Metazoa > Chordata > Amphibia > Caudata > Ambystomatidae > Ambystoma > Ambystoma mexicanum. The sequence continues at coordinate 48,679,943 of NC_090936.1, forward strand.
CGCTCACTTTGGAACGGCGATCCATTGTCCGAGCACAAGGTGTGGGGAAACACATGAGCTGCAAACACCTTCTCCACAGCCACGACCACATGCTCGAAGGCCACCGACTCGACAAACTCCACCTCCCGGATATCGGGAATATTCGTCCACGATTGCCAGAAAGTGGGTGCCCACAGACGTCGACCCGAAGTCCGCATGAACGACCTCCCACAGCCGCGTGCCCCGGGGCATTGCTTCAATTGCTGGCTCTCGCTGTAAAGGAGACGCCGCCTGACACCATATGCAGGCCGCCACAAAGTCGTCGACCTTGCGCTCCAGTTCAGGAAACCAGACCTTCAGACGCAGCCTGGCCTTAGTCTTGGCGGCGCCCTGGTGCCCATGGTGAGCCAGAGCGATCACGTCTTGCACCTTTGCCTGGGGGACCACGATCCGGTCGCCTCGCAGCAGCAGGCCAGACGCCGAGAACGAGAGTTCCTCCTTAATCGAGCCCCTTGCACTTCCGCAATGATGTCATTGATGGTAGGGGTGATATGCCGCTCCCTCTTGATGGCCTTGTTGGGGAGCCTCATATCTACACAAATGCGGACAGAGTCAGGTTGCTTGGACTTCCTAGCCATAACAATCAGGGATACCCAAGGATTGGGGCCCTCCACCTTTTCAATAATGTCCAAATTCAGCAGGTTGTCAAGCTCCTTATCCACCTGCTCCCTGAGATGGAACGGTACCCTCCGGTGTTTCAGGGCAACGGGCTGCACAGACTCGTCGATGTGCAACCGCACCTGTCACCAGTCATCATTCCAATGCCCTTGAAGAGGGTGGCATATTTATCGAGTAAGTCATTGATGTCTTCGAGATACACCGAGTATGCGAAGCTGACAATTCCGAGGGCCTCCGCTGCCGCACAGCTTAGCAGAGTGTTGTTGCTCACGGGCGTCACGTAGAACCGGGCTTTAATCTGCGAGCCCTCAAGCTCCACCTTCGCTACGAAGGCACCGTCTAGTGGTATCGGTTCCAGTCCTCCAAACGCAAATATGCGGGCCCTCGGTGTGAGCAGCTTCGGGGGGGATTCAAGGGTATCATAGTGCCCCCTGGCCATCACATTGACCGAGGCTCCCGTGTCCACCAGCACCGGGACAGGCGAATGATTGATCTCAACCACACACCTTGGCTGCCTTCTTTTCTTTCCTTTTAGGACCTCCACACTTGAGACAAAGAAAATGTTCTCTTCATCCTCCTCTGCCTCCTCCTCCTGGGCATCCTCCCTGCCCTGGTCCACCTGGGCCACATTCGGTGGGCGGTTCTGGCGCGGGACCCAAACTCGAGCCTGTACTCTCGGTACCAACACGGGCAGGGCAGCCCTGCATACCCTCGAAAAATGCTCAGGCAGGCCACACCTACCACATGTCTTCCCAGCTGCCGGACACTCTGTCGGGTGAGGGAGGTCGTATCCGCACTTCTGGCACGATTCCCCCGCTCTCCCTGCTCTGTCCCGGGGTCCCACCCCAGGTCTTCTCACTCCTCTTCCACCACGCCACATGGCACACACCTCCTCAGACTTTACTGAGCGGGATCCCGCCTCCATTTTAGTTGCTCGAGCTTCTGCCACCTCATGGCAGCGGCCCAGTTCCAGTATGCGGGGCAGAGTGATACCCGGCTCTCTCAGGACCTGCCTCCTGAGTTTGCCTGAGGAGCACGCCTGAATTAGCATCGTGCGAATCATGTCCGCCACGTCTCCCCACGCACAGCCCTGGGAGAGGCGACGCAGGCGTCCATAAAAAGTGCCAATGTTTCATCATCCTTTTGCTTGGCCGAGAGCATGACATACCTCTCATAGTCCACGTTGGCAAGGGGCAGGAAGTGGGCCAGGAGTGCCACCTTGACTGCGTCATAGCTGCCATCCCCCGCAGGAAGCGACTCGAAAATTTCCTGGACTGTTGGCCCAGCGGAGTACAGCATCGTGGCCACCCTGCTGTCGTCATCTGTCACCTGGGCGGCCCGGAAGTACATGTCGAGACGACCAACCCATTTCCTCCATCTAGGCCCCATGCTGGACGGCGGGCCCGACGCATCAAATTCTGGGATGGGCTGCAGGGCTGCATGGGCTCGCGCTTGGGCCATGATGGGAGGTCCTGGCTGGGCAACTGGCTGCACGATCAGTGCCCCTTGAGGCGCAGGAGCTTGACCGCCTACTTGAGGTTGAGGGGGTAGCTGTGGAGCAGCCACTGGCTATATAGCTGGAATCACTGGAGCCTGAGGAGCTTGTTGTTGACCTCCCGCTTGGCCACCGTCCTGGGGAGGTGGTGCGGCTGCAAGGTGCCCACCGTCTTGCCCACCAGCGCCACTCATGGGCCTGAGCTCACAGGCACCCCCACACTGGGACCTGGGGGCCGCAACTCAGTCACCCACCACCACCACGCACCTGGATGCCCCTTCCACAGGCACAGCGACAGTCCAACCTGGGAACGGTATGGTGGAATCTTGCCTTCGGCTTTGATGAATAGAAGAGATGACTGCCCACTTTAGGATCCGCCACTGCAGTACTCCACCCTGATGATGAAGAGGACGAAGAAGAGGCCACAGCAGCCTGATGATGAAGAGGATGAAGAAGCACAGTGCCCCTCCACTGCAGCAACACCAGTGGTGTAAATGTTCCAAAAATTGGCTGAAGGACAGAACAAGAAAAACTGTGCTAGGTAGGCCCTGCCATTTTAGCCCTTCTCCTTGCTCTCACTCGACGTAGGAGGCCCAAATGTGAAGTAAAAATCAAAAATTGGGCATGTATATGCAGGTTAGACTGCCTGCTCGCAGTTTGTCCAAAAATTAGACCTGGATCACCTTGTCCATCCAAACCGGAGGTTGGAGAAGTTCCACGATCGTGTTGACAAAATGGCCGCCAGCCGCGTGTGCGATCCGCAGCCACGGCGTGAAACGAAATGTCATCCGTTCCGTTTCGTTTAGAAAAATTGTTACATCGATCACCGCCGGGCCCAGGCATCCGCATCCACCCTTCACCACTGTTGGGGTTCGGTCGGGGCCCCCATGCGGTCCCATAAACCCCCGCTCCTGACAGACACACACACACACGTCTTGCCGGTTCGGGCTTCCCGGTCGCTCTGTCGCGGCCGGGAACGCCCCGTTTATTTATACAGCATGCGGCAGCGTGCAACGTCACGCCGCCGCGTGCGAGTCACATCACGGGGCAGCGCCACACTGAGTAGATGTGTGAAAAAAGGCTCACTAGGGACTTTACTGAGCTGAAAAACGTGCAAATAAAGCTTGAGACACAATAAAATGGGCTCTTGAGTGGATGTTTGGATGGGACTTAATTGGGCCATTCTAACTGTGAGGCTTGCACCCTAGGTGCACCCCTGAAGGGATCTGAGCGTATCAGTTAAGTGTGCTCAAAACAAGGTATTGTTCGGTAGGGACCCTGAGTGGATGTGCGAGAGGGGCACGGACCGGACTTTACTGAAATGAAGTGTACTTGTGCAAACTGAACTTGCTCAAGATACAATGGAATGGGCTCCTGTGTGCATGTGCAGATAGGACTCATTAGGGACAATTTTACTATGAGGCTGACAATAAGGGTAACTAAAACTGAAGAATAGGACCATGTGGTCAGCGCTGGGTCATGTTTCAATTGCAATGCACAATCTATAGCAATGTGGGCCACGCAGTTGTGTGCACCGAACGTGCTGATATAATTCAATTTACATAATTATAAATACACCAGAGTGGTGACAATTATCTGAGCGAACACCCTAGGTGCATCTTAACCGCTCACTGAATCAAATACGGAATAATGTCCATTATATATATGCTACCACATCTCTTACTGTAAATATAATTGTGATCTAACAACTTCCATAATGACTAATTGCCTATCTGTCTGATCATTGTGGGAATTCTGCAATTGCCTCAAATCGTTAATGGGACATAATAGAATAACTTACCATGTAAGATGTTACATCATTACGCCTTATTGCTCAAATGCTCAACCCTAAAACAGAATCAATGCTAATCATGTGTAAATTAATGTAGAAATTAAATGGAGAAATTAAATCAAATGAATAATCAACAACAACCAGAAATCGTAAATAAGAAGAGAAGTAAATAGATAAATAAATAAATAGACGTGCTCTTGGTTGTTCATAACCAGGTCATTGCAGTTCCTTTAGATGTAACGTGCATAATCGATCTCTTCGTTGATTCCTGCAGGATTGAGGCAGTCCAATTTGTCAATCCAAAAAGTTTCTCTTCTGTCAAATTGTAGGCCCATGTCTTCATGTGGATTAGATATTTGCACCACTTCAAGAATTTGGAATTTAATTTGTGACAGGTTATGTATCTTTTCCATCCAATGCCTTGCCACTGCCGAATTTAGGTTTGCGTTTCGAATACATGAACAATGTTCATTCCATCTTGTCTTAGCTTTGCGTTTGGATTTGCCTACGTAGTGTAGACCACATGGGCATTTTATAAGGTAGATGATATTTGAACTGTCGCATGTAGCGACATTTCTGAGTGTGATTTGTTGTCCTGTATGTGAATGATTCATGATGTTACCCTTAATGACAAAGTTACAGTTGCTGCAATGTAAACATGGAAATGTTCCTGTTCTTTTTGTGATGGGATTTTTCATCAGTGGTTTAGTTGACACCAGTTCATCGCGGAAATTCCTGCTGCGTTGATATGCAAATATGGGTGGTTCCGTAAAAATATGTTGCACCCTGTTATCACTTGTTAATATAGACCATTTTTTTTGTATGACCTTTTTTATCTGTTGACTTTGAAGAGAGTAGTTCAAAATACATACCAGTGATGGGGCTGTTTTGGTTTGTTTGTCGGTAGATAACAATGTTTCTCGATCCAGGCGGTCAACTTTTTCTGTCGCTGTGCATGTATCTTTTTCAGTGTATCCTCGTGCCAAAAATGTGTTGCATATGTTTTTATATTGCTCTTGATAGTCAAGTGGGTCACGCACAATTCTTTTAATCTGTAACAGTTGACTGAATGGGAGATTTCTGATCAAACTAGGTTGATGGAAATGTAGTTGATTAAGTAAATTGTTCCTGTCAGTTTGTTTCCGGTATAGTGATGTTTGGAACTTGTCTTCACCCTTCTTTATAAGCACATCCAAGTAGTGGATTCATGTGTTGGAAGATTCGTATGTAAACTGGATATTTTAGTCAAAAGAATTCAAGCAGTCAATGAAGTTCGCTAATTCATCCAATGATCCTACTCATATGCCAAAGATGTCATCTATGAACCTCGTCCATAAGGTTATTTTGGGTTTCCATTGCGTGTGTGTTTAGACATTGTCTGTTTCATATTTATACATAAAGCAATTGGCGTAGATGGGGGCCATGGTAGCACATGGCGCATTGAACCTAAACATGCACAAATCATTTCCTATACACCACTGTGGTCTCACCTTCCAGAATTGTGTTACCAATGGAAAAGGAGTGTGCATATACAGTGTCTACTCACTCATTTGCCTGCTCTCATCGTCGTGATACAGGGCTTTCCACATTATGCATTATACATACACAGGTATCCCTGTACATATGCATCGACACATACCCCCATGTGACTAGGTCAGATGTCCATGGGTAGTATGTGGCACGGGTGACGGGTGACAGTACTGTAATACGTCTGGGTGGGTGCTAGTATGGTTGAATGTAGCTTCATTGGATGTGTCCCGCACCTCACTGCCATATCTGGATGTAGTGAAGAATGGTGCGTTTCTGTGTTTCTATATTCAAACCATTGTACTTGTGGGTGTTCCTTAAGGTAACAGGACTGGCATACTGATCTGCGGTACACCAGTGGATTGAGTGCAGACCCTGATTTTGTGTGTGTGACTTATGGTGTTCTTCCTGGCAGAGCATCCTGACTCATGATTGATTTCATTTCCAGACTTCCCATTTCATGCATTGTCAGTACAGGGTGGTGCATTATGGTACATGTGGTACAGGTTTTATGATGTGCCTGATGCATGTTCTGATGTGAGCTCCAGGACTGTTTTTTTTTATTGTAGACATGGCTGTGAAGGCATTGCATATCTGCATGCATCAGCTGTGCCGCAGAATCTTGGAATTTCAGATATCATGCTTCTGGGAACGTGACTGTGTGTGGTCTTCAACTGATCAATGTGTGAGGATTCATGGTGTGGATGTTGGTTATGCTGAGGTTGCTTGGGCCATTTCCACATCTGATTGAGCATTCTATTGGCCTATCCACTCTCTCTGCACTTCATTGCATTCGTGGTTATGCTCATGAGTTTTGCCAGGAGTCACAATGCATTCATGCATGCAGTGTGCACTTGTGCTCCTCATTGATAAAATACTATGCTATGTTCCCACTCCCCTCATGGCCCACCCAGCAGACAGGTTGCCTATGCTGTTAACTGCCCCCCCATTCAACCGTTCCATGTCATTTCATCGAGGGATGTTTTTTTCGCAGGTTTTTTTTACCGCAAATTTGTTTATGAAAAAACCCATCAAATTTTTTCTTTTTTCATTTTTGGGGGCTGCCCCCTAACCACCATTCCCTTTCAGTTTTTATCTATTCCCAAAAACCCACATCCCATATATATAATTTTCTAACCCCCCCCAAAAAAAAATCAATGGGTTTTTTCGTAAATAAATTCACGGTAAAAAACCCTGCAAAAAAACATCCTGTGATGAAAGGACGCTGTACCCATTCAGCACCCCTCATGCCCCTATGGTTAGACTCACCCAACAGCCATGTACGAGGTCCAGCATATCATGCCATGTAGCGGGACACCGGGGAGTTCCACAGCACCATGGTGTCATGTGTGGAGCTAGGGAATCTTGCACAGCAATGCGTTATTATTTTGTGTGCATCGCACATCATCTGTACATTCAGGGAATGATACAACTTCCTGTTGCGGTACACTAACTCCACAGCATGCCGGACCACCAGCTCAACATGTGTGCAGTCGAGCGCACCTATGACGTTGGGCATGCCTGCGATTGCATGGTATGCAACCTTGGTGGCCTTCAACTCCTCAGCAGTCCGTGGCATGCTTATGTGGTCGTGTACATGGTTCAGTAGTGCTTCTAGAACCTGGGTGAGCAAACGGGAGAAGCAGGGTTGCGATATTCTATGCAGATGCCCCACCGTGTGCTGAAAAGTGCCTGTGGCCAGGAAGTGTACCACACACACTACCTTCAGCATGGGGGGAGTGGCTTTCCGGATGTTGATTATGCTCACCAGGTCATCGCGTATGAGGTCCACTACTGTGGTTATGGTGTCCCTGTCCAGCCGGTACAGGGTGTGGATCTGGGCAGGGGTCGGGTTGAATGGGCTGGCCCTTAGGCGGGGGATTGGTGGCTGCCTGCGGGTACAACTGCCTGCACATTGGGTATGTGCTGGTGCATTCTCACCCTCCTTCTCCTCCTGCGCATACGCTGCATGCTCTGACTCACTGCCTCCTCATAGAGTAGCTGTTCATGCATGTACTCCTGCTCTGCTCCAGTAAAGCTAGTGCTAATGGTAGCATTCTGGCTTTGGGAGGAGTGTGGTGTGTGGGTGTGCTCCTTTTGTGCTGTGCTTGACTCCATTGCCTCCACCTGTGCTGATTGTGGCCACCTGTGGCAGGTTTCTGCCCACCAGATTCCTGTTAACGCCTGCCCCGCGATGCCGGTGTTAATGGCATCGTTGTATCCGTTATTACCGGCATGTCCATGCCGGTAAGAGCATGTCCATGCACCTCTTAATTTGCACTTAATGCGGCATGCCGGTGTCACTGGCACGGCTGCCGCGTGATACTGGCAAGGGTGAGGCCGGTCACAGCGGGTCCCTGCCGATGCCAGTGTCACCGGCATCGCGGGTCATAATGCTCCGGTCCAGTAAACGATGACGGTATTACTGTATCAGCATAAATTTTACTGGACCTGCAACCTTGCAAGGAGGCCCATTGTCCTTGTTCAGGAGCAGGGTACCAGTCAGAGTCCTTCAAATGAGCGCCCACATGTCGCTGGACCACTTCTCTTATAACAATTTGGCTTACAAAGGACCTTTGTCCATTAGTCTTCTTTCTTCATATAATGTTGCTCTTCGCAACCTTGAGCCCAAAACAGTCCGATCTATTTACAGTTCTTTCAGACTGACCGGCTATGCCGAACTCTGTTGGCGTCTCTTGCCTCTGGGGTCAAGGACGGCACCACAATGGCAACCACTTCTCCCTGACCTGGCTATCAGTGCAGGAGGGTTCCATGTACTGCTGACATCCTTCGCACCATTCACCAGCTGCAGTTCCCGGTCTTACGTTTCCCTTCTCGGAGGCTCTGCAGGTCTGGGTTGAAAAGGGCAAGGGCAAATTCCCTCCTCATCGTCCTTTCAGGTCTTGCCGCCTTTCTCCTCCGATTGAACTGCCGTCCTGGAATAGCTGCTTCCTCATGCTTTTGGGCTTGCTCAGAGTGTGCTTTTATGCTACGCCTTTTATCCCAATGGGGTAAGTGAAGGGAAGTCAGGTGTGTGTAATTCACAGCAATTGCCTCACTCTGACTGACCCTTGTGTTGGGACATGTCAGGTATACGGCTCTGGTGTCAGTCCATCGTCTTTCCTGGTAATTGGTCTGTGAGAAAGTGTTTGTGTCAAGAAAGGGGGGGGGGTGAGTTTCTAGATATCCTACGGGGTAGGATGGGGAAATACATATATACTTTTTCCCAGCATTGCATGCATAGTAGGAAACACGAAGCATAATATAGTGCGGGGCATAAAAGTGATACCCTTCTCTGTTTTTTCTGTTACCTCCTGTAGGAGTAAGAAACACACCCATGGGAGAAAGTAGTTACCGATAAGGGAGCCCACAACCCTCTGATACGAATTACGTCCTGATGAAGATGACCTGAACAGCTATTGTTATGAAACCGGTCGACCTTTACACCGCATGAGCTGGTCTCATGCAGTTTTATGATCTATGTACATAGCAACCTGGCATAGACTGAATTAATTTAGCTAGACCTGAGCCACATGGCAGGTCTCTTACAGATTTTTCTGTGAAATTTCTCTATATGTTTGAAAAAGGACTGCATAATTAAGGAGCCTTATGTGTGTTGTGTTAAATCAGTACAAGTTGTTTGATTTTTCTAGTGGCTGGCACCGCATTGGTCATTTAAGTATTATACAATGCTGTGCACAGATAGCTCTAGAAAAATCCAGAACTGGGCATTGTCTAATGTAAAATGCCCACTTTTCAGCTGCTACTAAACACTTGGGACTGAATTTTAAATTGCGTTTGTAAGGAATGAAAAAAGTCAATTCTTTTCTACTGTCTGTTAAAAAGCTGTGTCATACCTAATGTTAGGATTGGCCCGCTGAGATACAGAAAAACTTGCTGCTATGTGTATATGATGTACTGAGAACATATATATAATATGTACAGCATAATAACTTCTGCACAGATCGTGATAGTGTTTTTATTTTCAACCCACACCCTTCGACATTGATTGCACTCCAAGCTTTTGCAAGACCTACACTGCAAATGGAGGCAATACAAGGACTGGCTGATTGGTTGCAAAAGGGCCCAGCAAAGGCAGATATTCAGCTCTTACTGGATGAAATTAAGTCAATGAGAGGCGAGATCCAGGCCTCTGTTTCTGAACTGAAAGGGATAGTTGGTAAATTAGAGTATAAAATGGAGGCAATTGAGAATAATCAGCTCTCAGTCGAACTGGTAAATATGAAGATTGATGCCCTCTTACAGGACTTGGAAACCAGAGAAATGAACTTTGCAACTAAACTTGACGGGCTTGAAAATAAGGAAAGCACATGTAACCTACGAATTTTGGGATTGAAAGAAAATCCAGGTGAATCAAGGCTCTCGCCTCAAGGCCTGGTCCACCCGTTGCTGGCATCTCTGTTTGAGGGGGTGGCCCTTCCTGACTTTGTGTTTGATAGGGTCCATAGAGGTGGGGGCTCCCCAGAAAAGCCACGTTCAGTGTGGGGCAAGCAGGGACGTCATTTCACCAAAATGCCAGGGGTAGCAGAAGTGGCATCACACGACCCTTGACCCCTGATGACATCATGTCATTTGACCCCACCTCAAAGTGATATCGCGGGAAGCGATGGAACACGACCTTTCACCCATTGACAAAACAGCAAGTGGCATCACATAGCATTGTACACTAGGAAGAATATGGTTACAATATCACTATATCACTGTGATGTACATTTCATACCTGAATGGATCGCCATATGTATCATTAAGATCAGTGTGCATAGGCCCATATTACCAAATTACTGTGATTGCAAGCAGATGTCCTTGACCAAATGATAATGATATGTTATTATATAGCACTTACGCTTAAGCGCTTTACATAGAAGAAATATACACCCAATATCACCCAACCTGTGTTGGTACCCATTTATCGACCTCAGAAGGATGAAAGGCTGAGTTGAGGCGTTTGAGAACATACTAAATCAGTGACTCACCCCCTGAAGGGTGCCTGAAATAAACCTTTATTGAGTCTAGCAATTGTTGTATAGAATTCCAGAAAGACACATTTTTTGGTATTCCTATTCTTTCTTATTTAGGTTCAGTGCTGAAAGTGTTAGACTTGTGGCCCCCATGTTCTTATTTTTCTTCTTTTTTTAAGGGACCTGAACAAGAAAGCTAGCCACTCCAGAATCAAAGAGCCACATGGTGCTGGCCACAGCCCAGGATCTTGCATTGCAAAAAGCAAAAAAAAAATTGCAACCTCTGGCGACCCCCAAATGACGTCCCTGGGGGCAAGTGCTACTACTTTGCCCAAAAGCAAATGATACTACAAAGAGCAAGAGAAAAAGAGGCAATAATGTATGAAGGATCAGTAATTCAAATCTGCCAGGTCCTGTCTACTTTAACTTTGAACAAACGTAGGGAATGTCGCCCTCTTACGCAATGGCTCAGAGACAATGGAGTGCAAGTGGATTTTCCTTTTCTCTTAATTTTGAACATGGTGCAGAAAATTACTGTATCACGGCGCTAACAGAAGCAGAAGGAGCCTTGGAACACTTAGGGGAGGGCACCCAGTTGTATGGTAAATATAGGGCACCGAAGGGCCGTCTGGCATTATCCGCCTCATCACAGTCTCAAATGCAGAGAGGAAGAAGAGGAAGAAGGTTCCAGAAAGATTTGGAAGTTTAATACACCTTGAGAGATGATTTTTGTACTTCCTGTTGTAGCCCCCCTGAGGTCCAGGTGGAGTTTACTAAGGGTAGGGGCGAGGCTTGCAATATACAGCCTGTGTTTTGATGGGGCTCTGGTATGGGGTTTTGAAGGCATGCCCTTGAGGTTAATAATCTGAAAGTTTTTGCATCTCCGGCTGCAGTTTTTGCCAGGGGCCCTGATTTACTTTTCATTGTTAAGTATGTTATTTTTGTCTGGAAAGGGTGGGTGGGTCTAGTTTCATAGAGCAGTCTCCGCTAGAGGCATTGACAGGGTAGGGCCTGAGCGGGCAAGGCCTACCCAAAATCTGAAAGTGCCCACTCAGCAGCGCTGATACAATTATCCTGACATGGGAAGTCAGTTGGGGGAAACCTGGAACCAGCATTACCATAAGCCAAAAGGCATTGTAAGAGAAATAAGGAGGAAATTACTGTGCATTTCTCCTGACATGAGATGTCAGTTGGGGGAAATATGAGGCAAGCATTGACAAGAGCCAAGAAAGAAAGGTTGACAGACAGAGCTTGAACAAACCCTCATATATGAAATGTAAGCATGGGAGAAATTGGTACAAGTAACCACTGAAGTCAACAAGTTGTTTTATTGAAGAAGCATGATTGTGTGATACCTAAAGTGGAAGGGAGATTGCAGAAAGACCTGATAAGAGTATCAGGTAATTATCCTTTTTGGAATCTGATACCTGGCAGGAAACTATAGGACTTAAAAAGAGATATTCCTGGCAGGAGGGCAAAACATGTATATCAAGAGTTTTTTAGTTAAATTAGTTGAGAACTTCCTGGCAGGGGAGTATACCAGGAAAGGAACAATTGTATAAAAGGGAAGCAGTATCATTATAACCTGTGTTCTATGAAAGAGAAATTTGGTTTTGCCATCCTCCGAAAAGAGTTCTATGAGACAGACATTTGGTTTTGCCATTCTAAGAAGTTATTCCATGGAGAAGATAAGTGTTTTGCTATTCTGATAACAGTATTCTATGGATGAGACATTTTGCTTTGCCAAAGAAGCTGCTTTGTGGAAAAGACATTTTCCATTCATTTGACAGAACATTATTAGAACAACATATTTCCAGCAGACTTCCTGAATTGGGTCAGGAGAATGGAGACAACTCCTGAATACAAGGATAGCCTTTATTGGAATTACCTATTTTTAACTTTTAGATTATAATTTTTTGGGTTGGAATCAGAGACAATTACCTTGCACATTTCTGTACATGCTAGTGTGAGGGTAAGATACAATTTGGACACAAGGTCAACTGCTTTAGTTTTAGTTTCATAGGTAGAGACATTCTCATTAGGTTATGGGCAGATAGGCATTTATTCCACCCTTTGTGTTTTAATAAGCACGGCGAATGTTGAGAACCCTACAACTTGGTGTCCATCCATCTCTCATTTCTGACGCTTCACATGTGGTGTCTGGAGGGTGGTCGGATTCAGTTGATACAAACTGGGTGATACTTACATTTCAGAAACTTAGTAAAAGAGCCTCCGATCCTACCATTGCTATTGAACAATCGATACGCTTTGACCTGAATAGTAGTAGAGGCAAATTACTTCAACTGGGAAGCCAGGCTCTGATATCCACAGACTTGGTCCTTATTCCCCCTCCTGGAACTTACATCAGGTTAGCTTCCAAATCAGGTTTAGCCTGGTGATATGGCTTAGATGTATTGGCTGAAGTAATTGATCCTGACTACAGAGGAGAAATAAAAGTGATGATGCAAAATAAAGGAAAAATCCCTACCAAATTAAAGCAGGAGAAAGAATAGCCCAAGTGATATTGGGAAAAGGCTCTATTCTCTATTTCTATTCTATTCTCTATTCTATTCCATTCTCTATTTCTATTCTATTCTCGAAACCACAAGAAATTAAAACAGTAATGAGACTGCAAAAGGAACTAAAGGTTTTGGAGAAACAGATATAGCGCCTCCTCCTAAATCAGTGACAAAACCTATCCCTAAGGTGGATAACAAATCTGAGGTTATTCCGGACCTAGCTTTTGGCCAAAGAAACAAAGCCTTACTTGCCAGAACCTTTCTGCAGATATTATCTGAAGAAGATGGAAGGGAAAAGAGAGGACCATTTTAAAGGTAGATTGTTATTTAGAGGAGATGTGGGGGGCGATGGCACCTAAGAGCCATAAAACTATTGTTCTACAAATCGCCCATTCTCATCTGACAGGGGAACATTTAGGAACAGCGAAAACCCAAGCACAGATTATGAACCTGTTTTATTGGCCACAAATATCTCGTGAGATAAAGAATTTTGTCAGTACTTGTGCCCTGTGTCATGTGAGAAACCTGAAGGTGTCTCCCTGACTAGTCCCCCGGGATCTGTCATCCAGGTGGCCAGGATACGGCCATTGCTATTGGATCCAGTTCCTGGGGGTGGACCAGTGAGGGAGGGTCACCTAGATGGGGGTCCTCAGAGAATGGAAGTGGGACACCAACGGGTGAGACGCAGCATCCCCCTCTTCATAACACTCTTTCCCCATTCTACCCCATAGGATACTCAGATACTCTACGCCCTGTTTTCCGACACAAACACTTTCACACACCACGAAAGAAGACGGACAAACACCAGAGCCATTTACCTGACATGTCCCACCACAAGGATCAGGCAAAGTCAGTCAATTGACCAGAATCGCACACACCCAACGGCCCTTTCCCTTCCCTACAGGGATAAAAGGTGGAGCATGAGAGCACAATCCGATGAAGGCAGACCGAATGACGAGAGAGCTAACTCAGCACGGCAGATCAAGAGGAGGAGAAAGACGGTGCGAATCGAGAGGGTGATAAGGTGAGACGCAACCTTGCCCTTTCCAAGCCAGGCCCGTGAAACCTCCATGGAAGGAATCGTAAGACCGCAAACAATAGCCAGCATGTGTTGCAGCAGATGTCAACGGTACACAGGGCCCTCCTCTGCTGATAACGAAGCAGGGGAGAGATGCTTGCCACTGTGGTACTGGCCTTCATTCCAGAAGCAAGAAAGGCCAAGATGTTCATCACAGATGGTGAGTCAAGGGGAGAGACGATAAGAAACCGGACTGTGTTGAACGAAAGTAGCAAGCAGCTAATTGGAGAAAGTACAAAGCACTGTTGATATGAAAAGGGAAAACCAGCTGCAGAGGAGTCAGGCACCACGTGGGTGCTCACTCGGGAAACTCTGGGCGACTACCCTATTGTTGAAACTACTGTTATCAGAAGGCCTTGGGAAAGGCGCAAAAGTGGTCGAAGTGATAATACAGGGGTCTCGTAAAATCCTCTGCACAGTCGAAAGTCTTTCACCGACATATGATTGTGTAGCTAATGGAAGGGAATCCCACAGCGTAAGAACTGTTCAAGAAACTGAGTGATTTACAAAGTTGGCAAGAGTAAACCCAACGGAGGGATGCCGATAGAGAGGGGGCGAAGCCAAAAGTCCCAATGAATAGTGTGTTGACAAGAATGAACCCAGGAGAGGGATGTCCATAATGAACTGTTTAAAAAAACATTAAGAGCTGTGAATGTCACAGATGAGATCGAGTTGAAAGCCGTAGTCAAGAAGGATCTGAGCCCGGAAGAGGGAATCCAAGGGTGAGAAGGCATCACCCAACATACAAGCAGAAAGGAACTTTTGTTTCTTATTTTTGGAATACATCAGGTCCTCGGAGGCAAGAGACTTTTTATAGAAAAGAGACTTAACCATCGAAAGCACTGATAGCTGAGAGCGGAACTGATGGTTCGTGCTGTGAAAACTCGAGCGTGTGCTGTGCTCTGGAGTCCCTCCTTGTCCCATGCTCAAAACGTGCGGAAGGGAGACCCCGACTACCACATCCTGACTTATCATTTGTGAAAACTTCTTCTTGCTTTCTTATGAATCTCATCCCACACTCTTTGTTTGTATTTAGCATAAGGATTGACAATAGGCTTTTCTTAGTATAGGCCCTTTTATTTTGACAAGATGCCACTAGGACTGCCTTGTTATTATTTGATGGTTGTAGCTTGCTCCCATCATAGACTTAGGTTTAGATTAGGCATTTTTCCAACCCGCATATACAGTTTAATAAACATCCTTGAACTGTGATGACTTGTGTCTGTCTTTACTGTTGCCACCATTGTCATGAACACAGTCCAGCACAAGCGCGCACCTGGTTTTCGCCACACTAGGGTCTCCCCACATTTTTGGCGTTGGCAATTGCCATGGCAACTGGGCAGACGCTATGCACAGAAGCGTCTGCTGCAGTGATCCTGTTTCTCTTTCGAAGCGACCTACAGATCATTACGGTCACCTGACCGGCAACGCAACGTCACCAAGTTGGGTCTGTTTTCTCCGGCTCCATAAAGAACTGCCGGCCAGGAGTGTGGACGCTTCTGATTGAAGTTAGTACCTGTGTTTTTGCTATCAGCCTGTATACTTAAGTTTTGTTCTCTGACCCTGTTTCCTCTTCACGGACTGCCTAGCTTCTCGATTCTGTTTGGTTCTGCTTCTGATTACATGGTAACAATTGTTTTGCTTTGCTTTTCGGATTGCCACTGGATTGCCCCTGTGTATGTTCTGACTACTTGTTCTCTGAATTCGTGGGATTGGATTCTGCCTGCTTTATCTTGGGAATTTGTTTAGGGCACTGAATTTAGGACACCTTGCTGAAATATAACTGCACCATCCCGTCATTATTATGTCCTCATGCAGCCCGGGGTACAGGTCCTTACTAATCCTTCTAATGCCCCCCGCAACCCCTCCAATTCTGCTCTCGTTTTCCTTGTGGATTATCGTGGATTTTTTCTGTGGTTCCTCTTCAGTTTCTCACTATTACTATAGGTAAGAAAATGCTTATTAAGAAATACTCTCTCTTTAGGAGAGTCGATCAGATGACTGATTTACTCTTCTCTTTCTGTCCTATATTGTGAGAACAGAGTTTTGTTTTTACACCATCAGATGACAATTTGAAGTCTCTAGTGTGCCATATTCTAAGGTTAGGGTTACATTTCTCCCTTGTTTACTTGCTCGGTTTTCTCAATTGAACACTAAGACCTGTCCTTATTCTTACAGTCTGGCGCACACCTGGTGGTGTTTTTTCTTTGCTCTTTCATTTGAATTACACGGTGTCCAGTCATAATTTCGAAAACATAATTTCGAAAGTAAAAAAAGTCGAATCAAAAATGTTGAAAAAAAAAATGTCGAATTGTTTTTTTTTTCGATATTTTTTTTTTGGCTCTAGTTTCTGTGAAAATAATAGGTAAAAATAAAAAAAAGGGGGGGTTGGGGGGGAACCCCCCCATTTTGAAAAAAAAACGTCATAAAAAAAAATTCGACATTTTTTTTTTCGACATTTTTTTTTTGACTTTTTGACTTTCGAATATTTTGTATTCGAAATTATGCCTATGAACCGAATTACACCTCTGTTTGTGTGTATATATATATATATATATGTATATATATATATATATACACCAACAGATGGGTGGATCAAGAGAAAGGTTGCTCTCATTGAGGAGATTCTGGCCTTTCTGTCTGGGTAACACAGCTGTATAGACCCGGGTTCAGTCTCTAGGCGTATCTCCTTGGTGAGGACTGACAACCATGAGTTCCTTTCATATGGTGTCAGGAATGGGATGTGACTCAATTGAAACTAATTGGGGAACAGTACAATTTCAAACCCTTAGTCAGAGAGCCTCTAACCCTTCCATTGCCAACAAGGATTCAATAGGGTTTGATATCTGCAGTAGTAGGAAAGCTATTATCCCCCCTGGGAAAAGAGGAATGATGCACACAGATTTGATCTCGATGCCCCCCTCTGGGGTGTTACATACGATTGGCCCCAAAAGCTTGCCTAGCATGGAAGTTCAGGATAGACGTCTTAGCAGTCGTTATTGATATATACTTCAGAGGAGATTTGAAGGTTCTCTTACAGAATCATTGTGAGATCCCCTTTGAGGTACGTCGGGGAGATGCAATTGCCCAGGGAATTTTAGAAAGAGCATTATTCCCTCAGTTTAAAGAAAGTGACCAGATCAAACAGACTGAGGCAACTTAGGTTTTGGGGAAGCTGATAAAAATCTTAACATCGAAGAAAGGATGGGAAAAGAGCCCACCATCTATCCCAACCTAGCCTTCGCCCAGCAACATGATCCAGCTCTTGCAGAAGCTTTTCTACAAGCCATTCCAAAAGGAGAAGGCTTAGAGAAGGCAAATCCCTTTTTCTTCTTAAAACAAGCATTGCTTTAGCAAAGAGAGACATCCGCGGAAGGTCTAGTCAAAACACAACTGGTAATACCCAAGAGCCACGGAAAGGTTGTATCGGAGATTGCGCATTCCCAGCTTACCGGGGGCATTTCATCCAGACATGCGAGATCTGTCAAAAGACCAGCACAAACATCCCATTACTGCCCCTCTGAACCCATTGTCAATCATAGAAATCCCCTTTTCAAGAATCGGTTTGGACATAATTGGTCTTCTGGAGATATCCTGATTAGGGAATAAACATGTCTTGGTAATTGTGGATTATGCTACCAGATATCCCAAGGTCTTCCCAATGTGAAATAATATCACACAGCAGATCCACAAACATCTTATACCATATTTCTCCAGGGTTGGTTTTCTCAAAGAAATACTAACAGACCAGGGTTCAAACTTTATGTGTAAGCTTATGATTGAGGTCAAAGAGCTACTCCACATTACCACCTTACGAACTTCTGTGCACGATACCCAAACCAACTGGTAGAAAGATTCAATAAAACCCTGAAACTGATTTTACAAAAATTGGTAGACAAGGACGGGAAAGACTGGAATCGAATGATACCGTGGGCACTGTTTGCAGTGAGGAAAACCCCCCAAGCTTGCACAGGTTTCTCTCCCTTTGAACTACTCAATGGTAGAGAGCCTAGAGATGTCCTGGACATGCTCTGGGAAACCTGGGAAGAACAAGAGGAGGCCCCAACTCCCATCTCGCAAACCACCACCAGAATGAGAGAACATATGAAATTGGTTCGAGACTTGGTCTGTACACATATGGAAAAGGCCCAGAGCCAACAAAAATCCACTTATGGCAAAAAAGTGAATTTAAGATCATTCTCCATAGGACAGAACTGGACCTCTTACCCAACTCAGAAAACATACGTATATACAAGTGGCACAGACCTTATGAAATCGTAGAGCGAACAGAAACCTGTACTTATAAAGTATTCCTACCAGACAGAAAACATAAAATCCATTTCTATCACGTAAATCTCTTGAAAGAGTGGAAAGTGAGTACGTCAGCCACCAATGCCAAAGTACTAGCTTGTCTGGTTCCAGAAGAGATAAGTAACTTCGAATTAATCCCTCCCGAGCTATCTATCCAACAAGATTTAAAAGACATAGTAGTCTCATTTGCTGATGTATTCTCAGAAAAACCAGGGGGAGTAAAAGACACATGTCATTTAAAACTGTATCAACTTCCAGAGGCCTGTAAACAGATAGGCCCTCATTAGGACCCTGGCGGAGGTCCATGGTGCAATTTGCACCATGGACCATGGCGCAGAGCTGCCAATACCGCCATGGGGGTTGGCGGACTTACCGCCCCATTCCGAGGTTGGCGGGGCGGTAAGTCCCCAATCCCCATTTACCCTTCCCCATTCCCATTTTTGCCCCATAGGGTATAATGGGAGTGGGGAAGGCGTTAATTACGCCACCGTAAATTACGGTGGCGTAATTAACAACAAGTCCCGTAGCGCCATGGATTTTTCCGCCTGCAAAAAGCAGGCGTAGAAATCTCCATGGCGCTACGGAATGTCGTAGTCTGGCGGAGAGGTACGCCATGCATTACGCTGGCGTAAACCCCTCTCCGCCAGGGTCCTAATGAGGGCCATAGTGTTTGAGGAAGTCGACAACATGTTGAAAGCCAATATCATTGAACCATCTTCAAGCATATGGTCCTCTCCTATCATGTTGGTCACTAAACATGACCATTCCTGGAGATTCTAAATAGACCTCCATCAAGTAAATGCCATCTCGGACTTCGATGCATATCCCATGCCTCGCATCGATGACCTAATTGATAAACTCGGAGCTACCACCTTTCTATCTACCCTAGATTTAATCAAAGAGTAGTGGCAAATCCCTGTATGCGGGCCAGATAAGGAGAAAAACGTGTTTTCAACGCCGCTAGGACTATTTCAATTTAAAGTCCTGCCTTTTCACTTACACAGTGTGCCAGCCACTTTCCAACACCTCATGGATCAAATTTTACAACCCTATTCTGACGTCTGAGGAGCTTTCATTGATGATATCGTCATTTATAATAAAACCTGGGAGGACCATCTCTTCCATCTTTATACCATCATGAAAGTCCTCAGAAACGCTGGCCTAACTGCAAATCCAGCTAAATGCAGATTGCCCAGTCAGCCGTGAAATACCTAGGCTTCTTCGTAGGGAATGAGAATGTATAGCCCCAACAGGAGAAGGTAAAAGCGATCTTAGATACACCAACCCCCAAAACCAAAAGAGATCTTAGACCTTTTCTCGTGTTAATACGATATTACCGTAGGTTTAGCCCCAACTCTTCGGATAAAACAGCCAGACTAACAAATAAACTTAAGAATGCAGAACCCCAGAAACTTAATTGGAATGACGAGGATGAGATATGCTACAACACCTTGAAACAGACTCAGTGTCAGAACCGATCCTAAAGGTATGGTGATTAATAGGATTGGGTTCAAAATAGTATTTGTGCGCTTATGATCACTCTCTCCTATTCACAATAGTTGGCTTGCAGCGTACGCCCTTCCACAGAGCCCACCCAAATAGGGCTCTGAAAAAGTTACAGCAAAACATTACAGTTGTAAATAGGCGACTCGCGCACTGCCTTCTCAAGTAATGACGAGTGGTATTATGAGTGAAATAAATTCAAATAATCAATATGAGTCTTCTTGAGATCTTGATTTATTCTTGGTATGGTCAGCCAACACATTTTTGACCCGAAGGTTGTTTTCAAGGCAATTGTCTGAGCGACTTGATGTATGAATTGTAATGGTCTTGAGAGAATAATTGGTATTCAGCTGCTGTGTTATGTGGTATAGTTCTCGGAAAATCCGTTTCCACAAGAATATATAGCAAAAGGTATCAGTTAATGTAGTTTTTGAAGTCCGTGAACCAGCAAATTAGTTACTGCGTGTGTATTTCCCTTCAGTTTGATAAATTTCAATGTTCTCCGCCTTGAATGGCCTTTCTCACACAGAGCAGCTGTTTGCAGATGGGATAGAACTCAAGTAAATGGGAAAGGCCATTCAAGTCGCTCAGACAAGGGTCTTGAAAACGACCTTCAGGTCGAAACACGTATCGGCTGACCATACCAAGATTAAATCAGTCTAATATGGATTAGAACACCCGATATTATTCACCAGCCACAAACTATTCCCACGTGAAAGAAATTACTCTGTGTTGGGAATCGAGGCCCTGGCCATCAAGTGGACCATACTCCATCTCAGATACTACCTCTTAGGACGAATGTTCGCACTTGCCAAAGATCACTCACCCCTAGTTTGGATTAGCCAACGCAAAGACTCCAACCCTCGCGTCATGTGATGGTTTCTAGACCTACAACCCTATTGTTTCACTGGGGAACATCAAAAAGGAAAAGACCAGGGAAATGTGAATTTTCTTTCCTGGTTCCTCATAGAAACAAATGTGGCTACATGGCATGGAGGATGGGTATGTGAGAAATATGAAGGTGTCTCCCTGACTAGTCCCCAGGGATCATTCATCCAGGTGGTCAGGACACGGCCATCACTATGGATCCAGTTCCTGGGGGTGGATCAGTGAGGGAGGATCACCTGAATGGGGGAGTCGTTGGAGAGTGGAAGTGGGACACTGACGGTGAGACGCGGCATCCCCCTTTTCATAACACCTTTTCTCCATCCTACCCCGTAGGATACTCAGACACTCTACCCCCCCTTTTCCAACATGAACACTTTCGGACACCACGAAAGAACACAGACAAACACTAGAGCTGTTTACCTGACATGTCCCACCACAAGGGTCAGGCAAAGTCAGGCAATTGCTAATCTCAGAAAAAGGATCCAGAGGATACAATTTTGAAAATAGGGGGAATAAAGGAATTTTATTAGACCTGATCCATTGCAGGAGAAAGATTTAAGAACATATCATTTTACATACAATTCATATCATTCACACACATGCTCCCATTAGCCATTCGTACATACACAACAGTGACAAATATAAGCTAAACTTTTATCATAAAAAATCACGACAATCAGTTACTTATTGTCTTCGTTAAAAAGAACAGAAGTATATAATCAATATATAAGAGACCACAACAGATTTCACAAGTGGTCATGGATTGGGATGGGTCACATCAATATCCAAACTCGACCTCATCTCTGGTTTCTCAACCGGTTTCGACATATTTAACTTTAATTTTGTTACGTCTTCATCAGGAGATAAGCAATAACACTCTTCAAAGCGAAGAAAAACAACAGCTGGAGATTCCTGAAATAAATAACAGAACTCGCTGCTGCATCAATGTGCGGTGTTCCGAGGAAACTGAGCTGCATTTCCGTCAGTCAGATTATGGCAGTTATCCAATCCTACAATCCTAAAGAGTCTGATTAACTGCAGAATAGGAAAGTTTTTTGATGGAAGATGTCAGTCCACCAGTAATTCTATTCATAGGCATGATGGTCTTGTGAAAGTCAAAAGACCCCCAACAGCTCTCACGTTCTCATTCCAGAGAGAGAGCCGTCCTGCTCGGGCACAGCCGCTCGCGGAAAACCTGAGTCGTCGGGACGTCAGGAGAAGCTCGGGCAATTGACCAGAATCGCAAAAACCTGATGGCCCTTTCCCTTCCCCACAGGGATAGAAAAGCGGAGCACGAGAACTGAATACGAGGAAGGCAGACCGCACGACAAGAGAGCTAACTCAGCACGGCAGTTCAAGAGGAGGAAAAAGATAGCGCAAATTGACAGGGTGACAAGGAGAGAAGCAACCTTGCCCTTTCCAAGCTAGGCCCATGAAACCTCCGCGGAAGGAAACGTAAGACCGCAAATAATAGCTAGCGTGTGTTGCAGCAGATGTCAACTGTAGATGGGGCCCTCCTCCTCCTCTGATAACCAAGCCGGGAAGAGACGCTTCCCACCGTGCTACTGGCCTTGAACCCAGAAGCAAGAAAGGCCAAGTCGTCCATCACAGTCGGTGAGTCGAGGGGGGAAGATGATAAGAAACCGAACTATGTTGAACGAAAGTAGCAAGCGACTAATTGGAGAAAGTACAAAAAACTGTTCATACAAAAGGGCAAACCTGCTACAGAGGAGTCAGGCACCACGTGGGTGCTCACTCAGGAAACTCTGGGTGACTACACTATTGTTGAAATTAACATTACCAGAATGCCTTTGAAAAGGCGCAAAAGGTGTCGAATTGGTCATACATGGGTCTCGTAACATCCTCTGTACAGTTGAAAGTCTTTGACCGACAGATGATTGTGGTGCTAAGGGAAGGGAAATCCGCAGCGTACGATGTTCAAGAAACTGTGTGATTGACAAAGTTGGCAAGAGTAAGCCCGATGACGGGATGCCGATAGAGAGGGGGCGAAGCCAAAAGTCCCAATGAATAGTGTATTGACAAGAATGAACCCGGCAGAGGG
Organism: Ambystoma mexicanum; assembly: GCF_040938575.1. NCBI lineage: Eukaryota > Metazoa > Chordata > Amphibia > Caudata > Ambystomatidae > Ambystoma > Ambystoma mexicanum. The sequence goes on from NC_090936.1 coordinate 48,702,754, forward strand.
ATGTCCATAGTGAACTGTTTAAAAAGACATTAAGAGTCGTAAATGTCACATATGAGATTGAGTTGAAAGCCGTAGTGAACCTGACTGAGGGAAGCTAATATTCGAGAAGGATCTGAGCCTGGAAGAGGGGGATCCAAGGGTGAGAAGGCATCACCCAAAGTACAAGCAGAAAGGAACTTTTGTTTGTTATTTTTGGAATGCATCAGGTCCTCAGAGGCAAGAGACTTTTTATAGAAAAGAAACGTAACCACCGAAGGCTCTGATAGCTGAGAGCAGAACTGTTGGCTTGTGCTGTGGAAGCCTGAGTGTGTGCTATGCTCAGGAGTCCGGCCTTGTCCAGTGCTCAAAACGTGGGGAAGGGGGACTCCGACTACCAAATCCTGACTTATCATTTCTGAACACTTCTTTCTTATGAACTTCATCCCACACTCTTTGTTTGTATTTAGCATAAGGATTGGCAATAGTATAGGCCTTTTTTATTTGAACAAGACACCAATAGGACTGTTTTATTATTATTTGATTGCCGTAGCTTGCTCCAATCTTAGATTTAGGTTCTGATTAGGTGTTTTTCCAACCCGCATATACAGTTTAATAAACACCCTTGAACTGTGATCACGTGTGTCTGTCTTTACTGTTGCCACCATGAGTTCCGTACAGTCAGAGGACAAGTACTCAAATGCCTCCCCCAGACCCCTTACAACCCTTACCCATTATGGACATACCTTTGTCTCATATAGGTATGGATAGAGTGGGACCTATAGAACATCAAAGTTGGAGAATCCGTATATACTGGTGATATCGGACTACACAACTCATTATCCTGAAGCTTTTCCCAACAAAATTATACTTCAGAACACATTTTAAAATATCAAATTCCCTTCCTTTCTAGAGTTGGTTTTCTAAAAGAGATTTTGACCAATCAAGGATCTACATTTATGAGTAAACTTATGGCAGAGGTCAAAGAGATCCTTCAGATTAAGACCTTACGTACTTCAATTCACCATCCCCAAACTGATGGCTTGGTTGAAAGGTGTAATAAACTTTGAAGTCCATCTTAAAGAAGTTACTGGAAGTAGATGGAAATAATTGGGATGTTATGATACTCTGGGCCCTATTTGCCATTAGAAAAACACCACAATCTTTGACTGGATTCTCCCCATTTGAATTATTATATGGAAGGGAAGCAAAGGATGTTCTAGATATGCTATGAGAAACATGGGAAGAGAGATAAAAAAGCTGTCCTACCCTTACCTCAAACCACTCAGCGATTGAAAGAAGATATGGCAGCTGTTCGAGATATAATAAAAACTAATATGGTTAAAACCCAAGAACACCAGAAAGTAAACCATGATAAGAAAGCAGTAGTAATATATTTTTCTGTGGGTCAGAAGGTATTAGTTCTCCTTCCCTCCTCCGAAAACAAAATGTTCTCTAGATGACACGGACCCTATGAGATTATAGAACAAACAGGACCTTTTAAATATCAGGTCTCACAACCAGATGGGAAAATTAAAACTCATATCTATCATATCAATCTTCCAAAAGAATGGAGAGAAAATCCCCTCCAAGACACCTCAGTAACGTTAACTAGTCTGTTATCTGAGGAAAATGACACCAATAAGTTAATTTCCCCAGACTCGGCACAAAATCAAAAACAAGACCTGATGGATCTTTTGAAACAATTCCCTTATGTATTTAGAGCAGAACCACGGAGAGTAATAGTAGTGTTACATTATATTTGTACCACTCCTGGAAAGGTTGTTGAACTAAAACCTTATATGATTCCTGAGAGCAGAAAGAAAAGTATCTAAGAGGAGTTGGAAACTATGTTAAAGGCTGATACTATCTAACCTTTTCAAATCCCATGGTCTTCTCCTATTGTGTTAGTCGCTAAACCAGATCAGTTGTGGATATTTTGTATTGATTTCAGAAAGGTCAATGAAGTATCCCAATTTGATAGTTATCCCATGCCTAGGATCGACAATCTAATTGACAGGTTATGCGTTCTATCTCTCCACAATTGATCTGATGAAAGCATATGGGCAAGTCTCAGTGAATCCTCAAGATAAACCGAAAATTCTTTCTCCAGCTCCATAGGTCTTTTTCAATTTAAAGTTTTACCTTTTGGTTTACATGGGGCTCCAGTCACCTTTCAGAGATTGATGGATCTAGTTCTTCAACCATATGCTTCTTTTTTGCTGAGCTTATATTGATGATATTATCATACATAGTAAATTGTGAAAAGAACATATGTAGCATCTATATTTGGTTACCAGAGCACCTGTGAAAGGTAGGACTCACTGCAAATCCAAAGAAATGTGATCTAACTAGATATGCAGTGAAATAACTTGGCTTCTTTGTAGGAAATTGATTGGCCCAACCCCAAACTGAAAAGATTAAAGCAGTGGAAGAAACCCCAGCTCCTAAAACTAAGAAAGAATTAAGGGCCTTTTGGGGATAGATGGATATTATAGAAGATTAATTCCTAATGTTTCATCGATAACATCTCTTCTAACAGACAAATTTAGGAATGCAAAACGCCAGAAGATTAAATGGTGCCCTGAGGACCTAGTATGTTTTGATACATTGAAACATATCCTATGTAGTGAACCTGTATTGAAAGTGACAGATTTCAATAGCGAGTTTATCCTACAAACTGATGCCTCACATAATGGTCTCGGGGTGCTTCTTTCACAGTGTCATGATGGAATCAGAGACTATTACCCTGCACATTTTGTATATGCTAGTGGCAGACACAATTTGGACACAAGGTCAACCTGCTTTCGTTTTAGTTTCATAGGTAGGGACATTCTCATTAAGAGAGGGACAGATAGGCCTTTATCCCACCTTTTTTGTTTTTATAAATATGGAGAATTTTGAGAATCCTACAACTATGAGTCTGTCTTTCATTTCTGACCCCTTACATATATCTCAAACAAAATGCAAAAGGCGTATGATGACATACCAGAGGAGCATAAATTGTTCGGAAGAACAGAAATGTTCTTTGCATCCCTCTTTACTTCTAGTTTGCAAGCCAATATGAATGCCAAGTGGCTGCAAATAACCTGCTGGTAGCTAAAATAGACAGTTAACACAACAGTGAAAGGCTTTAATGCCATAAAGGAAGAGCTGAGAGCAATCAGGCTATTGACTCTTCAAAATAGGTATGTCCTCAATTTAATAACAGCTATGGGGGGTGGCGTATGCACAAAAATAGGACCGTCTTGCTGTATGTACAAATCTGCCCACGATGAGGAAAATGGGACCCTCAGAGAGGCCATTACATTGCTAACAGGTCTCCTCACTAAAATGGTAGTGGAGGTGGAAGAAGTCGAGGATGATGACTGGCTCTCTGTCGCACATAGACAGTGTTCACATGCACCACCATCTGCTAGACATGTCTTCCAGTTGTATCGTAGTGCAATGGTGTCATGATTCAGCGTTTCAATACCTTTTGGACTACGTGGTCCATAAGACACTGCTACATTCCCTCCAAAGTACATCCAACATGGCCGACGCTAGTGCATCCCTACCGCTCTAGTGTTTCCAGGAGTTCGCCAGTTCCTTGAAAGGAGACACGCCCCCGTGGCACTGCGCGTCTCAACGCTAACTTTCCGAACTTCGGCAAGTGTGGTCGTACTTTCCCTTGTGCTTAGTACCTCTTCCTTCCAGGTTTTGTGCAAGCCCCCCTTCTCTCCCTTAGCTTACTTCTAGAGCTTCTCCTTCCTGGGGCCCTGCCGCCCGTAGCGCTTATCCCTTACCGTCTTTGTATGTGTCCTGGTTCCTTCCTGGCTTCCCTCCTCCTGAGACTCTGCAGAATCTTCCTCATCCTTCCTGGAGTTGAACGCATACTTACCTCAGTTGGATTTCACCTGCACGCTGGCGACGGAGGACACGCGGCCGTGTCTCTACAAGACCCGAGCCATCTGGAAGAAGGAAAAACCCCAGACCAAGACATCGAAAGATAAACAGGTGAGATTTCAGGCAAAGTGTGACAGTTCGAGACGACAAGGATTGAATATTGATTCTACTATGGAAGCAGCCGTTTAGGACCTCATGAGAGGTATGCTAGAACTGACCACTGAAGTACAGAATTTAAAAGCCGAAAATGCAACATTAAAACAACTTGTGCTCTCCAGGGATTCGGCATTCCAGGAAAGTGACATAGTAGGGGGTATTGTGGACAAATATGATGGAACCACCAAGGCACTCCGTTCCTTCCTTGACTCATGTTTAGTGCACTTTACCTTCAAACCTTACTATTTCTCAAAACCCAGGGCCAAGGTAGGATTTATAATCTCCCATCTTTCGGGAAACGCATTGGCCTGGGCAACACCCTTAGTAAATGCAGGGGATCCACTCCTGGACAACTATGAAGTTTTTGTGGATGCCTTTAAAACTATGTTTGATCGACCAGAACAGGTATACAGTGCCCAAGAGAAATTATTGGTGTTCCAACAAGGTTCTCAGGATATGTTGTCATACGTCACCCGTTTCAAACAATTGGCCAAGGAGGCTGACTGGGCTCCAGAAGCCTGTTTCACTCGGTTTCTCCATGAATGACAAGATCAAGGACGAACTCGCCCAGGTGGCCCGCCCAAATTCCTTCCAGGCTTTACTGGATTTGTCCTTGCAAATTGATTTCCGCATCCAGGAAAGAAAGGCTGAAAAGAAAAAAACATGTTCCTTGCCAGCAAGAGCCCCCTTGGATTATACCAGTCCAAAGGAGACAGTGTCTAATCCTCCGCCGGATCCTGAGCCAATGCAAGTTAGCTCCTTACGGGGATGCATTTCTTCACAAGAAAGGACTCGTACAATCAATACCGGATTTTGCATGTATTGTGCATCTGACAAACACCTTGTAAGAAATTGCCCTATAGCTCCAGCTTGGCGTTTGGGAAACACTAGCTCCCGATCTTGAACGGAGCCCAGCTTCAGGAGAAAGATACGTGCTCCAACTCTTCTCCAATCAAAACCAGTCAACCCACAAATAGTCTTGTGATTCTTCAGGTATCTCTGTCAATCACCAATAAAGAAATGTTTTCCATCCTGGCCCTGGTAGACTGCGGAGCAATGGGCATATTCCTTGACCACGATTGGGCACTGAAACACCATATCCCCCGAAAGGCCAAAGACATCATACAGGCAGTCGAAGGTATCGATGGAAACCCATTATCTTCAGGGACCATAACTCAACAAACCACGGAACTGCTACTAACCATAAACAATCATCAAGAGATGTTGCACTTCGACATTATAAAAGCTGCTCATTACCCGATGTGCTAGGCATGCCTTGGCTTCAAAGGCACAATCCATATATCAACTGGGCAGCAGGTTCCTTGTTCTCAGGATCAGAATATTGTCTTTCACATTGCCTGTTTCAGGGGGCACAACCCCCTTCCTCGGAAAACCTGGAGTCTAAGAAGTTGTCCATTAGTGTGTCTAATGTCACCCAGGTACCTGAGTCTTACAAACAATTCTCGGATGTGTTCTCATCAGATATCGTTCAAGCATTACCTCCCCACCGACCTGAAGACTGTGCCATTGAAACCAACGACTCTGCAGTCATAGCATTCGGAAGGATGTTCATACTTTCGGAACCAGAGAAGAGAGCCCTACATGAATACTTGGACACTAATCTTTCCAACGGCACTATTCACCCATCGAAATCCCCTGCAGGGGCGTACTTATTCATCGTGCCAAAGAAAGAAACCAAGGAACTTCGACCCTGCCTGGACTACCGACGTCTCAACCAATGTACACGAAAGGACCGTTACCCATTGCCACTCATCTCAGACATCCTGGAAGCAGTCCGCAGAGCTGTTATTTTTACCAAACTTGATCTTCGGGGCGCATAGCATCTGATCCGCATAAGAGAAGGTGATGAGTGGAAAACTGCCTTCAGGACACCCTTTGGCCATTTCGAGTACTTAGTGATGCCATTCCGTTTGTCTAATGCTCCAGCAGTGTTTCAACGCTTCATGGACAGAGTATTCTCAGACATGCTGTTCCTCTTTGTTCTCATCTATCTGTATGACATCCTGGTCTATTCCAAGAATCTTGCAATACATGAAGAACATGTTTCTCTGGTTTTACAACGTTTACGAGAGAATAGCCTATTCCCCAAACCAGAGAAATGCATTTTTCATGTTCCTACTGTTCGCTATCTGGGATTTGTCCTAGGTCCTCAAGGAATTGAAATGGATCCTGCCAAGGTCGACTCAATCCTCTCGTGGCCCACTCCCACATCAGTGAAACAAATATAATCCTTCCTGGGACTTGCAAACTTTTATCAGAAATTCATTCCTACCTTTTCGTCCGGAAGAAGGAAAAACCCCAGACCAAGACCTCGAAAGATAAACAGATGAGATTTCAGGCAAAGTGTGACAAAAGGTTTCTGTTTGGCAAAAGTGGAATTTGCCATGGAAACTCTATACTTCGCTGTCTAGAGCGAAGACGCATCGACCATGTCATGTGACACATCAGCTGCTTTCCCAGGCTACGTGTGCGCGCAAGCTCTGCCTTTCTACTGCTGGTTAAATCTGGCGTTCAGCAGTTCACCGGTGCTTCTAATTGTAGCATCACTCGGACAATTGTATTCACATTTCCTTGACTCAGCTACGTTTACCTGACTTCTTTTCGCATACTCCTTGGTTACGACGCTCGGAATTCCTGTGCTGACGCAGACCACTGCTGGACTTCTTTTGCCTCACGTCTTTCTTGGTTATGACGCTTGGAACTCCTGTGCTGCATGGACCGCTTGCTGGGCTTCTTTTCTGCCTTACGGCTTTGCTTGAACTCGATGGACCTTTACAGCGTTTCATTCAGACGCCATTTCGCAAGTATTCCGCTACTCGCAACCAGCTCACGGTAACCTTATTCTTTCTCTGATGAAAGACTGTGTTATTTATACTTACCACAGACCCACAATTAACACGCTTGCCTGCTACCAATTAATCCATATACTCTTACATACAAATATTCCCTTTTTTCTGCTTCCAATCAAGTGCAAATTGTGGAACATTTGTTCTTGCCTTCACTCTAAACCCCAAGTGTTGTTTTCACCTCAACCTATTCTGGGTTTCTTAGCGCGTCCATCATGCCGCCCCGGTTACTTTACCCCTACTAACCTTCCTCTTTGTTATTTTATCCTTACGTTTGTCTGGACTAGAACTCCTTCTTCTAACCCAACTCACACCATCTTGGTAAGCTCCATCACCTTATTACTATACTGAGATAACTGTATTTACATTCTATGGCCCTCATTACACGGATGGCGGTAAGGGTTTACCGGTACCGGTATTTCACCGGTACCGGTAAATCCTTACCGCCTTACTACGAGGTCCCTTTGCGGGTTGGGGAATTTAACGCCTGCTTTTTGCAGGCGTTAAAAACCAACCCGCAAAGGGACCAGGGAGCTAATTACGGTACCGCAATTTGCGGTACCGTAATTAGCACCTTCCCCATTCCCATAGAGCCCTATGGGGCAAAAATGGGAATGGGGAAGGGCAATGGTGGAAGGGGGAATTACCGCCCCACCAACCTTGGAATAGGGCAGTAATTCCCCTTTCCACCAAGGCGGTGCCGGTATTTTATCGGCATGAAACATGGTGCTAATAGCCCCATGGTTCACCGCCATCCGTGTAATGAGGCCCTATGTTTTCATTGGGTTGATGGTGTATTTGGTTTTCCAAAGGTTCAGACCTCACATTCCTTAACAGCCAACCTTACCAGGTATTCTGTTTTGTTTAGGTCTAGATCCTTATACTTGTACTCTTGACACTAAGTTTGACATAAATCGGTTCTGTGTGGTTTTCTTGCAGCCTTGGCTTGGCGGTGCATGTGTTCCTCGCTCTTTTGTATGATCAACACTAGGGATGTAACGGTATAACGGTATACCGTTAAAGATACCGTGAACCACTCAATTTAACAATAATAACCGTCATATTGTTCATACCGTTATACCGTTTATACCGTTAAGTGTGCTTTTCAATCTGATTTGGAAAGGCTGCAGTAAGCAAGTGCTACGCAGTCTTGGTCTTGCACCGTTGGATGTGCCATCTGCCAAGTAGTTACAGTTGAAGCAGTTTTTAATGCCATTCCATAAACCACAGGTGCCTGACACAAAATCAATATGTTAGCAATAGGAAGAATAAATACAGAGCTAAGAAGGAAAAGGGTTTACTTTGGGTTGGCAGCTTTGGGGTTTATTTATTTATAATGGCTAATGTTTGCTAAACATATGACAATAGGGGATTTCCCTGGTTCTATCATTGAATTTACATATAATAAGTCACACTGAGAAATTCACTCATCTCTGTGGGTATTCCCTGCTGCCATACCAAAGGGTAACATGTCCGTGATTACTGAACACCTTTTGGCCTGCAAGTAAACTAAAGGCTGTAACGTAAAGAGAGTGTGCGTGTGTGTATGCGCACAAGCGTATACTACCATCAGCCTTCATTGATCTGTGGCATGCAGGTTATAAAGATGGCAACATGTTCATCTTCACCAGTAGCCAGTGGGGGAGCTAAAAGCCTAAATTACCACTTAAGAAAAGCTTTTCAGTTTGCTTTGCCAGTCGCAGCAGGCCCCCCCCCCCTCCTCCTGTCCATACGTGTGTTTGGTGGAAGCAAGAGGTGGCATTTCAGTGGAAAGTATGTTGAAAAGCCCAATGCTGGCCCTGGGTGCCTGGTTTTGTTTGTGATGATAAATCTGACAATTTATAACCTTTTAGAAAATATGTGTTAAGATTGGTTAACTCCACCTGCTATACCGCGATAATCATGATATACCTTCATTTGGCAAGAAGGTTATCATACCATCATAAAACTAATACAGTGACACCCCTAATCAACACCTCTGTCTATTGCTAGAACAGCAGAGGGGTGTATCGTAAAGAAGAGTTCCCTCATGTTGAGGCGGCCTGAATTCTTAGGGTTCTTGGTGAATTCAGACTGACAGGTGATTCAGAAAGGATCTACTACCTGTTCCACTCGCTTGACTCGAAGACGTCTGAACGATGCCCGGAGCTGATATAACACTCTCTTATCTATTCCTGGATTCCTTCCTGGCTCTAATGCATTCAAAATACTAATAGCCATACTAGTGTTAGTGCTATTAGAATTCTGCATACTGAAAACAGCCATAAACCAATGCAAGAAGACTGCTAAAAGGGCGGTAGGAATGAAAATAGTGATAAACCTGGACACCCAAATACACAAATGCACACAAACTGCTGATCTACCAAACTGCTGGCCTCCCTCTCTGCTCACTGGCCTGGCTCTGCCAGCTGCTCAACTGCACTGCCTCCCTGGCTACCCTGCACTTGGAGACTGTTTCTGTATCCCTACAGTCCCCCTACCTGCACTTATGCCTGCACTTACCTTGCACTTGCCACTAGCTGGCCGTTTATTTATCCTTATCCTTCTATCCCATGTACTGCACTTCCCCTCCCCCTGCACCCTCGCACTTTTCCCTTTCTCCCTTCCCATGCACTTGCGCGATCTGAATGACACCTGGCCTAGTAGGATCATTATCCGTCTTCCCCTGTTCCCCCTCCCTTGCCACGTCACGCCTTGAAACACTTGTGTTTCACGCGTTATAAATGCCATATCATATCATATCATTTCATATGAACATAAGACAAAGTCCTACGTCCCTCCAGGCTTAAAATGTTGTTATTCCTGAGACCCTCCTAACTACATAGGATGTTAGGTATTCTGCCAACCAGATGGGGAGTGCTTCTATATGACCTCGAGTGTAGTCGAGAGGCAGATTAATGCATCATTCACAGTGTCGGCCCCTCCATCGCCTCCATATCATAGAAATGAGAGGAGTACATCATTTATGTCGTCTATCCCTCCCGGCCACTGTTCCACAAGTGCGAGAGACGCTATTAACGGAGACAACCCTACCGAGCTTATCCTGGAACAACAGAAGAAGAGATAAATCTCTAAGCTCAAGAAGAAATTAACATGTTGTAACTGTAGATGACACGAGCAACTGACATCACTGCCAAACTGCCACATGAAGCTACACTAGATAAAACAAATATGCACTCACCATGAAGAAACAGACACATTAGGTCAAACATGCATTTAGACATTTAGACATGAAGAATATTACCTGCACCATATAAACATAAGTAACATAACATAATATATACGCTGAAACACAGGACAAATTATATATATATATATATATATATATATATATATACATATATATATATATATATATCTGTGTGTGTGTGTGTGTGTGTGTGTGTGTGTATATATATATATATATATATATAGGTTGATAGATGTAGAAATGCAATGGTATTGAGTGGCTGTCTTGAATAAAATTAACGTCGAAGCCACATTAGAGTGAATGGGAAGCATCGAAGAAGCCTTGAAGCTGCACAAGGATTCAACTTGCTGAATTAGCTGAAATACAGATCTGTGCTGGCCAGACAGTGGGCCTCATTACAACCTTGGCGGAGGACCATGGTGCTATTAGCACCATGGTCCATGCTACTAAGGTTGCAATTCCGCCATGGTGGATGGCGGAATTACTGCCCCATTCCAAGGTGAGTGGGGCGGTAATTCCCCATTCACCAATGGCCCCTTCCCCATTCCCATTTTTGCCCCATAGGGAATAATGGGAATGGGGAAAGGCGATAATTACGGCACCGTAAATTACGGTGCCGTAATTATCGCCAAGGTCCCTTTGCGGCATGGCTTTTAACGCCTGCAAAAAGCAGGCGTTAAACAGCCATCCCGCAAAGGGAACCTTGTAATCAGGCGTTAAGGGTCGGCGCCGTTTACGGCGCCGTAAACCCCTTAACGCCTGAGTCGGAATGAGGCCCAGTGGCTGCACAGCCCCTTGTAAGGTTACAGCAGAAAAGGGAGGTTTGGATAGCTTTGAAGAGAACAGAAGATAATTCCCAAGCGTTAGGCATATTCTTCTTAGATTAGGTAGAAGAATAAACAGCCTTTCAATGCCAAGTGCCCATTAATAGGAAGCTTAATACTGAAAGAAGAATAGCTTGAACAAGACCCCAGTGGCCAAAGAGGTTAAAGACACTGTAATGCATTACAAAACACGTAACCTTTGATTCCAAGATGAAGTCTAAGCTAAATGCATTCTGTGAACACACATGAACATTTTACTTCAAGTTTAAAGAGATGCCCATTTCTCTGAGCATAATTTGTGTTTGCTGAAGCGATGGAAAGACAGTGTTATGTGTTCAGATGAAGCTTGTTTTGCATTCTTTTAGCAGCCGAGAGTAAAGTCTGTCGGCTTCTCATGAAAATCCGGAGATTATTTACAAATTCAGTGGAGTCCAATAGGAGCAACGGCCACTCAGCTTTGGGATTCTACTGATGGTGAACATCTCTGGAAAAATAATGAATTATATTTGGAGGGAAAAACATCACATAGACAGGGAAAGAGCAAGTCACTTCACTTCACTTCTTGACTTCTTATTGAACTCCAGCTGGGCTGACTGAAGCAGACGTGTTTCCGTTAGCCTGTTCCTGTTGGCAAAAGATTCTCTCTGCCACCCTGGTAATTCCCAGTGAAGGCTTGGCAGAGATGAAGAATGTTAGAGAAATGCTAATGGTGATGTATTTCTGTTTCATTTCTACCTGTCTTTTATTGTGATGATCTTTTAATTGCAATAATAAAAGAGACCATTTCAAACTTTACATGATGTGTGTATGAATTATTTGCATTCCAAGACAAAGAACATTGCCTTCCAGTCTTTTCTTTAAGTGCAGTGGGGACCACTTAAGTTAAAAAGATATCTTTAAAGTACTGAGAAAAACAGCAAGGCAAAACAGACACCTGCATTAATATGAGCTAAATTCCTAATAAAAGCCAAGCAGAATAATTCAAAATGTGGTCTCCTCACAAGTGACCTATGATTGGAGAACAGTGTCCATTCATTGAGCTCCAGACACCTGCCTCGACTCCCGATAGAATCCCAGAACGGAAGGTGCCAGACAAGGCCAAGTTCAAAGCGAGAAGCTCTAGCCTGTGGCCTAGGAAGTCCAATATGGTGTCTTACTTAATTGGACGAAGAAGTTTCTTGATGCCGCTCCCCCTACCACTATTTTTGCTCATGTGCTGATGACCTGCCAGATAATCAAGGTTGTTAAGTCCAATGCCAACCAATCGAAACTCTCAAATAATGCGGCCTTGTAACTGTTGCATTAGCTAATTACCTGTTGTTAAGATGATTTTTTTTTGCCTTTATCAATTAAGGGGTGGTCCAAGGTGGGGCCATCAGATTGTTATGTCCGATGAAAAGACCAACCCATATACAAACTATCTGTAGACGATTCCCCTAACCAATCTGCGTACCCCGAAGGATTTTGGTAACCAACATTGCATCAATCTTATTGCTTTCCCTGTTTTATGTGGATTGTTAATAAAACAGGCCTTTTACCTTGACTATTTCCAACATTGGGGGCAGTACTTCCCAGCCTGTCTGTTCTGCTAGCACTGGGACTTTCCAGTGCTTGTTTACACGCCGACTCACCCGCCCAGCTCCCAACATGCTCACACACTTATACCTCTCAACTCACCCACATTTGGCAGGTGACACCTGCCTGGGAATTAGTTCACTTGTGCGCCAAGCCATTCATTCGTCCATTCAATTCCGATGTGCTCTCACCCACCTAAAAAAAAACACGTGTTTTTGCCCGCCCATGGGATCGAAAAGGTTGAGAGATATGTACACTTCAATGCCCCCCCCCAACAAAAAATTAAATCAATGGATGACATAAAAGGTTGAGAGTTATAAGAATTCTCATAGAAACACTTGTATTCAGGCACGTTATAAATGCCAAATCATATCATATCATATCCTTTTTCACCCGCCCTTGGAAATTAAATGGTTGAAAGGAATGTTGTGGCCTGCTGTGTTGGCATTAATTATGCTACCTTTTTTTTGCCCAAGGGTGTGGGACCCTGTAATCGTGCATTTAAAGCACTTGTGTGCATAGCAATTGTTACAGCGTGGGCCGTCACCAGGTCAGGTGACGGCTGCGTCATCAAGTTAATAAAGGGGAAGGTCTTCCCGCCCGTGGGAACAGATACTCCCAGTAACCATTAAGATGACTTGTCTCGCATTTGTGTGGTGCCGAAGGTCCATCGAAATCCACCGTGCCAGTTCACGCCTCGGGCCATACCCCGCACCACTGCGTGATTCGCCCTGCCCACTGGCAGTGCTAAGGCAGGGCCCTGTGGGACGAAGGCACGCCGGGTCGAGCCCTAGCATGCAATGGGGTGTTGTGGAGCTTCCCGCGTCCTCCCATAATCAGCACGAAATGCCAGTGAGTGCACACATCGGCACGCAAAGAAAAGAAAATAATAAAGGGAAAAATAATTTTGAGTAGACAATCGCATGTGACAACGAGGGGGGACAGTGGCTAGCGGGTAAAACGGTGAGCCCGCTCTTTCCATCCCTCCTCTTCATCACCCCTGAGGTGGGGTCAAGGGCCATCTTGCCGGTAGTTGCAGGTAACGGGTACACAGTTGCAGCAGGCCTGGGTGGCAGGGCCCCGAGACGCCTGGGTGGGCCCCACCGAAGACAGTGGCGGAGTGCCGTTCCAGCAAGCGACCCTGTGTCAAGGGTGCTTGTGCTGCTGGTCGGCAAACACCTGGAGACCAAAAGGAGGAGTAACCTGGCCCTGTACCCCGGCTAGCGACCCTCTACGACAAAGCAAAGTGGGAGCTTGTGCAGCCGAGAGGAACACAGAAAATAAATACAGTTTCTCCCCACAGACGTGCCTGTTCAGTTGACAGGGGGAACACACTCTCTGGGCAGGTTAATCTCTGCTGTCATGAGGGCGGAAGATCAAGACGACGACATGGATGGCCCTGCATCCTCCAGCGTATCACTGTCAGCACCCAGGAATGAGGGTCGAAGAAGCAGCAGTGCACCACGAGATACTCACAAATATTTCACAGACTGGCAAGAGCCTGAGTTTGATGTCACAGGTGTGCTCGCAACCCTTGGTCCAAGGTGGGACATGTGGGTGGAGAGACTAGAAATGTTTTCAACACCACCAAAGAGACCGATGAAAAGACGACAAGAGCCATGCTCCTTTTCTATGCTGGCAGCGCGGAGCACCAGATATTCCAAACCATACGGCCTTGCAATGACTCGTTTGATGCAGCCAAGGAAACCCTACAAGAGAACTTCCATCCACTGGTCAATAACGAATATGTCTGATTTCTCCTGTGGCAAGCCCATCATGAGCCGTTGGAGTCCCTTGACGCACATCAAGCGTGACTGCACCTGCTGGCCATGACCTGCTGACTGGCAGACGAAACAGATGAGATAAGGGCGCAATTTATACAGCACTGCTCATCTGTGATGACAAATACTGAAGGAGCCAGACATTTCCCTGAATAGAATACTGGAGCATGGTCGGATGCAGGAATTATCAGTGTCCAGAGCAGCGCAAATGTAGGAGGCGTTGAGAGGTGGCAGCCCAGAGCTGGTACAAGCCATCACAGCGAAGGGGCCATCAGGATCCCGAAGGAGATATGTCAGGCAAAACAGATAAGGCACGCCAAGGCCACCAGAGGAATGAAAGAAGTCCTGCAACGCATGCAGAGGGCTGATGCCTCATGATCAGGCAGGCCTAGTGGTTGGGGGTTTGTGTGTGGCCGATGCGGTTAGCTCAACCACTATGCGTGGATGTGCAGGGTCCCCTGGCAGGTGGCGCAGTCGTCCTGCCAACACCCAACACCACCGAGACCAGGATATCGGCAAGTCGCAGCAGTGGATGAGGATCAGCAGTCGAGTGGAGCGGTCCTGTCAAGGGTGATTGAAGCTGGCAACGTTGGGGAGGCGTTTTTCATTTTAGCCACCTGCCTGGATAACGGGGAACAGCGAAGAAAGCCTTGCTGTTCCGTCTCCATCCTGAACACCGAAATGTACATTCTTGTGGACACAGGAACATTGGTCAACATGATGTCAGTGGCAAGCTTCAAAAAGCTCAGCCCGATCCCCAAACTACAAAGGCCAGAATCTGGATTTTCACATATGGGGGGCCATAGCCTCTCCCACTCGATGGTGCTTTCGCTGCGACAGTGAGCCATGAAGGGGCCCCAGCGGATTCCACGTTCTATGTCACCTCTGTGGCCGCAGACATGTTGCTAAGCTGCTTGACTGAAGAGGAGTTGGGCCTGGCACATTATGCATTCCAGATCTACCGCTATGACCAATAGTGGTGGTGGCTAAGCTCAAGTGCCCAAAAGAGGTACGCATCTGCATCGATATGAGGTTGTCCAACCGTACAATCAGGAGAGAAAGACACTCTACACTGACTTTGGATGACATCTTGGCAGACCTGCAGGGAGCTCAGATCTTCTCAACGCTTGATCTCAAAGCCGGATACCAGAAGATTCCCCTGCATGAGGACTCCAGAGTCATCCCAACATTCTCATTGCTCATTGGCTTGTTCAGGTACAAGTGCCTGAGCTTCGGCTTATCTTCGGCGGCTGAAGTGTTTCAGTACACCATCAGGGGTATGCTGGCAGGACTCCCGGGTGTACTCAACGTAAGTGACAATGTGCTAATCTATTCACAGTCTCCTAGGGTCTGACCCTGAACCAAAGAAAGGGCTGATTCATGGAATCCTGAGTGGAGTTCTTTCAGTTTGTCTTCCATGAGGGAGGGCTTTCACCGGACCCCAGAAAGGTTGAGGACCTAAAGGCGGCACTGACACCCATGTCCCAGTAGGAAGTGCACAGTTGCTTTGGCATGGTGAACTTTTGCGGAAGGTTTATCCAAAATCTAGCCACCATCATGGAGCCGCTATGCCTTTTGACGAAAAAGGACCAGGACTGACAGTGGGGGAAAGCAGAGCAGGATGTGTTTGAAGCCACCAAAGAAGCACTAACCGCCGACACAACAATGGCTTACTTTGACCCTACCAGAGAGTCGGAGGTGATGGTCGATGCGAGCCCGGTAGGGCTGAGAGCAGTGCTGCGGCAATTCTCTGAGATGGGTCAGAGGAAACCAGTGGTGCACACAAGCAAGGTGCTCACCCTGATCCAGCGCAGATACTCACAGATCGAGAGGGAAGCATTGGCAGTCCTGTGGGGTGCAAGCACTTATACATCTGCATATATGGGCACCTGATCAAGGTAGTTACTGATCACAAACCCCTGGTACCAATTCTGGGTGGATTCACACCCAGGCTGCCCATCAGACTAGAGCGCTGGCTCCTTCAGCTACAGGAGCATGGAGTAACTCTGGTGTTCTGGGCAGTAGTGGACAATCTGGCGGATTACTTGCGGATTACTTGCCGTGCCGCCCCAGGAATTAGGAGGTCCATGACCAGATAAGCATGGATAACATTGCAGAACTAGTGGCCATGATAACAGAGGCAGCTGTTTCACGCTCCATGTCATTTGCTGACATTGCGAGGCCCACTAGCCAGGACACGGGAATCCAAGTGCTGATTGAGCAGCTGCAGACTGGGCAATGGAAAGGATTCCTACCCATGACCAACATCGGACACCGGAAGTCCAAGTGTTCATCCAGGGGCTGTGGAGAGTAAGGGGCAAGCCTCCCCCGGGCCCTCTCGGCATGGATTTTGGTACTGTGCTCCAATTACAGCACTTCCTAGTGGTGCTCGATACGTTTTCATGGTTCCCGTTGGTACGGTTCGTGGACTCCACAGCGGCCCTGGAGGTCGTCCCAGTGCTAAAGGAAATATTTGCAGTGTTTGGATTCCCTGAATCGGTACGGTCAGACAATGGGTCCCCCTTCCAAAGTGACGATCTGGCCAGGTTTTTGACATCCCATGTGTGGGTCACCGTTGAAGCACACTGCTGGCCTCGAGCCAATGGGGATGTCAAGAGGTTTATGCGGACCCTCAACAAGGCATTCCACATTGCCTGGAAGAAGGGCAGTTGCTCAAACCTGCTCTCACAGACTTTCTGCTTGCATATTGTACCACACCCCAGTCCATGACAGTGGTATTGTCATTCAAAGCACTATTTGGCATGAAGGTAAAATCAACCATTACGGAACATGTGTCCTGACAGCCAGCAGTGGTAGACCCTACGGCAGTTCAGGAGAGGCACGAGCATTCCAATGCCATGGAGTCTGATCAGCGAGGGCTGGCGGCCGAGCCACTGGAGATCGGAGACCGAGTGCTAGCCAGAATGTGAAACGCCACGCACAAACTGTGTCTGGCACATGATCCGGTCCCATGGACAGTAACTGCTCGTCAGGGAACGATGATCACTGTGACCCGTGGAAGTCACCGGAACAGCGGCTGGTTCCGTCGCCTCCGGGATCCCCCAAGTGGTGAAGATGCAGCAGTCACAATGCTTCTCAGGGCCAGGAAGAGATTGAGTACCTGACAGACAATTAAACTGCTGCCGGGGGAGCCAGTCGGGTGTCTGAGTACAGCCCGGTTCCGCCACCAGGCCCGGCAAGGTACCCCCGACGAGAGACTGAGAGATTATTTGCTGGAGTGAGCGTCTGGGACCCGCAAGTATCAGGGATGATGTTATCTCCCAATGTTGTTGCTATTGTTTGTGTTATGAGGGACTTCGGAGGGGATGTTACGGCATGGGCCGCCACCAGGTCAGGTGACGGCCAGGTCACCAAGTTAATAAAGGGGGAAGGTCTTCCTGCCCATGGGAGCAGATCCTCCCAGTAAAGATGACTCGCGTCATTTGTGTGCTGCCAGTGACCGGGCCCATCATATTGTGACAAAGTCACGTGAGCGCGACTGCGCTGTTCGCCATCGCGCATGGGCATAAAATAAAGTGGGCGTACCCGAGCTTGTCCGAGCGTGCCGGGAACCCGAACCATCAAGATCTGTGTTGTGCGTATTCCTTAGGGTGCAGGAGGCCAAGGCCTGACAACAGGTGTCCCCAGGGCATGTTATGAAACATCACACTGGCGACGAGGCTGCTACTGGGTAGGGGGCTCCTCATCCGATGCCTGATTCAGCATCCACATCATTGTTCCGACACCTAACAGGAGCGCTACCCATGCAGGAACGTTCTAACCACCATCTTGTGCTGTTTATAGTCGCGGGCCCACACCTGGGGTGCTTGTGCAACTTTCATTCATTTTTTGGAGCCCATTAGGGATAAATCATGCTACGAAGGCCACAGGGGCCACCAGGAGGGGTCTGTGGGGCCATATATATATATATATATATATATATATATATATATATATATATATATATATATATTTTAATATTTTTGTTGATACATGCAAACAGTGTATATTAAGAGGAACTATCTATCTGGACCCTCTGGTACAGAGGAATTGTTTTTCTCCTCATTGGTGTCAAGGAAGAGGAGGGCCTTTTATGCGACATTCTGTGTCTACCTGAAGTAGCACCATCATACATCACCAAAATACACACTGCATCCCAAGTGTGGGTGCCTGTGCGAGTTATGCATCTCAGTAGCAGATTTGCGGCCTTCACCCAAGTGCCTGAACGGTCCGTAGACATCAGCGACCATGGAGATGGCGCTCAAGGGGCAAGTGCACCACCACTGATCAGGAGGGTGCCCAGACAACAAGGCACACTGGCCCCCATGCCAGAGTTCGACACATCAGGCACTCCTTCGACATTGGGTCCGAAATAGCTGCTGTGGGTCGAGAAACTCGAGATGTATTTTAATGCCATTGGTGAGACGATGATGAAGCAAAGGTGGCAACACTCCTCTACGCTGCAGGATCTGAGATACATTGTATTTTCAAATCTCTCACTCCCACCGACGGCTCATATTAAGCCATATGGACTCGCTCAAGGAGCATTTCATACCGCTAGCCAACCAAGACTTTGAACGCTTTGTGATGGGCAGTTAAAAGCAACGTGAAGAAGAGTCACTGGACCAATTTTGTGGGAGGCTACATCAACTGGCTAGCACTTGCCACTGTGAAAATGAAGAAGGCATGGTCCGCAACCAGCTACTACAAGGCTGTAGTTCAGGGAAACTACGTCGGCAGGTACTCCGTGAACCAGGGCTCACATTAGCACGCATCCTTGAAATGGGGAGGTTCTATGAGCTTGCTGACGGCTGCACCACCAAGATGGATGCTGCAGTCAAATCGGTGAAAGTTAAAGAAGTATCTGCAATTGGGCGGGCGGTGAACACTGGTCCGTCACGACCCCGTTGGCCCCCGAAGAAGATAGATACATCACAGCCTTGTCTAAAATGTAGCTACAATCTCCCACATGCGAGTGACTGTCTAGCAAAAGGGAGAGTGTGTGGGTCCTGTGGGGCTGCAGGACACTTTGCAAGAATGTGCCGGGCTGCTGCCCCAACCACAATTCCCAGGGGACCAAGTAGAGCGACCAGTGCAGCACCACGCAGACAGAGGAACGTAGCCATGCGCTATCACTAGCGCTATCACTAAAGCTCCA
The DNA here is from genome assembly GCF_040938575.1 of Ambystoma mexicanum. Classification (NCBI taxonomy): domain Eukaryota; kingdom Metazoa; phylum Chordata; class Amphibia; order Caudata; family Ambystomatidae; genus Ambystoma; species Ambystoma mexicanum. The sequence goes on from NC_090936.1 coordinate 48,722,166, forward strand.
AGACCTGGAGATTGTGAAGGAACAAGAAGAGGATGAGGAGGTCATCTTTATATCAAACATTGACTCCATGAAAAAGAAAAGGAGGCAACCCACGTGCACGGTGACAATCTGTGGGACATTGACTCTGATGCTAATAGACACAGGCGCATCAGTATGCGTACTTGCGACACGCCATTACGAGGCACTCCCAGGGCCATCAGCATTAGGGGAAACACATGCCAAAATATATTCATTCGGGGCAGTGTCACACGCCGGCTTTCACGTTTTATGGCGAGGTTAGGTAACCTGTAACCTTTTTGTCTGTAAAAAGTTATCAGCTGAGACAATGAAAACTTTCCAAATTTCCAATGGAGCGTTTTTGCTTGTCGCTCTAGTGATAGCGCTTTTGATTTGAGATGTTGAGACCATTCTTTCTCCGTTGTTATCCATACACCAAGGTATTTTACTTTCTTTACTTGTTCTAGTTTTTGTTTCTCAATGAAGAACAGGGGGGTGGGCTGCTTTTCGCTTGGTTTGTCACGCAAGGGGCATAATTTTAGTTTTTTGCACATTTATTTCAAGCTGATTCCTAATCATGTATTCTTCCAGTTTATTCAATGCTATCTGTAGTTTATTCAATGCTATCTGTAGCCCTCTTGGGGTTTTAGCTAATAGAACGATATCACCCACATACATGATGCACAGTATTCTGGTTTTATTGAGTTTTGGTGGGGGTAAAGACTGGAGGGGGGTTCTGTACTTCTGCTCTCTATATGGTCGAGGAAAGGCACAGAGGACCCCAGTCGAGATTCTCTATTATTGGTAACGTAGTCGAGCAATCAAGGCCTAGCTTCTCAGGAGGCTATGCAGGCTGGTTCTCAAGTACAGTGTAGTCCCCAAGCACCCACAAAGGAAAGTCCGCACATTGTATCAGTTAAAACACAGCCTTTATATAATTACTATTCAAGGTTATGTACACTATCACAACTCACTTTGTGCTCAGAAAATCAACAATGGTAAATATATACAGTTCTGCAGTGGTACCACAAATATGATCAGATCTCATTAAAGTGCATCAACTATACTGTCAAAATGCCACACAGATCAATAAAGAGGAAACCAGCAGTAGAGAGGGGAAGGAAAGCAAGATGGTTGAACAATTGGCATAATACTGGCCTTTACCAACTAGGCACAATTCTGTGTGGAGATCCTGCCACCTGGGCAACCTGTAAAGCAAAAATGTATCACAAGCCTAGTCCATATATTGTTCTACAAGTCTTATTTCCCTCTACAATAGTTCTACAGCCCCAATGTACCTGAAATTGTAGAGTTCATCGTCGGGGAATCGACTGCCCTCTTCTTGAGTGCCCACCCTTTAAGGCAGGAGTCACGTGTCGTCGAACGTCCGACAGAGAACAGGGTGAACTACGGCGGTGAAGTGGCAGCTTCATTCCTAGTGGTACTCGTCAACGATGGAGCGTTAGCGTCCTGCAAGGAAGAGGCGTGCGGGGCACCTCGGTGACGGTAGTTCTGGACCGCAAAGAGATGTTGAAGAACTGTGGCCCAGCAAGGGCGTTGAGTCGTCAACGTCTCTGTGGTCTCGAGGTGGTGGGAAACCCACCGGCGGATGCTCCTCGGCGCGTCGACGGTCGGGCCTTCTCCAGCGGGATAAAGCGGGCGGCAAAGCAGACGAGAGCGTCCTTGGCTCAAATTAAGTTCTTAGGCAAATGGGAGCGGACAACATTCCGGGCGCTTCTCTTTGGGATTCCGCGGCAGTCCCTATCTCCAGTCGGCAGCCTGTCGTAGGTCTATCTACCAGGTAGCTTTGGCAAAGATCAGCTGGTGCACGATGGTCCCTCGTAGCTTGGGAAGAGGGCGCCTTACCAGGTCCTCTCTGGGTCAGTCCTTGGAGACACAGCAGCTTTCAGATTGGTGAAGGAGGGCAACAGCAATTCTTCTCTTCCAGCAGGGCTTCAAGGTTAAGCTTCAGTTTCAACTCCAGTTTCTCTTCAGCTTCTGAACATGATTTCTAGCAGTGAGAGGCCCCCATATATACTATTGGTCTCCCATTCATTCTGCTGGGTAACACTCAGGCAACCAATCGGTCAGAAGAGCATTCATGCAGGCAGGCAGCCAATCAGGTGCATAGTGCTTTCAGGCCATTCACTCCTCTCCAGATACTTACAACAAGTTATGTGTATTGGGACAAGTACCCAGCCATTCAACACTCCACACTGCATTCATACCAGTTTCGGGCAGGGCTGTCCCAGTCATTGTGTCAAACACCAGATACTAGACACCCACAACACAGAATGCGTATTCGTCACACACTGCATTCACCCAGGTCCCACCCACAGGGTATACCCACAACATACAGTCACTGGGAAGGCTCCAGCCAGTCTGGCATGGACTTCACAACAACACCATATATGGAACTTCAACCCAACAGCCAGTCAGGGGGAAGTGACAGAGTCAGGGCTTCCCAGGACTTTGGGAAAACAAGGTAAAAGGCAATAAAAAAAGAGGCCACAGGGACCATCTTGTTTCCTATTAGGAATCAACTGATTCCAATGGCAGGGCCTGGGTATCCCAAAATGGAGGATACTCAGAGCACCTGTCAAATTCAGCATGGAGCTGCCACCAGCCCATAACCTGCTCTGTGGGCCACACACAGGTGCCCAAAAACATACACTAGGGGCACAGGGTTGTACCCCCACCCATGGGTGCCATAAGGGTATCCCATGGGTCTGTTCACCAAACCAAAAGAGAGAGTTGCACCGCCAGGAGTCCCACATGAACTCCTGCACGGAAAACACAACAGAACACACGATAAAAAGCAGTAAAGGACAAGGACACTTAGGCCATGTCCCTCCGATGCATTTCCAGCATCTCAGTGGGTTCCTCAACGGAGTATAAATATTTTCTTCTAAGTCGGCTGTGTACAAATTGCAAAGTGTAGCTGCCAACGGGCAGCCCTGTTTTAGGCTGTTCCAAGTCTTTATAGCATCTGTGAGGCTTCCTTCCCTAGACATTCTAATTTGGATTGTAGTGTTTTCATATAAGAGTTTGACAGGTTCCAGTATATTGATGATATTGATGAGCTACAGGGAGCCAAGGTGTTTTCCAAACTCGATCTGTAATCTGGATATCACCAGCTAGAATTGCACCGGGACTCACGTTATATAACGACATTCATAACTCACAACGGACTATACCAATACAAGTGCCTGAGCTTTGTGGTCTCATCGGCAGCGGAGGTCTTCCAAAATGTCATTAGAGGTGCCCTTGCCAGCTTAGAAGGCATAATAAAATTGAGTGATGATATATTGGTATATGCAGCATCAGAGACTGAGCACATGGCCAGGCTGGAAAAGACACTTGAAAGGATCGGAAACCTAGGCCTAACATTACACTGTGAGAAATGTGAATTTCTCAAAGATAGCATAGATTTTTTTGGTTTCATCTTCCACTCAAAAGGAATCTCTCCAGAACCGCAGAAGGTAAAGGACATTCAAGAGGCAAAACCACCAGAGAACGCCTCAGAGGTTAGAAGCTTCCTGGTATAGACTGTGGATGAGGCCAGGGAGTTCACTTGTTTCCTTAGGGACAAAGTGGAGTCCAAATAGACACTGAGGGTTTTCACCTCTTTGGCGACGGGGATTATATTGCCATCGATATTGAAGGCGCTGTAGCTGGAATCGAGTTTGTTTAGGTTGTTGGGTGAGTCTAGAATGAGGATCTCTTTTTTTTCGTCATTCAGGCAGAGGCCATGGGTTGCCATCCATGCCTGAATGAGGGTGTACATTTTGTTTACTAAAGCTGTATCCGTAGTGAAATTGCCCGAAAGGGGGATGAGGATCTGGGTGTCGTCTGCATAATTTGTGTAGGTGACACCCAGTCTGTCCATTTTGTCGAATAGAGGTTTAGTAAAGATATTATACATCGTTGGCGAGACACAAGAGCCCTGTGGGACTCCACATGTTGTCTGGATAGGGTCTGCAGAGTCTAAGGAAGGTGGAGAAGACTCGCATGCTTCTGTTGTCGAGAAAGGATTGGTTCCAGGCTATGGCTTCACTTGAGAAGTGGGCGGCTAACGCTAGGTGTTTGCAGAGTACTGCGTGGTCCACTAGGTCAAAAGCCGCCGACAGATCAAGGAGGAGTAGCATAGGTGTGTTTCCTTTATCGTTGAGCTCGTCAATTTGGGCTTTGACATCCGTGCCGTGTTGCGGTCTGAAGCCCGATTGACGAGTGCCGAGGAGTTGGTTGGTCTCCAGGTATTTTTGGTTTTGGAGATAGGCCACTCTGTCAATTATATTGAGGAGGAAAGGGACAGTAGTGATGGGCCTATAGTTGGTGGGGATGGAGGGGTCTAAGGTTTGTTTTTTAAGCAGGGGGAGAACCCAGGACTCTTAGAAGCTACTTGGGTCGGTGCTTGATGAGAAGGAGGCATTGATGAGTTTAGTGACGAAGGGGGCAAGGTCTCTGGTGGCATCCTTGATTATCTGGGCCGGGCAGTAATTGGATGGTTTTAGTGAGGCAATGATTTTTTCAGTTTCATGAGTGGAAACTTTAGAGAATTTGAAGGGTGTTAGGCTAGGTTTGAGCGTGGGCGTCCTGGGAATTTCACTAAGAGGGAGCGAGGCTTTTTTTATAGCAATTTTTGATTGTAGTGTTTTTACTTTATTTGCGAGGGCATTTTGGATATTGGTACACCATTGCTTGTCTTTGGGTACGTTATCAGGTGGTGATATGGGGGATTTGAGTTCCGCAAGATTGCGAATAGTTCCTTTGTATTGGAGCATGCTTTGGAAATTCGGTCGTCATAGACTACTTTTTTAGCTTGGATGATTGCTTTCTTATAATTCGTGGCGCACAGTTTGAGTTTAAGTTTATTTTCAGCTGTAGGGGAGTGTTGCCATACAGTTTCAAGCTTCCTTTTTTCCAGTCTCAGTTATTTTAGATGGGGGGTGAACCAAGTATTAAGGTGGGATTGTTGTTTACTTTTAGTTTTTCAGTGGGGCGATGGTGTCCATGGCTATGGCCATGGTGTCATATATTTTAACCATGGTGTCTGGGTCAGAATCAAATGGCAAGGCATTGATGGTTGGGAGGAGCAGGGGTAGGATATTGTCTGGTGTGATGTTTTTTCTGGATCTAGTAGGAACAGATGGTACCATTGTTTTTTCAATTCTGGGCATCTTGTTAAGTGTTAAGTAGAAATTGATGAGGAAGTGGTCAGTCCAAGGCTGGAGTGTAATTTTAGTGATAGTAGTAGGGCAGTTGGAAGTGGCTACCCAGTCTAGTATTCTCCCTTTGTCGTGGGTGGGGGTGAGGACTTTCTGAGTGAGGCCATGCCCTTCCAGCATGGTAGCGATGGCTTGCGCTTGTTTGTCATTTGGGTCGTTAAGACCTAGGTTCAGGTCGCCAAGGATCATTGTCTGGGATGACTTTTTTCTGTTGCCCGCTAAGAGGCTGGATAATTCCTCTTCGAAAAGGCCTAAGGGCCCTGGTGGCCTGTAAATGATAGTTTTTGTTTTCGTTATGAAAAAGGAGGAATGTGACGAAGTCACGTGAGCGCGACGACGATGTTTGCCATCGCGCATAAAATAAAGTGGCTGTACCCGAGCTTGTCAGAGCGTGCCCGGAACCCGAACCATCAAGACCTGTGTCCTGCATATTCCTTAAGTACGGGAGGCCAAGGCCTGACAACGGGTGTCCCGGGGGTATGTTATGAAACATCACACATATAACAGCAATTTTTAAAAATGGACACGTTTGAATACACTAACATTTCTTATAGAGATTATCACACTTCCTAGCCATTCTGTATATTGCCAATTTTTTTAAAGCACTCTAGGCATTGCTCAAGGAGCCAGTGCGCATGTGCGAGGCTGATCTTTCAAGTAGTAGCCTGTGTTCTGTCTTCTAATCACCGGGAGGAATATCGTATACCTTCTTTAGAGCTTACTATTACCTACTATTTACAGACTAGCACAGCGAGAGCAAGCACCGGGAAATAGACAAAACACGAATGTGGGCGTGGCATTTCCGGATCCGCTGCCATGTCACAGCCAGGCAACAGGTCCACTGAACTATTGTATCCGTTGAAAAGCATGCGCTGTCATTTTTAATATCTCGGGTATGTTGTGCCTGACCCCTTAATGGCTACAGATGCGCACCGGAAACCGCCCTCCTGCTACGGGAACTGCTAAGGCGCAGCCTCCATTGAATTGCGCTGCTGCTGCCCAATCTTCACCCTCGACTCCGCCCCTCACAGAGCGTCACGCGTGCTCTGGGCGGCGTCCTACGCTGACGTCACGCGACGGCCGGGCAGGCAGTTCCGCTGTGGATCGCCAGAAGGGAAGATGGCGGACATTGAAGAGCAGCTGTCCGACGAGGAAAAGGTGAGAGTGGAACGATTACCGCCTGCCTCCTTTAATTGAGGCGTCACCAGCACGGGTGGGTCGTCCCGGCTCCTCTCTGTCATTAACCGGGGCCACGCCCTCTCCCGCGCTGCGGAATGTGCAGCGCCGCTCCAGGAAATGACGAGCCTGCGCCGAGCGTCCCACCTTTCCCCTGTATACCTGCCTGCACTGTTCTCGCTCTCCCCGTGGCATGGTGCATTTGCCCCGTGACACGATGACCCACCGTGCTGCCACTGTTCGGCTGCTCCCCTGACATGTCGGCCTGTGCACCCATGTCAGTCCCCCCCAACCACCCCCCCCCCCCCCCCCCCCCCGGGTCTGGCTGCATGCATGCTTCTGTTGGGCTTCTCAAGTATTATTATTCGCAGGATGCACCGGGTTAGGTTGCACACTATACTGCATCTTCCAGTGTAAGATTCCACCACTTCTTCATCTTCACGCATTTCATCCGCCTCGAGCCAGGTGGATCCCACCCATATCAGATGTACCAACACAACTCTAATGCCAGGACCCCCAGCCACGTTGGTATGCTAAGGTCGCATCTTAGCAGCCAATTATGACGATAACTGTAAATAATTGCCCGATTACAAGCTGCACAGCACCCCCCCCCCTCCCCCTACTGATCCCCGCCCCAGTTTCTACTGTCATCCCGTATCAGGGTCCAGATGTTTAGATGCTGTCAGTGTCGTTGGGGGCGGCGCTACTCCTCCGGCCCTTGTAGGGTCCGAGCACGAAAATAGGAGCTGTAGGGGAAAACTGCGGCCTGGCACTTCCCTGACCCCCCGCCTCCCGCTGCTGAGGCACTGGTTGCTTTTTATAACCATCCGCCCTGCAGGCGCCTGCTGTCCGATTAGGGATCGGCGGGCCAGGGGTGTTGAGGATGTTTCACTGCTGGGGCAGGGAGCTTGAACATAGCTGGGCGGTTAACCTGCAGCCTCTTTCCGAATGGTTTGCTGCACAAAAGTTAATTGAGATGTTTTCTGAATCTGGACATGCACCGTAAACATCTAAATATAATATGCAGTATATGTTATTCACTGCCCACAGAAGAGAACATGTGTAACGTACATAACCTGCCCCCCTCCACTGCTATCACGTGTCTGTCCTTTTTCCTGAAAACTTTTTGTAAACCTCCTTTTTCAACTCTCACCATTTGAAACTTTGAAACATGTTAGGTGCTCCGAGACCCTCTGGGTCTGGCCAGCGCTAAACAAAAATTTCAAATTGAATGAAAATACTTTTTATACTGGGTTATCACTGTCTGCTGGAGAGCACCTGGGAAGAGTGAAGTAGGTAGGCAAAGTGAGAATAGCTCAAGGCAATCTGATTCGTTGTTGAGACATTGGGTAGTACGGAAGATGTAAACTGCGTGTTTAAGCTTGTATTAGTGTAGTCTAAAAATGTCGCCCCACTAGTTGCCTTATTATTTTTGAGCAGCATATCGTTTGATGACTCAGTGGCAAATTCCCACCACATTCTTCATCACTGCAGGTCCCATTACAGCAACTTAACTTTGCACCAGTGGGATTTTACGGAAAGATGAGGCGTGGATATTATACACCAGACCTTAAATTGCCGTATCTAGTTGAAGGCGTACAGAACTGCACTCCCCTCTAATAGCAGCATTGGGCTACGTCCTCTGAGCTCTGGGAAGGCCTGGCTTTTGGGAGTTGCATTGTGTCCTTATGTTAAGCAAAATCATTGAAACCTCCATCAGTATATGATCTAATTATCCTGGACTCAAAAGCAAGTCCCCCACATGGTAACAACGTTGTTAAAGCAGGTGAACAGTTGAAAGTCCTGTTATGGAATGTGTCAGGTCTCAGCAGCAAGATCAATGATTAGAAGAGGCACATAATTATAAAATGTCATAATGTTTGTTTCCAGGAAACCTTGAGCAACCAACAGGATCTGGCTACGAAGCTACACTACATAACTCCAGCTAGTAGAGGCCCATGTGGGAGACCAAGTGGGGAGTCTTTTGATATAGATACCTGAAAACATCATCCTAAAGCCAACCAGTCTAACTACTAATGTGTCTTATATGCTGGCAGTTCGAATCACCCAAAAAGGTGACTCCACCCTGCTTATTTTTAATGTTTATTTTAAGACATAATTATGATGTAGTATGACGAACCTACTAGTTAGTTTAGTTGGGCAATTGCAAGGGTCGAAATTAACACTTAATGAACAGGAGCTAAAATAGTCCTGGGCATAACTAACCTTCGAGAACCAGGATGTAGTCCGTAGCATGCTGCACATCTGAGATGTACATTTGAACTTTGTGTTCATTATATGCAGTCTGTGATGCTTTAAATGTTTTCTCGATGTCTCCAGTGCTTGTTTTATAGGCATTACGAAATACATAAAGTTAATGTCCCTTAGTTATGTTTGTATGGGTCAAAGAAACTCTGGCGCAGTGTGATTGTAAAAATTGCTAACCTATGTTTGTATGGCACCAGATGGCCTTGGGAGCCAAAAGTAGCTACTGGTAGCCGTTAGTGTCAAGCTAACCAGGCTCTCCAGGGCTAGAAGAAGGAGATAAATAGCTCCCAACAATTTTAAGCCCTGCAATTGCAAATTGACAAGAGCGACCATCTTATTTTGTTGGGTAATTTCAACTGCCATACATAAAGACCTTTTATACAAAAGAGCACTCTTACTTTATAAGCAGAGGTGGTCATGCAAAATGGTTCTAGCAGCAATGTCACCGTTCAAGAATGTCTTTCAAAAGGCAAAGAAGTGGGGCTTAAGTCATTATTTCACTAAGTGCACCAGGTGGATAGGGCCTCTTTAAATAGCTTTTGTCTCTTTTTCTTGGGTGCTCGGCTGATCTTGGCTGCAATCTGCTTACTGCACCTGACATGTAACCTACTGTGAACTTTGTAACTGTATTTACCCATTGTACTGGTCCGCTATCTTTTAACCCTTAAGCAAGCCTGCATACATATTCTTCTCAGTGCCTCTATGCCCTTTGGTTGTAGCGCGCTATACAAATACTAAAATAAAATTTTAGCCAGTGTCGATACAATAGTCTTGTGCTTCCAATTTTGCGTCAGCACTGGTTCGATATGCAGGCTCCTGTTTTGATTGAGCCAGCCTTCGATTGACTGAATTGGCATGCAAGCATTTGCTTCCGCAGAGTCGAGCCACTGCTTGGGTTGGTGTGATGCGGTTTTCTGCAATGCGCGGAGTCCTTGCATGGATGGCTCGAAGTCAGGTAAGAGGTTAGATGATGCATAAATCAACACGGAAGGCCTTGTAGCTGCTTGAAATGCCTTATCCATAGTCAGACTTCCTCAAAGGTGTTTCAATGTGATGAAACAGGGTTTCAGCTGCTTCTGGGTTGCTCAGAGGTCCAATTTAGGCTTTCCAGGGACATGGTGAGTCATTGGTTCCAGTTCCGCACTTCCAGACCAGGAATTTGACTTCACTGCCTAGTGAGCCGAATCCTGGTTCCAGAGCACAGGCAGCAGAGAGGCCTTGGTTCAACAGCAGCGTTACCCTTACTGGACCATGGTGATGATTAGTGAGAAAAGCTTTCCTCTGCCTTGGATACCCTCTGTCTTCACTTTTATGGAAGAGGACTTGAAATAAGCTGTATTCCAAAAAGTGTTTGAGTGAATTCTTCTTAGTATCCAGAGAGATATCAACTAAGAATGGCAGTACCTGCCCTCTCAAAGGCAAATTCTTATTGTGAATCCGTTATACACCAAGCGATTTGTAAGCAGGAAGTTATAGTGCGCCATAGCAGAAACCAAGGTGGTGGAACCCTTTTTTGGGCTGCTCTTACTCCACCCCTTCCCACTTTTGGTGACTTCAAAAGGATTCCAGTGAACAATATAGTATGGGAGAGGCTTTGTTGTGTCAGGGTTGCCTTTGAAGCGCACATTCTCTGGACCTCCTGGGGAGGGCTCCAGTGCCGTGGAAGGTAGATATTGGCCTTTCTTCTGGGATGTCAAATAGACAGCTTCCTCGTCATTGTCCCACATGGTTGCTGAGGAGACGGCCAAACGGGCAGCTAATACACTGCTTAGCAAGCTGGCCACCAGTACATCAAATTGCTGTGGCTGTATAATTGTGTGACTTTAGTAGCCATCATGCCACAGCTAGAAATGGCTTATTGTTAGAGTAATATGCCACAAAGGTACACAATTATTCGGTTTTAAGTCAGAGTTGCAGAAGATCAAAAAGCTACCTTTCCCTGTTGGAAATGTGTGTGTGTTTAGTTTAGGTATAAACCTTTAACCCATACATTAAAACATACATTCAATATCATAAACTCATCAATACATAATTACCTACCACTTCAACCATAAATAACAATCACTTGATACATTTACAAAACCAATTTCTCAAATTCTTTCCAAAATTCAGTGAGCTGCAGGAGTATATTTGGCTCCAGAATTTAGCCAACTTTACACAATCCAGGTCGCTAACAATCAATGAGTACCCCTTTATATAAAGATCACCAAGACATAGGCAATTAGTTAACACGTGGCTGGAGGTCTAAATCCCTTCATCACTCAACCTACATTCCCTCTGTTCATATGGGAGTTTAGCCAAGAATCCAATATTTTCATAAGTGTGAAACCACAGCCGCATTGTAAAATTCCTAAGCAGACCATTATGAGCTGTGATGACATAGCTAAATGCATTCAGGAAAAAGGTAAACTTTAGCTCGAAGACTTTATGCAACAATGTCTCCACTAAATATCCTCTATCGCAAAGCCTTTTTTTCATTAAAGTATGGGTCATACTAGGATTAAAAGCAACTTCAATGTTGAATTCGTCCTACTATGAAAGTTTTCCACTTCAAACATACATTTTTTTTTAAGTAGCGGTTGGATTCACCAGTCATCTTAACATTTGAGCAAAGTGATATTCCCATTATCTGCCATCATTTTTAAATATAAAATGCTGCGTGCAATTTTCATTGAGTCATTAATGATGTGAGACCTGGTTCACAACAGATAGCTTCAATAGGCACACACTTAGCAAGTCCCAAATTACATCTCCACGTTTTTCCCTCAACTGGGGGTAGCCAACCCACCTCTTTTCCTTCAAATCCTGCCAGGACATGTAGAATTCCAGGAGTAATGCTGGCTTTAAATATTTTTATAAGCCTTTCCACAGAATAGCCCCCACTTGCGATAATGAAGGATTTAATTAAACGTGTTGTCTCAGATGTTCTAGGCACGATGGCAGCATTCAGCATATTGCCGCTCATTCGGGAACTAGTGGACACACCTAAATAAACATACTCATCAACAACCTCAATAGGAGAACTGTTAATTTCCCACACAAATTTACAGGACCTCTTGGGTCGTTCACTAATTAGCATTATTTGATTTTTTTTTTTGCAGATTCAGCATTCACTCATATGCACTAGAGTATTCAGTTTGGGCTTGCATACTATGCTGCAAGCCAATGGCAGTTCTATCTAGAATGATCGTGTCGGCATATGAAAGCCACACTAATAGGCTGGCACCAGTACGTGGAGGAAAATTCACACATTTAGCTAGGCATTCCTGCCTATCAGCCTGCATATGTTGTAAAGTAGTGGAACCAGCAGACAGCTTTAACCCATGATTAGTTTTAATGAATGCCATCAACGATTGTCCATGAAGTCTGATTGAGACCGAAGTTCCCTGATGCAGCTGCTTGATCAGTTTTAGGATAGAGATATCAGTCATATTTTTCTAATTTTTTCCAGAGCCGAGGTCGAGAAACGGAATCAAAAGCAGTCGCGTAGTCAACATATCAAATGCACAACTTCAGTCCTTTGCTAGGTAACGTTGATCGAATGAAATAGAGGATAGTCCATATTTTATTCTGAGTACCATACCCTTTCCTAAAACTGGTTTGCTGGTAACTCAGTATATTTGTGTCTAGCGCTCACCCATTTAATCTTTTTAAAAAGCAAATTGAGAAGTTTTTAGGGATTGAATCGGTCAATGCTCTCATCCGATTATGTTTAGGGTGATCTCTGGCGCCATTCTTGAGTACCGGTAACAGGTTGGATTTCTTCCAGCCCTCCGGGATATTCCCTGAGTAAACAATTTTATTGTTTGAAGAAGGTTCGTCCAGGGAGTTGGAGAAACCATAATCACCACATTAGGATGCCATATTGACCAGGTGCTCTGGAGGGTTTTAATTTAGTTATATGTAAAATATCTTCTGTGGTGTAGTTATACCACTTACCTCATTAGTCACACACTGGGTATCAGATAATTCATGAAGCCATCTCGCCGATCCCTGCAGTATAATCTACTAACATAATCCACTCACCTTGTTTCTGCAACCAGGTTCATTTCTGAGTTTGTTTCGTTCATGTGCTTATTAGCATAATACCAGACTTTCTGGTTATCCCTATATCTCAGTACAGTAAAAACCATATGCCAATGAGCATAGTGCATGGATGTTTTATGTGACCTAACCCACTTCTCATATTTGGTGCGCAAGCTGTTAATTCAGCACTTCTTCAAGGCAGAATCAAATGTGCTCCCTCTCTGGCAACTGTTGCCACATCATAAACATTCACTGACTTAATTCTGGAACAAACAGACCGTTTCTGCACTCTACCAATTAGGTGGGTCACATTCTCCAATTCACCCAGGATCTCATCTACATCTCCACTGCCTGTCTCTTTTTCCCATTAATATTCACTTGCAAAAACCAGGAAAACATTTAGTAACAGCCTATTAAATTATTCTATATTGCGCACATTCCAATATAATCCATCACCTTGGGTATTACATGCAACATGTCCAAACAACCTTGGGGTATTTCCCATGTTAACCAGACAAAGTAGGTATTTCAATACTACATGGTCACTTGCGGTATTTACAACCGTCGAATCATCTACGAAACCCCTCATTAATGGGCGAGTTACAAAAATATAGTCCATTCTGGATTTGTTTCCACTTGTGCCAAGTGAAGATAAATGAACAATCTTAAGTAAAATAGTTTACTGTGGGATTCGGAAATTCAAGACCAAAAACGTGCAAACAGGAGGACCAAAATATCTTTGTCATTGTCATTACAGGATGGCACATTTATTGCTATCCAGTCACCCCCATAGTGTTAAAATGAGTATTGAAATCCCCGCAACCATAAATTGCAACCCAAGTTACTTGAATAACCAGTTAGACAAAATGTTATCACTACAGTTCCAATGCAACGAGAGCACGCTCCTCCCGGATGGGCATGCACACTAACAATAAGGAATTTTAATTTGGGCATCAATTAGGAGATGGGAAACATTACTGACAGTACATTGGGGTTAGAGACCTGAGGCAGATATTCTGTAAGAACCATGTTTGTTTTGACTCTTAGTACAAGACCACCAAAAGGCCTCCCCTGAGGTTTTTTCATTGCCAATCTCTGAATGGTAGTATAACCATCAATCCACACCTTTTGGGTCAACCACATCTCTTGTAGTTCAGCATTTGCAATAATATGTTCAGACTTCCTAGATCATTTAAAAAAGCTTCAGTTCCCTGTGTATTCCAAGAGATAAATACCAAGGGGCAAAATAAAAGTTCAATTTTCCTTATTTGAAAGCGCACCAGGTCACCAATTCCAGTTAGAATTGCTCTCAACCAATCTGAAGTGCCCAATATGTGTGGTCATCTGCTGATCTGAACGAGCCGTGCAGGTTTTGGTAACTTTAAAATTATTCAACTCCATCCACAAATGCTCCTGCCTCAGATCCTGTATCAACAGTTGAGTCCAATGTAACTTCAAAGCCCATTTTTCAAAATTAAATCGAAAAAGGTAAGAGGTACTCTGCAATAACTGGGGAAATAAAATGGACCATAGACCAATAATGTTGCTCTTAAGTAGGGGACAATTCGAGTATATTAATGTCTTTGGTAGTAACAATAGTAAGATGTGGGATACAATGCAGCAATTGAAGAACAGCGTGTCTATTTTAAAAAAAAAAGGACGGTCTGTAATCCGTGGCAAAGAGCTCTATAATTTTGATCCTGTTGTCACAAAATGTATTCAACTTGACAGTCCCGTTATTAGTTTCCCCACTCGCAGCCATAGCTACATCAGCACTCAGTTTTCCTATTCAAAGTTTCAGCTGCATCAGCGCTCCCAGGGTTCACCAAATTCTCCAATACATGATTCCACATTTTACTTGAGCAAATCCGACTCAGAAGAACTTAAACCGAAAAAGGAAGCGTCTGAAGAAACACCCAGCCTCACCTCCATGACACTCTGTTGCCTTTTTGGTTTATGGAACCACCTATACAGGGGGCCCTGCATAGTTTTATCACCAGCCAACCTTTTATTTTTAGCTTCTTGAACTAGATCATAACCACCAGCAGACATGGCACATACTATGTTAGGCGCAGAGGTGACTGCCAAAGGGCCTGCATTTGCCCTAGAGCGAGAAGGAATCTCCCTCAGGAGTTTAGCAGATGGGGCTTTTGCCAGATTTCATAATTTTTTACTTTTCCTTCGAGCCGTTTTGTTGTTGTGCGCAGTCTTTTTTGAAGCTGACCCTATGAAGCCACCTGTTTGCATTTTCAGCTCGGGCTGTTCAGCAACTGTGTCCACGGACAAGTGACCAACTGAATTGTCCTTGATCTCATTGGCCTGCTTAGAGCCATCCTCAGTATCGCTGCACTTTGCCACATCTTCATTTAGTGCGGGCACTTGAAAGGATAAGCCGCTGTCACCCGTTTCATTAGTTTCAATGCAACTGTTAGCCAGAAACACATCCACAATTCTTTAGACTGTATGAGCAAGCTCCTTTGTTCTCGTGCCATGTTCGCTCATAACATGAAGAGATCTAACCCTGAGAAGGAGAATTTGGTGCAGACTGTGGAGGATGGTGGGGGTAAGTGAAACTAATATACCTGTGGCAGCAATTTGTTAGGTGAACCAGGGGGAGGTTCGCAGCCTTGGCTCTCTTGGGAATCGAATAGGGGTAATCACTCTGGGAGACTTCTACAAGGAGGAGGCGTGAGTGAGCTTCCCTGAACTGGCGGAGAAATACAACATCCGTGAGGGCCAATTTTTGTTGTACCATAGGCTAATAAAGACTGCTGAAAACAGCTGGCTGTGTCTGAAAAAGGGTGATGGAGACGCTGGGCTGGGTACACTTTACGATGTGGTGTTAGGGGGACACCCGATTTCAAGGCTATACGAAATTGTGCTAGAGGCACTCGGTCAGACAGAGCTTAAGGTGAGAAATAAATGGGAGGGAGACCTGAAACGGCCTTTCACAGACGGGGAATGGGCCAGGGTGCTGGTATACATGAGGGAAGTGTCCAGGAACACTTATTGTAAGCAGGTACAGCTACAAGTCAAACATGGAGCATACATGACACTACAAGCCATTTTGCAGTTCCTGGGAGCGCAGGTGCACAGATGTTCCAGATGTGCAAGTGACTTGGCAGGGATGTTGCACATGTTTTGGTCATGTCCGTTTATTAGGGTCTTCTGGAAGAACATAACGGGAAGAGGCATAGAAATGCAGCAGTGGTCACCTGGGGCATGCCTATTGGGACTGTTCCCACGGCAGAGGGAGGAAACGCACCTGACTAGTATCAAAGACCTGATTTGTGTCCTGACCAAAACACGAAAATGCACTAGCGTGGATGTCAGCTGAGGGCCCCCACATTGAGGCATTGTAGAGAGACTTAAAGAAATGGGCAGAAGCCCAGACAGTGGTATGGCACAGGGTGGTGAACAGGGGACAACGGGAGGTCAGTAGTGATGTGACAGCGTGGAACACACTTGTTCAGATAGTGTTTGCAGCCTTGCATGACTGGCCCCCCTGAGCTCAATGAGGGAGCCGCGGAGAGAGAGTTATGGAACAGACTTGAAGGGATTTGAGAGCAGTGAACTGGTGGGTTTGGGGTTGGCGAGGGTGGAAGCATGGGAAGTTGGGGTTGTGTTTAGTTATGAAACGGAACTGAAAATCGAATGTTGCTGGGAGCTACCAAGATGAGGGACCGTCGGGGGTGGAGAAATGGATGATGAGAAGAAAAGCCGGTAGACAGGGGCATTGAGTACTATCTAGATTCGGCCAAATGCCATGAGCGCGATATATGTTTACTATTTACTTCCTGATGTACTTGTCGTCTTACTTCCACTGCTGGTACATTTCTATTGTCTGGTTGCCTAACGCGCAATAAAAAGAAGTTTAGAAAAACAAACATGAAGAGTTTTCATTTTTTCTAATAACTCATTATCATCATTCTGTGGAATCGTTAATCAGCTTTCTGTGTTCTTAATGAGGTTATATTGCTACATTCCACAGTGCTGTGGACAGGTGCACTATGTGTCCGGTGACCTAAAGACTCATGCTGCAGAGCAACAAATTATTGTCGATAGGCAGGAGTAACGACAAATCTGTGATGGTAAGCAGTAAGGGAGCAGGTGTGATCGCACCAGGTGGAATCACAGAACCGGGTAAGCCCTCCGAGGCATCCCCTGCTCTGAAAAAAGGAAGTTGATTTCCCTGCTTCAGGTTTTTTGGAAATCATTTCAGCACTCCGGTGCGTGGAGTACTGAGTAGAATTAGCTGACATTAAGCTGGGGGCCTTTTTATTTCTAACAAAGAAGATGGCGACCGAAGAGAATTGGACACGCTCTTCCCCTGCGCACCTTATTGCTGAAATTCAGCCAATATAATGTTGAGCGATTTGTTAAATCATTTATACAGAAATATGTAACACGTTTTTCAAAGGGCACACTCTTCAGACACGGTCTTGTGGCTCGTTAAGCCACCATGCACTTAGTAAGGTTTTCCTGTATTCATCTGACTCCTGCCCATACAGGTTTCCTCCTTGCCTGCAGTTCCTGGTCTTCTTTTAGCTTTGGGCCAATACTTCAGTTCTACTTTGTTTTGATGTCCCTTATATTTTTTTTCGTGTGCCCCTCTTAGATTTGGTTGATTCATTAGTATCACACTTTTCAGGCACTGTGCAGTGACTTGCTTAGCCACCATGTACTTTGTTATACTTTCCTGTAGTCCTTTGGCTCTTGCCACCACAGGTTTCCTTTTTGCCTGCAATTTCTGGTGCCACCTTAGCTTTAGGCCAATACTCAAGTTCTCACTTTCATACCCTCCTGGGCATCGTCTTGACTTTGTCAATATTTATTTAATGCAAAACATTTCTTGGTGTGGGTCTCATGCACTACTTTGCTTTCACTTCATTTCTGAGTAGTTCATTGACTTTTTACTCAGTGCGACATTCAAAACCTCTTTTCACTCCCTTTGGGATCTCTCAATGGGCGTTTTACTCTGTGCTGCATTAAGAAGTATTTTCTGTTAGTTTTAGTTGATTCGATATCTTCAAAATACTTGCTCCGCCATTCAAGTTTACTTTGTTTCAGTTCGTTCAGCGTTACACTAGCACCTGGACTGAGTGTGTGTGTCTGATTTACACTCGCTGTTCGCCTGCGGCAGCGTTCTCCTTCTTGGTGTCCCTCGCACTGGGCTTCTCTAGACTTCGTCGGTTCCCGGCTTCCCGAGACTCTGCCTCTCGCGTGTTCTCCGCAGGGCGCCCCATGCTCGCTCCTGGCTTCCCACGGTGGCAGCTGGGGACAATGGGAGTTCCATAGCTTCTGCAAAGCAGAACTGCTCTGGCTGGTAACGGGACCTCTAGACTCTGGCACAGCCAATATTCACTAAGTGTGTTACCCAGGTGGGGTTCATTGAGTTCTGTTGCCTGATTAAGGAGGACTCCATTAGGCAGATATGGCTGGTTGTCCCATTGGTATGCTGCCATAGTCCTCTTCCTCGTCTCAGTCCCAGAGTGGTGTTTGGAACCGTCTGATAAAATAAAAGGAGCATTTAAACCTCTATTTTGTTTTTGATATCTGTGTGTATCAGTAAAATGAAGATGTGTCCACCTAGTTAGTCTCTTCCTTGTCCCAGTACTAAGGTGTTGTTTCTGAGACAAAGTTTGGAAGCATCAAAAGAGAAAGGGCTGACAATATCCCACAAAGACTTTAGGGATAGAGCGCTCATTGTGAAAAGGGAAAGGGGGGAATACTGTGCCTCACCTAAGGATGTTCCCTCCACCCAGGTGATCCTCCCTTGCATATCCACTCCCAGGGTCTGGATCCAAAAGCGTTGGCCTTTCCCTGGCCACCTGAAAGGAGGATCCAGGGGAAAACTGAGGACGCCCTCAGGTTCCTCGCATAGGGAACTAAAGGCTAAAATGCAACACAATCAAAGCTACAATACACCACTTGTGTATGGTTTAAGAGACAAAGGGGCTAATGTGACCCTGTGCCAGCTTTCAGCCTTCGCTGTTCCGCTAGTACAGCGAGTAGAGCGCTCGCTTTGACATCTGTGCAGAGCCTGCTGACGCAGGTTCGAATCCCGGCAGGGCCAAGCTCAGCCTTTCATCCTTTCATCCTTCCGAGATCGATAAATGAGCACCACACACCGTGGGTAATAATAAGTAGCGCTCAGACACCTCGGGGTCCGTAGCGCTATGTAAATGCTAAATTTAATATTCATATTAAATTAATTAGCCATTGACCTAAAGCTGTCAATGCTGCTCCTGTTCTCGTGTCACGTGCCCTAATGTCGCTTCCGGGGCCCTGATGTGTTGTTGGAAGACTCTCCCCAATCTGTACTTCTGCTCACTCGGTGGCCGGTGCACCTGCATCTGGGCCTCCTGAAAACACTGTAATGCGATGTGTGAGGTCCCCAGATCTGGTCACACTTGGGAGGCCTAGAATGTGGGCAGGAGGCTCTTTTGATGGCGACTGTTTTTAATGGGGAAAATATTAACAGTTTGAGAATTTGGCCGGTCCTAATGTAGTGCCTTCCAGATAAAAAGATATGGAAGGCACTGGTTTAGGGATATGCTTGCCTTAGGTTGACTCACCTGTGTAGAGTGCCAGATCTTTGATCCATCTTTAATTACTTGTAGTGCCTGCCCATCGAATTTAATGCATTTCAGTTATTTTCTAGTGCAATGGTTAACCCCCCCATCCCCCACCAACCTGCAATGTGGTAACAGTAGCCTTATAATCTGAGTTAGCCTCAAAATCATAGCCTTTTCACTTTTCAAATATGACGGTATTTTCCATTCCCAAATTGAAACCATCACGAGCAAGGCCCACTGCTATAAATGTTAATAGTTACTATCTGGACACTTAGGGATTTAAACATGTATGTTTAAATTTGTGATTGATGTGCATTCTTTTGGGAAACCAATGATGTATTAATTGAAGGCTGGCATCTTACAGTAAGTGAGTGCCACAACCCACTGTTCAGTGATCTTCTCTTTCTAGTTTACATTTGTCTTTGGATCTGATTGGGGTTGTGGATCATGCACCCCACAGTCGTCCATTTATTGGGGGGGAGGGTGTGTGTGTGTGTGTGTGTAAAATAACAAAGTAGTGGCTTCTCTGTAGGTGACTCATGTAGACAATTAAACCTGTTTTCTACTTCTGCTCTTAACGGCACATATCTCAGCAGCACTAATTGCTCCGTTGACTTAAATTTAGCATCAGCAAGCGATCACCATATTTTTCATGTACAGTCAATTATCCAGTCTGCATAGTATGTGGAGTTAATTGGAGTGGTTAGGGAATGCACACTACACCCAGTACAGGTACAGTATGTGAGCGTGGGACCCTTTACTGGCATGCTTTTCTGGTAGCCTTTGGTATTGGTGCGACTTGGTTGCTCCCCATCCTCGCGTGTGATCTGCTATTCTCTGCATTCCCCCCTGTGTGAAGCATGTTGCGAATGGGCCATTCTGCAATTACATGGGTCTAGAAAGTGAGCCCAAAGTTACAAATGAACTTTGTAAATATGTCCATGTTCACTGTGAAGGTCTACCAACCAATCTGGTGACCCCAGATTTTCTTTTCTCAATAGAAACTGAACATTGGCCAAGTCATAACAAATGATGAAAACCATGATTGTTTTCCAAGGATTTTCACCCCCATCGCATTTGGTTCGAAATTGAGGGAGGCTGAGAGCTATTTAGCTGCTACTTATAGTCTAGAAGAGGCTGGTTAGCTCGACGCCAACAGGCAGCAGGAGCTAGTTCTGGCTCCCCGGAACAACCAATGCCGGACAATCACATCTGTGTGAATTTAACACTGTGCATTTGGGATCATCTATAAATAAACATTAGGATCCCTCCATATGTTATTTAAAGCATAATGGGTCATAAACTATGGACACATATGTGGACATTAGATTTGGGAACTCTACGTACTAGCTCCTCGTTCCCCAAAGGTAGCTCCTGGTCACTGTTTAAAGCTGGATACTCGGGAGCTGCTTTTAGCTCCTGCTTGTCCCATTTTAATTTCGCTCCCTGCCTTCCCCATCTTTGGATTTAACCATCAATAGCTTAGTGACGTAGCTATGTTGCCTATGTCTTCTATTGTTTTCTATGTCACTGTCTGCTTTGTTACCTCGTCATTGAAGTGCCCATTGGAGTGGTGTGTGGTCCATGTCCTATTCATATTGGGTTTATCAATAAGTAAACCGGATGACATAAGCATCATGTTATAAAGTTATTTGGAAAGAATATACCTTGTTATCCAAATCTATCACTATACAGCATGCATAGAAATACAGAAACATTGGCCATCACGTTCTCTCAGGGTGGATATGAGAAATTTGCAGCAGCACAAACGTATCTTTCTTTGTTTTTGGAAATAATTCAAATGTTTTGTCTAAATTGGTAACTTCTTGTTGTAATTTTCATTGCATTTTTTAAATTTCGGTTGAATTGCGATCTGTTTAGATGACTGTATTATTTACTAATAATTGTTCTTCAACGCTTTTATTACTGGAATAAATCCCGAAAATGTCAATCTAGCCTGAGTCCAATTCCATAATGTATGCCTGTAATCTTATTTATGTTCGATTGATTGCACTCCTTGGTGTTGTATGGGTGGCTACACTGAGGTATTCCTTATGTAGTAATATATATCACTAGGCAATGGCTCGAGTTTCAACAAATTCACCTGAGTCCTGGTTTACTCACTAAATTGATTGATGGTCCCTGGGGTAGCAAGTGGGGATTTGTTGCAGATCCCGTTATGTACTGCAATATATTGTCTACTGTGGCAAAATGACAGTACAAGAATGAGTAGTGGCATTATGACAGAATTTGGAGTCAACTGTATTCCAAGCAAAGGTCTAGTGAATCAATTTCCTTCTCCCAAGAGTCAAAAGATAAATCCACCAAAAATGTATTTCCTGCCTTTTTAAAGGTTAACTGTTACATCAAATTGGTTCGAAACAAGCATGTGGTCAGGGACCCAATCCAGGCTGCTGTAACATGTGTCATTTGCCTTTGCACATCATGCATAGAGTGCTTTGTCAGCAGAAATTGCAGTGGGACAGGATGTTGTAGAGAGCTCTAGCAGAAACCAAGATGGAGAAACCCTCTCCTTGCCTAACCTCCCCTCTTAGCCACTCCAACCCCCTTCCCGTGTCTACTGATTTAAAAATGACTCTAGTGATCAGCAACGCGGTGTGGGAGTGGATTTATGTCAGGGCTTTCCTGTGTGTTCACCCTTTGGAAAAACAATTGCAAAGTGTTTTGCTACTGCCTTCAGTATCCTTGTGAGCACTCCCCATTCATCTTAAACATCCTAATTCTACCCGTTGAATGCCAGATGCGCCAAATCAAGGTCCTTCCTAGTCCGTCCCTTTTGTGATAGGTCAGAAGAAGGAGACAGGCCATTTTTCTGTATGTTTACCAAGTGATTTATTTAAATAAGAAAATGCGTTTCTATCCGTATTCTATGGTTTTGCCTACCTAACAAAACGAACCAGTGTGCTTGTCAGTAGTGAAATCCAAAGAGTAAACAGTTTGTCCTCCGTCACAACGCTAATCTATACTGGCCCTACCACTAAGCGAAAATAACAAAGTCAGAGAGAATTACCCCCTTCTCCTTTCCAACCCTAGTAACTGATTTTTAGATAGTTCTTGGCCATTTCCTTGATCAACGTGTTCAGTTCCTCTTGTGGACTTTTTTACCATTCTGGTGTCCCTTTTACTTGTGTAGATAAACTTCATCTCCTCGCTGTGTTTGGGTTTTGACCCCTTCAACCTGTCTTTTTTTTAATTTGTTTTTTATGAAGTAGCGGTAAACCCTCCTCAGTGGAAAAAATTCCATAGAACAAGGTATTTGACCCCATGCTCGAGGGGCTCCACACTCCTTTTGTAATTTAATATTTATAAATGTTAAAAATAATTTGTGGTTCTTTAAAATCCGAACACTCCCGTCCTCACCCACCCGGCTCCGCAACTGCCAGATGTTTCCATTCATGTTAATAATGCTTTACCCCATTACATTTCATAAAGTCTGATCATCCGCATTAGGGTCTTTTTGACGTTTCTGTATGGAGCCAGCCATTTTGGTGCAGGTCTCATTTAAACAAGCTAAGTCCAGACGCTGTTAGGCTGCAGGGATCTATCCACGTTGGGACATTACTGCAAACCGTAATATCCCGATGCAGGGACCAATCCGCACGAGGATGTTACTGTTTGCTTAAATGTACTGTTATACTAAGTGTAGTATCCTGGATGTTGTGATTGATTGATTGATTGTATCTGTGTGTGCAGAGCCCAGTGGAATGCTCAAGTGCAGCTTGGAGTGTTGGGGCACTTGAGAGTTCCACGAACGGATGGTCGGGACTTGGAGCTGGTGAAGGAACCAGGGTGGAGGCCTGCAGATCTTCTCTACTACTTTCTGGTCTGAACTATGTAACCAGGAGACAATAAAGCATGTTCCTGTTTCTACCCACCTGGGTCAGCCTGGTTCCTGCTCCTTGTACATCACTGGCCCAGGGTACATCTTGCAGGAGGCAAGATACATCACTAAGCACTAATAAATGCAGTGCTTTGGATGAACATATATTTAAGCCAAAAACAATGCACTCGGTACATGGAGGATTAACTGTTCCATGTACTGAGCTGAAGGTGTACCAAAATAGCTCTGCCGTTATGTACTTTTTTGACAGTCCATATACAATGCATGCAGCCTCTGGACATTGCAGAGTTCTTTCTGTGAGTTTGATCAAGTATTAAGTCCATATACCTGTGTACTCTCCACTGTGGTCCACACATTGAATGCTGCTACGAGATCCGCTTCGGGGCACCGGTCGGTGCAGCTTGGACCCTGTCGCTGGACCGTCGTTTCTTGCATCATAGTGCTACTGATGGAAGGACCATGTTGGAGGGAAGAGAGATGCGTAACATAATCGCCATGAGGATGAAAGCACAAACCATGAGATACTAGAGAATTCAATTGTTGGGCCTAGTTGGAGGGCAGGGAAAGTACCCATCTTAATAACAATAGTAATGATGACTGCAGGCCCCAGAGGGCACTGATTTGCCTGTGGCTGGGAATCCATGCACCGATAGATCCGGCCCTCCCAATTAATGAAGACTGTCAATGGAATGGGGCTCTCGTCATTCTCATAGTTGATTTTATGTCTAGGCTTCTTGCCGCCCTTGCTATACGAAAAGATAATGAGAAAAAGAAAATCTTCCATGATGCTGTAATTTTTAGGGTATTGGTAGAGAAACTACTCTTAAGGAAGGAGCCCCAGCTGAGTAAGGCACAATGTGGCACTATGACCTTTAATTGCACCATTGTCTTGGATGTACCTGACATGCAGATTCTAGAGGGTAAGCAGGAGATTTTGCTGGAATGGATCCATTACAAACGCTTCTCGTAGTTTCTGTCCAGTGTCTAGATCGGTTATTGGCGTATTGAATAATTTGCTGCTTTTTTTTAAGCACCTGCTGTTAAAGGTTTTGAACCCTGTAGTTTTGGCTTATTGCAAGTGCAAGCTGGGTTCGGTCATCCACGCTCCCTTGGTCCCCATCTGCCTTAAATAAGGAGTGCTTCAAATTGCCAGTGGACCTGTGCTGCTCCTCAGGCATGGTGGACATATACGGAACGTGGCCGAGCTAACTGCCTCCGCTTTTGCTACTAACCTTCGCTCAGCCACTTCCGAATAACTTGTTGTTCAAAAGCACAACAGAGAGCGGGTTGGCGGCTGGGCCTTCTCTATTGCTGCAGCAGTTCTGTGGAATAATCGCCCACTTATCATAAAGAAAACCCCTAACTATCTGGAGTTTAGAAGGCGGGTTACAACCTACCTATTTTGAATTTTCATGGGTCTATCTCCATCTCTATTAGCGCCATGATGCCCTCAGGCGACCTTGTGCTTTATAAGAATCACTAACATAACACTGGTGTTTTCTCATGCTCTCAGCCGCCTCCCTTGACAAGATCCCGCCTGTTCCTTTTGCCATTCCCTTCTGGTCTGCAGGTGAGGAGGGGGTGGGCGGCTTGTGGTATCCCCATATGTGGTCGTGGCCTTCAAGGCCTTCCTGCGGGGCGGCTCCCGTGCTTTGTATTCAGTTTTTGGCTTTCCCCGCCATAAATTGCTGTTCTGGACACAGATTGCGCTGTGTACCGGCTGACACTACAGGAAACGTTTTCGTTGGTAGTTTTGTATTTGCAGATAGGATAGCTTAGGAGTCCTTGTAGACCACTTTGCTCTGCAGCAATGTGTAACCCTCCCCTTTCATGTATGTTAACATCATTATTACGTGTTACCCAATCGGGACTCTCGCATGGGTTTCAGCCTACCTTGCTTGTTAAATACACTGCCAACTTCTAGAAGAGCACCGTGATTTCCCACCATTGGTCCGCCTAATGATGCCGATTTATGATGCACGAGACATGCTTTTCTGGTGCAGGTCTGTCCCAGGATGAGACCTGCCGCGTCCACGTTGAACGGCGTGCCGTTTAAGCTCCATGTACATTTTGGTGCAATAATCCAGGCGTGGTGTTGCTGCTGGTCCTCGGCAGCCATCTCCTTTTTCAACTTGCTGTCGCAGGTTTGAAGACTTGGCCCTTCATCCAAGGTTAAGAGCAGGGCCAGCTGAGAGGGGCGCCCAGTCAGTATGCCTGCAGCCAGGCTCTGCTCACTAAGCAGACTGTGAACGGCAAACGGCTGCGTTGCTTTCCTGTGTTCCTCTTCATATAACTTTGCTAATGGGATCTCCCGAGTTCTCTCCACTCTGTTTTTTTGTCGATAAGCGTGCTGTTTCGTTCTCTTTGTTAGCTCCTAATCGTACCCAAATATGGACATCTGAGCCACCGTCTGTGAATCAGCCAGTTCCTGATATGACCTTGCAGACAGGGGAAGTGTTTGCTTTATGCCTGCATGCTCTGCAACTTGCAACAGACTTTTTTGGTGTTTTAACACTGGATTTATTGTTTGGAGGGGGAAAAAGTTGCTTTTTAATTTTGCACTGTTTTATTGTATGGCAACTAGTCTGTAAAGCAGGACCGAGAATGGACGGTTGACCCGAGCCATTCCTGGCAGTTCAGCTCTTCTTGATTGTCTTTTGACGTGGGATTGGATCAAGCACCCCTTGCTCAAGTACAGCCACACACGGCAGCCTAGATGAGTAACTACCATTCATGCTGGCAGACTTTACACAGAGCGCCTTGTATCTGGGCAAGGTCTCTATCCCCAGGGATGTTCATGACTCGTTACTGGGCATTAGGCCTTTCTACTAGAGGATTTTCTGTTTGATTGCAGTCTGCAAGATGTCTGTTTCGATGAGTTTCAAGCCAGTTAGAAAAGTGAATTGAAGTGGTTAGTAATACCATAACTTTAATTGATTATAGTTAGGGTTTCCTGTTTTAGGGGTTTATTTATTTTTATTTCTGGGGGTGGTTTTCCAGTGTTTTCAAAAATTGTCAGAATCTGTGTTTTTACGTTTGCCCCCTTGAAAAAATTGCAGTTAACTGATTTATACAGACAAATAATTTTTTGGGCACTGCTAGGATGACAATTGGCCTCATTACAAGTTTGCCGGTCTGGTAGTAACGGCGCCGGTAAGCTACTGGTGCCGTTACTACCGGACCAGCAAACTACGAGTTCTGCTCGCGGGTGCCTTTTGGCTGGGTGCTGGCAAAAACAGCCGACTCCGGCGGCAGCCGTGCTGGTAATTACTGGCACGGCTACCGGCAACGTCGTAATGAGGCCCAATGTGTCTGTCTCTCAGAGCAATGCTGGCAAACCTTATTGAGACAGGCTCATCTTTTTCAGTGCAGAGTTCAGTGCAGGGTTCTCATTTTATGTGGCGATTCGCACTAACAATCGAATCCACCGCAGCAACCTTGAGAATCTGTTTCTGTAGAACATGGTCTGGTTAAAATATTTTTCTTACATATGCATTTTTCAGAGAACAAATGGGCTCGATAGCAAATTTTATTCGACCTTCTGCCAAATCCTTGCAAGGCAAGCAACTCATTAAAGATGGACCTGGGGTGAACAAAGTACAGTATACATGGGCCAACTTGTGATGTGTGGGGTGGCTAAGGCTATAAAAAGGTGGAGCAGGATGTTGAGGAGCGACCGGTTCAGCGCCTTACATTCTGGCGTGGCTGATTTGTCGCAGTTCTGCTTTCGGCGTGCCCTGTTGGCTGCGTCCAGCTAGGCGTGGGGATCTCTTTGCGCCGGGTTATTTTGCCGCAACACAAAATAACATGACATTGACAGTTATACAAAATATTGAATGCTGAACGGTGCATTCTCTTATCTTAAACATTTTACATTTGCAAAACTCATGGAGCTCGCATGTGAATTTTGACCCATTGAGTGTTTTCATAAATATAGCAGCTTGTTGCAACTCAGTTTGTACTGGGGCTTGTGGCTCATTTTCTTAGCAGACAGCTTCACCTCACTAGAGTGACAGACGATAGTATGAAAGAGACGGACTAGATGATTGTAGGCAAACGGCCAATTGTATTCCTCTTTTTAGCAAGTTATAGTGGGGGTCAGATAGCAAGTTATAGTGGGGGTCAGGGGCTGTTCACGTAAAGTTATGGGTTGTTAAAGACTCAATTTCCCTGCCTGTACCATTATTAGACTGGAAACCCTGCTGCTGGGCTTGGGGCTCTTTCCCACTATGCAATACAGTTGCACATTATTGCATCAGACACAAAACAGAATAAAGCATGCATTGGCAAAGCCAACAGGTTGAGCTTTTGTGTAAGCATGAGATCGGCATTTGCGTGGTACTCATATAATGCCACTAAGCAATAATATTTTAACAGCTGGAAAATGGTTACCTGGGCATATAATGGCAGCACCTGGCAAATGCCTATTTAGTACCTGAAGCCAAAACTGTTAGCGTTGTCTTTGCTTGTTTTAACAGGACTGCCGCACATGGAAGAGACATAAATCAAGTGGCTGAAGGCACACTTGGTTATGCCACTCTCTTTGCCATCTGGCAGCGGTCTGGTCAAATATGAGTCGGTGTGTTTTTTTTTTTTTTTTTTAGTGGGGCTTCCTTTGCAAGCAGGCTCCATTTGCGGGCATTCAGCGCTGGATACCCCTCAAGGCTGGCAGGCAGCGATCAACACAGACTCCCTCCCTCTCTGTTCTCTGGTGTTTCCGCTGCCTGCTCCTGCCGCACAGCCTCCTCACAACAGATGGAGCAGGCTATTTCAAGTGGCTGCAGAGCTGCCTGTTGCACCAGCTAACCACATGCAGGAGAGACTCCAGACAGCAGGTCTCGTCTCTCGGCAAGATTTAGGCATTGATTCACCACAAAGCTGAACTACCTCTGTGGCTTCTTGAATTTTGATGGGTTAGAATAGCTGTATGATCAACAAAGCAGATACACCATCATCAACGTTGGTCCAACACTTTAATGAGGCATCCTTATCCAGGAAACATATTGCCAAGCTATTGAATTGGTCACTTGTCATGCACGTGCTTGAGGGATTTAACACTGCTCGGGTGTGAAGCGTTCGGGATCTCGAAAATAAGGACACGCCATCGACGGTCGTGGGGGGGGGGGCGCTCTCAATGATAAAGCTGGAATTAACCAATATCTTTACTTTTTCAATTTAGTGAGATACACTGTCATTAATAACCGTAATTTGTGTTTGTTGCCTCCCAGCTCAAAATGGCCAAGTTCACAGTGGTGCCATGAGCCACATTAAGAAACACATGAACAGTAGTTAGCGCTCAGAGGCTATAGGACAAATCGCTGTACAAAACAATCCTAATAATAATGTTTATTATCATAATCTCTGCACACTTAAAAGGAACCGTTTGGGCTCTCCGAGATCGTGGTCTGGTTGGGGATTTGAATGAGGTACTTGTGCCACTGTCTGCTCGGCACAAAGGCTGGACAGGAAGAGATGGGCGGCTATCAGCAGACAATTGGCAGGACTTGAAAGCCTACATTTGACTTTGCCCCCTGCCTCCATCCCAGGCTGGGCACAGCCTTGCTAAGTGACTGCTAAGTACCCCTGCCTCTTACCTCCGTTCTAACAACAGATAGGCGCAAAGGGGCTGCATATCCTGCATCTGGGGGCATGGCAGAGCTGGGAGGGAAGGACCTAGGGAGGAAGTGCTGTGTCGAGACCTTTCATTCAATTCACAAACTGTGGTTCCTTGTCTAGACCCGCAATGGTGCCGGTGGAGGGGCACTGCACTGTCACGCGGCGGGAGATGTAGGGCAGGCACTCCACTGTATTGTATTTTATTTCTATAGCGCGCCAAGCCCATAGGCATCTGGGCATATTTCTTACACAGTTACACAGGCAAGCACATTTGTGCATTAGCAATAATACAGGTACAAAGAGATTAAATGACACGCTACACGAAGCAATAAACAGTATATATGTTGACGTATGTGTCAGGTTCTATCTGTAGTAAGGCTTCATTCGTGATGAGCCATGCTTTGACATTCTTGCGGAATTTGAAGTAGGATGGTTCTACTCTAAGGCTGGGAGGGACGGCATTCCAAGTTTTGGCTGTAAGCACTGGGAAGCTTCTACCACCTGCCTTTTAGAGCTTAGAAACTTGGTATAACGAAGCAGTTGGACTGTGCAGATTTAGTCAGTCGGTCAGTAATGTAGCGCTTGAATTTGTCGCAGAGATACATTGGAGCTTGATTGTACAGGCATTTGTACATAAGTGCGAGGGTTTTGAATTTAATTCTTTGGTTGATTGAGAGCCACCTGACACTGTTCTCAGGAACTTGGTTGCTGGTCGGAGTGCATTGTTTTGATAAATTTGCAATTTTCTTTAGGTTGTGTTGGTTAGTGCATAAGTATAGGGCATTGCAGTTATCAAGTTTAGTTAAAACTAAGGCTCTGGCTAAGGTACTACAGTTGTCTAGTGTCAGAAAGGGCCTACAGGCGTTGATAAGCTTACAGGTTTAAGCAGTGGTGGAGGCAGTGGCATTAATTTGTCTAGATAGGGAGAGGGTTGCGTCAATGTAGACACCTAGTGTTTTAACATCCTTTCGAGACCTTACTGTTATTTCCATCAATGTTAAAGGAGTTAACCTGCGTGCCGAGTCTGTTAAGTCTGGTTTGAGTTCCTTGTCATTCAGGCATAGTCCACTTTTCACCATCCAAGCTTGGATGATTGAGTAAATGTTGTTAAGTCGTTTTAGTCAGTTGTGTAGTTGCCTGAAATGGGGATGAGAATTTGGATGTCATCAGCGAAGTTGGTATACGAGACACCCAAGCGGTTATGGTCATTGAATAGTGGCTTTGTAAATATATTATAAAGTGTGGGGTAAACACAGGAGCCTTTCAGCACCCCGCAAGTGACCGAGGCAGGTGAGGCAGATGCTGTCGGGGCAAACACTCTAGTAGTTCTATTTTTGGGGAAGGATTGGATCCAGGTGATAGGTCGTTCGAGAAGTGGGCAGCAGAGGCGAGATGGCTGCAGAGTTTTGTGGTCGACCAGGTCGAAGGCAGCTGATCTAGAAATAGAAGGAGGTTGCCTTTATCTTGCACCTTAAAACACTTTTTTTTTTTTTAAACTCAAATTTGTGCACATTCCCATGTAGAGTTCGGCCTGCTGTATGGGACGTGGGTTGAGGATTCGGCTCCCCTGCTCTAAGGGTTACTGCACAGTTAAAATCAATAGTATTTGGACAGTCCACTTTGCTTTAGAATTCGTTGATTCATGCTATTTTTAGCGAAACTGTCCACTTAATCCAGCTTTGCCTCATACACTCACTTCTAGACATTCCCTCTTTCCTGGTTATGACGTCAGTATGCTCCCCATTTTCTGGGTCCTCTTGTGGTATTTGATGATCAAAAGATAATAAATTAGTAATCAGGTAGCATCCAGGAAGTCTTAACAGCAACGCAATTCCTTGTCTCCAGTAATAGGGGCCACCTGCAGTAAGAAAAAGTATTCCGGAGGGACGCGATGGGCAAAACAAATTTGAAGCTCAAAAAGAGGATTGGTTCTATAAAAAGGACTCTCAAAACATTTTACTGGATTCGACATGTTTTTATCACCTCGTCTCTTAATGTGCTAAAACTTCCTCAGTATGTATTTTGTCCAATATCTTTGTTAAAAGTAACAAACGTTTTTTTTTCTTTTTTAAATTTGGATTTGTATAGCGCACATCTGCCGAGGGGCATCGTGGCGCTGAAAGCAATCTTACTTGTTACAGGCGTACATGGAGTATATATAGATACAGTGCAGAGCAATTTTGCATATTTACTTAGTTGTGCTTATTTAAGTACAGTTGTGAGGGTACAGTAGGATTGGGTGGAGTTAATTAAACAGAGTGGTTTTGAGTACTTTGCGGAAGGCGTGGTATGAATTTTCGTTCCTTAGCGCGGTAGGGAGTGCGTTCCAGTTTTTGGGTGCTAAGTGTTGAAAGCTAGACCCACCGGCTTTGCTTCTTTTGAATGTGGGTAGATAGATCTGGTTCGTCAAGTGTGACCTAGTGCGTCTGGTCGATGTGTTAAGAGTGATTCTTTCAGAAAGATAGGGGGGAGCCTTGGCGGAAAGGCATCTGTGGGTGATGGCCATGGATTTGAATAGTATCCTTTCTTTTATGGGTAACCAGTTGGCTTCTTTCCTGGCTTGAGAGATGTGCTCCCTTTTAGGGGTGCTTAGGGCTGCTCTTAGGGCATTGTTTTGTGTGACTTGCATTTTTTTTAGGTTTTGTGCAGTCGTGCCCAGGAAGAGAGCGTTGCAGTAGTCCAATTTGGTGCCTACTGTGGCTCTGGCTACGGCCGGGCAGTTTTTTGTGGATAGGAAGGGTTTAACGGCGTTGATTACTTTAGTTTTAAGTGCAGCAGAGGAGGCTATGGCATCGACTTGTCGTGTCATGGAGAGAGTGGAGTCAAGGTATACTCCTAACGTTTTAACTGCAGTGGAGACTGTGATGGTGGAGTTGTCTATGTTAAATGATTTGTACCGCGGTGGGAGTTTGTTTAGCGTTTCTTTGGTGCCAACTAGTAGGATCTCTGTTTTGTCCCCGTTTAGACAGAGGCCGTTGGCTGCCATCCAGGTTTGGATGGCTGTATAGATCTTGGTTAATGCCGCTGCGTCTTGTTCATAGATCCCTGTGAGAGGGAGCAGGACTTGCGTGTCGTCAGCATAGTTGGTGTAAGCTATGTGACGACGGTCCAGGTCATTGAACAGTGGGAGGGTGAAGATGTTGTATATGGTGGGGGCAGTGCAGGACCCTTGTGGGACGCCACAGTGGATAGTGGTAGGGGTAGCGCTCGCGAGTCAGAAAAGACCTTCATGAGTCGACCTTCGAGGAATGATTTGACCCAGGAGATGGCTTCTGGCGAGAAGTGGGCTTCATTTTTGAGTTGCGTGCCTAGAATATCGTGATTGACCAGGTCAAAGGCGGCAGATAGGTCTAGCAGGAGTGCAGGTTTGCCTTTGTCCATGATGTCATTTAGTTGGATTTTGAGATCTAGTAGGGCCGATTCGGTCCCATGACGGTTGTGATGGGTCTATAGTTGTTGGCATTTTCAGGATCTAGAGTGGGTTTTTTGAGAAGCGGGCGCACCCAGGCTTCTTTTAGGCTGGTCGGGACTGAGTTTGTGTTGAAGGATGCATTGATGAAGGTTTTAAGAAATGGGGCTAGTGTTTCTACGCAGTCTTTAACTAGTTTAGCGGGGCAGGCGTCGCCTTTGCAGTTAGAGGGTTTGAGTCTGTTGACTATATCGACTACCTCTTTTTCTGAGACTTCTCTAAATTTTAATGGAGTAATGGGATTTGTCTTTTTATTCTCAGTGACTGTTTCCGTATGGGATGCTAATAAGATGTGCTGAGTGATATTTGTGTGATGGTCTAGGATTTTTGCTTGGAGGAGTTCAATTTTGTTTATGAGGGCGGACTATATGGTGTTACACCAGGCTTGGTCCTTAACAATCTCTTGAGACTTGGTGGCTGGCGTGGATAGTTCCTTGAAGATGGCGAAAAGCTCTTTAGATTCTGATGTGGCTTTAGCGAGTCTTTCATTGTAGGATGTTGATTTGGCTGCTATGATGCTTTTTTTGTATTGGGTGGCCAGTGATTTGTAGGCGGATAGTGATGATGCGTTAGGCGCACTTTGCCATAAGATTAGGGCTTTGCGTTTTTTGATTCGTAATTCTTTTAGTTCTGCTGAGAACCAAGTATTTGAGTGTTTGGTATTTTTTGATTTTTTTTTTTTTCTTTTGTAGAGGGGCGATGATATCTAAGGCAGTGCTAATGGTGGATTTGTAGATATCCACCAGAGCAGCAGGGTCTGGTGTGGCAAGGAGGTTGGTAGTGAGGGCCTCTAGGTAAGGGGAAATGTTTTCTTTGGTGAGTTTTTTTTATCAAGTTGTTGGGTGTAGGGATGAGGAAATGAATGAGAAAGTGGTCGGACCAGGGGTGGGTGTGACGGAGCTGATGTCGATGCCACAGTTATGGTTGGCTATCCAGTCAAGAGTACGTCCTTTGTTGTGGGTAGGATGGAGTACATTTTGTTCAAAGCCCATTTCTTGGAGAGCTTGTACTAATGTAGTGGAGGGTCTATCTTTCAGGTCGTGGAGTCCCAGATTAAGGTCTCCTAAGAGAATAGTTTTGGTCATAGTTTTAAGGTCTTCACCCAGCAGATGTGAGAGGTTGTCCTGAAAGTCCAGTATTGGGCCTGGCGGGCGATATACTAGATTAAAGGTGATGGTGGTATTGGGAGAGAGTGCGATCTTGGCCGATAGAGCGTCTACGTTCTCCCCTAGTTTGGGGGAGAGTTGTCTTATTTCTAGGTGATCTTTGACTATGAGGGCTACCCCCCCACCTGTGGACAGTGTTCTGTCCTGTCTAAGGATGGAATATCCTGATGGGATAGCTAGGGAGATGGCTGGGCCTGCGGCATTGTGTAGCCAAGTTTCGGTGATGGCGAGAATGTCACGGTCGAGGTTGGTAAGAAGGTCATGAATTTCTGTAGCGTGGGCAGGGAGGGATCTGGCATTAATTAGTGCACATTGTAGGTCTGGGCGTGGCAGTGGGGGTGGGGTGGTAATCCGCCCTTTGGCTGCCTTCTTGGTATTGTTCATTTTATAGTGTTCGGAGGTAGGTTTGTTTTCAGTTTTGGCTAGTGGGGTTTGTGGTGCGGATCTGGAGCGGAGGCCTAGTATTGGATTTCTAGAGTTAGTAGCTCTAGGGCGCGTCAAGCGAGAGCTAGGCTTGTGATAAGTGGGTTTGGTGAAGAAGGATGGAAGGAAGGGCGTGGGGGGGATGAGTGTGGAGGGTGGGGGTGGGATGTTGGCCATGGTGGGAGGGCACAGGGCAGCAATCAGCTATCAGTTTTGGGCAGGGCACCAATCAGTTAGCTGAGCATATGCAGTACAATGGCTAGGCATGGGCAACAATGTGGCTAGGCATGGGCAACACAGTGGCTAGGTATAGGCAACAATGGCTAGGCAACAATGACTAGGTATAGGCAACACAGTGGCTAGGCATGGGCAACACAGTGGCTAGGTATAGGTTATTAAGTAGTATGGTACAGTTATTAAGCATTGGTCTTCAGAGTGCACTCCAATCACTTAACAGTAAATAGCAGTCTATACTGGGGTAGTTAACAAGGCAGTTATCGAGAGACTAGCAGGGGTAACTCATTGTCTAATCATCTCTATGTTTGAGCACGTCATGTGCATCAGGGCACGTAGAGCGGCTTAGCAGCGTTTCTCCTGATTGACAGTGTGCTTTTACTTACAGTTCACGTCAAGGACTTTGTGGAACTAACGGTAAAATGGCGTATATGGGCTTGAAGGTTTGCAGCGGTTCCCTTGCGGGCCCGCCGCGGACAGACGCAGACAGGCCCTTAATGTTGCAACCCTTGCTGGAGCGGCCGGCTTCCGCCTCCAGTTCGGGTCTGCAAAGTAAATATTGGCGCACGGCCAATCAGCTGTGCTGGGCGGGGAGAGGAGGAATCAGCTGTTCTCCGACGAGAACATGGCGGCCATCTTTGTATGGCTACTGCGGGCCTCGATCCTGATGCTGGAGGCCGTGATGCACGGGGATCGGGTCGAGTGAAAGCAGATGCTAGCTTTCCTGTATGAAGGGGAGGCTTCCTTCTCGTGCTGGTGCTAGTGCACCGCGGCGATGCTTCGTGCGTGGAAATGCGCGCACGTTGGTGCAAGTGGTGCCACGGGTGAGGGGGGGCTCCTGCCCTGCCCTGGGTGGCTGCCTGAATGAGTCGGACAGACGCAGACAGGCCCTTAATGTTGCGCCCCTTGCTGGAGCAGCCGGCTTCAGCAAGGGCCACATACTTTCAAGATCTGTATCCCACACATGCAACAGAACCAAAAATGTGACATTGAATTTTTGACTGGGTATTGTTCCTGAGGCTGCATTAGTTGATGTCTGTAATCTGTTGCTCTGGAATATTGACAAGCATCATAACTATTAATAATTCTGGATTAGCCATGGACTGATACTGTAAAGATTGTAGTCTCTCGCAAGGGTGTGGGATACCCCCTTTAGATGGTGTAAATTATTTTTATTGGATAGAATCTTCTGTGTAGGCCTTCTTTCCATGCTTTTTACTTCAGAAAAGCCTGGGGTGCCTTAATCTTTTTTTAATAACATGCCTTGACTAACTTGACTCTTAGAAAGAGGAATTCCATAGTTGCAATGATTCACAGCTTTTTTTTATTATTGGAAGGTAATATTTCAGTCTGAGTCTGGAAAAGCTTCTTAATATGATGAACAAGGTGCAAGAGAATTGTCTCAGCCTAAATGCTAGTCAAGCAAAGCTTATGTAGATAAGTGGCTGCAAATCCTGACCGAATAGTTCATATTTCATGCACTTCCTGCCTTCACTTTAGATTATCAGTTGTTACCCACTGACTCGAAAGTTACAACTCTTGGAGTGTTTTTGACCCTCATTTCTCTCTGATTGTATAGATAAAAGCAGTTATTAGCAGTACAGGCGTTTATGCTATGTTTCCTTTTACTGGAGACCCTTTCGTAATGACGAAAATTGAAGCAACATGGCCTTAGCAGTAGTAGGAAAGCTTGAATTTGCTTACTCCATCCATATGGGCCTTCCAACATTTTTCATTCAGAGATTTCAAGCAGTACAAATTGCCTAGCCAAGACTGTTAGGAATACAAACTTCGATGCCCCCCTCCCCCTTCCTGTATAGATTACACTGGTTACCTACTGACGCTAGTATCAAAGTTAAAGTAGCCTCACATATACAGACATACATGTTGTTACAAGACCGCCCCTAACAATCTGGCTTCTAGAATCAAATCTTATAGGCAAATTAGAACCCTTCGGTGGTCTTCCATAAATAACCCCGCCAGTTACACTAGTTTAAAATCTGCATGAGGTAAACAAGACCCAGTAACTCTCGATTCTTTAAAAAACGTTGTGCCGGTTTATTGCAAAGAGTAATTTGGCGGCTAGAAATGCATTGTCCGGAGGTACTTTTAATTCTTGTTTTCTGTGCAGCCTGGCTGGCATTCTCTTTCTGGTCGTTTCCGGTATTAGATTTGCATGTATTCCGTATTATAAGGCACGAGTGCATTAGACATTATTTATAATACTTTATAGAACAATTTGCAGCGAAGCTAAATTCAAACAATAGATCCCTAGCTCGGCTGTGAGGAAAAAGGTTTTCAGGTTTAAAATCCTAACTGTCTGCTTCGAAAAAAAAGTGCATTGAAACCGTTAGTCCATTTGAACTACAGTCTCTGATGGTCAGGCAGTCAAACACGTGCTGTATTCATTGTTTCTCGCGTTTTAACACAAAACTAAGTTCAAACCCTTCATTACTCCATACCATAGCACACAAAGCAGCTTAGTTCCTGATAATTCAGTCCTCACTGACCCTTCCGGGAGCCATAATGCTGCGCTCGTTTCTCCCGTGTCTTGGGGCAGTTCATCCTGCCCGCGGGTTAGGCCGGGCACAGCATTTGCTGTATGAAGCTGTTGCGTGCTTTCTAACAGGAAGATGGGTGCCATTCTTCATCAAATTCTTGTACCTACACACCAGGATGTAATAAAGCAGCAAGCCTCTTCATTCACTTATGTTGTCCTGCCTTAAACATAAAACACCTTCAAGTTGGAGGGCGATCCATGGACAGAGAGTGGTGTTCATAGTGATGGACTCTAGCCAAGGAAGTACTTTAAACTTGCTTTCCTCATGTTCGGTCTTGATTCAGTAAAGGCTAGGCTGAAAGCCAGCTCTCTTGCTTCTTAGCGCGTTTGCTGGCTTCCAGTAAAGGGCTTGCTTTGAACTGTATCTGGGCAGGCCATCTAGATTAAAGTGAAACATCTCTGATATGAAGCAAAATGTTATTTTCTTCAAAAAAGAGCGAGCACGCGAGTTGTCTTCGTTAGTGGGTTACAGTTAAGTATCTCCATGAAGCTGAAGAATACATTTGTCTCCAACTGCCGGATTGTATAGTTAACG
Source organism: Ambystoma mexicanum (assembly GCF_040938575.1). Classification (NCBI taxonomy): domain Eukaryota; kingdom Metazoa; phylum Chordata; class Amphibia; order Caudata; family Ambystomatidae; genus Ambystoma; species Ambystoma mexicanum. The sequence goes on from NC_090936.1 coordinate 48,759,304, forward strand.
CTTTGCTGCTGGTGGACAGAGTATGAAACGGACAGCGGGTGTAAGTATGTAGAGAAAAACATGGGGACATGAAGACAAAGTTTTCCTTATTATTATTTGCCCAAAGTATAGTGGTCTATTGGGATTCTGGTAGTTGTGTATATTTTTCTCTTAACGGGCATTGAATTGCTGATGCCGTTACTGTGCAGCCAACCATGTGGATATCGTAATGTTTCTGAATGGGTTATGGCTGCTCTATTGTGAAGGTTGGTATCTTCCGGCACATGCAATTGCGTTACATTTTATAAAATAATGCATACAATCCAGAGGACTCCATTTGCTACTACTAAAATTGGATTTGCATCAGTTTTCTCAAAGCTGGTGTATGCCCTTGGAAGCATCCAGTAACGGAGTCAAAGCTCTAGAACCAAGGTTCAGTTTTTATATTTCAATAATAGTGAAATCTATCTAGAATGTGATATACATGAATCATCCGTATGAATCATCCGTGAACGTAGAGAAGAGGATGACCTCTTGCCGGGAAAAACAGATTAGGAGATTTCCTTATCCTCTGTCAATATTCTGATAAAATGACTAGAACACCTTCTGAATCCTGTTTCTCGCTCCAACCTTTTCCCTTATCCCCAAGGGGCTGTTAACAATCACAGAGTGAGTAGGAGGTAAGAACCAGATTCACACATGCGCTAGGACTCGGGTGGAATTTTACTCTGTGTAGTTACATATAAGTCTCGAGTAATGCGATACGGAATTTTAGTGCTTTTTGTATTTTTTATTGGTACACCTAAGCCAACACATGTTTCGACCCAACAGGGGTCTTTTTCAAAGTGTGTGTGTGTGGATTGTGAGCTCAGAGTTGGGCTCTTGTTGACTGGGGGACAGAGGGACCTCTACATACAGATGAGAGGTCACAGTGAAAGTAAACGCCCCTTGAGGCTAAGGGAAAAGGTTAGAGAGGTAAACTAGATTCAGATGGTGGTCTAGTCGTTTTATCAGAATACCTACAGAGAGGATAAGGAAATCTCCTGATCTGTTTTTCCAGGCAAGAGGAGGTCATCCTCTTCTCTATACGTTCCCAGATGAGTCATGGAAATTGGGGTATTGACAGACTTCCCTATGATTGAATATAATAACTGAACCTTGGTTCTCGAGCTTTGACTCTGTGTTACTGGCACCTTTCTCCCTCTTGGACATTCAACTCCTTCTCTTCTCATTCTGTGATCATGGTAAATAGAATGAGACCCAAGGATCTTATCTCTTGGGTTTGGGTTATGAGAATCCAGGTACCCCAAGAAGGCATCTGGAACCTGTTCATCCTCCACTGCTCGGTTGGAATACTGCGTCTCCCCTAGGGTATGCCTCCCAAAGGTAGCCCCGTTTTCCCCTACCTAGGTGATCCTCCCACGCTTGTACCCCCCCTCAAGGGTTGGGATCCAAAAGCGATGGCCCTCCCCAGTCCACCTGAATAGAGGATTCTCAGGGCTTGCATGGGAGAACACCCTTAAGTTTCTCACAGTACACAGAAAGAAATAGTGGAGGTTTTCAAACGATATTATAAAGGTACTGTAGAGAGAACCCATCCCAAAATGAAGAGAAAATTAATTACAGGAGGAGAGAATTTGCCACAACAAGGCATCTCAACGCTCATCTGTATACGGAGGCCCCCCTGGGCCCCAGATTGTTATTCAACAAGAGCCAAACTCGGGCTCACCATCTACACACACTCGCGCACACTATACATGCCTTGAAAAAGACCCATGTCTGGTCAAAACAAGTGTCGGCTTAGGTGTACCAATAGAACACACACCTCAGAAAGCGCTAAGATTTCTCATTGCATTAGTTGAGACGTTTAGCTAACTACACAGAGTAAAATTCCACCTCAGACCTAGCGCCTGTGTGATGCCAGTTCTTGCCTCCTACTCACTCTATAATTTGCTAGGACGGATCAGCACCATTTCTTTTTTTTATTTTTTACAAGAACCCCTCACTGGTAGCAGGCCCAACTAATTTTGTCAAAGGATAAGCACAGTGAACTGCGGTTTCTAGCGCTCTACCCACTTTGTGTTTACAATTACACTTCAACTTCCCCTCCCCATTCTTAACGAATACTGAGACGAGGAAGAGGCTGCAAAGATCCACCAATATTACCCCTAGGAATAACATTAGGAAAGTAAGGGCAACCAACTGTAGAAAGATTGTCCGACTAATAGGTTCAAGCAGAGTCAGGCGCCCAATATTGACTACTCGCACCTGACTCCACTTGACAACTGTTGTTCACTATAAAAGGTGCAGTCATGTATAGGTGAATGAACGAGCTGGGGGAAGCACAGTGGACCAGAGAAGCTTGTAGCTGCAGGAAGGAGGATCCAGAGGAGAGCGACGTACTGCAACGCTGGCCCGGTATCCAGAGAGGGCTGCAGCATGTTGCGAGGAGCCGTGCCTCCTGCGAGCCGGAGCAAGGCAGCTGGGACCCTGCTGGCAGGGTCCGTGCAAGTTCTTGTTCCCTTGGGCCATGCTCCAGGCCCAAAGGTGTCAGAGGGGCACTTGGGTGAGACCCTGACCTTGATCCACAGCACCCCAGAAAAACTGATTGCCAGCACCACGCTACCTGGTGAGTTTTGTATGAATGAGAGAAACTCGGGAGCGTGCAGGTGGCTGTAGCGGGGGAGAAAGAAAGAAAGCAGATAGATGAAAGCGACAGAAATAGATTGATGTAAGAAGCAGAAAGCCGCGTAAAAAAGTAAATGGTGCACGCAAGTGGCGCAGAAAGGACAGAAAAGTCAATTTGAAAGCAGGCAAGCAGCCTGAAAGTAAAGTGGCTAGCAAAGATCCACCAGGGGGCGCTGAGATGTGTTGATGCATCTCCACTCGTCTCCCCAATAGGGCGCTGATCGAGGGACCTGAGCCCCCCCCGGAACGAGACACCGACACCCCCCCCCCCCCGTAAGAAGGTGCCGGGCACCCCCAGCCCAAATTTGGAACCTGAGGGTGGAACGGAGCCGGAGTTCTGTCCTAGCGAACTCCGAGGGCGCGAGGCCCCTCCTCCCTGCGGCTCCGCGGAAAGTAGCAGAGAGCCCGGGGCTTGCTGAGGGACTCCGGCCTTGACCGACGGCGGCTCGCGGCGACGAAACGGTCCGTGAGGTGGACCACGGAGCGGGAGAAGGAGGCGCCGCAGCAGGTCAAGGGAACCCCCCAGCCGGGAGTCTGCAGCGGATCGGCACCAGGAGTGCGCAGAGTCTGGTGAGCCCGCGTGGGGCGAACACGAGTGGCTTGGGTGTGGCCCCCCCGAGGTAAGGAGACCCACCCCGGGGCTGGGCACCCTCCGGGGGTAATAACAACCCAAAAGGGGGTAGGAGGAGATTAAGACCCCCGCCCACGACGGAGGAATTGCCTGGGGCTCCAGCCCCCCCACAACCGTGACCCCACCCCCGGCTGCAGAGCTGCCAGGGGCCCCCGCTCCCCCCAGGAAGCTGAGGAGACAAGCAGGCCCCGTAGGCCACAACCACTCGGTGGCAGACACCGGGGAGCGGGAGTGCCCAGGGAGGGCCTATGACCTGGAGGGAAACACTGCAGAGGTTTCGGCGCCCGTCCCTCGAGCCCCCTTCTGCCCCTGAAATGGCCGCCCAAACGCAACAAGAAGCGACAGATGCAAACTCAGTCTCCAGGGGTATGGCGGCCCTGCTTGATGAAATTAGAGGATTCCGCGCAGATATCACCCTTAGGCTGGACACCCTAGACAAAAAGGTGGACAATATAGAAGACAGGGTGCAGGCACTGGAGAACAATACGTCTTCGAGTGACATTTTCTAGACCCAATTTGACATGCGCCTGTCGGAGCTTGAAAGAAGAGAAGAGAAATGCTCACTAAAAATGGACGACCTGGAAAACAGGGAAAGGCGCTGCAACTTACGTTTCCTAGGCTTCCCGGAACATGATGGTGAAACTCAGGCAGACATTGTCAAGGCAGTCAACGCGGTGGTGGGGGTACTTTTTGACGGAGCTAATACTAACGAACCCACTATAGACAGGGCCCATAGAGCTGGGGCAGCCTCCAGAGGCCCCAGATCCGTCTTGGTCCGCTTCCACTACTTTTCAGAAAAAAGTAGGATCCTTGAACTGGCTCGTAAGAAGGGCCCGGTGGAATGGGAGGGGGCCCAGATCTCGGTATACCAGGACTTGTCGGCCTTCACTCTGGCGAGACGCCGCCTCTGTTCCCCCCTGACGAAAATGCTCCAAGCCAAGGGAGTCCGATACAGGTGGGGGTATCCTTTTTCCCTATCTTTCGAGTTGGAGGGATATAAGTATACCCTGATCACCGAGGATGACATCCAAAGAGTGACGGGCGAACTCCTAGATAGTTCGGGTTTGGAACGGGGAGACCGCGACCGGGAGCGTGCCCCGATGGGCCCAAAAAAGAACAACGCTCCGAAGGAGAGGCGTAGAGTACGAGGCCAAAGGAAATTTAGGAGAGTGGCTCCGGCGTCGCCGGATCCTCATAATGGCTGAAACAAAACACTGGAATCCGATGAAAATTTTATCCACTTGACGTTGCAAAGGGGGGAAGTTGTTAACTTTTACGTTTTTGCATTAATCCCGGAGAGGGGGGGGGCTCGAATGGGTGTTTATAAAGAGGTACCGAGCCCGGAGGGGGGAGACATGGTTGGCCGGTTGTGTGACCTTGGGACGATGCCTCAACACAACCAGGCGATCTGGGGGGAGGGGGGTGGGGGGAGAGATGAGGGGAAGTTGGGACGGTTGGGGTTTTGTTATAGTACGCCAAAGTTTGGGGACTTGATCGCACCCTGGGGACAATTACCAGCCCTCTGTAGGGTGCGGAAACATTTAGGGAGTAACGACGCTTGCATCCTTGAATTCGGAGTTATGTGTTTCAAAACGTGTCCTAATGGATGAGTCACTTCAATCCTTGTCAGTGGGGTCTTTAAACGTTCGGGGGCTCAACTCTCCCACCAAGAGGTCGCTGCTCATGCGGGAATTCACGAGGTCGAAACTACAGTTCCTCTTTGTGCAAGAGACCCACTGGGTTCGGGGGAGGGAGCCCAAGCTCAAGGCTAAAAACATAGATCAGGTATTCTCGGCCTCGACCCAGTCCAAGAAGAGGGGAGTAGCTTTGCTGGTGTCCCCCGAGGCTCACTTTGGGTTTAAGGTTGCACAGACCGACCCCGAGGGTCGGTATCTCATGGTTAAAGGGGATGTGCGGGGACGATTGTTCACCTTGGTCTGCATATACGCCCCAAATGAGTCGCAGGACGTCTTCTGGGAATGCATGAAGGGGACAATAATGGCATTCGCGGAGGGCACCCTCCTGGTGGGAGGGGACTTTAACATGGTGCTGTGTCCCGAAAGGGATAGAAAATCTGTGAACCCTTGCCCCAACATCCGGCTCCACAAAAAATTGGCATCTGCCTTCCAGGAAGTGAATGGGGAATTGGGGTTGTGTGACACGAGTGTACCCAAGCAAGGTCTGAACCCCGATTACACTTTCTACTCCAAGCCTCATGATGTTTTTTCGCGCATAGACTATATTCTGATAGATGCATCTATGCGGGGAGAGATCACCAGCGCTGGTGTGGAAACCGTCCGCTGGACGGACCATGACATGGTCAAGATTAGGATTGGCCTCCCCCCTACCCCTGCAGCCAGCTCCCGGTGGAGTTGTAACGACCTCCTTCTTCACGACAAGGAGACGCGCCAAACCCTCCTGACAGCCATAGAAGATTATTTCTCCCTGAACGACAACGGGGAGGTAGGCACTATGGGAGTATGGGAGGCATTTAAGGCAACTATCAGAGGTACCCTGATTGGCATCGGGGCGGGGAAGAAAAGGGAGAGGGACCGGGAAGAGAGAGACCTGAAAACCAAGATAGAGGCCATACAACCAGGTGGTAAACTGAAAACACAGATGTTTCCTGGGCAGTGGGAGGAATTACAGAAGCTGCGCACTAGATTGGCTCACCTTCAAGTAGGGCAAATGGAAAGGAAGCTCTCTTTTCTGAAACAAAAATATATGGAGAAAGGGGAAAAGGCCGACAAGATACTCGCCTGGAGACTCCGCGAACTTAGGAATAGCAGGAGAGTGAATTCAATCCGCTCTGCGGACGGTAACTCGACTGCAAGGGACTCCAAAATAGCTGAACAATTTAGGCTATATTATGAAAATGTATACTGCTCAGAATACAAGGGGGATGGGATTGACGTTGATAGGTTCCTGGATTCCCTCCCTGTCCCGGGCCTGCTGCCAGACAAAGCCGACACCTTGGAAATCCCCATTTCATCGGAGGAAGTAATTGACACTATCTCCTCCTTGAAAAGTGGTACGGCCCCGGGGGACGACGGCTTCTCAGTTAAATTCTATAAGACCTATAGATCCACACTCGCCCCCTTTCTGGCCAAACTGTTCAACAGCACACTTAGCCAGGGGTCCCTCCCACCCACAATGATGTCAGCCTTAATAGTGGTCTTACCTAAAGAGGGCAAGGACCCAGCCTTATGCCAGTCTTATCGGCCCATATCGCTCCTGAACACTGACGTCAAAATATTGGCGAAACTTCTGGCGAACAGATTGGCAAAATTCCTTCCAACCCTGGTGCATGGAGATCAAGTGGGCTTTATCCCGGGGCGCCAGGGGTCAGACAATATCAGAAAAACCCTCGGCCTTATGCACGAGGCAACCGAGCAGGGAGTGGAGGGGTACCTCCTTTCACTCGACTCAGAAAAAGCCTTCGACCGGGTCGAGTGGGCTTACATGATCAAGGTCCTTAAGAAAATGGGATTGGGAGATAATTTTTGTAGGTGGGTCGCAGCACTATACAACTCGCCCACGGCGAGAGTGTTGGTTAATGGGGGTACGTCCGAGCCCTTTTCCCTTTCCCGAGGCACCCGGCAAGGCTGTCCCCTGTCACCTCTCCTATATGCCTTGGCCATGGAACCCCTGGCTATAGCGGTTAGGAACGACCCGGAAATTGTGGGTATACGGTGTGGTGAGTGCGAGTTTAAGCTCTCCCTATTCGCAGACGACATACTAGGCTACCTGACCAGCATCCAAAAATCCCTACCGAGGCTGTTTGATCTTATGCGCTTATTTGGCTCCTTTTCGGGACTGAGAATAAACACATCCAAATCAAGCATCATGCCAATGGGCCCAGGGGAACAAGAAATTGAGAATAAAACTGACATTCAGGGGGTTAGAATCGAGCGAGAATCCACTAGATATCTGGGCACCATCATCCCCAGGGATCTGTCACAGCTATACCAACGGAATTTCCCTGAAATCCTTGCCCGGGTCACTAGCGATCTCAAAAGATGGGCCCCCCTCACACTCTCCTGGTTGGGACGTATGGTTTCGGTTAAAATGAACATTCTGCCACGCCTTCTCTATCTCTTCTCCGCTCTCCCTGTCGTGATTCCCGAAGCCTTTTTCGAGCTGCTCCAGTCCCGTGTCCTCCACTTCATTTGGAATGGCAAAAGACCCAGGGTTAAAACCTCCACTCTGACCCTCCCAAAATCCCATGGTGGCTTTGGACTCCCCGATTTTAGGCTTTACTATAAAGCAGCCCAGCTCAGGGTGATGTTGGAACACATGCGGGACGATATGCGTACATTTTGGACGTATATCGAAGACATCCACGCACATCCGAGGAAGGTCAGGGACTATCTCTGGGCCCTTCCCAGGTCAATCCCCCCACAACTCAAGACACATCCTACCTTAGCAGTCCTTTGGACGCTGTGGAAACCCAACAAAGCCAATAATTTGATATCTACATGGCCTTCTCCTCTGGCATCACTCTGGGGCCCCCCCATCGATCTGGACATGAGGGGCTTTCGGGACACCCAGGCATGGTCTGACATGGGACTGGAAAGAGTCTCTCAGCTTACACGAGAAGAGGGCTTCATCGAATATGACAGTTTGACGGAGGCTCTGGTGGATAGGCCCCCTACGGTTTTTGAATTTCTGCGGATGAAGGGGATACTTACCCAATCAAGGTGGTCCGAACAGCTTAGTCGCCCCCTGACCCCATTCGAACTTATTCTGGCCAAAAGTAGATCTCGCAAAGGTTCGCTATCTAAGTTCTATAGTGTGCTGATTACAGCGGACCTAGAAGGCAGACAACCCTTCAAGCGCATATGGGAAGAGAGGATGGGCATGTTAATAGATGATCACACCTGGAGTGCGGTTTTTAAGTGCATTTTCACGGGCTCCCTATACACAGCAGCTATGGAACACAACTTTAAAATCCTCCATTCATGGCATCGCCCCCCGGCTCTGTTGTCTAGAATGTACCGGGATGTTTCCCCCCTCTGCCCCAGAGGATGCCACCAACGGGGAACCTGGTTTCATATGTGGTGGAGTTGCCCGTCCATACAGATATACTGGGCGGAGCTTCTTAGCTGGATCAAAGATATCGAGGGTTATTTGCACCCGCTGGAAATCCTACTGGGCTCCCCCACGCCTGAATCGGAGGGGAATGCCTTCCCCAAGGTCATTAGCGCTATGTTGCGGGCAGGGAGACTGGCGCTTGCGCAAAAATGGAAGAGTGTCCTGGCCCCCTCCAAGGAGGAATGGCTCTGCAAGCTTAGGGTGATTTTCAGTTACGAAAAACTCTCGGCAATAGCAAACGATAACATGTCTGATTTTGTCCAAGAATGGACAGCAGTGTTGCTGCACGATGACTGTATTACTATGCGATTGTAGAAGGGTGATCGAACAAATGTTTAAGCCAAAGGTTAAATTGCGCGAATCCCCACGCTCCTTGGGGGGTTGGACTTGCCCCGGCCTACCCGCTTCATAGTATTACCCCACTGTTTCAAGGTTCACGTTTTTTTGTCAAATGCTAAGCAAGTGTTCTTCCCTATGCTCAAGGTATATGCATTATCCCTAAAGTTGGCGCGACAATTGTTTGGGGGGAGGGATGGGGAGGGGGGAATAGGGGTTGGGAGTTAATCAGAAAATGTTCCTGACAATGTGATTACTTCTGCATTTATTGCGGGTGGGATAGGCCAGTTGGCCCACCCTGCTGTGTATGTTGTCAATAAAAACAAAAATTTAAAAAAAAAAAGTGGCTAGCAAAATAAAGTGGGGCAAGTAGCAGAGAGGAGCAAAATGAATAAAACGCTAAGTGGAAAGAAAAGAAAGTACGAGAGCAAGCGAGTGAGTCACGAGAGAGCAAGTGGCTTGGGACGAATGAAGTGAAAGAAAAAAGGTGCAGATGCACAACAAAGTAGGAAGGTGCAAGAGGCATGAAACAAGAGAAGGAGAAACTAACAGTGCAATAGTGCACAATACGACGAAGAGCATGAACGCCAAGAAAGTGTGTATGGAAAGTGCTTGAATGATACCATGCAAGTGAGAAGCCAAGAGGGGGGCAACAAGGTCAGGGTGGTCGCAGCTAGGAAAAGCTAAGAGCCCGGCTTTTTCGAAAAGCCTCTGGTCCTACCCAAAGAAAGGCACATACAAAAAGGAACTGTTAATCAGAAGATATCATACAAATGGTTTTGTGGATATGAATTGAAAGTTAAGAAATCAAAGTGCATCCTGAAAAAAAAATGTTTTTGTGTTTGAACATTGGAAGGGGCCTGAACTTGGCAAAGGGAACCTTGAGTGGCCTGACCAAGTTGAAGACTTGGCATTTTTGTTCTGTAAGAAGGTTTGAAGCGTGGGGAAGGGAACACCAAAATGCTTACAGAAGGAACTGTGTTATAAACTTTCATGTGTTTTGGAACGTGACTAAACTGAAGCTTGGGGATGAGAACCCCAGGGAACATGCAAACTTTGATAACTGCAAGAAGCTTGAGAGGAAGGTCTTAGGAACAGCTCTATTGGTTGAAATTATTTGTGCAAAATTGAGCAAGCAACCCCTGGCACCAACCCTGGATCCCCTTTTTGTTGAACCGCTATTTTTTTTAATCATTTTTGGAAAGACTCCCTATCACATTTTTGTATAGAGCGTGAGGGTAAGCATAGGTTCAGACACAGACTGACTTTTGTTTTGGACTATTCAACGGCGGCCATTAGAAACATCAGTTGAGGGAGTCCCTTTTAGAGTTGTGGCCAGTTAGGCATTATACCAACCCAAGAGCTTTGGTAAATAAAGGTTTTCGAACAAACCCTGTTGAGTCGCAGTCTCTCTAGATACCATGCCCGTTTCACAGTAGATATTGGCATCCTGTCCTTGTCTCATTTGCTGATGCTACTAGTGTTTTCTTGTTAACTGTCAGCTCTGTGTACCTCACTGTACAGTCAGCCTCCGTATTCTTCATAATCCAATGTCCGAAGAACCTTTGAGGCTACTATGAAATAGTCTTGAGTTCTGTGAACAGCTGCTACTCCCCATTTGCTGATTCTTTGGGATTGAGTGTTGGGAAGTATTAAACGCCTGCTTCTTGCATGGGAGACCTGGTTAGCTTGATACCAACAGCTATCAGGATTGACCTCAAGCTCCCAAGGCAAACTGGTGCAATACGAACAAACCGTTATGACATTAACGTTGTGTACATGGGAAGGTGTATAAATAAGCATTAAGACACATCCAAAGATATTTGAAAGCACAATCGATCAGACATTATGTACAAAAAGTTAAAGTTTGCATCCCATTTGAAAGTAAAATGTGTGACACTCTGGGTACTACCTCCTGGTTCCCCAGAAGTAGTGCCTGCCTACCGGGTGGTGCTCGATAGCCAGGAGTTGACTTTAACTCTGGCTCATCAAATCCTAAATCCAAACCCTGTGTCAGCATTGTCCTTGGACTTCATCAGTCTTGCTATGTGCAACTTTGTAATCGGGCTTGAATACTAGCTATAATAGCCTTGTTTCCTCAGTTGTCTCAGAGACCATCTTAAGGAAGTTTTAACATTAGGATCCATAATTAGATACTTCGCCGCATTGCATGCGTCTTCCTTTTCAAGGACATCAAGAGAATGCTGTGTTGTCAAGTCCGGTCCTCAACATCATACACTTCACATGTTTTTTTTCCACTTTGAGAAAATAGTCTACTTGTATGTATCTGTGCCATGTACCTTGGTTGGAATGGCTGTATACTCTGATCAACCTGCCTCACTCCCGTTTTATTGTACCCTATAGCCAATATGGGGACGGCCTAAACCCATGACTTATGAAACTTGGAAGTTACAGGGAAGCATATCTTTAATTGGATGAGTCTAACATAGCCGCCTTATCCCATTTTATGTTTTTTTATCAGAAATTATATATTGAGAAATGTAATACCTTCTCAAGTATGGTATAACATCAACCAATGAGTGCAAGTCAAACCTTGCTTTCTACTCTAATTGAAGGCCAAACATTCTAAGTGGGCAGCTACTATCCAAGCTTAATAAACCACTAAACCCTCAATTCCCTAGAAACACACAGCGTACAATTTCTTAAATGTCAAGAGTAAATTATCACTAGCCAATGGCTAGTGGCAATGGTGCATTTTGGTGCCTGATTTATGGTAATTAACAGCACTAATGACTTTTCATATGTCTTAACAAATTCCCAACACGTTTCTGCCCACTCGTTTTATCTTGCACCTTCTTTAGGGGAAGTATCACGTTGGAGTCCCCCTCCCCACCCTTTTTGCTTTTAAAATAAGCATGTCTCTGTAACTCACTATAATAGGCTCTGACAGCATTATGATTGCAAAGGCTACCTGTTTGTCTTCCCGTGGAATTTTCTTGTTAATTAGGATGACCTGTGCATTTTGCACACAATTCTTGTTGTTTTGTTCCAAATCAGAGACTAGCCAGGACCATGTGAAAAATGATTGCTTAAAATGGGTGATTAAGCAGGCTGCCTCCACTTATTCACAACCTCCTTTCAGATGTCTCATGCTTTGGAATCTTCACAGGATGATTCACAGACTCAAAAGAAACAGTTACAAAAAACCTTTATTGAAAAACTTTTTGGGTTGAGGGAATGGCTGACTGGCCCTAACTCTGCACAAAAATCTGAGGTATCTAGGCACTTAAACTTAAGAACTTGGTTTCAGTGCTTCAGGTTACAGAAAAGGAAGCGCAAGAGGTGAATCGGGGAACGTGCAAAGGTAATGTACATCATATCGCAAAGTGCAAAAGAAAAGTACATGGTGATCACATCCATTGAGCCTGACCCATGTTGCAGGGCGGCAGCAGCACACATACACATACAAAAGTGAAATCAGTGAGCAAATACATGGTGCCTACCTCATGTTGCAAGGCGGCAGCAGCATGCAAAAATAATTAAGGGGTACTATTAGGCATGGAAGAATGGGATTAGGGGAGAGGGGAGCACACCGATGGCAAGAAAGGGGTGTTGGGGGCACACAGCATCTCAGACGACTGGGGAGGCACACACAGCATCATAGGTGACCAGAGAGAGTGGGGGCACACACAGCATCACAGGCGACCAGAGGGCGGGGGCACACACAACATCACAGGCGACCGGGGGGGCGCACAAAGCATCACAGGCAACTGGGGGCCGCACACACAATCGCAGGGGACCGGGGTGTGTGGGGGGCACACACACAAAGCATCGCAGGCGACCATGGGGGTGGGAAGCGTACCTGAATCGGACAGGGACCTTAGGAGTCGCCTTTGGGGAGGGGGCCGACAAAGCCTGCCGGTCCCCAATTGGCTGAATGAAACACTCTGCTGCCAATCAGAAAGCAGGGCAAAAGGAAGGCAGTTCAGACACACTGCAAGGCCACAAAGGAGATGCGGCCATCTTGGAAGTGCCGAATGTAATTGAAGTAAGCAGGCACCAATGGAGGAACCCAGACGGTTTGGAGAAAACAAACAGCTGATTATGATGATGATGAGAACATTACAAGGCAGTGCGGTCCTGTTGCACGGCAAATAAAGTGAATTGCACAATTTTCCGAGGCTTTTCAAATTGTTTTCGCATTTTTATGCAAACTCTTCTAATTACCCCAGATGGTGCAGCAAGAGCATTCGTGTGCCCCTACCTGGAAATGGGGGCCAGCAGCAGGCAGCCCGGCACGGCCACAAGATGGTCAAACAGTTGGCGAGGTAATGAGTTGTGGGCCCTCAAACTCCAGACAGCAGAAGAAGTCTAAAGGGGTTGTTCCCTCAACTGATGTTTCTAAGGGCTGTCAATGTCCCTAAGTCCAAAACCAAAGTCCGTCTGTGCCAAAACCTGTGCTTGCCTTCACTCTTAGAATGTGTTCTGGGGTCTTCTTAAAGAAAAATGGTGGCTCAAAAAGAAATGTAGACCACGACTGGTTTCAGGTGGCCTTGCCATCAAGTGTAGTTCTGCTAGTTTCGGGGAAAAAAGACAGTTCAAGACAAAAAGGGTTTCCCTCGGTACCTTCCACGTAGAGCCCTTGCAGCAAATAAAATTCACAATGTCTTTTGGTTGCCTGGGGTCCCTTCCCCAAGCTTTAATCCTTCCAGTTCCAAACAGAAAGAGACAGTTCGAGTAGGGCTCTCAGGGTTCCCTTACCCAAGTCTAGGCCTCTCCTGCAAAGGTTCAAAATATCTCTGCTGGCCTCCAAGGGTTCCCTTCCCCAAGCTTAGGCTCCTCTGGTCTCAAACAAAAGTTCACACAGTTTCTTCCACAGTGCAGTGTCGAAGACTATCAAACGCAGAGCTTTTGCTCCACCCCGGCGCGAACACTCTGACTTCTAACCCCTCTCCTCCTGCTTTGTAGCTTTTCTTCTGTCTTGTTTTGCTTTCCCCTTTCTTTCCACTTTGCAGTGCACTCCTGCATCTATTTTCTCTTTGCTATGCCTCTTGCACACTCCTCTTGCTTTGTCGTGCCATAGGTACGCTCTTTTCACTTTGCCGTTCACCCTTGCGCCTTCTTGTCTTACTTTCGGGTTGCCTGCATCCTCTCTTCTGCTTTCGGGTCGCTCACACCCTCTCTTTGCTTTCCATGAACCTTCAAATGTACTCTTTCCATTTTTCCAGTCGCTCACACCCGCTCTTCTGCTTTGGGGTCGCTCGCTCCCTCTTTGCTTTCCTTCAATTTTAAATGCACTCTTTCGGGTCGCTAGCGCCCTCTCTTCTGTCTTTTCCTTTTTTTTGCCACTCGCGCACCATGTTTTCCTCGCTTTCCTTTTTCCGTGCCGCTTTCCGCTTTCAAATATCTGCTCCAGATCCATCCACACGCACGCTACTGAGTTTCCCTCTCTCTTGCTACAAAACTCACCCAGATAGCGCAGCGCTGGCGAGCTGTTTCTCTGGGTTCTGTGGACTGAGGTCAGCGTCGCACCACCTGCCCCTCAGATACCCCTGGGACCGGCACACGTCCCAGGGGAACAAGCACTGACCTGGACACAGACAATAATTGGCAACTCGCCTCACTCCGGCTCCATGGAGACACGGCTCCCTCGACACGCTGCAACCCTCCAGCCACACAGGGTCCCTGTCCTGGCTACCGGCTGACCACCGGATTTTCCAGGCATCTCGTACTGCAGCCTCCACGTTTCAACCAGCAACTCCAGCTCGCCCATCTTCTCTGGCAGAACCACACCTTTTATACCCTTACTGGGGGTCAAGTGGAGTCAGCTGTGAAAGGTTAAGGTAAACAGCCTGACCTTGCATTAATCTATCAGTGGGACAGCCTAGTCATGTAATGTGGTAGGCTTCTCTCTGCTATGTCTATGGGTAATCTTCACTGCGCTCAATAGCTTCTTCTTTGTCCCATTACATGTTGGAAATGGGGAGGGGGAAATGGAATGGGATTTGAAATATCCCATAAAATCTGAGGGAGAGGGTTTTGATGTATAACGGGAAAAGGGGGAATACCATATCTCGCCTTTAGGCTTTCTCCTCCCAATCCCCTATGACCACCACTCAGGTGAACCTCTCTCGCTTGTACACCCCCAGCGTCGGGATCCAAAAGCGATGGCCCTTCCCTGTCCACCTGAATGATGGGTCCCGGGGGTGTCGGTGGGAGAATACTGTCAAGTTTTTCAGTGTCCATTTGAGTGGAGAAAGAGAGGCTACCTCTACAAGAGACACTGCGTTGAGTAACTTCCATTTGCACCAGAGCAGACTGTGAACCCATCCTGGTATCAACTTTCTCTCTTATTTGTAGGGTTTGCAAATGTTGAAAGTAGTGGAGTGAATGGTATTCCTCTGTTAAACTGAGCAGAAGCAAACCGACTCGGTTTGACTCGGTATCAATTTTCTTTTGCTACATAGATTGTACTTTCCAACTTATGAATGTAATGATGGTTTTACTATTTCATTAACTTGGTTTAAAATTAATTTTGAATGTGTAGATCTATGTACATCAAAGTAAATGACATTGTATTTTGTCTTTAAGGTACGAGTAGCAGCGAAGTTCATAATTCATGCCCCCCCTGGAGAGTTTAATGAAGTGTTCAATGGTAAGTGATATATGTTCTTTTTCCTTGTTGGTGTCCAATTGGCGCAAGACTGGTGCTGGCCGGCCACCACACTGAGGAGAAACGGCTACTCCCTTCCGACCCCACCCAACATCCCTAATCCACTATTTTATTTATTAGTATTTATTTACATTTTTTAAAGCACTCTGGCAGCCTGGAGGCATTGAGGCGCTGTTACAGGAAATGTGTCTTAGTTACAAGGTACATACATTGCTACAGGTTGCAATCAGTGTAGCAAAGTTAAGAAACAAAGGTACTTTACGGTGTTGTAGTTACATGAGGCATTTAGAGTTACAATCAGCACATTGAGAACCGTGAGAACACAGTCAAGCGGCGATGGCAGGTTCAGACAAACAGCATAGTTTTAATTGCTTTGCGGAAGGCTAGGTGGGAAGCTATTCCTCTAAGGTGGGGTGGTAGGGAGTTCCATTGGGTAGCAGCAATGAAAGGGAAGCTGGAACCTCCGGCCTGTGCCCTCCATACCTTAGGCACTGTTATTCAGTTGGTGTATGGGTTTCTAGTGGGTCTAGCTGTGTGTGGTCTTGTGATTCTTTGTGCTAGGTACAGGGGGCTGTATTGTGGATGCATTTGTGGGCGAGGGCCAGTGTTTTGAAGCTGACCCGCTCTTTGACGGCGAGCTGAATCTACACACCATTCTAAGGTGGCCAAGGCTAGTTTCCTTTTCAGGGCACAGATGTCTTTTCTTGGGCTGGGTTGGCACTGGGAGCATAGCAAGAAAGGAGAAAGGTAGGAGGGTGGGAGAGGCCCCGAACCTGAAAAAGCATGAGCCACTCACTGAACGCCGCCTGCTTGTTCATAGACTGCTGGAAACACCTTGCAAAAAGGGGGATGGTGCCCTCAAACAGTGGATATGGTCCTCAAGAGTGAGTGAGTAAGCCACCTTGAGTACAAACAAGTGATCCCTAGAAATGGGCCAGACCTAACAATGGGGAAGTCATGAAAAATCACTCCAGTGAGGATCAGAGCTAACACAATTGCACCATGAGTCACCAGATTTTTCACATAGCCAGTCTCTTTTCAAGCCTGGTTGCCATGGGGAGGTAAAGCGCTGCCTTGTCTCATAATTGATCGAGTTCTGAGCACTTTGAACTTTCTTTGGGGAACGGGAAGCCCAATTTAACCTTGTAAGAAAAAGTTTTCATGGCTTCATTAGAGGAACTAGATGTACCAGATGCCTGGACAAGATGTGCAACGTAAAAATAAAACTGCAAGCCCATACCTTGAGAGTTGCAAAAGTTTAAGAAAGCTACAA
The DNA here is from genome assembly GCF_040938575.1 of Ambystoma mexicanum. Lineage (NCBI taxonomy): Eukaryota > Metazoa > Chordata > Amphibia > Caudata > Ambystomatidae > Ambystoma > Ambystoma mexicanum. The sequence continues at coordinate 48,775,939 of NC_090936.1, forward strand.
GGAGCTTTGGGACCAGGTTTAAAAGGGATGGTGGTCCAGAGTTGCAGCACGCATAATCCTAGTGCATGACATGCTGTAAAGCTTCAAAATGCAAGCATAGCGCCAATGAGAGTCCTCTGGATTCTCGCAAGCAGCAAAACGGAGGACTGTGGAATAGCTCTTGTGTCACAGATTCTGTGGTCAACTGATGTCAAAAAATAATTGAGCATTAGGAGAGCATTGAGGCTAGCAATTAGAGGGAAGAGATTTACTAAAGACCATAAATTGGTGCTCCTTAGATTCAGAAGACAGTTGTTTGTGGAGTATCACAAAGCCAAAAGGAGACTAAGGTCATGTTCATGTCTGGGAAAGCTGCTGCTTTTACGGGAGGGAGTAACAGGGGTGGTGTGTGTGTGTGATGAATTGCAGGAATTCTCAAAGGGCGCTCTCCCTCCCCCCGCACCTCTTCCTTGTGAGGCTGGGGAGGAAAGCACGCTTCACAACACCCTCCCTAGAGGTCGAGGCAAGTGGGACCTCTGCGGGAGGGACTCTCCCTTTGGGGACAAGGACACCCGTTCCTGCAAGGAACTTCCTAGAAAACATGGCAATATCACCTCTTCAAACTTATCCTGTAAAGAGTTATGCAAAGAAAATATCAATATGTGCTATTGTCAACGGGAACCTGTGAATGTTCCTTTAACTAAGAAATCCCCATTAACTGAGATGAGGAAAATGACCTGTGGAGGAGAAGAGAAGCCATGGGAAACAGAGAGGAAGGACTATGGAACCACACCGGGGATGTCCGACGGCTACGTAGCATATGAAAGGGGAGGAGCCTGGAGACGAGGGAAAGAGAAGCCCTTGAGTTACTAATTAGCTTGCAAGCCAGCACTGAGCTGGATGCAGGATGCTCAGCGTCCTAAACCTTTGAAAGCAGAAACCCGAGAGAGACGCAGAACATCTCACAATGATGAGAAAGAGAGAAGCGAAGGTGGGCGTGCTGCATCCTATAAGATGAAAAATGAATGTGAAGGAGAGTGGTGGCGTGACCACAAGAAATTTGTTTTGGACCTGTACCTATAAATCACGCTGGTACAACTTGAGCAAAATGGAACAAACCGGTAACTGAAATGCCAAAGTACCTTCAAACACAGCATCACAGAGGAAGAGATGTGAAAGAAACATCAGAGGCCAATTTGACAAAGTAGCCCTACGACCAGGAGAGAACAGAGAATCCATACCAGTCACATGTTACAGGGAAGACGGTAGAAAACAGAGGGGGACTGAGAAACCCTTATTTGAATGCTTCAAAATAAGAAACTTTAAGGTTAAAACACAGTGAAACAAATGATAATGATTACAGGAGTAATCATACTCATCCCAGTGAAGATAAAACTTTATTAAGAAAGAAGTAAAGAAGAATTATTATTGGAGAGTTTAGAGTTGTACCAATCAAGGTTGAAGAGTGACCAATAGAAGAGCAAACAAGACGCATTATTCGAATGATCGTACTTGTCCCAGTAAAGGAGAAGAGTATATCAAATTAAGGTCGGGAAGAACAAATAAGAATTATTATTGGGATGACCATACCCGCCCCAGTACAGATGAAGGTACTATAATGTTAAAAGCCAGTGAAGCCAATAAGAATCATTATTGGAATGCTCGTACTAGTCACAGTAAAGGAGAGTCGTATACCTAATTGAAGTGAATGAGAATCGTTACTGTAACGCTCATATTCGTCTCAGTGAGAGGGAGAAAAAGATTGCGTTGATACCCAGAAGGAGGGAATGAGGATCAATATTGGAATGTTCATACTCCGATCAATCGGGAAAGATTAGGGAGAGAAGAGTTGCTAAGGACCAGAGCAAGTATCAAAGGATAGATGTGGCAATATTGGATAACTCTACCAGGGGGAAAAAAGAACCGGTATCATTGATAAAGAAATTCAAAAGGAAAACAAGAAAAGAATGGAAATCTATAACCAAAGAGAAGAGAGCAAAGCCCAAGAAATTACTGAATGAACAATGTGAACTGATAAAAGCAGTCTCCAGAGACTGTTTGAAGATAACCTATTGAACGGAAGTTCGCAAGAAGTGAATCCACCAGGAAAAGGGAGTCATTCTCCTGCCCTTAGTTATTAGGTTAGTGGCTGGGTCAGATAGGGTTAGTTTGGATGGTGGACAGATTCTTTTCAGACTTGCACTGATGACTGACGAGCACCTTAGTTCGTTTTTGTTAGGTAGGGATGCTTCATAGTGTAGGGAAAGATGGACACTTATCCTTTTTCTTTAATAAGCCAGTGAAATGAATGATCAGAGTCGGTGTCCTTCTTCTGACCCGCGAAAGAGCTAGACAGCCCATGGGGTTGAGGGTGTGGGGGTCTGGGTTAGGGACTGTCTTGTCCCATCTACATGCCTTGGCGCCTGAGAGTCTACTTCGGGGTGGCCGTGAAACCAGTTTTGTCCCTGATTGGAAAACTACCGGTTGTTTGAATGTGGCAGATACTTTTCACTGGTAGGCTTGGATTTGCTTCCAGCTCCAAATCTGGATAAGAGGACGTCTTCTGCAGACCTTCTTCAAATTTAAGTTAGAGTCAAGACTCCTACGACGAAGACTTATGCAGTTGATTAGCACCATTCTCTCCAGTCACTTGCCTAGTGAAGCCCTGCTCCTTTGCAAAATCTCAGAAGTCCCTTGTCAGCGCTTCAGCGCTTCAGCCCTTGGACTAGTACAACCAACTACTCTTGATGCCTACTCGAGATTACATGCTCCAATAGCCTTCCGAACTGTCCCCAGCCGTCCCGGTGGACTGACTAGCTCCCTCGTGGATGTAAGAGGATTCAATTCAACACTACAGCTAAGTCAATGCCTAGCCTGGGATACTGAATGGAAACCCTTATTGATATATCTTTATGTCCAGTTCATGCGTTCTGGATGACTACCCCTCTCTTGGAATCCCCCTGACCCCACTGAGCCAAGAAGTAGTTCTGTTTTGCAAGTTAAAAAGGTTTATTTGATAATTTAAACAATAGATATATATATATAGATATATATATATATATCACACTTTATAAAAATGTAATAATTGAATATCACACTGAATCTGAGCAGTAATCAATAATGTATAGTCTGGCACTAGCACACTTGTGAATAGGAACAGAAGAATAAGGTGGTAGGGAATGCTTTATATAAGTTCAGATGGATGTAATGTTGAATGAAAATGCAATACAGAAAATACTCAATATGATTTCAACAAAACAATGTAATCACTTTTCTCTGGCAATCCCCTCCCCCCTTTATGCAATGCAAGGAAATGGAAGGAAAGCACACAGTTCTCAGAAATGCAATCAAATGTAATCCCGTTCACCCCAGCAAGCTTAGACTACAGAAGTTTGAATCACAGGCCCAAAATGCTTTTATATGTGCTGGCAATGAAGTGAGGTTCAGGGTGAGTGGTATCAAGTTAATATTAGTCCAGGCTCACTCTAGCAATGATTCAGGGATGGTTCTTAAGAGGCAAACGAATTTTAGCAAGGAAAGCAAGAACTGCTGTTTTCACACGTGGAGAAATTTGCAAATCGCGGCAAATTCGCGAGTGAGTTTTTTCGCGATTGCGGCGAAAGAGTATGGAATAGGAATGCGGTTCTAGGTTCGTTGAAAAGCCAAGCTCTACTCTGCTGGTCTGGTCTGGGTCTCTGGTTCTGATCAGGTCTGTGGGTCCAGATACAGCGGTCTCCGGTTCAGCTGGTCTCTCTCTGGATACAACACTGCTTCTGGATCTTTCTGCACAGCTTTCTCTGGACCCAGCGCTGATCTGCACGCTGTTAGGTTTGCTGGATGCTGAGGCCCACTGAGAAGAGTTCTCAGTTTGTGGGTTTAGGCCCTTGCTTTGAGTTCTGAATCAAGTTCTTTGGAGTTTTAAAGTCTACGTGTTGAATCTAGTATCTTCTGGATGTTGTGGATGTTGTGTGGTCCGGCAGAGCGCGTTGCAGCAAATGGAATTGAATGTCCCTATCTGTCCTGACTGTCTGCTTTTATGTGTTTTGAAAATGGGTGTGTGTGCAGCATCACTAAACTCTACCCCTCTCCACTTGTCATTGGCCACTTCATCCTCTTCTCCTTGATTGGGGGAATGAAATGAAGTGTCATCATGATGAGGTCTGTTTATGGTACACAGAACCCACCCCTGTCAAATTGCACACAATCTATATTTTGACCCAAAAGACATATTTGCACAGGTACACATTTGTTTAAAATTACATGCACCCATCACATATCACAGGAGGTATACCCTGTCCAAATCTGCTCTTCCTGGGAGCTTGCATTCAGAAATGGCAACATTTGCACTTTTTAACTGGTTTCGTAATATCGGACATTACCCCAAATTTACACACATGTGCGCAAGGAGTATGGACATTACTTGATGAAGTGTCAGATTTTTAACATGCATACATTTTAAGTAATACCCTCTTAACTACTAGTTTGCCCCCAGATCATGCCACCGGTTCTAAAAACCTCTTAAAATGTGGGCAGAAAAATCACAAGAATTAATGTATCATTTAAATAATTATGACAAGTCCGTACTATGAGTTATTCATCTTTTTCTAAAACCATATTCTGGCTACAGGGGTGTGGTTTCCCCCCAGCACAAGGTTGAATTTCTGGTTTTTCCACTTCTGCCAAGCCAGCTTGCTCTCGCAGGCAGTGCTCCTCCCCTTTCCTTCCAGGAGGAAGCCACTTTTTATGGCCCCCATAATAAAACATTTGCCTGAGTCAGGACAGGGCTTTGTTCAATTTCCTGCAGAGCCCAGGTAATTCAATCAGGGAAGTGTCATTTCCCTTTTGGTGGGAGCAGCAAAAGGGCAGCTAGGCCTGGGAACACAGCTGTTGTGCAAGTCTCATCTCCTGTCGGGGGTAGCTGGTGGGCAGAATTCAGTTCCTTAAGCCAGGCCCCAGCTAATGTCACTTTTAGTTACCCAGTTTTCTGCATTCAAATAAAATTAACCATTTTTACATATGCAGCTAGAATGCTGATTCTAAGTTTAAAACTATGACATTAAAACAATTGCAACCTATGTGACACTCAAAAGTAGGTCACTCATTTCTTTTAAACATTTAGATTTTTTAGTGTCTTTCAGTCCAAATTTACTTAAACTGCTGAAATCCACAACTCAGCCAGTCTTGTTATAAACCTTCAAGTCACTTCAGAATATAACTTTAGATTGTATCCCCCTCTCAGTAAGTCTTTCTTTGGCCTGCCTGGGGTTCATTTATTCAGTTTTACACAAAAAAGAAAAAAGTCTGGTGTTGTTTTAAACCGCCGGCTTTCTGATAGTGGTGAGTACTGGTAATGCACCCATTTTTGGGATTTAAGAAAATGAATTCCCCACAATTCTAGGTTGCTTTTGGCAATCGGCATTGCCATTCCCAATGGTTTCAGGCTACTGTGTGGGTAGTCCAATGGTGGTTTTAGGCAGTGCCCTTCTGTGCCCATAACATCGGCAAAAATGAGTGGCAGCCTATTCTTCATGCATTTCCCTGGGCTTTTTCTGGGAAGCTCTGGCCATCATGATGTTTTCAATGCCAGTACTGCACAGTTTTTGAGGTACGGCTTGGATGCATGGGTAAAAACATCCCACATGGACTACCTCACCAGAGACGTAGCTGTCCCGCATTAAAGCCTAAATCCTTGGTGCTTACCAGCTTGTGCCATGCGTTGCTGTCTCCCAAAATTTCAGCTTCCTGGAATCAAGAGAACCTATCTTGGAGCTAATTCTGTGACTGCGACTGGAAGATAGCCTGTCGTCGCCTGCAAAGGGTGACCGTCGCTGGAACTCTCCTTCCTCCATCCCGTGAAGTGTCCTGAAGGGGTTTGCACCGCGAAAGTCTGCATTCTCCATCATCTGGTTTTGCATCTGTAAGTTGGACCGTCTGGAAGAAGTAGTGTAACCTGCTGGGCACCCCTCGCTCGAACAAAGGATGGAAGATTGTGTCGCAAGCAACCCCCAGATGATCCATCGTGTGACATCGATGTTCCAGTCCCCCATAGGATAACATTGGGTGCAAAGCCCTTTGTCACCTAACTCCCTCTTAACTTGCCTTTGGTCGTCGAACCTGGCTCAACTATCCTACCCTTGGGCAAGCCTTTGGACTAGAAGAGAGAGGACAATGTGCCTAATATTGGACAAATATTTATTCTACTTTTGCATAGTTTTGAACTATTTGAAATCACCACCACAAGCCCATTCATCCTTTTAGATGATGCCTTCCCTGAAGAAACCTGTATTTGGACCTGTGACCTTTGGGCACTAGGCCCCATACATCTTGGGGCTGGACTTCTTAGGTGAAGGAGAATTTGGATTGTGTTGGGTCTATTCATTTAACTGCATATGATTACTTACCTGGTTAACTGACTGACTGCATTATAATTGAACCTACTAGTGAATGTATATATTTGTGATTGCTAGTTTTGGTTCTTAGTGTGTTCTTAAAGGCTTAGTAAATAACTGTTTGTATACATACTGTCTTAGCTGATTATCCTATGTTGTTCTATGTAAACTCATTAGGGCCCAGACCCCTCTCACTCACTCCTTAAGATTAAGACTTGACTGCTCTCCCATAGTACATTCATTGGGCTTTAACTAAACTCTTAAGAGACTCCTCGTTCACCATAACTAGGGTAGACCCCTTAAATTATCACCCCAGGGTTGATTTTAGAAATCCATTTTAAAAAGTCGGTTTCCAGCAGTGGTATTAATGTCTTTGGTACCAAGTGTAGTGTCTCTGAAGTAGCAACCAGCATATCTTGGACATTCTTTCATTTACATTAGCTCGCTATAAGTTGAGAACATAATTTCAAACATTACGTTCAGAATCACCATTATTGGAACGCCATTGTAGCTGTAATTTTTCTTGATGATTTATTGTCAGAAAATTGCTCTAAGAAACTATTAAGGAACACTGACAAATTTTCTAAGCACGACGACAGTATTAAGGAAAGTAAATCAAATAGCCTAATTGGTGGATAAATTCACAGAGAATATGGGCAACCCACCGCCTTCTACTACACAAAACCTGACGTGTAGAAGGTTTGCAAAAAAGGACATCGTTTTAACTTTCTAAACATTAGTGATCAAAAGCATCCAAACGGAGATTAAAGTTATTCCTAGAACCATATTATCATATTTGTCTGACTTATTTTTACTAGTGGTGCATTTTAACCTCTTAAAACATGGTATGTTATGTTAAAGGTTCTTATGCCGTGCCCGGTTGCCACCTGCGTGGTCTCTTGGCGGTCTAGCAGATCTGTAATTCAGGGAGGGTGGCGGGTATGTTAGTCGGATTGTGTGGGGGAAAGAGCACGAGAGCTTTGATGTGCTGTTGGCAGCTTTAGATTGGATACACTGGTCACTGAGCGTATGTGTTTTTCAGTTGGTGGCCGCCATGTGGTGTTGGGTGAGATTGTGTTGTTTAATTCGTTGTTGTGGTGTTGTGAAGTATGTGTGGTTTGTGGTGCTGTAGAAGTATAGTTGTGTTCAGTTCAGAGTTTGAGAGGTGTATGCAGAAGTGTGAGTTTTTAGTACGATTTGTTAGTGGCAGGACATTGCCTATGCAGGATGTGAAGGATGACTATCTCACATAACTAGGGAAAAACAAAATATCACAACCTCATACATTTTGGGCTAGTTGTGAAACGAGATTACCTCACACAATTAGGGTAAATGCAGAATTTGACTAGCTCATAGAGTTTGTGAAAATGGGTTTGAAAGCGAGATATAGCTGACCAACACAATTGGCCTAAATGCGGGAAATGGCTGATTAGCATAGGTGGGCTAAATGCAAGATATGGCTGGCTAGCACAATTGGGATAAATGCAATATATGGTTGAGTAGCATAGGTGAGCTAAATGTGAGGTATGACTGACCAGCGCAAAGGGGTCAAGGGCAGCATAAAAGTGATGTGGCTTAGCTCTACACCTTAGCTAAAATGTGTACAAATGTAGGTAGGGTTGTGTGCCATAGAATGAATGATCTTGCCACGCTTACAGTTTAGTTTTGCTTAAACCTAGCTGAAAAACAATGGGGTGCTGTACACAAGAGGGGGAAGGTATAGTGGAACCGAGCAAACTGGCGTGAGGAGCATACAGGATGTAGATGACAGTAAAATAGGAGCCTTTCTCTTCAGTAGCGAATGTAGTTAAATGTTTAACCCAATCTGCCTAATTCAGTGTAATTTTGAACTTCAAACCTTTAATCCTCTTTCTTTTATGTAATCTATGTTGTTGGGTGTTGCATATCATGACTTTGGCCATTTTAATGGCAGTCTGGTGTTTGGAGATCTACATGTGTTGAGAGTTTAGTAGGAGTAGATGATGTAGGGCAAGCTGTCTGTTATTCTTGTGCTGAAGCTTGCAGATAAAAAAGAGCTGTATGTGGTGAGACCTGGCCTGTGTCCACCCGTCTGCGGGGAATATGTCTGATTTCACCATTGTGAGTTTGTGGGGCAAGCCAGTCAGGTTCATGCATGCATGTGTTTTGTTTGCTGTGATGGGTGTTTGGCATGTTGTGTTTCTGTGGAGTGGAGGGATGTGATGTCAGTTAGGAGGGTTCTAGAAGGTTAGTTGGCATTTTCTGTGGCCATGATACCATGGTGTGCTGTCATGAATGCCTTCATCTATCCTGTCAACTAGTGCATATCAAATAACATTAAGAAAGTGACACAATGGGGAAACATTTGACATGTCTTTCCTTTGCATTAACATGACATTGCAGAATTGCAAATCAAATTGTTCGAATGTACGTCGAACTAAACGTTCATCAGATTGGACTGTTGATCGCAGAAAGTTCAAAATACTTTCAAAATGTTAACTGGTAAAGAAAAGGAATCCCTGCTTAGCTGTTCATGTGTAGTCTGTAATTCAGCACCATTTATATTTTGAATATAACAATTCTGCCTCCATTTATCAAACGTATAACTACGTTGAAGTGCAATGTTACATCCAATATTTGTTGGCTTCGTCAGTTTTGAAACGTCATGTGTTCAGTTCTGTTTCATTCTTAGAAAATAATATCTTACAAATCTTATGTGATTTACTGGGGAATATATTTTGTACTTTTGGAGACAGTAAGTTTCAAAACTGCATCTTTCATCAATACCTGAAAATCAGGCTATCAAAAGACCTCACGCTCTATATTTTTAGTACCACTGTGCCTGGAGATGCTTTTTATACAACAGGGTTTAATTTCTCGAAAATATGTGCTTTTCTCTAATCAAACTAAAGGTAGTTCTTTGGTGACCGGGTTGAAGGAAGGGGGTACAATTACTGTTTAGTAACTGTTGTCCTTTCTCCCTAGATGTCCGGCTGCTGCTTAACAATGATAATCTTCTCAGAGAAGGAGCAGCCCAGTAAGTAATGTTTGAATGGTGAGATGACGTGTTGCTTCAGCTAGTTCAAACTTGTGTGCAAGTATGCAGACAATGGAGTTGCAATTAAACCTAAAGGGTCAAGTGTGTGTTTTTTAGCTGAAGTAATTTGTCAATCTGTTCCTTTGTAATACTGCCCTTAATGTGACCTGTTTTGGTGTGCACAGTGGATACCCAAATTTAAATATCTTGGCATTAGATGCCGGGATAGTGATACAGTCCATAGTGTGACGAATCGAGGGAATGTGTCCCTTCTCCCCAAGGTGGAGCGCCCCGCCCTCTGAGGCTAGGGATGTGAGCCTGCTCTGCAGTGCCCTCCCTAGGGTTCGGGAAAAGTGTGACCTCACCAGGAGAGACTCCCCTTTGGGGACAAGCACTCCAGTTCCTGTGAGGAATTCCTTAAGTCATACCCCATGGTGACATACATGGGAATATCAGATGCATGGAACAGTATATAATCCAGAAACCTGATTGAAGAGAAAGCTAAATATACTGTTACCAACAAGAATGAGGATCTGTCCCCTTTCAACAGAAATCTCCATTTAACTGGGAGAAGGAACCTGGAAGAGGACGACCCGCTGAAGCGAGTTGAGCCTGAGCGACGCGTACCGAAGCAGTGGGGGCTCTCTGACAGCGCAACATCTAAGAGGAGAGGAGACGCTGATTCGTGGAACCAGTGACCTTGGAAACTGCTCTGAGTGAGATCAAAGCACCGGCCGGGCCGTGTCCACGCAGAGGGAGCCGATGAGAAGCAGACCGTGGTGGCGTAACCACAACCACTTTGTGGTGCTGAGGCCGTCCACAGAACAATGTCGAAACGACTATGCTGCGAAAGAAGTAAACAGTCCGGATAACTGCAGCGCTACCAGCTTGCACAGAGAGTGGGACACATGAGACATTGAGAAAATAGTCCCTGGAGCTGTTCCCCCACAGAATCCAAGGTAGCGGGGAGAACAAGAGAACTTGGAGACTGCCGGGGATTATTTTGGAATAGCAAGAACTCGTCTCAATAGAATTGACGAGACAGTCAAATTGAAGACCAGGGAGTGGAACTATATTAATGAGCGAGAGCAAATCACAATAAATGCTGGAAGAGATATCAGTAAGCCTGAAATACAAATACTCTGGAAATGGGGAGAGTACTACATATGTTAAGAGGCAGAGACTGTAAACCAGAAGGAGAATCCTATGAAGGGAGGGCAAGAGAGACCCACAAGAGCAAAGATGAGCCAAACAACGCACCCCAAGAGGGGCGGAATGTCCAACCATCAAGAAGGCATATCACAGCTAAGAAAGTGTATCCTACAAAGGCACTTTTTTGTAGAAGAAAAGATAAGAGAAAGAGACAAAGGGGATTCCTGGAAAGACAATCCCTAAAGAGGAGAGAAACCCCACAGAGCTTTTGAAAGAGTTACAAGAACGTATACAGAGGGTGACCAGAGACTATTCGAAATTAACCTACTAATAAGAAGCTTGAAGCCAAGGAGAACATCTTGAGAGAAAAGACAAACGGGAGAAGGGAGACATTCGTCTGACATTATTTTTGTTAGCATAGTAGGGTCATTTGGGATTCGTTTTTGGACAGCAAACCTTTGACTTCCAGATGACAGACGAGCACCATAGTTATTTATATAGGCGGGTACACCCACATAGCAATATGGAAAGTTAGGCCTTTTCTTATCATTTAATAAACATACAAATAGTATGTCAACACTGCGTTTGCATGCTCCTCCTGACCCTCCACAATGGGTAAATATGAATGGTAGCTTCATTTCAACCTATTTACCAGTTTGCCAGTCGCTGGCTGCAGGGGCACTACTTTCCTTGACTTCTGTCTCTCCTTTGGGTTCAGTGTCTGAAATGGCTTAGTATACCATCCCTAGCTCTGCTGACTCTCTTCTGTAACCATTTCAGTTGCTAAAATCTCCAAATCTGTCTTTTTTTCATTTAGTTCTGGACAGATCATTGTCAAATGGTAGATTGTTTCACGTTCATTTGATTTGCAAAACCTACAACATGTTCTTTTGCGTCCAGTTTTCTTGTCTCAACTAGGTATTCTCTAGTGGGGAGAATATTGAGTCTCATTCTCATATATGTTGCTCTTATTCATGGATCTGGAAAATATGTCAGATACATCAGTATCGTGTTTATGGCTTGAATATCAGTCGGACAAGTAATCGTTTCTGGAATACCTTGTAATCTCTCTGCACGTCCTTATCCAGTCATTCCTCATTATTTTATTTTTTTGCATTTTGAGGTCGTTCTACAAGTGTTTCTAGTGAGATGTCTTCAGCTTCCATTAGATTGAATAGACCTTTTTCCATGATTTTAAGACAGTCATTCAATGCTGTTTCTTGTTCTCTTAGAATATCTATTGCAGGTATTCTGTCTTTTGAAAGCATTTTGCGTAGAATGTTTAGTTGTTTCCAATTTACAACGGATGCCATGGACTGAGTTGCGATTTCATGGCGTATTCTGACCATCGGATATGAAGCTGGTAATCGCAGTATCTTTCACTAGAAAGCGCCCTCTAGTCTTACCCACGTAATTTCTTGTATGTGTAGCATTGCCTCGCTTCCATATGTCATCGAGGGTGAAACTTTGTTTACAGTATGCAAGTATAGGTTTCATTGAAAACTTTCCATATTGTCGCTGTATTATACAACCTTGTCTTGCTAATGTTTGTGTCTTTGCCTCCAGATTTATTATCCATTGTTTCTCCGTTAATTACTTGTTTATGGTTATTCCCCGATATTTATATGTGGTGACTTCGTCAAGTTTATTTCCATTGATTGATATATTCAGAGGTTTTGCTTTCTGGAATGGAAGTTTTGTCACTTTGGTCTTTTCACTATTTATCGTCAGTTCGTTTTTTTCCAAATATAAACTCAGTATTTGTAGACTTTTCTGTAATCCCGCAGGTGTCTTATCCATTAATATGATGTCATCCGCATACAACATTATTGGAATCGGGATTGAATTTATTTTTGGCGGATTCAGTGTTTCATTTTTGGTTCCTTCTATATCTGCTGTGTATAAATTATATAATGTGGCTGCTAGTGGACATCCCTGTTTCAAGCCGTTGCTAGTTTCAATGTTTGAAGTGGTATTGCCATTTTCTGTCATTCTTACTGTTATCATGGTATTTGTATACAATTGCTTGATTGGTTCCACTAATTCCACCGGGCACTGCCATGTTCTTAGTTTCCTCCATAGCTTTTGTCTGGGTGTTGAGTCGAACGCCATATGGAGGTCTACAAATACTGCATATATGTTGGTTTTCTTTTTTAATGCTTCTTGTTTAATTAAGTTTAACAGTAATAGATTCACATTTGTTCCTATGTTTGTGGTAAATCCTGTTTGCCTAACCGCAAATCGGTTATTTTCTGTAGCCCAATTTTTCAGCCTTTTTTTGCAAGAGCGATGCAAGTAATTTGCCTAAGGCGTTCAATAGCGCTATTGGTCTAAAGTTCCGTGGGTCTTCTATTGGGCCTTGTTTGTACAGTGGTATTATTGTTGCTTGTTTCCAGGACTGTGGAATTTGATTTGTTGTATTTATTGCTTTGAGAATGGACTCCATTATACTCGCCCAGAGTTCTGGCTCTCTTCTGATTATTTCGTTTGATAGACCTTCAGGCCCTGGTGCACGCAAGGTGTTCAATTTCGTTATCAACTCTAGTATTTCTTGTTTTTCATATTTTATTTGCCATCGGATTGAGACTTGCTGTTTTTCTTCCTCTGTGTCCTTATTACGCTTAGCGTATATCGTAGAGAAGTGCTTGATCCTTTGCTCTTCGTTCACATTAGTTGTCATGTCTTGTTGTTTCCTAGCATTGTTATTTAGTAAATTCCAAAGCTCCCATGGGTTATGTGTTTTATAGGTATCCATTATTGCCTCAGCATCTTTTTGTAACATAATATGAATGTGTAATTTTTTTCCAATTCACATATGTTTCTTTCTTCGCTCGTAGTTTTCTGATGCCTTTTCTCATCTCCTTTTTCTTTTCTACTAACTCAGCATTATAAACATGTGAATGTAATTTCATTTCATTGTTTTTTTTTCCCAAGATGCGATTTTAACAAAAAATTGTTATTCAATATATCTTCATTCGTTGTTAATGGGTGTTGAAGATTGTTTTCAAATGATTGTATTTCTTTTTTGTTTATTCGTATCCTAAAGATTTTACCTGTGGTTTCCAAAGGTATGCATTAACTCGGCTTTCTCAGCTCCGATATACCATCACCTTCTGCTCTTTATATCTTTTATTGAGTTCAATTCTTCTGGTAGGTAAATATAGTCAATCACTGCCAAAGAATTTCCTCTTCCCCATGTTTTTATGATTTTTCCTTCACAATCTCGTGGTTGTTTTAATAGCGATAACTTTCTGATATTTATTTCTTTTTGCCACCTCTTTGCTCTCATAGTTCGTCGTCTTTTGCTAACACACCTTTCTCTCTATATAGGTGTATGTTCAAATCTCCACATATGATAAATCCTACATTTGCATGTTTCGATCTTGTTTCATCCACGTTTAAGAAGATTCCATCCAAAAAAGTATTGTCATTTATTGTCGCCGGATTCCAATATACGTTCATTAATGAGATGGCCTGTCCCGGTTTAGCTTGCCTGGAATTCTTTGACCACCTTCTTGCACAGTTAATATATTCTGAGTGCAATGATTGATGTTGGTGCAAGACCCTATTCCCCAGTTTGGGACTATTTTTTCTCAATGCTAACAAACCTGAAGAGGGTCTTCCTTGAATTCCTTTGGAGGCTGGGTTTATTGTAATAAAGCCGTCACATGCTGGTGTTTCTCTGAGCCACGTTTCTTGTAGACATATAAAATTGGATTTTTCAAGTTCTTTTTTCGATTGTTCAAACAGATGTTTGCTTCCTCTAGTATTCCATGTAATAATCGACCATGTCGTGCCGATTTTCTTTGGTTGTTATGGTTCCCTTATTTCATCACATGATTCTTCAGATTTGAAGCTATCGTAAATGATTTGAAATGGGTAAATTTCATCATCCCTTTGTTTTTTAAATTCCGAATTTGTAGAGTACGATTTCTCAGTTGATAGTGATTTCGTCAATTTCTCTTTATTCTCCTCTGCTGTTTGTATTTTCATAAATTGTTCCCTGAAGTCCCTATAATTAAGTGCAGTAACCCTTCCTTATGAAAACCGATGCAGGAATCTTTGCTAGACTCCAGCAGAGCAATAGTATGGTGCATTAAAGAAGCTGCATTCGGAACAGGCAGGACTACAGTCGGTGCTCCAGCTATGATTTGGAGGTGGGAGTATTTTACGCATGCATTTTTAAATTGGAGAGTAAATGCAATTTCAAGAGAGTAAAAATGAGTTTTCTCCCCTGCAAGAGAGTAAAACTTATCCAACACATACTATCGAATAATATATTTTAAAGCACAATATGCAGAGAGGTGATGGAAGTGTTTTTTTGAAAGGAACAGCTTTTAAAGTTTTACTGCGTTTCTTCAAGTGTTAAGAATTGAAACACAATGGATACAGGAGAATAATTCAGAGGTTCTCGTAAAAGGATACAGACTGGTAGCAATAAAGGATACACTCGAAGACTTCTTCACCGGAAGATGTCAGAGGTAGGGCGCAGTGTATCAAAAGAGAACCTTCTTACTAATGTCACCCTCTGACTAGTAGAATCCACAGTCAGATAGAGCTATTAGTGGGAAGGGCGTGAGTGGACCAAGATTCACCAGGCTGTTGATAAAGAGGAACGAATTTAGAATGATGATTGAAATTGAAGGACAATAAGAACCTATGTTGAACACACTAACCTGGAGGTGTAGCCAAGGAAACCTGGATGTGTAGCCAAGGAAGTCTCAAGAAGTCCGAAGAATCCAAGGAAACAACGGCAAGGAAAGGGTAGTGAGGGATCTAACCCGAGCGGAATGAGGGCAGCACTAGAGACGGGTTGGTGCACACACAGGAAAGCGTCCATAGTCCAGTGCACGTGTAGAAGGAGGGTATTAGAATCTTGATCCAGGAGGTAAAAGTCCTTAATACAGTAGAAGTTCGATGAACGCAGAATCTTGGTAGATAAGGCAGAGCCGTAATCTGCAGGGTGTTGATGCTGCCGGGTAGACAGCCGAAGTCTCTATACAGCAATAGGAAGCTGCGGTGTGGAGCAACAATGCGGTAAGCTTCTAATAGAAATACCAGGAAGATGTTGCGGGTGAATGG
This sequence comes from Ambystoma mexicanum, assembly GCF_040938575.1. Taxonomy (NCBI): domain Eukaryota; kingdom Metazoa; phylum Chordata; class Amphibia; order Caudata; family Ambystomatidae; genus Ambystoma; species Ambystoma mexicanum. The sequence continues at coordinate 48,791,557 of NC_090936.1, forward strand.
TGGGACTCCGATTGAATGAGGAGTGGAGAACCGCGTACGAGCGCGGAGGAAACATTCAGTTCAAGAAAAGTTGGAAGTTGCCGGGAAATGCGTCGGAACGCGGGATGGCAACCGTATTTTAGGCAATAGAAGAAAAGACGTCTGCGAAAGGCAGCAGTAAGCTCCGGAATGCGAAATGAACAACAAACTATCAGAAGCGTGGTTGCAAGACTTCCGCTTCGTTAAATGGTGTCAACTGACGTGCGTAGGACACACGTTAACGTAACGTCATCGCGTTGGTCATGTGATCCATGCATTTGGATTAGCGCCTCCCAGATAACTTCCATTGAGTGTAGAACGGTCTAGCCGTTCTCAAGGCTGAGGAAGCCGGAAAACAGGAATTTTTGGGTTTCACAACGGAGCCAGCTGGAGAGGACGGAGAGGTAGGCATGACATCAAGTACATTTTTCTAAACAAACACAGTAAAACTTTAACACTGCCAGTTTCAGGGAAAGGCTTCCCTCATCTCTCTGCCTAACAAAATGCAAGTGCGCACATCCAGGGGCTGAGAAGTCAGCTTCCTCAAACAATGTCTTAAGCAGACCCTCACCAAATTGCAACATGGGCCCATTCACTGGCGCCCCCGGAACTCCCACAATATGAATACTATTCCAGCGAGAACGCAATACCAAATCCTTGCAGTTTGATCTAACAGCGGTAAGATCCTTTGTGACCCCTTTTAGTAGCTGATCATGAGAAAGGACTGTATCATCAAGGTGCCCCATTCTCGTCTGTCTCTGTAATGCACCCACACTCCTTACCCATTCTAGCCTTCTGCCATAAGGGGTTCCATCCCCGCAGGCGCCGCCATTGCACATGCCGGGCAATCTCTGCAGCAGATGCAGTAGGCACCTCCCTGCAAGGAGTGCTAGCAAAGAAATCAATCAGCCCACGTTTGTTGGCAGCCCCCTTCGTCATTCTCCAACACGCAATGTGCTCGGGTAATGACAGCACCCCACCAAGTATTCCAGCAGCTAGGATGTCGAGGCGCACCCAGTAGGTCAGAATCTGCACCGCATCACGCAAATCCAGCCAGGCACCCTCTATCCCTGTCGGATCCAGTTCACAATCCCCTACCTGTACCTACAGCCAAGTGCTGTACCGCCAGGAGCAGTATATCAAACCCATAATATAAAGGTTACAGTCTTCCCCACTTCCCCCACAAACAGCAATTCCTGTCCTTCAAGTGACATGCCAGGAGCAATTCAGCTACATCTATGGGCAGAGATCAAAACCTCTCAATAATAACCACTGCAGGCCTGGGCTCAAAATAAGTAATTTAGCCAAAACACTGTACCTCCAGCCTCACCCCAGAGCACCTCCAATCATGTGGCAAATCAAGGGCCAAGATCACACCTGCATGGCCTCTCGCTCCCACGGGCTTCAGATCTCATCGCCTGGAGTAGGCTGCAGCGTACCAGGCCCCTCGAGCACTGATAAATGACTGGTGCTCCCTGCCGGCGGCCTCCCAACAGAGTGCAGCATAGGATCTCCTCGGGGAACGAAGAAGGCACGTCCCCGCCGTAGCAAGCCCACTTGTTAGGATAGGTAGTTGCTATGACAAGTATTAGTTTAATATTGTATCCATTACATTTTAGATGTTATATGTTTTAACACATTGCTGAAGTTACATGCTTCCTATCACTCTTGGTTACATTAGAACTTAGGCACAGTTATTGTTGAGTGCTCTAGGTTCTGGAGTGTGAGGGAGAAGGAACTAAAGGAGGACGGTTGTGCAGCTTCCGGCTGGGGGTCGTTTCAATTATATAACCTTACTTGAATAAAGGTATTAACGAATAAACTAAGTCTCCGCCTGCCTTCCTTGCATCCTAACACCACTCCACACTCAGGCCTCAGCACTGCTGTCTTTTTGTCACGAAATGAATAAGCCAATGCAGGATTTATGGGCAACAGGATAGCCTAGTGTATGAAACATGTTGGGCAATATGGTAATGGCTGGAGAGAAGCTCAAGAGCAGGGGAGTCTGGTGAGCTCTCCAAAAAGGCGATGGCAAACATTGCTGGGACTTGGTAACAACATTGCGATTTTGCTAGTAAATACTACGGAAAGACGAGATTGTATTAAAGGCACGGGGTTCCAAGCTTTGCACAGTAGAATAAAATAACATCAGCTCTTGGGGTCCTACACACTCCAGGGATTTCATACAGATTTGTGTTCAAGTCTTTTCACCACAGGTGTTCAAAAAGCTTTTGTGTGCCAACTAAGAACAAGAATTATAGTGCAGGAACTAAAGGGTCCCCACTTCGGCAAGACACCTTTTAGTTCCGGCACTATAATTCTATGTAGTGTATTCTTATCCATTTAAAAATGTTTGATAACGCACCTCTGTGTACTGCTCTAGTTTGCTGGCGCTTCGTGTTTGTTTTAACCAACAATGTTTTTGTGGGTAATAATGCCAACTAACTGTGTGGGATGTTATGCAATTTGTAAAGGCACTTGATTGAAAATGTATTCTATTGGCAAAACTCCTGCGGCTGAACCTACCACATCTCTTGCAACCTTTTTCGTGTGCAACCAGTGCTATCGTGTGTGTGTGTGTGTGTGTGTGTGTGTGTGTGCGTGGGGGGGGGGGTGGGGAGGGGAGGAGGGGCCCGGAGGGAGGTTTTGCTGTCTCTGCATTAGTTTTGCTCCAAGGCAGAGATGGCATCTAATAGCTACTTGGTGACTGAAACACACATGTTTGGATTCTACCACCTGCTTCCTTATTTGACCTACAAATGTGTGATCCTGGACCATTCCTTCCTTTAACACCCAATAGAGAGTGCTTAAAACAGACTGCAGCGCAATACATTGGCCTATTCTGTTCAGCCTGAAAACCCCTAGATGCATTCACATTGTCCTGTTTGGCTGTTCCTCTCTGCCGCGCATAGAGTGGAGTTGTCATGGTTTGAATGTCTCTCTGACGTTACTCACCGAGCATGCATGTATTCAAAGAGAGCCACCTGCCAGGAGTTTTACATCTTCCCACGATCCCCTTGTAGCTGACCTGTAAAATGCCTTTCGCGTGCTTGGATTAGGCCAGCAGTATAGGTGGACTTCTCCATTGGCTGACTTTTCTAAAATGTTGTAGTTTTGAGCCCCTCTGTTACTTGCCTGTAACCCACTGCAGTAGAAATTTATTTCATACTGCAGTGCCATCTACTGGCAGAAAGAGGACTTTTTTAAAATAAAGAATTACAGTGACAATCCTGTGTAAACGGTACGCATTTAAAAGTGAAATGTGGCGTACTGGCAAGAATTCAATGCGTAAAAGGGCCCTATACGCCCCTTATCTGGAGGGCTGACTACAGTACGTGAGGCTGAATGAGCATAGCGAATGCCGGGGGAATGAATGGGCAAAGCTGCTGAGAGGCGGCTTGTGACAGGCAAAATCCCGAAGAGCAGAGGGAGGGAAAATGGGAATGGTGGGTAAAAAAGATGGCAACAGGTAGAGACTAGTGCATGTCGAGGCTGAAGGGAAAACTGAGGGGCAACAAAGCAGTAGACTGGAAACCTATGGAGTACCTTTTTACAATTTTTTTAAGCTATTCAAGGTTTACATTATTTGTTTATTTTGCTGTATTTGATTTTATGAATTTGTTTTGCACTGCCCCATGAAGCTGTTCTTTTGGTGTATGCTATATTGTGCAATACACAAGGGTCCTTCCCCTTTGGATCAGAACTTTCTAGTAGGAGTCCGTGTTGAGCATATAAACGTCAGTTCTTTTTTGCCGTCTGCAAAGTCCTTTTGACCTCTGGAGAGGAGAACCTCTTTACATCATGGAGTTATGGCTTCCTTCTTGATTGCCTACGCTTCTCTCACCTCTGCTCGTTAGCTTGTAAGTGCCACATTCCACTACAGCTAGCCTACACATTGCACGCAATATCGGACGGAGCATTTTCTAAAGCAGATGCCCACAGTGTTTGCATAACCTGCCTTCATAACTGTTAGGAAAGTTTTACTGTTAGGAAAGTTTTTCTGAAGTCCAGCTAAGGGCTTAGTAAAACCATTCAACTGAGACAGTGCAAGACTACACTCTTAGTATAAGGCGGTACTACCCCCTGAGTATATGGTAGCATAGACCGAGCAGCCAGGCTTACCTTAGGAGATATAGAGAGGGTGGTAACTTGGTACAAAGAAATTGTAGCATACATTTGCTCCAAAGTAACACTGAAACACTATGCATTGTAAAAATAAATGATTTATTTAAATACGAGTAGTCTAAAATGAATCTTGGGCAAAGAAGTACCATCACATTATAAAAAAACACAATTATAAAAACACAACACCATGCTTTAAAGTACACCAACCAAAGCATAGACCTTGTTCAGAAAACCTAACAGTAATTCTAGGGAAGCCAGACCTCCTCATACACATTTAGTATAGCCTACACCTATTCATGGGGAGTAAAACCATACGTTACTTTCTGATTACTTTCAGTAATACAAGGCGAGTAGACACTGTCAGTTAATGCAGAGAAACTCAGCCAAGAAATCACATAATCCACCGACCCTGTTAAAAGGATACTTTTCTGAATAGCGGAACACAGATTCACGGAACAGTATATACCTATAACTACATTAATGATAACCCAGTTATACTAGGTGAGTGCAATCTTTTGGTGTTATATTCGATTAGTTACTTTTCAGTGCAGTGGAACACAGATTAAGTTCAGCAAGAACTAATTTGCGATTGCACCAGGCAGACCAAGGTCAGCTACACCTAAAAACACTTTTTAAGAATGTCACACAGCTATTCTAAGCAGGTAAAACATAATGTAATATACTATTACAGTTGCTTTTCATATCTGTGGAACACAGATTGAGGTAAGAACTCTAACTTATTTTAGGATGGCACACAGCTAATTCAAGGTAAGTAAAAACCTATATACTTTTTAAAGGAGCTATCAGCAACATAAATGTGGGTATGAACCGAAGACTGTTTAGCATCTGTATAAAACGGACCAGGGAAAGCAAAACCCAATGTTACACTTTATGAATGATTCAATGTTATTCTGGGTAGGTAAAACCTAGGGCAGACTTATTCTAAACAGGCTATACAGCAAGTTAGTGGCAGCAAGGGGAACGTATACACCTATTCCTTGAAAAAAATAGTTAGTGAAGCCAACAGCATTACTTTTGGAAAAGAGGCATAACCAAATCACAGGTGAGTAAAATAACCTTGCATATACTTTTCAGAATGGCACACCATGCATTCAAGGTAAGTAAGAACTTTTGTAACTGCTCACTCTAAGTTAGTTACCAACTAACTCTTTCACAAGTAAGTCATTTTCAAACACTTGTTATTCTTTTCAAGACAGAATCCTTTACTTATCCAGTCCTTCCCTAGTCAATTGCATGAGTTCACTCAGAGGCAGAAGAGGGACCTTAGTGGTCTAGGTGCCAGCTGTAGACAGGGTGAGATAGGGTTCTGTTGCAGCAAAAGTCAGAGTTCCTGTGGAAGTCTGGTTGTCTTGAAAGTTAGTTAGGGTCCAGGGACTTCAGAGAAGACACCCTAGGAGGATTCCAGCAGTGGGCCTGAGTGAACTGGATGAGAGGACTCAATCCCAGAAAACACCCCAAAAGCTTAACAGAAATCACACATGCTTAATTAAGTAAATACCACAGCCAACGCAGTACCTTTGCACGAAAGCAGAGTTTCAGCAAGAAGACTTCAGGATCTGCAGCCAAAAACCTGGTTGATGAATTCCTTTGTTATGAAGACGGAAGACAGGACTTTGGAAGGGATTTTACAGCAAGGATCACGGGGAAGGCTTCAGGCAAGAGTTTCTTCCAGCTGGATGCAGCTCTGTAGTTTTGGCACCCTTTTCAGGAGCCAGGGAGACGACTGAATATCACTGGTAAGATTCTCATCGCTTGCAAGGTCTAGCACTCTGTTGAGGCGGACTTCTTTGGGCTTTTTTCATGTCTATGGCGATCCTGCATGATGCCACCAAAGTTTCAGCTCGATTCGGAAGACCGTGCACTGCACACTGGCTCGAGGTTGTAGCGTATTTGGGTATTGCAGCCCTGGAAGGTCTCAGCATGATGTGGGAGGGCTCAAAATGCAGGCCCTCTTGAGTCTAGTGGATCCCACCAGGCTCTGGGCCGACCTTTTTCGGGATCCCAAGGTCAATTGGAAGGAATGGTAACAGCAGGCTCTGGTTACACAGCAGTCTCTCTGGTCAGTGGAAATCACTACAACCATAGTTTCTTCATCTTCCTCTTTGGTTTCAGCTCCAATGGTCGACATGTCAGCAGCTTCCAGGTTCGGAGTTTTTATCAGGATCTACAGCACAACCTCTGCATTCTCTCTCCGCCACAGGGAGTTGTTTCCTTTCAGCTAGGTGGAAGACAAAGAGCTGCAGCGTTTTGGACTCCTTCCCTCGCTTCCTGCCTTTCCAGACACACTGGGGCCTGGGCGGGGAATCAACCTGATTCCCACGGAGACAAAACAGCCACTGCGGTTGTTCCTGCCCAGAATGGCAGGGGAAGACTTCAGAAAAAGCAAGCAGACAAGAAATGGCGAAAAAAAGAGGAACTCATCATTTTAGAAAAATGGTGGCCCTTCTGTGCATTATCGAGGCTGAATTAACAGACTGCGAGTAATAAAGACCAAAAGTCATAAAGGTAAAACCACTACCACCAGCCATTAATGTAAATCGTGCAACTGTAACAAAAGGTTACCAGGTAAGTGAGAAAAGTGATACCTTGTATCCCCCCAGCACTGCACATAAGGTGGGGGGGTGCTGGCTCACTATGTAAAATGTAAAGGGGGATGAAAATCCCTCTTTACCACTTGGGAACTGTAGTTCACCCAAGTACATGAAAGCAAAATTAACAAGGTACCCCATAGGGGCAACCCAACCTAAGCCCAAAATTTAAAGGGACCTATAACTTCACCAATACACTCTGGAGAGACATAAAGAGGACACCCATAAAAAGAGTAAAAGACTAGGTGAGAAGGGAAACAATTCCCCTTCACCCAGGGCAAGCTAAAATAGTTACCTATACAAAGCAAAATGTTCTGGTGTTGATACAGGTCAGGAAGATTTATCATTGATATGAAAATCTTACCTACCAGTAACTGCTGCCCTGTTTGCTTCTACCTCTTGAAATCAATTCAAGATTCTCAACATAGCAGAAAATACCATTGAGTGTTGTAGTACACCAGAGGGTGTGCATGGTCTGGTCTAGTTTGGTTTACGTCTGCATCCGCTGACTCCACTTTCACCAGACAGCCTGTTATAGGGCTCCCACTGACTTTGTGCATGTGTCAGAGCACGCCATACTGTAACGCAAACTTCCAAAGACCTCTGTTCCTTTGTTTCTGAATGAATCTTCAATAAGGATTGATCAAGTTCATGCTAGATTGCTCCTTTCATCTTCTGGTAACTACCAGTCCATTGGTAGGTATGGAGCAATAATTGCAAGATTATTGTGTGAAAGGAGGATAGCACAGGGCGAATGTGCTGGTCTTGGAAGCAAGACCATGCAGAGCAACAGTTTCGAATCACGGATCCGCGCTTAGAAACCGAACTCTGGTATTAAGCGCATAGTAAAAAAAAAATAAGAAGACAAATGTGTCATCAACGCCTATTCAACCAACATCATTGGTTATTGTCTTAGCAAATAAGGTTTAAAGCAAGGTACCAGCACCCGTTTTCTCAGGTCAGATGAACAAGGTGAAAACTATTGTTGTGTTTAAGAATCCAACACACGTTTGAAGCAATCCAATGGAGAAGTAATCCTCTTAAGGTAGCATACTGCAACTTTATGGCTGAATCGTTAAAACTTTAATGAAAACTATTCTCAAGATCCTGTAATTCAGTTGGAAACCTTGACAAAGCCAGAATTGTATTTGCTACCAGGGCTCATTTTGGTTTTGTTTTAATGTGTTTTGTGACCTCAACTTGAAGATAAAGCAATCAGTGACTTGACGTAGCAATTCTTCATGCGCGTGTTCTTTTGTGTCCGTCACTGGCTCAATGTTATTGGATTTATTCTTTGTCCTGGCTTTTGCCTTGTCTTGGTTGAAAAACAAGTGCTCTTTTTGTAGAGGCTTAGTTTGTGGCAGCTAACCGGCATGAGTGCATCTATCCTCTTTTTACTGCTTTATTGACTCAGCCTTACCGAATTCAGGACACAGACACTGGACCAAGACGTTGGATTTATTATTGTACCAGCACATTACTATTGCAACACCATTTTGCAGTAGCACCTGGAGCGTTCCAAGTGCTAAAAGGAATTACCAATAACGATCTGAACCCAAAAGAACTGACGGACTCAAAGAATATGGCAAAATACTAGTTCACACACTCGTACTAATAATTTGATTATGCAAAGGCTTTATATCTCAATGTATGTCGGCTAGGACCTCATCCTACGTGGCATACTTTAAAAACCTATTGCCGGGAGGGATTGGTTAGGGGAACATATGTACCTATATATCATTTAGGTGCTAGTAACATTATGGATGCCCCTTATCTGGTAGACCTGCTTTGAACTACCTCTAAATACATATAATACAGATTATAGCAGAATAACAGCAGCAGATTGTCTTCTGCAACAATGTAGAACACACTGCTACAAAGACCGTTGTGATTTGTTGGTATTCTCTCCCAACCTTGGACTTTCGGCTCGTTAGCAGAACGTGAGCAAAATGAAACCCAGGTGCAGAGTGCAAAGTCAGACTAGTACCCACTTGCCCAATGAGTCCATTTCTCATCGACCAGGCCCTCAGCCAAGGCCTCTTCTTTGTAGTTGACCTTGCGGACTGTTCTGTTCTCTGGGACGTTTAAGGAAGTGTAGGTACACCACTATCTTTGTCTGGAGCTTAATGAACAGACTGTATTCTCTTGTTCTGAATCACATGTAAGGAGACCAATATTTTGTCCATTTTCGACCTTTTATTTAGTGCTATTTAAATAAATTAGGCTGGATGGCATTACTCCTCTTTGCCTCTGGAGACTTGGTGAAGGAAGCCCAACCGGTATCCGGGATCCCAAGTGGTGCTGTTTACCCAGCGCTGAAACCGCAAAGTGCCGCTGATCCAAAAAGAGCCTGTAGCTGCCGGCGCCATCCAAATCACTGCCGCAGTAGCCCTCCAGACGTCCTCCCTCTTGTTCCCGTGACTGAGGCTCAGGAACCCAGGGTCTGCATTGCTGCAACAGGACAGAATCCAGCTGGACCACTGTTCTTCAGACCAGAGGCACCGTTTAGACTTGGGTTGCTTACCTCATGGTCTTTTTGGCTGTGCTCTTCTCAGTTAGATTTGCACTGGCTGCTTTTGAGAGTTGATTCCAGCTCTCCTTTTCACTGTAACCACCACTTCTTCAAAGTGATTTTGATTTTACATATCATCTCTTAAAGAAGCCCATTTAAACATTCACAGATAACATTACATGATAGTCATAAGAAAATGTATGCTTTATGCCCAATAAAAGAGTAACCTGCTCAAATAGTTCATTTATAAAATGCAGTCTATTATCAGACCGCAGGACTACACTCCCACCCCATTTTGGAAATACCTCGCATACGAGAATACCCAATCTTGGAAATGCTTCACGTACTAGAAACCTGGCAGCACATCTGGCATCGGGGTGTGCACATGGACCTGCTTAATCCATCCGGAAAAGGGATATTCTCCAAAACACAACACACAATCAATCACTCAATCCTTCTTGACCGCCTCCACTCCCTAGTAATTCGTGGAACCACCCTCAAATGCATAGCGTCCTTCCTCAAAAAGAGGAATCAAATAACTCTACTGTCAACATATTCCTCCCAACGCCGACCAGTCAAAACCGGAGTTCCACAAGGAGCAAGCCTATCGGCCCTCCTGTTCAATCTCTACATGGCAACCCTCCCACGAATAATTTGCATGCACAACATCCTGTGCTACAACTATGCCGATGACCCACAGCTAATTCTGAAACCCCTGAACTCAAACCCCAACTGCCGACCTGACCTCGCTTCCTGCCTTCTCGACATAGAGCTCTGGATGACCACAAACCACCACTTACTAAACCCATTCAAAACCGAAATTATGGTATGTGTCAACACCAAACTTCTTCCACACCCACTTCCCTGGCCATCGGCCATGGGCAACTCACTGACCCCCTCTAAATCAGTAAAAAACCTTGGATGCGTCCTAGATTCTGACCTAACACTCTCGCGCCAAGTCAACAACATCTCAAAGTCCTGTCACTACCACCTTAAGACTCTTAAGCGCATTTTTCCATACCTCTGCTTTCCAAACCGACTCTCTGCTGTCCAGTCAATTATTATATCAAGACTGGACTACGCTAACCCCCTCTACCTTGGAGTCCACGCATACCAACTCGCTAAACTACAAAGAGCACAAAACGCTGCAGCCAAACTGCTGCTGGCGCTTGCCCAAGAGACCACATTTCCCCAGCCCTCAAAACTCTGCACTGGCTTCCGGTCGCCCGAAGGGTGGCTTTCAAAACATAATGCATTTCTCACCGAGCACTGCACAAAACCGGACGACAATATCTTCAAGACAAACTAAAACCATATCACCCTGCACGTACTCTAAGATCTAGCACAGCAGGCCTCCTAGTCATACCAAAAACAAACTCAGTCAAGTTAGCCTGATCATCTTTCTCAGCCTTGGCCCCCACGCTGTGGAATGCACTCCCACCCCACATCCGACTCACTGAAGACCTTTATGTCTTTCCGCAAACTGCTGAAAACTTGGCTTTTCCCCTAAATCCGACCCTGAACTCAATCTAACTTAAACTCGATAACAGCACCTCAATGACGTTGCCAAAATACTTGATCATAAATATCAATGCAGTTTCATGATTCCGAGCATGAAATCGTAAACTAATAACCTCTACCGATTAGCTAAAATCAACAAACAAAATAGAGTCAAAACGATCATACCTGTAAGTAAATAATAAGAATAAGTTGTATGAAGACAGTAATGCGACTGAAATTAATGAAATAAACCAATAAATGCAATTGGACAAAAGGATCGATGTGGAGGTGAGGAATGAAGTAGATAACAACTTGTCAACTAACCCAGACGACTAGATTTAATTAACCCCTTAAGTGCCAAGGACGAGATTGGCAGTGTAACGCGAAGCAAGGCCTGTTGGACTGGGTGTGGTTTATATAGCCAGCCACACCCACCCATGCCCCAAAAACTAGTATGCAGCATGTGTTGCTTGATTCAGCCCCCCCCCCCACCATGTTGAGGGAAACCTAAATCCGGATGTCCTCATTCCACTATTGGGCAATGAGTGCGGTGCCAGGTGCGCCAAGATTACACTCAGTTGGACTGTCTTGTGCCTTTATGTGCGCGGGCATGAAACCTTTGATGTTTCTTTTGGGGTCCATGTTTCGTGGTGTGGACACAATGACCGGAATTGGGATAGACATGTGCTATAGGGTTAGGGATCTCTGCTATAGGGCCAGGGATCGTGACAAAATGTTGCTTGATTCACTATTCTAAACCTAATAATTTTCATCAATGGGTATGAAATAATCGGTTTATAGTGATATCGAAAACCAAAATCTCGAAAACCAAAATCTCGAATACAAAAGGCCGAAAAATAAAATATCGAATTTTTTTTTCAATGTGTTTTTTTTTTAAATGGGGGGGTTCCCCCCCCAACCCCCCTTTTTTTTATTTTACCCCTTTTTTTTACTTACCTGACCCCAAAAACATATATAAATAAATAAAAAATTCGATATTTTTTTTTTCGATATTTTTTTTTTCGGTCTTTTTGTATTCGATATTTTGGTTTCGAGATTTTGACTGACTACCGAAATAATCACTTCATACCCTGATGCTCTTTGTGTAATCAATGTACTTTTGGGTTTCTCTAGAATGGCAAATAACGAGTTGCAGCTTTTTCAGTGGCGAACGTAGCAGCTGCCAACGCTGGTTCGCAAAGTTAATGTTCTTTCATTACTGGATCTAAAGTCCCACTATAATAAGCTAATGGTTTATTTCCATGTTGTTTTCTATGTCGGAACTACTGTCATTACTTCCCCATTTGAATGTAAGAATAGATAACATTCTTCATAATAATCTGGAATTCCTAACCCAGGGGCTGTACTGATTGCCTTTTTTAATTCTTCAAATCCTTCAGTCATTTCATCTGTCCATGTTATCTTACTCTTGCTTACCTGTGCTTCCGCAATTCCTTTTAAAAAGTGGTTGAATATATGTGCTGTAATCTAAAACTCAGGCCCTAAAATAATTACATAGGCCTAAAAATGGTTGGATTTCCCTGACTGTTTTAGGTTCTCATGTCTTCATTATTGCTTCTGCTCTCTGAGGTGTCCCTTTTCTCCCTTCTTGAGAGATTAACTGTCCTCTTCCTGACAATATTGTAACTTTTCTTTGTCTACTTTGTATCCTTTCTCTGCCAGTATAGCCATTAACTGAACTAAGTCTTTTCTGCACTTTTCTTCTGTCTCGCGGCACACTAATATGTCATCTACATACTGAATTATGGCACTCTCAAATTGTACGTTACCTGGGTCCATCTGAAGGGCGCTGTTAAAAATGGTGTGGTCTCTCAGTACCCCTAGGGCATACAAGTGTGTTTTAGACGCTGATTTCTACATGCAAACAAAAGTCAAATCTTTGAGTCTTCATGAAGCGAAATTGAGAAAAAGGCGTTCTTTAAATCTATTACTGTAAAATATTTGGCTGTAGCTGGAATGTTCCATATCCTAGCGGATTTGGATCTAAAGGAAATTCAGCTTCAGCTATATTCTATAAGGGGCAGAGATCCTGAATAAATCTCCACAACCCTCCTGTTGATTTCTTCACTGGGTAAACAGCCGTGTTGCATGAGGACTCTGATAGAACTAATATTCCCTGCTTCACTAAAGCGGAAATAGTCTCAAATATGCTCATCTGCTTCACTAGACATGGGATATTGTTTTGCACGTGGCTGAATTGCTTCAGGCTTAAGCTTAATTTTAACTGTTCCTACTCCATTCAAAAGACCCACATCATATGGACTGTTGGTCCATAAGATGCGGTTCCGTGTGTTAATATCCCTGCAAAAATATCGGCAAACAAAAATATCGCCATATTTTTGCGCCAATATTAAGCCATGGAACCTGCAGGGGACACCCCCGCAACCCCCATCATTATTTTAATGGAGCGGGGGACACTACCGCAAACCCCGGTCCTAATGACCCCATAAATTACTTTATCCACACTTACTTTTGATACTCTGACTCGGAAGCATCCCCTTAACCCACTAATATGAGTTGTTAGGGACCAGATGCTACCGCAACCAGATTTTGTCTACAATATCTTCTCGCACCTATCATTCGCGTGACAGCAGTCACACATGGTTATTATACCCAAGTCATAAGAAAAAGGCCTTAAGGATGACCTGAATGGTCGAACCATGTGTCAGCTGATCACAAAAAGAATACATTGCATTTTTGTGAATACTTAGCTGCAACTCAGCAATTGAATTCATTTTCAAAAGGGCAGTGCGCGAGTCACCATTTTCCAACCCAATCTGTTTTTATGCCAAAACGTGGGTTAGCTAATACCAAGCAGATAGTGTTGGGTGGTCCCACACAGAGTTACTACATCAATTCTTGCCTAACAATTAATTCGAAGGGTCCCTGCATTCAGAACTTCCCTCACTGTTAAATATGGAAAAGCAGTGTGTCCGGAGTTATGTTAAACCCTAGTTCTCCTTCCTCAATGATCTCCTTGCATCTTCGTCCCACAGCATTAACTATTCAGGTGTGATCCTGCAAGGTGGGGTGGCGTGTGGGTCGGTGGGTTTAAGGATAGTTTTTATTAGGATATCTAATAACTACTAATGGGTTTGTGATGAAGCGGATAGCATGTCTGCCATTGGACGTGTTGTTATGACTCTAAAACTAATCGATTAACTATCAATGGGATCTTCTTTGAATTTCCTTTTGGGCTATTTCAAATATCCATTTGTGGTGACTTTGTTACTCAGTTAGGTGGACAGTTGTTGGTCAACAAACATTTTGTCAAAAAGAAATGCTATGTTCATATTTACGGTCATATTTATGTATTTGTGAGCCTAACACAAATGAAATCCTTTTATTTCAGTGCTTTTGCACAGTACAATTTGGACCAGTTCACTCCTGTTAAACTTGATGGCTATGAAGATCAGGTATGTCGACTGATTGCGATGTGTTCTGTAATGTTTGCCAGCTGTTTTTATGATAAATCGGGGCTTGGGAAACCCTGAATAAATCAGTCTATGGTCAGATACTTACTGGATTCACATGGGAGTTTACATTGTTTGCTAACTGTTAAAAATAGTTACAGAAAATTACCATGAAGCAACCAAGATATATTCAGTACTTAAAATACAGTTTTGAAAATAATGGAAATCTGTCTTTGTTCGGCAGCAAACCATTTTCAATAATATCTAATATTTTTGTAATTCATAACTAGCTTTCGGCTTCGAGATATTCAAACTAGTCTATCAAATAAGGAGGTTGGTTATCCTATTTGGAGTCCCAGATACTTTCCGCACTCAAGCATATTTTTAACGTTAGATTTTTAATAGGGATGCAAAATATGTTTGTAAAATGCTGTTCTTGCTGGACAGATATTTTTTTCTAAATTCATCCAAAAATTCCATGTCAATTAATCGAGATACCAGCTTTCTTCCAAAATTCACAGAGTTCAGGAGAAGGAGCTTAGCACATGCTTGATGTTCGTCGAGTGGTAATGTGCTTGCTAGACAAAATTAAGGAACTTAGAAAAACAACTACTTTTTCATTTCAATGGCAACAGTAAGGTGGAAGATGCAGTTAATAAAGCAACCACAGCTAGGTGGATTGTGTGTTTCATTCAGATGTGCTATTCTATGGCAAACATGACACTTCACTTTATCCCTAGTCCTTAGTGCTCGTCCAACCAGGGGTACAGGAGCTTCTGTTGCCTTGCTACCAAATGTCCTTGGAAGCCATTTGCAAAGCAACAACATGGAGTTCAATACACACTTTCACACAACACTATTGTGTTACACAAACAGCACATCTGCTCCTTCAACTCTCCCATCACCATCAGGGAATACTGCGAATCTATGAAAAGCAGGTGAGTTTAAGCAGATTCACCAGCTTCAGAAGGCAAATATTACTTACCAGTAATCCTCTTTGTGGCTTGTATCTGCTCACATAATCCCACGATCCCTCCACGCATCATGTCAGAAAGCAAGACATTTGAGGACATTGAGGCGTGAAGCATCATGGGTAAGTGCACATCTAGTGTAGGGATAGCGTTGCAGGTATGCCCATGTCGATGCCACTTATTCAAAATTGAAAACAAAAGAAGTAATACTCTGCACCAACCACTAGAGGGCAGCCTATGCCCCAGCATGTGATTGTAAGCAGATACAAGCCATAGAAAGACCATTGCTGGTAACATTTGCCTTACATTCGAAGATTGCTGAATGGAACATACTGAAGGCCAGGGTACTTACTCATTTAACTTATATTTATATTTATGGCAATGTCATTTCATTAAGAGCATCTCTGAGCAGTTCACATAAACCTCTAGAAGCAGGCCCTCATTACCACAGAGATTTTTATTTTCAATCTTGTCTTCGTGTCATTTCTTCATTCAATTAACCTACTTGGTTTGCATGGGGGTGTGGGTGCATATTGTGTATGTAAATAGAATTTTGAAAACATTCTTTACAACCTAGTACTTATATTTTGACAGGTTTTAATAACGGAACATGGAGACCTGGGCAATGGGAAGTTTTTGGATCCAAAAAACAAGATTTCGTTCAAGTTTGATCACTTGAGGAAGGAGGCTAGTGAGCCAAGACCGCATGAAGCTGAAAATGCAATTGAGTCGTGGAGAAATGCTGTTGATACTGCAATGAAATCCTACGTAAAGGATCATTATCCAAACGGTGTTTCTACCGTAAGTAAATGATTCAATTACTTGCACATTCTTGCTGTTAAGTACCAAGCGCATCCAACAATGTGTGGTTTGTTCCATTTATGCTGTATTCCTAAGCGTAAGAATGAAGTATATCCTTTAACTGCTAACTTACTGCTATTTTCCTGCAGTCTTTAGATTTCTTTTCACGATCACCTTTGAACTTAAAACTTTGCATAGAAAACCTATATAAAACAGTACAGTACTTGTGTCCTTGAATAATGGACTTCACTGTAAAATGTGTATGTGGTGTATACACAGACCGTCTTTCTCGGTTTGCCGTTGTGCATTCACAAACAATTTTAGAGTTATCTGCCAACTGGTGAGGGATATTGGAAATTTCTTGCACTTTGATTTTGTTGCTGCCTTTTCAAGGTGTTTTCCTTTGCTTTTTCAAGGGTTGGTTCCTCAGATAGTGTAGTGGTTCTCACTTTGGCTGCCTGTGAAAGTATGTACACTATTTTGTTTCAGTCCAATACCTTATACCAGAAAGACCTTCATGCAGCATCTTCTGGCCCTCCAAGGCGTGTAAAGTCTGGATTCTCTCCACCATGCCTCCACAATACAGCAAAAGGGTGTACCACAATGTACACCAATACATTTCATGTTTGCACTGCGAGCATTATTGACAGTCAATATGTCCATCAAATCAATTTTCAGTGAGAGGGAACATTTTAATGTGGTGTCGATTTCTGTTTAAAGAATTATTTGCAATACAATTAAATAAGGTGCCACATGCTCTTGAATTTATAAACTAGTCATTCGGCCACTATGGTGCACCAGTAAGCTCTTGCATTTGTGACTTTCGGCAGCTACCATAACCATTGAGTCTCCAAGGCCCGACTCGGCTTGTAGTTCTGATAGGTTCAACATTCAATGACCTATTGAAATCCATTTATTGTATATTTGCAATCGTACAATCTTGTTTTTCAGATCTGCTATGTTTGATGCATTACTTGCTGCACACTATAATGAATCATGAATACAATGATGTTGGTTCCAAACTTAAAACTGCTTATTTTCATGAACCATTTCCTTTTATTTTTTAAGGTGTATGGTAAAACCATTGATGGACATCAGACCATTATAGCCTGCATCGAAAGCCACCAATTTCAAGCAAAAAACTTTTGGTGAGTTATCCCAGCTTATCCCATTTTGTGTGTACACACCAGAATCTGAGATAAGGAACACATTTTTGTACTGAAAGTTGAAATTTAGCAAAGGATTACACTAAATTAGAGAATATTCAAAACAAGTGTATGAGTTATGTGCCATCGGAGCCAGGTCCAACATGAGTTCTTTCAGTGTGTGAACATAAGTCTATCAATGGAAAAAACAGTGTAAGTGTTAGGGTAGATTTCCATTTTTGTGCCTAATCTCCTCCACACGTGAGTTCCCTTAGGTCTTTTTGCTGGAGATATGGATTTTTGGTCTCTTCCCCTGAATGAGTGGGAACGCTTTCCACACTCTGTAATCGGTTTACCATATCTTTTGGGATACTTTGTATTTCTTTTTGTAACTCTTTCTTGGAGAAATGCTTTCCTCCAAGCTCCATGACATCTGTCATTGACTTTTGTTACACCCGGCACTCTCTATGCTGTGTAGCTGGGAGCCCCTTGAGCTTTCCATTTTATTTTTCTGTTATTTCCCTTGTGTGAACTAAGTTCCCAAGGGCAGGGTGATATTTAGTAAGCACACCACAGCGTATGTGGAGTTCTGAGAAGTTACTCTCTATCCCCTATCTCACTGCTCCTGTAACTTTTGACCCAAAATAGTGGATGTATTCATTTTTTCGCCGATTCTCTTTTGCTGGTCCCTTTTTTGTCCTTCTACTGCCGTGCTGGGTATATTAAAGTGACGCATGGCTAATCTTCACAATTCTATCTAAATGAGACGCATGGCTAATCTTCACCGTTTGTCTATTGTAACACATTTCCTGCCCTCACTATTTGCTGCTCCTGTGTTGCTGGAGTGCTGATTAGTGTGTTTGAGAGTTTGCCCATACGTGTTTGCCCAGTCCCAACACATGTGAGCCTACAGGGAGACTTCTCGGAAGTCCCTGGCCCTTTTTACCAACAAAGAAGTTACATACTTGCTACACGTGACTTCCTCTGGAACATTTGAACTTTCTGCAGCTTTGCCTTACCCGTTTTGCTCTCCAAACTGACTCTATGAGACACTCCTAACTAGTTAGGGATGGATGTTTAAGTATCAGGCCACTGAAATTGCCAAGTATTTGCTTACCTTGTGCTGGTTTTGTTTCATTTATCTTACCTGAACCAGTTATTACAAAAGTATTTTACTTAAATTGCATACTGCCATTTTAAAAGGTATTACAAAGTGGTTTACTTGATGTGAAGAATGCATGGGTTTTCCTAAGGTTGTTTATTGTGTGTTATAGTACTTGCATTTTAACGTTACCTTAGCGTATATATAAAATAAACCATTATTTTTATATATAAAATAAACCATTATTATTATAGAACTTTTAGTGTGCCAGTGTTTCATTGGCCTATGTGTATACTTAAGTTCTTTGTGCCACCTACAAACCTTTCTCCTTCCTAAAATGAGCCTGGCTGCTCAGCAATTGCTACCAACATACTTGTTTGGTGCAGGCCTATACTAAGAGTTCGAGCCCTGTGTCCCAAGTGAGTCTCTTCTAAAGTCTTACCTAAGGTGGACTTTTGTAAAACTCCCTAACAGTAGAAAACTACCTCTGCCAGCAGGAAAGCTGCAAAAGCAAAAAAAAGGAACAGTTAACACACACATAGTTGCAGGTTATGAGAACTGTTACTTCCCAATAGATATTGATCATTCCCCATGTTCACCCACATCCTACACGGCCCTACTGCTACTCTTCTGTGTGGGATTTCTCCCCAAAATCGAGCAACGCACAGGTGGCTGGGAGTTGGTGTACCCAAACACATTTGCACTTGATGGGTGTCTACTGTGGCATGTGCCCAAAAAGCTTAAGATGCACTTAACTATTTATTTCCTGTTTTTGTTGAACACATGATGCAAAACAGTTTCTTCAGAACACAAACTATTGGATTCAAATGCACATCCATTGCTTTTTTTCCTAGGAGAGGCCGGAGGAATTTGTTTGCATAATGTGTTGTTAAATACGTGTACAGCTTGAACAATAAAATGTTCTTAGGTGGGTTATGGAGAAAAGATGATGCACTTGTTATTTTAAGCACCGTTCTTTGGGACCAATACATGCAAATAATTGGCATGCAAGTCCACATTTATTTATCTCCTTTTTTATCTTTGTTTTGAAAATATGGTTCTGGTTTCATTTTGTGTTTGTAACTAGATTTTCGTTGTAATTTATTCGTTTTTCTAACCCCGCTTTCTAAGAACCACCAATAGAAAGGGAAAGAAAAAAAGGTTTTGCATCTTGAAACTATTTGATTCATATGCTTTCCCTATTCCTCTCATTTAGGGGTCGACTGCGATAGTATGCACACGTTGAAAAAAACCCAAACCTGTATAGTGTGGGGGAACAGAACTCGGATTAATGATATAAATTGCACGAAGAAGCATGGTTTAATATTACTTTAATTGTGTTCAGTGTTCTAGGGAGAGGGTTCAATGAATGTCTACAGGACTATGGGTTTTATATATAACTGAAAAGGATTGACTATGGTTAAACAGTGTCAGGAACTGGCTAATGAAAAGTCTCTCTTGAGGTACAGTGTGGAAAAACAGTAAAGGGCCTATGTAGACCTTCCTACTAGTATTGCTAAATGAAAGGCTTATGCGTGGTGGCAAACTCTGTAGATTATAACGTTAATGGTTGGAAGGAAGGAGGCATATGTAGACATTAATAAAATACAGGCCTTTTCAGAATCCATTTGACAGAATATGGACGCGCGCAGAATTCCCCACAAGCTCCATCAGATTGTGAACTTCAATAAACCCACGTGTAAAACAGATAACTAGTGTGGCATAAGAGTGTGAAAGAGTTTAAGCTTGCCCAGAGGGCCACCAACCGTGAGATGAAATGTGTCCAACAGTACTGTCTCTGAACGGGTCCCAGTTCAACCGTACCATGGATTAGAACCACCAACTACAAGTGGTTGCAATCCTATGGGAATGGGAAATGTAGTGATTGATTACATTTAATTCCCTAATAAATCGCAGATGAGCACTTAACTTTGAGTCTGTGGTGAGAACCTCCAAGGACACAGAACATGTGTATGGTCAATTAAGTGCCCTTCGGAGTTCAAGCGTTGGTAGAGGTTTGACCCGGGAAATAACAGTACAAAGCCCATAGGCAATGTTATGAGTTAATGCAAGGTAAGTACAAGTTCTATACCACAGGTGTGGCCAAAGAAGCAACTAAACCCCGAGCAAATCGAGGTGGGACCCTCGCAGAAAGCTGGAGAGGCAGGTTCAAGACTCCTGCCATCAGAGCTATGGAAGCAGATGAGGATTAACACCTATGCAGGTCAATGATGGTATGCAGTAGAGCAAACCCCAACTACTATTGGACCCATGGGTGCCCCAGACAACAAATAAATCAAGGACAAGTACTTAAGTGCCTTTAATAGTGTTTCTGATGCTTGTTAATCTGCTTTTAATCACATGCTGTGCATATGGTCCGACATCCAGTGGTAACCGCAGAGTATTGCATCTTGTCTTTCGGGGACTGAAAGGGGACGTTGGCATAGGCGTGTCTGTAACACTATTCCTATCGTGACGTGCGTAATACCCAAAATCCCTCAAGCGCAGAGGTCCCTCAGATTGTTGTTTTCCGCCCAGATCACTGGTCGCCCTATAGCGGAGCTCTTACTAGAGACATTGTTTATCTTTACCGAATTGTCGGTTTATTCCCTGTTAAGTCACTTCGCCAATAACTACATCTTCGACTCTAAGGGTGGATCGTCTACGGCTGTGGATTTCGGCGCCTAAGATCCGGCGGCCGGATTGTCCATGTGGTCGGGTCCTCTGGCCGACCTATACAGTAGAGGGAGTGGGGTCAGGGTGGCCATATTGTTTAGTATGTCTTTCCTCCTTTCCCCTCTTTTCCCTTTCGGTCTGGTCATCCTTCCCTTTTGCTATGGAAAGGACTCCTTTTAGATTCTGCCCTAAGTGTAGGGTCCGATATCCTTGGAAGGACGAACACAGGACGTGTAACGCCTGTCTCCCCCTAGAGCACGACGAGAAGTGGTGTGCGGCGTGCAAACTCCTTCGGCCTAAGACACTTAAGGAGCGCCGTGTAAAGTGGTGGGCCGCGTACGGGATGTCACACATGGATCCCCCCTCCCCCACCGCCACACCAGCCGACGGGGGGTACTTGGGATGACCAAGCGTCCAACGCGGATGTTATAGACCTTGAGGCGGACACTTCTAGATCCTCCACGCCCGTACCCGACCCTTCCAGGCTTGACTCTGGTCTTGCTACAGGGACCGCACCCGGCGACAGGGGCGTACAAGCATATCACACTAAGCACACAACCCCTACGCCAATTTTGACGCCTTCGTTGAAAAAGGCGAAAGCGCCAATGGGGTCGCCGAAGTCTACACCGGTTCCCCTGGATCACTCTGATCCAAAGCCTTTCCTGCGTTCGCAGCAGCGTATTGCGACTGGGCAATCAAAACTAACCAAGGACGCTACTACAAAACCTACACGCGTCGAAAGTCGGGAACCCGACGCTTCGACGATTGCCAGGGCCTCGGTAGGCCCGAAAACTACAGCTAGGCCTCTACCCGGAAACCCGACCGCTAAGCCTCCTGGTGATGCGGACGGTATTTCTACTACCGACAAATCAGCAGAGCCTTTGTCTCGTGACGATTCAGCGACTATCCAAAGTAGCATCAGAAGAATCGCAGCAGCGGTGGGCCTTATTCCAATTCTGCCTAAGGTTATGGGTCAATCCGCTGAAAAGGTTTCGGGCGGATTGGATTCCCGATTCCGATGAGGCTTACGTAGATAGTCAAGAGCCTCTCTCTGACACCCTTAGAGGTTCCCGTCGACGCCACAGTGCGGAGAACGTCACTTCTCCTCGCGTAGGCCCGTTTGGGTCCTCTAACTGGACTACAGAAAAATTCGAGGGTTGTATGGATCGGCTGGAGCGGTTTATCAGTTCTTCTGATCATCCGCCCTCGAAAAGGACTTGGGTAGTCCCTAACCCCCAAATTCAAGTAGATCAGTCTCAGGTTTTCCAACAAGAAGACGTGATCCATATGGATACTTATAGAGACATCTATAATGAAGAATAGGAAGCTTCCTTTCTGCAAAACTATGAGGAGGATCAACAGGTTACGACAGACAGCTGGGAGGAAATCCAGCAGGAAGGTGAAAACCTTGAACACAACAAGATCAGGACTCTGATATTTTCTGCCTAGATTCTCCTCCGTCCACCCCGGCTCGCCAGGCCACCCCTGTGGATGACCGAATGGCTTTCAACTCCATGTTTCTTCAAAATAGACACTCAAGAGGCGGTACCGCAGCAGGATTTTGTGGAGGATATTATTAAAGAAAAACCTCCGGCGAGTCAATCCATCCCCCTTCTTAACTCTGTTAAGAGACGGGTAGCTCCCTCTTTGGTTACACCTGCCCGGACACGGGCAGTGACCCAAGAGTCGAAAAATTATTTCGGCCTTCTCCTACCGACCCTCTGTATATCAAAGGGCACGCCATCCCGGACTCACTGGTAATGACTACAGCTCGAAAGAGGGCAGGGTACCCCTTGCCACGGGAGAATCCCCACCGGACAAGGAGTCGAAAAGGTTGTATGCCCTAGGCAAACGTGTCCCATCACCATCTGCATACACCATTCGGGTTGCTAATAATACTTTATTAGCAAGCCATGCTGATGCCCAGTGGAACTTACTTCAAGAAAGCCTCCAGGAGGTTCCTGAACTCGCCAGAACAAAGCTTCTCGCTATTGTTTCGGAGGGGAAACTGGTTAACCAGAATGTGGTGAAGAACACCCTGGACACTGCAGAAACAGCAGGGAGGTCTCTTGCACAAGGTACTCTTCTGAAAAGACATGCATGGCTGCGTACATCGGGCTTCAGACCTGAGACTCAGGCCTCCCTCATTAATAAACCCATTGAGGAGACTAACCTCTTCGGGAAAGCAGTTGATGAAGTATTGCAGACGGCCAAGAAGGAGCACGAGACTATTAGGTCTTTGCACCAAATTACACAAAAACCCTCCTCCCAGAGGGGTAAAAATTCTCGGTGGTCCTTTCGAGGACAAGCCCGTGCCGTTCAGAACAACTACGGCACAGGTAACTTCAAAATGAATCAAGCATCCGAAAGCCCTACTTACTACCCCTCAAGGGGTCAGAAACGCAGCAAAGGTAGAGGCAGAGGCCCCAATCCCAAAGGAGCCACAGCCTCTGGTCAGAAATGACCACCAAGTCCAGGTCCCCTCCCATGTCTCCCCGGTCGGGGGGGCGATTAACATCTTTCCTCAAGGCATGGGAGGGGATAACTTCCGACCAGTGGGTCTTAAAGACGGTCGCCCACGGTTATTGCGTGGAATTCACCCGACCTCCACAGTTCAGACCGCCGCGCTCACAACGCCTTTCACTTGACATCTGGAGATCCTGATCCAAGAGGTGGAAGCAGTGCTGGGAAAGGACGCCATAGAAGCCGTCCCTATTCTTCAGGTAAACAAGGGTATTTATTCAGTGTACTTCCTTGTACCCAAAAAGGATCTCACCATGGGTCCTGTTCTGGATCTGCACCCAGCGAACACATTTATAAAACCCCAGAAGTTTTGCATGGTAACACTGCAGGAGGTGATCCCATTGCTGAAACAGGGGGACTTCATGGCAACATTGGATATGAAAGATGCATACTTTCATATTTCAATGTTGCCAGTGCACAGAAAATACCTAAGGTTTATGATCCAGGACAAAACACTACCAGTTCATAGTACTCCCCTTCGGCATCGCCTTGGCGCCAAGGGTGTTTACCAAAGTCCTGGCAATGGCAGCAGCACACCTGCGCAGACTATCAGTCCCAGTTTACCCTTACATCGATAACTGGCTCATTACGGGGGACTTGTTCAACGCTTGTTTTTCGAACCCCCAAAAAACTGTAGATCTCCTCTTCAGCCTGGGTTTTTCAATCAACGAGAAGAAATCCAGCTTAGTGCCCAGCCAAGTAAAACAATTTCTGGGAGCGCTAATTCGGACGGAAGACGGCCTTGTCTTCCCCTCCAGCGAGAGGGTTCAGAACATGCTCTCTTAGATTCCTCAATATGTAGCCAGTCAGGAGGTGACGGTACGCAAAGCGATGCGTTTGCTAGGGGTGATGGTGTCATGTATATACTTGGTTCCCGACGCGCGGCTGCGCATGCGCCCCATGCAAGGGTGTCTCAACAGCCAGTGGTGTCAGGCCAGCGGACAATGGGAAGATCTGTTAGTTGTCTCGCCAGCCCTCGTTCTCTCTCTGCAGTGGTGGTCAAGAGAAAACCTCTTGAAGGGGAAAACCTCCACCACCCCTGAAGTGGGAGCCACTCTCACGACAGGCGCATCTCTCACGGGGTGGGTGGCACACCTGCTTCAGCAGACAGCACACGGAGTGTGGTCCCCTCAAGTAGCATCCAACCATATAAACTTACTGGAACTACTAGCGGTGTTCAAAGCATTTAAAGCCTTTGAGGTGCACCTGCAAGGGAAGACAATACTGATCCTAACAGACAGCACTACAGCAATGTATTACTTGAACAAACAGGGGGGCACTCGCTCTCCAGGGCTATCCAAGCTGTCCCAAAACATTTGGATATGGGCTCTCAAACACAAGATGTTTTTGTTGTCCCAACATGTTCCAGGGGAACTCAATCTTCTGGCAGACACACTCAGCAGAGATGTTCCTCTGCCAGAAGAATACGAATGGCGATTTTGTCCAACGTCTTCGCAGAATGGCGTTTCCCAGAGATCGACCTGTTCGCTACTCA
This sequence comes from Ambystoma mexicanum, assembly GCF_040938575.1. Taxonomy (NCBI): domain Eukaryota; kingdom Metazoa; phylum Chordata; class Amphibia; order Caudata; family Ambystomatidae; genus Ambystoma; species Ambystoma mexicanum. The sequence continues at coordinate 48,816,468 of NC_090936.1, forward strand.
GGAGAACGCCCAATGCCAAGACTACGCCTCCAGGTACCCCGAGAACCGATCCAAGGGCAACGGTCTCTGGATAACTTGGTCGGGGAAATTTGTCTACACTATTCCCCTGACTCCCCTTCTCAACAAGATAGTGCACAAGATGCACCAGGAACCAGTCACCATGATACTGGTGGCCCCCATGTGGGCCCGCCAACCCTGGTTTGCTCACCTGATGGAAATGTCCCTCTCGCCACCAGTCAAGCTGCCCTGCCCATACAGCATGTTGTATCAAGACAGGGGGGAGACCCTACACCCATGCCCACAAACTCTGAATTTAGCAGCTTGGCTCCTGAGATCATATAGAGTTTGGACACCTGCAACTCCCTCAGAGATGCATGGACATACTCAGGGAAGCGAAAAAGCCTAATACATGTTATTGCTATGCCAACAAATGGAAATGTTTTGTCACCTGGTGCAATTCCAAGGGCGTCAATCCCATCGATTGCTCAACCTCACACATTCTGTTGGATCTAACCCACCTGTTGGACTCAGGGCTAGTCTTCAATTCCCTAAGGGGTCATCTGGCTGCTCTGTCAGCCTACACCACATCACAACAAAAAGTATTGTGGTGGAAAATACCAGTAATTAAAGCCTTTATGAAAGGGGTCAAGAGGATGTATCCTCCCATCTCTCACCCAGCCCCTGGCTGGGACCTGAATGTGGTTTTGACCAGGCTCATGGGAGCTCCCTTTGAGCCTATGCATAAAGCAAGTCTGAAAGATCTGACTTATAAAACAGCCTTCCTAGTGGCTATCACTTCTATCAGAAGAGTTGGCAAACTACAGGCCCTGTCTGTATTAGACCCCTTTGTTACAGTCCACAAAGATAAGGTAGTTCTGTGCACATATCCTAGGTTTGTGCCTAAATTCATTTCAAAGTTCCATGTGAACCAGTCAATCGAACTACCCACTTTCTTCCAGAACCCCACTAACATGGCCGAAAGAAGCCTTCACACACTAGACGTGCGCAGGGCAGTCGTGTTTTACCTGGAAAGAACTAAACCACTAAGGAAGACTAAATAATTCTTCGTTTCAGTGGCAGCTGGTAGAGAAGGGGATCCTGTCTCTAAATCAGCGATCTCAAGGTGGATTGTCAAATGCATCACACTATGTTACGCTCTTGCTAAGAGAGAACTGCCCTTCAAGCCTAGAGCACACTACTCGAGGCACTGGGGCATCCATAGCATTCATTGCAAATGTTCCTCTTAAGTCCATTGGCAAAGCGGCAACCTGGAGTTCTGTACACACCTTTACAAAACACTATTACCTAGACACTCATTCTAGGTCCGATTCCCAGGTGGGACAAGCAGTACCAAGACATCTTTTCTCTACTGTTCCTTCTCACAACCCACCTCCAACTCCGGGTACTGCTCCCTAGTCTATGCACAGCATGTGATTCTAAGCAGATTAACGAGCATCAGAAGACATGCATTACTCACAATAATAGCGTTTCTGATGATTGTATCTGTTTAGAGTCACATGCGCCCTGCCCTCCCTACGTCCCCGCTCGGGGTGGAAGGAACATAGACGTCTTACTACTTTCTCTCTTTATGTACTCACTCACTATAGCCTTGGGCTCCCTCATGGCAGAAAAAATACAATCGGAGGGACCTCGGCGCGTGAGGGATTTTGGGTACTACACACGTCACGATAGGGATAGTGTTACAGACACGCCTATGCCGACTTCCCTTTTCGGTCCCCGGAAGACAAGATGCAATACTCTGCGGTTACCACTGGATGTCGGACCACATGCACAGCATGTGAATCTAAGCAGATACAATCATCAGAAATGCTATTACGGTGAGTAATGCATATCTTCTAAGGCGTGGCACTCTGCTTAGATCCACATCCTATGAATTGTCAGTTTACCTCGTGGTTGGGTCAGAATATTACATCTTCTTTTTCAAATTTGAAAAACTGGGTGTTGACAGCGTCGTTCCTGCAACACTATCGCCATAATATTTGTACAGGGAACCGTTGGGACAGTTTTTCTGAAGTCCAACAAAGGCTTCATAAAACATGCATCTGAGACAGTACATCAATCCACTCTTAGTATAATTGTATTTATTGGGTATTTGTAAGACGCCTATACAACAAGTTGTGTTACAAGGCGCCACAAGACAAAAGGGGGGGGGGACAAGGGAGGAAGATACAACAACTGTACAACTTGACCTTGTGACATTCAGATCATGCAAGTGCAGAACAAGAAGTGCAAGGGAGACGGGGGCCGGGTGGGGGGAGTGCTGGTCTGCGTAAAAAGCGAAGTGCTAGGGTGGGAAGGGACTGCAGGTAAGTGCAGGCAAGGGTATGGGCTGGGAGGGGGCCCTGTAGTACTCTGAGGGAACCAGGCAGCCCGCCATTGAGGCAGAAGAAAGGCCTTAGCAGGGGAGGAGGAGAGTGAAGGAGGAGGAGAAATAGGTCTTGAGGAGCTTCCGGGTACTTGCAGAGATCCGTCTCAAACCAGAGGGACAGGGAGACCATTCCAAAGGGAGGTTCCTGCGGAGGAGAGACATCTACCACCCCCCCCCCCCCACTCTTTGGTTAGAGAAGTGTCTGATTTGCAGAGAGTTGGAGCTAGCAGACCGAAGGGCTCTAGCAGGGAGGTATTTAGGGAATGCAAATTGGATGCAGCAGGGTACCAGGCCCTAGACAGCCTTATGGATGTTGCAGAGGGTCTTGAATTTGATCCTAGCAGCAACCGGGAACCAATGGAGAGAAATTAGGGCTGGAGAGATGCGGTCCCTGGGCGTGAGGCCAAGAATAAGTCTTCCAGTCCTATTCTGGATTAGTTGAAGGGGACGAAGCGAGGATGAGGGAAGATTAAGGAAGAGGCTGTTAAAGTAGTCAAGCCTAGAGAGGACCTGAGTTCTGGAGACATTGTTTCAGGGGGAAGGTGAAGAAAGGGAGAATACCTCTGAGGAGGTGCTGCTGATGGTGGGCCTTCTTGGCGAGGTCCTCGATTAGAGAAGAGGAGAGAGAGGTGAATCAAAGATGATCCCTAGGTTTTTTGCCTCACAAGAGGGGGAGGGGACCCATAGAGGGCGGCCGGAGGGAGGGAAGTAAGGTGGGAGCTGGGGTCCCAATGAAAAGGATCTCCATCTTACCGGCATTAAGGCAGAGATCATTGGCAGCGCACCATGACTGAATGGCAGTCAGACAGTCAGGGATGAGAGTGTAGGAGGAGGAAGGGGTGGGCAGCTTTAAGGAGAGCTGTGTGTCTGCATAACACTGGAAGTGAGGAGAGAAGGAATAATCAAGGGGGCCATGGGGGCAAGGTAGATGTTGAAAAGCCAGGGCGAGATAATAGAGCTTTAAGGGACGCTGCAGGCTGAGAATGTGATGGGGGAGGGAAAATGGCGCAGTTGAACCTGGGAAGGTTGGTTGGAGAGGAAGGTCCACCAGTACGGTGCCATGCCGTGATGCCAAGGGTGTCCGAGCAGATTTATCACTGGTGGCATGATTGACCACGTCTAAGGTAGAGGAAAGATCTAAGAGGATCAGAACAGAAGCAGTTAGTCAAGATTAGAGAGCAAGTCGTCACATGTTTTGAGTAGAACAGTTTCTGTGCCTCTGGTAGCTCTGAAGCCAGACTGGTGGTCATGGAGACAGATGACAGATTCAGTATGTTGGGGAAGTTGGGAGATGGCAAGCTTCTCCAGGAGATTGCCAAGAAGCGGCTAATGGAGATAGGGCGATAGCTAGCTGGGCAGGAGGGGTCTGAAGGTGGATTTTTAAGGAGAAGTTGCACAAGGGAGTGCTTGAGGGGTTGAGGAATGGAGCTGCAGGCAAAGCAGTGGTTTCAGAAATCAGCCAGGGAAGGCGCAAGTGAGGCAATGTTGTCTTTGAAAGTTCTAGAGGAGCCGGTGAGCACCTGTTTGGAGGAGATTTTCGTAGAGCGGACAAGACTACAGCCTCATCCGGTGCTATGGGAGAGAAGGATGAGAGAAGTAAGGAAGGGGCGAGAGGAGTCAAGGGTGGCATGACGGCTGGGGAGAGAAGAGAGGGGTGTAGAGTAGAGTGAGGACAGAATATCCTGGGTGGGAGGCCGGAGGGGTACGGATGGTCACAATAAGGCAAGTAAATCCTATTGGTAAACTCCAACACTCCTTCAGTTAAGCAATGATAAACCTGTACCAACACATATTACTTTTTAGAAAGGGGGAAACTGTAGTATCCTATATGTTATGAATGATGTCTGTATGATGCAAGGGCCTTGCGGAATCCTTTAGTGGAGCTTGGAGTGTTGGGGGGCCCCTGGGGGTTCCACAACTGACGGTTGGGAACTTGGAGCTGGGCAGAGAACCACGGTAGAAGCTTCTGATCTTATCTCTCCTACATTCTGAACTGAACCTGTAACTAAGAGAATAAAGCTTGTTCCTCTTTTACTTACCTGGGTTAGCCTGGTTCCTGCTCCTTGTTGTTACTGGCCCAGGGCAGATCCTGCAGGAGGCAGGATACATCAAATACCATTCAAAGCAGCTTATACACTTATACACTTTTTAGAGGCGCAGAATGTAACTCAAAGGTAAGCATAAACTCAATGACACTTTGTAACTACTTCTTTCACAGAGATACAGTCTCTACCCCTCCTGTCGCCTCCCAGGCTCTTTGCAATGCCCTTGCCTCTCACTTTATCTCAAAAATCCAGGACATCCTGTCAACCCTCTCCTCCCTTTCCCCTCCTCTCCCCTCTCCTTCTGTGCACGCTGACCATACTTCAGCCACCCCCCACCATCTTTTTCGTCCTTTTCTCTTTACTCCCCTGACGAGGTCGCAAGACAAGTCTGATCTATGAAAACCTTGTCAAAACAGGTTCATCCCTGTTCCTCTAAAACCATCAAGGACCACATTGATACCCTCTCTCCAGCCCTTGCGGATTTCTGCAACCTCTCCTTTGCCTCAGGAGCCTTCCCACTCCCCTCTGAAGCACTCCCTTGTGCATCCTCTTCTCAAGAAACCCACAGCTGATCCTTCTTGTCCGGCTATCGCCCAATTTCCATTACTCCTTTTCTGGGCAAACTCCCTGAAAAGCTGGCAATCTCTCAGCTTAACCTTCATTCTGATTCTGTTGGCTGTCTCCACAACCATCCGTCTGGCTTTATAGCTACTAGAAGCATTGAAACTTCTCTCCTGAACATCCATGAAGATCTGCTCTCCAACCTTGACTCTAACATTCCCTCTGTCCTCATCCTACTCGATCTCTCTTCTGCATTCGACACGGTCAGCCATACCATCCTGCTCAACTGTCTCCGTGACAACCTCGGCATCACCGATCAGGCTCTGGCATGGCGGACCTCTTTCCTCTGATCAACCCTCCCAGGTCCAAATTGGGTCCTTCCTATCATCTATCTCCCTTTCTACCTTTGGTGCTCCTCAGGAGTCTAACCTCTCGCCCTGGCTTTTCAACCAATACTTGGGAACTCTCGCCCACTGCATTGCCATTTTCCGCTCCAATTTCCAGTGCTATGCTGACGACGCTGAACACATTTTGAGGCTTCCCTCAGCCACCTCCTCGCCTTCTCTCATCTCTGATTGCCTAACTGCCATTCGGGATTGGTGTGCTGCCAACGATCTTTGCCTGAATGCCAGCAAGACGGAGATCCTCCTCATCGCTACACCTTCACCCTCCTTTCCCTTCACTCTCTGGCCAGCCCTCCTCGTATCTCCACCTGTGAGGCCAAGAACCTTGGGGTCATCTTTACTTCCACGCTTTCCTTCTTTGCCCACATCTGATGTCTCTAAAAAGTCAAACTTCCTACTGCACCTCCTCAGAGGTACTCTGCCTTTCCTCTCCTTCCCCCAGAAGCTCACTGTCTCCCGAGCCCTGGTTCTCTCCAGATTGGACTATTGTAACAGCCTCTTTCTAAATCTACCTGCCTCTGCTCTCCGCCCTTTGCAACTAATCCAGAACTGGACTACAAGACTTGCCCTTGGCCTCAAGCCCTGGGAGTGTATCTCTCCAGCCCTGAAATCTCTCCACTGGCTCCCAGTGGATGCAGGGATAAAATTCAAAACCCTCTGCATTGTCCACAAGGCTTTCTGGGGCCTGGATCCAAAATACCTTCAGCTATCCCTCCGTAAATATCTGCCCTCCCGAGCTCTTTGCTCCTCTACCTCTAACTCCCTTAGGGTCAGTCGTTTTTCAAAGAAACAAGCTGGGGGTAGATCTGTCTTCGGCTGGGGCCTCCCTCTGGAACAGTCTCCCTGCCACTCTGAAACTCAAGGTGAAACATCTCTGGTTCCCTAAGCACCCTAAGACCATCCTCTTGGCTTCTGCCTTTGCACTTACTCTCCTCTGCTGATCTATTCTCTCTCGGCACCGTGCACCTGGCCTATCGTCTGTCCTCTGGGCCCAGGGAACTGCTCACCCTGACACTCAAACACCCACCCACCCCCACTGCCTCCGGGCCATCACCTGCACTGGGATCTGTATCTGTAACCATACAGTCCCCCTCCTATTTATTTTTATTATTTATCTGCTTTCCTTTGCTGCGCACTTTCCACTTCGCCCCCCCCTTCTATGCACTTTTCCCCGTTCCCGCTCCCATCCACTTGCGCATTCTCAATGTCACTAGGTCTAGTAAAATTGTTGTTTTTGTTCTCCCTTGTTCCCCTCCCTTGCCTTGTCACGCTTTGAAACACTTTTGTACGAGCGCGATGCAAATAAAATATCAATAAGTGCGTGCTAGGAAGAATTCTCATTTCTGTGCTAATTCCCTTCAACCATAGAGACCCCCAGCTCTTTTGCTGGACTTTAGGACTTTTGATTTTTATCCTGGAGTGAGACAGACCTTTTTCTCACTTGCTCATGTATTTTTGATGTGATATGGACTCTGTGATTCTTTGGTTTGGGAGTCTGACAAACTCCATAGGCATCTACATTTTGTATTGTGACACACAGCACCTTCAGTGCAGTGTCACAGAGAAGTCCTTTGGATTTCTCATAAGGTTTAAATACATTCTCTTGGGTAAACTACTGTTTATTTTATTTTTTTATTTTTTTACATTTGTAGAGCGCACTGCAGCCCATAGACATCGAGGCGCTATTACATGAAGGCGTAAGCAGATAGATTATGTAAACATAGGAAACATAAGGTACTTAGTTACAGAGCGAGGAGCGGAGCATAGTTACAAATGAGGTTCGTCTGCCTGTAGATATAAAGGCAGGTAGGTTTAGACAAACAGCCTAGTTTTTAAGACTTTGCGGAAGGCTAGGTGAGAGCCAATCCCCCTGAGGAGCGAAGGTAGGGCGTTCCAATGTGAGGATGCTAGGGCTGAGAAGCTCGAACCGCCCGCACATACTCTACAAGTCTTGGGGGTAGAAATCAGGTTGGTGTAGGCAGATCTGGTGGGCCTGGCCGAGGTGGGTCGTGAAATTCTCTGGGCAAGGTAGGGGGGAGCAAGGTCATGGAGGCATTTATGGGTGAGGGAGAGGATTTTAAAGATGATCTCTGCCTAATGGGCAGCCAGTGGACCTGCCTCCTAAGGTCAGAAATGTGGTCTTTCCTGGAAAAACCTGTAGCGGCCCTGAGGGCGTTGTTCTGGGCAAGCTGGAGCTTAACGATGTTTTTACCGGAGGTCCCACCAAGGAGTGTGTTGCAGTAGTCCAACCTGGATCCTATGATGGCCCTAGCAATAGTGAGGCCATTTTGTGAGGATAGGAAGGGTCTTGCTGCGTAGATGAGTTTGGAGTAGTATGCCAATGAGGAGGCTATGGCATTAACATGCCTGTCTATGGTGAGCTTAGAGTCGAGGTAGACTCCTAGAGTCTTGACTGTTTGGGATACCGCAATCGGTATGTTGTCGATGGTAAAAGAGGTGTATTGTTTGTCAAGGTTGCCTAAAATGGTTGGTGACCCAATAAGTAAAAGCTCGGTCTTCTCGCTATTGAGACAAAGCCAGTTGTCTGCCATCCAGGCTTGGATGGTGGCGTAGATGGAGTTGAGGGTGTTCTTGTCCAGCTCATAGTCACCTGTAAGCGGGATGAGCACTTGGGTGTCATCCGCATAGTTCGTGTATGAGATGCCCATAGAATCGAGGAGATTGAAGAGAGGCTGTGTGAACAGGTTCTAGAGGGTGGGTGCTATGCAGGAGCCCTGGGGCACCCCACATTTGATGTGGCTAGGAGATGCGCATGCTGAGTCCGAGAAGACTTTCATGGCCCTTTCCTGAAGGAATGAGGTGATCCATGCGCATGCTTTTGGGGAGAAGTTGGCTGCTATAGAGAGATGGTGGCAGAGTGTGTTGTGATCAACGAGGTCGAATGCTGCAGATAGATCGAGGAGGAGCAGGAGCGCTGGTTTGCCTGCATCACAAATGTCATCCATTTGATTTTTCAGGTCAAGTAGAGCTGTTTCTGTCCCGTGGCGAGGTCTGAAACCAGACTGCCGAAGGCCGAGAAGGCGGTGCTCTTCGAGGAATTTTTGGACTTCATGGTAGGCCGCTTTGTCCAAAATTTTCAATAGAAAGGGGACAGTAGTGATGGGCTGTAGTTCCCTGGTACTGATGGGTCAAGTGAGGGCTTTTTGAGGAGCGGACGGACCCAGGCTTCCTTAAGATCAGTTGGAACATGGCCAGACTGAAAGGATGCATTTATGAAGGCTGTGAGGAAGGGGGCCAGAGTAGGACCGCAGTTTTTGACTAGCTGTGCAGGGCATGCGTCACCTTTACAGTTAGATGGTTTGATAGTTTTTAAGAGCGTGATGACCTCAGATTCAGTGATGTCTTTGAAGTCGAAAGGCGGACAGGAGTGGGTTTTGGTCTCTTTGTTGGTGTTAGTATTCTGGTTGGCGATTAGGAGGGTCATAGCTTTTTGGTGTGCCTGAATTTTAGTTTGCAGGGTATTTAGTTTATTAAACATGGCGGATTGGATGTCATTACACCATTTTTCATCTTTCTGGATGGTGGATGGTGAGGTGGACGGAGTTTCAAGTTCCCTGAAGATGGTGAAGATTTCTTTGGTACTAGATTTGGCGTTGGCAATCCTATTGTTGAAGGAGTTAGCTTTAGCGAAGATAATAGCTGTTTTGTAGTCCTTAGAGATAGTCTTAAAGGTGGATTTGGTAGCGTCGTTTGGTTTATTTCTCCAGGCTGAGAGGGCAGCTCGCTTCTTGGAACGAAGCTGAAGAAGCTCTTGGGAGAACCATGCATTGGTATGCTTGGCTTTCTTAGATTTTCTGAGAGTGAGAGGGGCGACGGCGTCAACCGCATTGGTGATTGTCAGTTTGAAAGCGTTGGCAAGGGTGTCAGGTTCAGTTGAAAAGGGGGCTTGGAGAGCCGGTACCTCAAGGAAGGGCGTCATCCTTTCTACAGTTAGTAAGCGGGAGCTTCTTGCAAGAGCTGTGGGAAGTGGGATGGTGGGTTTGGGGGGCCCTTTAGATGTGTCCAGGTCAAATTGGATGTGATGGTGGTCTGGATAGGAGAGTTTCCAGTGATTAGCACTGGGCAGTTGTGGTGGCCAACCCAATCCAGAGAGCGCCCTTTGAGGTGGGTAGGATTCGAGATCGTTTGTGAGAATCCGAGAGTGGCGAGGGCTTTATTTAGGGCGGCCGCATGGGCGTCATTAGGGTCGTTGAGGCCTGGGTTAAGGTCACCTGTGAGAAGGACTTTGGATTTTTTCTTTAGGTTCGCTGAGAGTGCTTGGATGAGGGATTCCTGGAATTCGGCAATGGGTCCCGGAGGTCGATAAACAATATGAAGGGTCAAGGTGAGGTTGGGGGAAAGATGGATTCTAAGGGGAAGGTAGTCACAGCTGTGGCCAAGTTCCCCTTCGATCCTCCTAATGGTGAGGTTGTCTTTGGCGATGAGGGCTACTCCCCCGCCTCTGAGAAGGTATCGGTCTTGCCTGTAAATGACTGTTCCCAAGAGTAGTAAAGTGAAATTGACTTTACTTACCTATTTTTCCTAGATACTACACCCCATCGTATGTGGAAGTACTGGGGGGTTACTTAGTAGCACCTTTTTCTACTTACTCATGTAACTTTTTTTGTTACCTTCATTACATTCAATGGCTGGTGGCAGTGGTTTATATTTCCTACCATTGTGCTTTTTTACCGCAGGCTGAATCCTCAGCTGCAGTATTGCACCCATGGGTGCTCATTTTGTCAAAATGGCTCTGGTCTTCTTTTTTCGCCATTTCTTGCTTGTGAGGTCTTTCTTGGGTTTTACTCTGCGCGCCAAACCAATTTTAACCCATCCGTTTGTTTGCTCGAAACTCCCTGTCCTTGGTCTTCCTGGTTAGTTGAATGCACCCAGTGCTGATTGGCTGCCTGGCTACCCGGCTGCCCTTGAAGGACAGCCACCCTGCTGTGTGAGTGACAGCTCGGCTGTGCATGAATGGCAGAAACCTTCATAAAAGGCAGCGTCTTTTGAACAGAAGGCAGAGTCGACCACTGGAACAAACATCCAATGAGGGGGATAACAAGATGTCTGAACCCGACCCTTCACGTTCCGACTCTGACAGTTCTTCTTCCTGTGGACGAGAACGATCTTCCTCAACCGGGTAAGCGGTAGGGATTCTGGATGGAGGGCAAGGAGCCGGGCCTGGCTCGTCGACGACTGGCGAAGCCTGTAACACTGTCGCGACATTAAGCTGAGGTAACCGTGTGTCCAACCGCTCCACCAGCTTCTGTAATGTGTTCAACACCTCCAGGGACAGAACTGCCTGAGGATTCAGTAAGGAAGAGGTAACTGGAATGGCACTTCCACTCGAAAACGACACCGAACCAGTTGGTTGTAATCCCAGATCGGTTGGATGTGCGACCGGACCCCGGTCATCCTCCGCCGACGAGATGGAGAAAGCCGCTTCTGGTTGCAGCAAGGCCTCAGGAGGGATCGGATCAAAAACCAACGGTTGCCATCCCACCGACGGGGCCACCATCGATGATGACATCTTTTCCATAGGCGCCGTTTGACCTGACGAAATAGCCGTAGGAAGAGCCGTCGCCGAAGACAAAGCAGGCGTCGACAATCGGACCGTCGTCGATGAAGTCTGTGGCGCAGGGCCTTGAGGCGTTCCTGACGTTTTTGAACTCGACTTGTGGGACGTGGACTCTCGACTCGAGGTAGACTTAAGACAGTCTCCTGAGGAGGATTTCGATGAGTCTTTTCTCTCCTTTTTAGATGAGGAGGAAGAAGACGAAGCCTTATGTGAAGAGGAGGACCTCGCAGGATGTTTCTCCGAGGGGCGTTTTTCAGATGAACGTGATTTCTTCGCCGGAGACTCCGCCGACACTGAGCGACGAGGGGGCACAGGAGACTTAGATCTCGAGGCTGTAGAGCCTACCTCCGATGCCGGGTACGCACCCGCTCCGTCATTGAGCCAAGTAACAAGGCGTCTGTTGCAGTCTTTTAGGGTCTTTTGTGAGAAGCCCTGACAGATCTCGCCGTATGACGAGGGTGAAGACAGTAAATACAGTCCATATGCCCATCTCCTTCATACACTTTAAGACCGCATGTAGCACACGGACGAAATAACGCCTTTCCAGACATTCGTCGAAAAGTAACAGTCGAAGAAGAAGAACGCACAACCTAATAAAACAGTAGATACTGGAGTTAATCCCACTACTTAGCGGGGCTATTTATACCTCTACTTCCTAGTGGCGCTGCCGTACGCGGCCCAAAACGACATAGATAGGACACAAAAGTGTCAGAAGTTTTCCTATGGAAAATGTCTATATAACTTACCGAGGATTCCCGGCCTGACGAGGGGGAATATTCCAAGCATGTGAATCCATGAAAGATACCAATGCTGGAGAAATGGAGTTACAGGTAAGAAACTATTCCCTTCCAAACTAAGGTACTGTCTTGACTAAGGGGTACTTATCTCTTTGGTCTGTAGCTTGCTCGTTATCACTGGAGACTTGCAGTTGCTGCTTTTTGTGCACAGTTGCTTGCAGCCCTGTGTGATGCTGGAAATGCTTCAAAGGGACAGTGCCTCTGAATCCTTGTCCTTTATTGCTTTTTATCATGTGTTCTGTCTTGTTTTCTGAGCAGGAATTCATGTGGGACTCTTGTATTTGGTTTGGTGAACAGACCCTTGGGATACCCTTATTGCACCCGTGGGTGGGAGTACGACCCTGTACTCTCAGTGTATGTTTTTGGGCACCTGTGTGTGGCCCACAAAGCAGGGTACGGGCTGGTGGCAGCTTCGTGCTGAATTGACAGGTGCCCTGAGCGTCCTCTGTTTTGGGATGACCAGGCCCTGTCATTGGAATCAGTGGATTTCTGATAGGAAACAAGATGGCCCCTGTGGCCTCCTGCTTTCTGTCGCCTGTTACTTTACGTTGCCCAAAGTCCTGGGAAGCCCAGACTCTGTCCGTTCCCCCCGACTAGCTTTTGGGTGGAAGTTCCAGATATGGTGTTGTGGGAATGTCCAGGCCAGACTAGCTGGAGCCTTCCAAATGACTGTATGTTGTGGGTATGCCCGTGGGGTGGGACCTGGGTGAATGAAGTGTGTGACGAATACACATTCTGTGTCTAGTATCTGGTGTTTGACACGACTGACACAATGACTGAGACTGAGACAGCCCTGCCTGAAACTGGTATGAATGTAGTGGGTAGTGCTGAATGGCAGAGAGCTTGTCCGTATCCACATTCTGTGTTGTGAGTGTCTGGATGGAGAAGAGTGGCCTGAATGCACTGTGCGCCTGATTGGCTGCTTGACTGCCGGAATGCTCTTCTGAGTGATTGGTTGCCGGAGTGTGACCCAGCAGAATGAATGGGAGACCAACAGTATATCTGGGGGCCTCTCACTGCTAAAAACGTTCAGAAGCTGAAGTTGATGCTTACTCTCGAAGCTGAGCCGGATGAAGGTGAACCGCTGTTCCCTTCCGTGTAATCTGAAAGCTGCTGTGCCTTCAAGAACTGATCCAAGAGAGGACCTGGTAAGGATCTTTGAGCCAAAGCTCCCTGGTAGACAGACCTACGTCTACGAAAGGCTGCCGACCGCAGAAGGGGACAGACGAGGAGAACGAAGAGAAGCACCGGACAGCCGTCCACCAGCCGTCCACCATCGACGACCGCTGTCGCTGACTGGAGCCTCAGTGCTCCCGTTGCCTAAGAACATTCAATCCAAGGACTCCCTTGTTCATCCTCGTCGACTGCTTTCTCCCTGCCGGAGAAAGTCAAAGCCGTCAACGACCGAGGAGTACCCGGAGACGCTGACAAAGCTACTGAAGCCAGCCGTGGACACGTCCCGTTTGCCAACGACCAGGCGCCTTTGCTGGGCCCAAGTTCTTCACTAACTCTTTGCGGCAACGAACCATCGTCGTCATGCACCACACGCCTTCTCTGTTGCAGGACGTTTTCGACCGATAGTCAACGAGCAACGCAAGGACCGAAGTTGCTGCCTCCACGACAACGTTCACCTTTTCTTCATCTCGGAAGTTGGATGACCCTTGCCACTTACAAAATATCTACACCTTGTTACGTTGCGGTTTCTTTGTGTACAAGATAACTACATTACAAGCAATGGAATCTATCATAAATGGTAAATTGACTTTGATGCGTTTAGAGGCTCTCCAGAGTGCTTGTGAAGCCAGGGAATTAGACTTTGTGGATAAGTCTAGGGCTGAGCTGATAGCTGCCCTGGTGGACTACCAGATTGATATTGAAGTTCTTGAAGTGGTGTGGGGGGCGTAACCAATGAGGGCCCTACCCCTGGGGGTGTTGTTGAATCAGATTCTGGGAACGCCACCACTCCTGCTGCCTCTGTTCCGACCTCCAGCAATGTTTCTGCAGGGAATGCCTTGGAACGTGAGTTATTATTTTTTTATTTGAATTGGCCGAAATAAATCAACCTTTCAAAATGTATACATAAAATGTTGCAAATATAAAAAATAAAATAAACAACTTTTCCAACATACTTCATATACATCAAACATGTGCTGTTAAATTCAAATTTTAACCATCTGAGTGAACGCAGGATTAAACATCTCAAAGTAGCAGCCAACTTTAAGTCAATTCATCAAGACTTCTAATTTCAAATTTGTCAAAAAATTAATAGTGACGATTTGGATCGACATGTATGAAGAAGAAAGAATCAAGGGCGAACATTGATCGGCTTCCAGCCCTCCTAAATGTTTGCAATGGCGAGCAAAATTTGTCTCTCTTGAGGCTTCTCAAGAGTACACATTCTGTTAACAAATGCAATAGTTTCCCGTGGCGCACAGTTCAAGCAAAATTGACAATAGTTGTGATGTGACAAAAGCAACTTTGGTTTGACTTGAACATCCTTTGTGAGCCACAGGTTGAAACGCAAGTGCAGTATCCCAGTGTGATATTTCACCAAACGTGTTCTCACCAAATATGATGTAAGAGTGCGTACTTTTTTAGGAGGAAATCTACACGAATCACCATCTCAATATTGTAGGCATAAATCTCTTGTCTTGATCCAGTCCACCTCATATACCTTGGTTTTGGCTTTATCAGGAATAGTGAGTAACAAATCAATAGACACATTTGCATCAGCCAGATCTTGATAGACTTTGCCTGACCAAGGAGTCACAAAGGCATGTTTTGTAGAGAATACATAATTGGTCAAAGTTTTTAAGATGACAGCTTGGTCTGTAGACATGAGCCACTTTCTAAACAATGCACTTAAGCGCCAGTGATAGAGCGCCTGGAGGTAAACCAGCCCCAGCTCATATCTGACCCAGGCACCTGGGATACATTGTGGAAGATGTAACATTTGCTTCCAATATTTGGCCTCCCATTTGTCAAATTGAAACCATGTCTTAATTGATAGTTTCAAGCCCATACAAAAGGCATGGGACTGTCTTCATATTCCAAAAGTACCATGCTGGTTAAATAGAAAATGTGCCATATTTATGCATGATCATTTTCGCCTGGGAGATAACTGTGGCTAGTTTCGATTCCACTCGCTGTATCTAGGTCCCAGCATCATTGTTGCCTGCAAAAGACATGCCAAGATAGATATACTGTGGGACTACGGTCCAAGGGATCTTATTAACGGCCCAAGTAAAAGATGAATGCCCAGATCTTTATGGAGAGAATGTCAAGATCTGAGTTTTTTCTGTGTTTATTCTGAGTTCATTTTGTTGCATGTGCACGTGGAAGGCTGCTAGAAGATCTTGTAGGCTCACCTTAGTTTTCGAAATTAGGACTATGTCGTCCGCATACATTAAAGTTTTTATCGGCTGGTCATTAAATTTAGGCAAATCTGAAATCACCTTCTCAAAACCATACCTGGCATCATGGATAAAATAATTAAATATTGTGGATGCCAATAAACACCCTTGCTTTAAACCTCAGGCTGTATGAATGTCATTCTACAGTAATCCGGCCAAAGTCAGTCTAATTCGGACAGAGGTGTCGGAATGCAATGCTTGTATGACATCATAGAGCGTGGAAGGACACTGATCTCTGCACACCTTTGACAACAAAATGGCATGGGAGATCGAATCAAACGCTGCATGGAGATCTATGAATGCAAAGAAGACGGCTTGTTTTGTCGTCTGGCATTGGTATTTGATGGCATTCAAACAAAACCGGTTAATATTAGTACCCATGCCAGCGACAAAACCTGTCTGTTGGGGATCTCGGAGGTGATGTTTCAGAGTCCACGCATTAAAATCTCTTAAGATTAGTTTTGGGAAGATTTTCCCTGGCGCATCTAGTAATGCGATTGGGTGGTAATTAAGGGGGAGACTACGATCCCTCTTCTTGAAAATAGGAATTATTATGGAGATCTTTCATGATAGAGGCACCATTCGCGATCTTGGAACTTATCGAAATATTTTGTCAAAAATGCGAGCCCAGTCAACTGGATTTAATTTAAACATTGCATACCTTAAACCATCTGGCCCTGCCACCCTGGATGAGATATTCTTTATTATCAAGTCTTGGATGACTTCAGGCGAGAAGTCAATGCACCAGGACGTCACTGAATGTTGAACAGATGGCATCTTGGCGTATCGCTCCTCAGCGTATAGAGTAATATTTGATCTGTTGTTGTTCCTGAACGCCATTGATCTGAGCATCTGCATGCGTGTTGCAAGAATGATTTTTTAATAATTGCCACATGTCAGCCGAGTATTTATTCAGCATGGTGCAAGCCATGGCTTCGCTGTCTTTTTGGAACATGAGGGACTTTCTGCTCCTAAGCTAATTTTTATATCGACATTTTGGCAGTTTTGATATCTTGCCAACGAGAATCTGCATTGGTATGTAGAAGGATTATTTTTATTTGCCTATATTCAGCGCATTTGGAATGGATCTCAGGATCAAAGATAAGATTGTTGGATGCCATTTTTGTATGGAATAGTGATGATGTTGGTGAATGGCTTAAATAGATCAGAATATTGCAATGGAAGATGGGCTGAGATATGTTGCTCGATCGATGACTGCAATGCAGCAAGGTTGCTCGGATTCCACCGTAGCCTTGTTGTTGATGCATTAATGACCAACTCCTGAGTGAAAACATGGGACCTTGGCTTGGATCAGTTCCAGAGAATGTCTAAAGATAGGACCCAGTGGTCAGTATCACAAATGACCAATTTTTGGATGCACTGTAACAATCGTGCCTCCCCATAGATATAGGCAATAATGCTAGTGCTCTTGCCCCTGTGCCAGGTATGTTGAGGTGGGAGGTCACCTAAAACTGCCCCATTAACCATATGGAAGTTGCGAACTTCCATAAATGAGGTCCATGTAGACACTTCTTTGATTGCACGTTTCTTATGCCAGCAATCAAGAGTTAAATCACCCATGATAATAGTATGGGTAATGTATGCACACATGTGTATCTTTTTTTTTTTCCCAGAATGACGTGCGTATAAAAAAAAAAAACGAAGTCACTGATTGTGGTGTTATTGTCCCCCTACCACATTGTCATGTAGACTCACACGAGCCCCTGACAAGCGGACTGGCTCGCTTCTCGCACCAATACCTTGTGCATTTTTTAGGAACCACCTTTCCCACAATACATCCCAGTGTAGTTCCTTTGTTCTGCTCCACACTGGATGCATACACCCCAAACACGGGATGGCTCCCGTGGACTGACAGCACTTAGAAGCCTATCACAGGATGCATATGACACCTTCACGTGTTCCTCACACCCCCCCACTGGGATTGGCCCAGCACAAGGGGGCGTGTCCAGCATTCCAGTCTTTTCTACTGATTCACGACAGGCAGCCATTTCCAGCGCCACCGTGAACCCAGCAAGAACTAAAAGAATGCTAATCAGGTAAGCCATGTCCCGGCCGGCCCCAGAGCCCTATGACTCTCTTTTACATTGCAAGATTGCTGCACTTTTGACACGTCCTGGTTTAAAAACTAACGGTGATCGCCACACCACCAGATCACCTTCCTTATGGATGTTACCTCGGATAATTGTCTAGTGTTTATCAGTAGCCACTGCTCTATAGCAAAGCACTCTCCAAATACGCACGGAGTAAATGTTTTCCTCCATATACATTAAAAACGGCACATAGTTTGCATCTAGCACTATCGGCTTTTCCTCCGCCGCTCACACTCCTCTCTGGGACCCAGCACGAGACCCGCCATGTGGACACCACTCACACCGTCCTTGCCTCCGGATACAGGGCATGCAATTATTTATTTAAAAAAATAAATACTTGTAATCCCACGACCAGCCCTATGCGTACCATCCTCTGACTACAGCTTTGTAGCACTGCAGCACCGTGGAACCACACTACCCGACGCCCGTGTTTAAATGCACCTCCACTTTGTCATGCAGCATTGTCACACGTGGCCATAATCACGCCACCATTTATGAAGTGCCTCTCGTTACCATTTTGCTCTGATAGGGGTATATATTTGTTTTCCCCCCACTTTAGATCAATGGCTAATCATAAGCCCAGTGCTGTCTCAATCGGGTTTTCCTGGCACGGCTGATCCACACCCACTGGTGTATCCATCACACCACCAGCCCTGGGATTACATCTAGGTTTGCTGACAGTACAGCAATACCGCCTCACTCCGGTTGGACGGTAAACTACGCTTTCCCATACACAACAGGTGTATTTTCTCTAGCACCAATGAGCTGTTATTTATTAACCCCTAAGATACTTACCTTTTGAGATCCTCATAGTTCTCCTCCTTCCCACAGATCATACCCACGGACAGTCTCTCCTGATGAAGGCCACCACAACTACAAGCTCCTACCAAGCCATTGTGGCCGAAACACAACTGTGTCGATCACTTGTGGCACAACTGTGAAAATACCCTTTGTTGTATGTTTCTAATTTTGTGTTGTGTACACCGTTTTTGTTTAAACCACACCCGGGTTGAAAAACAGTCTCGGGCAGCACTTATCTGAGTTACTTGTGTCACCAACTTCCTATACTCTTATGTGCTTGTCACTAGGGTACTCATCCTCCACATCCTGATGAGGGTGCACAACTGCACTTCCCTATGTTTTTTGTATTGAAATCTGTCCGTTATTGCTTTCGTGCTTAGCGAAAGTTTGTAATAATTTAAGGCACTGGTTTTTGAGATTGAAATAAATATGTCCAAAAACAATGGATTGTTGTGAGGATCTCGCATCCTGATTATTTTTGTAATCAATATATGTACCCTCCTGGGCATATGAGGACTCTGCCCTTGATATTTTCCTGGTCATGTCAAGACTTCTGGTTAAACCAACATAAAAGTCTTCATCTACCATGGCTGCTGGATTACGATAGAGATTCACTAAGGCAATTGATTGATGTTGACATGTTATCTTAACAAGCTGAATGTAGGCACTCTCGGAAGCCCAATGTGAAATTGTGAAACCTATTTTATTTTTTTATTTTATTTATTTGAACTTCTACTCAGTTAAAACTAAGTCTTATTCAAATTTTTCAAATCCACAGATCGCGATACACTGAAAACATCTCTTATCTAAAAAAAAACTCCCAACAACTGGTGCGTCGCGCTGGCCACTAGTAAACAGGATACCTGAAACTTGCCTCCTACGACCAACGCCTTATGGAGACCCACCCTGGGATGCTTGTTGATTTAACTGTTTAAATACAAGTTCTATTAGTTTGACCAGCGCTATTGTCCATCTCGTTTTCTCGCCGGAATCCGTCTATTCCACAGATCCTCAGGTCGAAAGATCCATAAGTTTTCAACCAGCGGAGGGAGGTATTTGTTCCTGTTGTCGTTGGTTTTTGAACACTCAATCACCAGATGCCTTAGTGTTTCTGCAGAAGATTCCTCTTTGCATAGGTGACATCTCTTGTCGGTTGTGGCTCCTCGAATTGTTATGATCTCACGGGTCAGCAGTAGGTTTAGTCTCGCTTTCATGAAGCAGGTTCTCATTTTTTTGTCCGGAAATTTCAGGCAGTAATTCTGTGTTTTTTTCAACTTGTTGAATGTTGGTGGCAGGTGGCTTAGAAGTTTATTCCCCACCACTTTCTCTACTGTCATGATCCAGTCCATTTCTTCCATTTTTCTTTTAATTCGATCTGGATTTTCCTTCAGTTCTTTTCTGTAGATACTATTTGAGCTAGATCGTCCTTTCTGGCCTTTACCCATTTTTTCAGAGCCTTGCATTTGCCTGTTTCGATTTCTTCCCTCATGATGTTGAAGATGGGTAGTGTGTCTGACATGATTATTCTCCTATACAGTCTCATTGCACTTTGGTCTACCATCGACGCTAATGACACTAAGCCCAGCTCTCTCCTGATGGCCGGCATGGCAGTCGAATTCGGTAGACCTAACAGTGTTTTCCAGACGTAACCCTCTAGTTTGGTCCAAAGATGACGTGGGGTATATAGCGACGCTTCCATTACGTATGCCAGAGCAGGAATAACTTTTGCTTTGTAGAAAGTTATCGCTGGTGTTAGGGAGAACTTTCCAAACTTGGTGTCAACCGCTCTTGTTTGAGAGGTTAGATGTTTCACTTTTTCCCATAGTTGGTTTTGCACACTCTTGTCTGTTCTTGAGCTATCAATCTGAACCCCCAGATATTTGATATTTTGTACAATTTCGATTTTAGTGTTATCCAGAAACCAGCTTAGTTTTTTCGTTGGTTTGCTCGGTACTTTCTCAATTACCAGGATTTTGGTTTTTGTTTTATTTATCCCCAGGCGGTTTTCGCTGATGTACTTCTCCAGGTTTGCTAGTTTTCTTGAAGCCCCACTTTGGTCTGATCTAGCAGAATGACGTCATCGACATACAGAAGGCGTGGAATCTCCGTTTTCCCAATTTTAGGGGGGGAACGATCTTATTTTGATTTCTGAGAGCTGATAGTCTCCTAGAAAAGCTATGAACAGGGCTGGGGCCAAAGGACACCCCTGCTTGACACCTCTGTTCACGACTATCTCTTCTGATAGTGCACCCTGGTAGTTTAATTTGACTCTGATTTTCGTGTGCGAGTGAAGGGCTTTTATGGGGTCCAGTATATTTTTGGGATAATTCCAGCCTTGAAGTATCAGCCAAAGTCTGTTCCGATCGATCCTGTCAAAAGCTTTCGAAAGGTCTATGAAAACCAAATAGACCTTTGGCGCACCTTCTTTGACTTTGGCTTTCAGGATGTTTATTAACAGTATGTTGATTACTGTGGAGCCATTTTTTTGAAAGCCCGTTTGAAGATAGTCTTTAGATGGGCCATCTTTTTCCCAGATTCGGAAATGCTCAAGCAGGTGAGTTGCATAGATTTTCCCTGTTATGTCCAATAAGGCAATTGGCCTGTAGCTCTCAGGTTCGTTTCTAGCTCCTTTTTTGTAAATTGGGACGATCACCGCTTTCTGCCATGATTCAGGGATCATTTTTGTTCTCCCACATTCGGCAAAGATCTTACTGATCATTTCTGACCATTCCTTTGGGAACGTTTTAAGATCCACGTTCGTCAGTCCGTCCGGACCCGGGGCTCTTGAGGTTTTCAGCTTCCTTATAGTTACTTCAATGTCTTCTGCGTTCGAAAGATCTTCCCAGAATGTGTTAGAGACCTGGTTACTCATTACTGGTTCGGTGTTCGGACCCTCAAATTCCGTCGTGAAGTAACTAATCCACCTTGCTTCTGCCACTGAGTTGCACTGCATTGCAATTTGAGTACTGTTCATTGATTTGATCAAAGTCCAGAATTCGCTGGATTTTTTTGTTTGCAATTTTCTCATCTTGTCCTCGGCGTCATTTTGATATTGAACCGCTCTGTGTTCTTTACGCCAATTGTTATAGCTTTTCACTTTGTGTTGCCAGTTCTTCCAATCTTCCAGGACATTTGATTTCTTGGCTTTGATATGCTCTGATTTCTTCGCTTTCTTCGTGCCCAGTACTTGAAATGATAATAATAAAGGCAGATAATTCGGTCTTTCTTTCATTTCATTCAAGACGTTGTCGTTGACTCTGTATTCCCAGGCCCGTTTAATTTTCACGATGTCTTGTTCAGTTAGCCGTAGACGGGTCTGTATAGCCAGGTCATACTTACTTGTATTCGGCTTTCTTGTTTGCCACGTGCAAATCAATAAGTTGTGATCGCTATGGAAAGTTTTTTGCACCTTGAAGCCAGTCAGGCCTTGTGTAAGTTCATTGGAGGTAAAGATGTAATCGAGGGTTGCTTTTGAGAAATTCTGTTCCCAAGTCGGGATGTTTATTTGGTTTGGGAACAGTGACGCAACATTTTGGATGTTTCTTGAGCGGATAACTTCATTCCACGCCTTTCCTCTCTCGATGGTAGAGTCTAGGCCTCCTCGGGACTTGCCGGGTCCTTGTTGGTCAGCCACCACCTCGGAGCATTTGGCGTTGAAGTCGCCACAGATGATAAGCTCAATTTTGTCGAATTCAACGTACAGCTGGTCTATCGTTGCACTCATGTTGGAACAGAAAGTTTTGATCGACATCCGTTGCGGGTTCCAATAGCAATTGACAATTGCCAGAGGAATTTCCAGCCCATTTTGGTTTTTTACGTTGGACTGAAGCTGTGAGGTCAGAATTACCAATGTTTCGTATGACTGTTTCCACTTTCGCGGTTCCCTCAAATCAGTTCCTGTTTTAATAGCCGTTAAAAGACCCGATGAAGGTCTACCTAGCAGGCCTTTAACTGCTGGTGATATCACCACTGTGAACCCGTCAAGGGCAGGTTGGTTCAGCAGCCAAGTTTCCTGCAGGCAGACTATGTTGAAGAGACCCAGGTCGACATCTCCGGTTGTCGTGAGGTGAACATGACCTCTCGTATTCCAGGAACCCAGACTGAATTTTTCCTTTGCGGGTCGCTCGATTCCTCTGTTACCCGTGTTATCATCGAAGCGGGCTGACCCAGGTCGTTGCAATTTGCCCGTCTTTTTATTCCAGTTTGAGATTAGCCACTTCCAGGGGCCTTTGGGTTGTGTTAAGGCTTCCGCTTTCCCCTGATTTTTCGAGTATGTGTTTTTCTTATCCTCTGAGTATTTGGCATCTGGTAATATCCGCGCATAGTGCTGCTGCTGTTCCTCTCTTTGGCTTCTGACTGCCTTCCGTCCCGACTCAAGGTGCTCCTTATTGCTGTATCTTTGCCCTTGGCTGTTTTTCATAACATCCCTCTCCGTCGACTCGATGAAACGTTTCACTCCACCACCATTGTGGTGATATCTTCTGTGGGGTTCATAAAACTCCTGGGGCTTTTCCCATCGATTTTGGCGGTATAGATCCTCAGTTTTCGATTGATAGTGCTTTTGAAATGTGCTCCTTTCCTTGTTTTTCTCTTCAAGATCGTGACCAGCCGTCTTCCTTTTTATTTCAGTCAGACGGAAACCCATTTGTTCAATTTCTTCGTAGGCTGACTCATCAATATATTGGATACCGGCAGCTTTCAGGTGTAGAAAAGCCTTAGCCTTCTTTTCCCTATGATAGGGTTCCACTAGCTCAAAGTCCTCTGTTCTGATTTTTTCAATGTTTTTATTTTCTTAGTTATTTGCAATACTGTCGATCTATTTAATATCAGGAAGTTTTTATCTGCTTCTATTTGTTCCAACTTGAAAACTCGTATCACTTCTTTTGCTTTTTTTCGATTGTCCCCTTCCCCTCTTTCTGCTTGGTGGTTCCACAAGCTTCCTCGTTTTTCCACCTCATCTCCCTCCGGTCGGTGCTTCACTGGGCTCCTTCTTGTTTTCGATTCTCTGTTTTTGTCTTTCTTATCCTCTACGCTTGAGTGAAGTTTGGCTTTGGATCGGGCTTCGTTGGACTCTGGCCTAGTAGGACCATTCTTGTCGCCCGGGGCACATCCCTCAATTGGACTTTCATCCTGATCTTTTAGCCTCCTTTTTTCACTGCTTACTGTTCGATGATCCTTTGTCCCCTTCATCTCCTTTTCTGAGTGTAAGGATATATTCATTAGATCTGAACTGCCTAGAAATTCTTCCACTGTTCTTGGCGATCTGGGTGTGATGTTTTCCTCAGACCGTATTGTTGCATCATGTCGGTTTACCGTTATTCGTGTCGCACCCTGGTCACAGGCACTGGCATCTCGTTTTGCCGACATTTTGAAGTCATCCTTAAGAATAGTATTTGTCTGAATCTGTAGAGTTATAGGCAGCGGGATCTGTTTGGCTTTTGCAAATTGGCGCTCTTCGGTTATCCCTTGTGCCAGTGTTGAAAGGCTTTTGCCATTGCCCTTTGTCAGTGCCTGGACCTCGTGGCCTGTTACCTCAGAGCCAAATGCTGTTGACTGTACGGTTCTCTTTTGTATTTGCATGCTTTCGATCTTTTTTCCAGGGCTTCAATTTTTCTTTCCCAAATGGTTTTCTGATTGCATGCTTCGTCTTCAACTGCTGTTATATAGCTTTCCACATGTTTCAGTTTCCCCATCATGTTTGAAAGAATTGCTGTGTTATCGTGTACGTTTTCTTTTATGACTTCGTACAGTTTGCAGAAAGGTGCTAACACAATGGACATGGCCGACATGATGGCTATTATGTCGGGTTTCTTATTTGGGGATTCTTTTTGAGTCGTCTCTTTTGCGGTGAGACTTGAATTTTTTCTAATCTCCTCGAGGGTGCTGATGAGTCAAATGCTGAACATTGCACTGGGGATCTTAGATTTCTATCAGTGTTCGCCGGATTTCTTGATGACCCATTGTTCATTTGACGGTTGTCCCAGTGGAGTTTTGACTCGTCCCCTTTCGTGGTGGGGGAAAAAATGAACTGACCCATGGTCAGATGGGGCTTTGTCCAAGCCAGACGTTGCTCTCTTTCCGGCTGTATGAATGGCTCTCAGGCTG
The DNA here is from genome assembly GCF_040938575.1 of Ambystoma mexicanum. Taxonomy (NCBI): domain Eukaryota; kingdom Metazoa; phylum Chordata; class Amphibia; order Caudata; family Ambystomatidae; genus Ambystoma; species Ambystoma mexicanum. The sequence goes on from NC_090936.1 coordinate 48,840,672, forward strand.
TTTCTGCCCCCATTTCCCTCTCCTCCTCCAGTTCATCCACCAAAACCACTGTCTCATGTATGGTCGCCGGGACCCCTTTAGGTGCCTGTTGGATCGGTGTGTTGGTAGCCATACCTCTAGGATGATCCTTTGGATTTGATGTCGTGGAGCTCACAATCTCTGCCTCCTTGGTCTTTTCTAAATCCTCACTCACTTCTTTAGTGGTTGTATTTCCATTTTCATGGGGGCGGCCGTCTTCCCGCCCTTGCTTGTCTATTACTTGATGGTGCCGATTCCGTTTTCCTCTGCTTTTGGGCTGGCTGTGTTTCATCAGCTATTTCTAGCATTTCCACATCCAATACTTTAGTCTCTATGCTCTGTTTCCTTTTATGTTGTTGAGAAAAGAAAGCCTTTAATGGGCATGACAGAAGTGGCTTAGACAGCCCTTTGGACTTTTGACCCCGTCTTCTGATGTTTTTGTTTTACTTTCTGTTCCATCACGGGAAATTTATTGGGTATTCTCGTATTCGCTATCTTATTAGCCCCTTGGGGTTTTGCTTTTAATTCTCTTTTTTCTTTTCACTAGAGAACCAGTTTTCAGTTGGTCGCCATCAGTCTCCTTGTTCGAATCCTTGTTCTCCTTCGGATTGATTTTCGCTTTCCAAGCCATCTTCATCCGATTCCTCATCTTTAATTGGGTCTGCATCCACCTCTCTATCACTGATCTCAATAACGGGCTTAGGGTCCCTCGGTTGACTTTTGCCCTGCCCTTGCGTGATAACGTCGCATTCACTATGTGCGACGTGGAGCATTGCTTGAACTCGGATCACATTCGGCGGAGTTTCTCTTTCTTCCACTATGCCTGGGGTCTTTGTCTCCACTTCCACCTCAGCACTGTGCTGGCGGCTCTGCCCCCTCTTACTAATCGATCATCGAATAATTCAGGTCCTGCATCTAGCTCCTTTGCCCCCCGTGAGCCCCTTTTGCTCGGGAGCCTGGTTGGGCTCGAAGCTTCCGTACTCCAGTCCGATTTCACAGGGGAGATGACTCCACCCAGTTCCTCATTTGCCTCCGGTTCGGGGCTTTCATCGACCCCGCTGCAGGGCAGCCACTTCGAGTCGGGCAGGTTCCGTCCTCCGACCGCGCCCGGGCGAACTCCACTCACCGAGTCCGGTGACGGCAGGCTGCTGCCTGCTGGATGGACGGAGGCGGGGGCGGGTGGGCGCATTCCATCTTGGGCACCCTCCTCTCGGGCGGGTCGCTCCTCAAGCCCCTCAACCTCCTCAGGCTCCTCCACCATCAGAGACGTCATCGATGGTACCGGGCCCGTACTTGTCGACGTGCTTCGGTTGAGATTTTGTTTTCCTTTTCTTTTCTGCTTCTCTTGACAAGTCCCTGTTGTGGCACTTGTAGACGACATGTTTGCCCAGGGGCTATGGATAGCAAGTCCGCAATTGTAGGTGTTGATGGCGGCCTCGGTGCCGAGGCGGACTTGCTCCTACTCCTCTCGCTTGTTCCTGGGGCCATTTCCCCCACCGACTTTGCTGTTTTCGTCGACGGTGAGTTTTTCAGGAGTGACTTCAGAGAATTCAGAGGTCGTACCTCCGGCTCCATTCGACTCCGGCTTTGCGTCTCTAGCGGACTGCGGCAGACTGGCTCCCCACCTCGGTTCACCAGCTCCGTTCACCGCTCCGCGGTGTGTTGGGGATTAAATAAGCACTTCCTGCACAACGATGTAGAAAGCGGCTGTGACTGCTGCAGACTGGCTCCCCACCTCGGCTCACCAACTCCGTTCACCGCTCTGCGGTGTGTTGGGGATTAAATAAGCACTTCCTGCACAAGGATGTAGAAAGTGGCTGTGACTGCTACAGACTGGCTCCCCACCTCGGCTCACCAGCTCCGCTCGGCGGTGTGTTGGGGATTAAATAAGCACTTCCTGCACAACAATGTAGAAAGCGGCTGTGACTGCTGCAGACTGGCTCACCAGCTTCCTTTAATTGTGAAACCTATTGACGAGTTGACAGCCAATGGATAGGCCAGACGAAGGTCTGCCCTTGCCAAGAACCACTGGAAGCAGGATAGAGTCATAACTGTCCCATACAGGTGGAGAGGACAGCCACGTCTCTTGCAATGCTATGATGTGGTAAATACAGGGTACATTTTTAATGGAGAATTGTAGATGCGAATGGCCTCAGGTATTCCAACTCGCAATTTTCAAAACTGCTATCATCTCCTGAATTGTGTGGGTGGCCAAGGGCCGGTGGCCATCGATCAGCTGTTGACTTTGAGCCTAGATAGATAAATATTGGGCTTTGGGTTTTCACATTGTGGCCTAGCTGCTATGCGTTCCGGGTCTTGGGCAATTAGAAATCCCATTGCGAATAATCGCATTTTAGATTGCCAGATGGTATTCATGACCACTCCAGAAAGGACCATAGCCTGACCACTGAACACATAGAGTCAGAAATTAACTCAATTTGCTCAATGTCAGTAGTAGCCACATCTTCGAGTTCCACAATGTCAATGAAGATGTTCAAAACAATGCGCCTATTGAGGTCATAGGTTGGAAAATTGCCGTCGCTACACTTCATAATGAGAGTGTGACACAGTGAATTCAGAGAATGTGCATGTCTCGAGGGATTATGAGAAGACGACTGATTTGGTAAGCATTTGAAGTGATGATGCCCTGAACTCAACATTTCGCTGTAACTCACAGGGCAGTATTTCCGTTGTTTCCTGATCAGGCCGAGAACTGCTGCCTGGGTATTGGTGCGGGCATGCGGGCCCCGAGTCTGGCGTTTGTGCGCCAGACTGCTGTATACTTGGCTTAGACAGCTGTTCATCCAGATATAAATCGACCATGTGTTTTTAGGGCTATGATCTTCCCGATTTTGGTCGCAGCCTACTGAGGATGGTACTTGCTCGGGCATGTGAAAGGTGACTACTTTCTTGACCGATTTAAGTTGTGCAGAGGACTTTTCAAGGTCCTCCGCCTGCTGAATAGAGTGGATAAGGTTATTAAGTGGAGAATAAGAAATAGGGTGCATGTCCATTTCTCGCAGATTAGAAACAGGAGTATCATGATCTTAGTTTTTAATGTTAGACACATTTAAACGTGAATGTGACTGTGAGTGTAAGCTAGGAGCAGTCTTTTTGTTTGTAAGTTTGATGACTTATCCAACGCTTGAAAAAAGCATTCAAAGTGCTTTTTAAAGGTTTTGTCGCATCCATGTTTTTAGATTTTTTATGGAGGTCCGTGGCCCTTTCAATGGGAGCTTAAAGCTCTTGAGTTTTTGATTTGCACCACGAGCCTCACCTAAATTCTGATTCCGTAATGGACACACCTCCGCAGAATCGGAAGCGGCTGAGCACGGTTTCGGAGAAACAGAAGACGTCCATGACTCGTCCAAAGTGAGTGGACCATTTGAGTCATGGTTGTGCTCCATGGGGCGGATTATGCTGGCAATAGCTGGTAATTGACAAGTGGAGTCAACTGAGGGACCCAAAGGCATCCCTGAACTGGACAACAACTCTTGATTAGTACATTCTTGAGAGCGATCAGAGGCATCTACTGGGTCTTTGGACATTGGAAGTGCATGCATCATGTTGACCGTAGGAGTTGAATGATTAACATTTAGCCATTTAGCTAACTCATCAAATTGGCTTGATTGTTTGGTCCATTTTTACATCCAGAGTTTCATACAACTTCAAAAGACTCATGATTGGGGTGTTAATCGCCATTAAGGCGGGTAGCAACATAGAAAAATGGTGCAAGGTGGCCTCACTCCGAGGCGGTCTAGGGAGTCTTGGGGTCGGATGGATAAAAGAGTCTAGTAATGACTGAGCCTGTGCCATGGTTGAATTTAGCGTCATGACCTGAGAGCCCTGTGCGCACTCTTCGTCTACAATTGAAATTGCCGATTCACACTGGCTTGCATAGATGGAGATGCCAGACGAATCATGGCTAAGGGTTGGGAATGTAATTGGGGAATAATGGAAAAACCGGGTCAGACACCGGGCCGCTTCCCTTGAGAGTCCAGAATCGTGTTATCAGAAAGTGGCTGAGGATTGACCCGATCACAGGGGGCCACTGGATGCATGCATAAGCTATTTACTATGGGCATGCACGGGTACAATAGTGTGTTTGTTGGTAAGGCTGAAGATAGTGTCAGGGGTGGGTGAGGAGCCGCTTTAAATTTAAATGAGGACGACTGTCTAAGGGCACACAGTGTTTTGGCAATGTTTGGGGTGCATACAGGAGTAATTGTTAAAGCAGAGGGGAACATTTTGACGAGGTGGAACATTTGCTATGACGGGTGTAACATTAAAAACTGCTGCCAACATGTTGAGCGGGTAACCAGGCATGTCAGTTTTTAATGAATACGCAGCATATGCCATATCCACACTGTATGTTTGGATAAATTCTTGCCCAGAAATACTGATGAAAAAGTTGCATGATACGTTAATGGCACAACAAAAAAAAGAACAAGCCGCTGCTGCTTCGCGGCTAAGCGGCACTTAACCGGTACTTCCACAAGTGTGTACGTGTGCGAGCTCGTAATATGGGGAAGTCCTCAGTCCGCGTGATCTAGGGGCGGGCCAAGCTGAGGGGCTGCAATGGAATAGAACAAACAGTCAGTAATGATGCTTCGCTACGAAAAGTAGCATTGAGTCACATAGTCACTTATTCACTGGTAAGCACCAGACTGAGGGTCCCCATGACCAAAGTCACCTTTGTTGTTGATGGCACAACGTAGCAATCCTACAGCAAGGAACAGGCGGGAGCTGCAGCAGTCCTTGCGGCAAAGCAGTACTATAACTTGAGTTATTAAGGATGAAATTGGACTTTGAATGCCTAAAGTTGGACATTGAAGCTGAGCTTAAGAAAGAGGAGTTGTCATAGCAAGTGGAACTCAAGAATAGGGATCTTGAACTCCAAGACAAGGACACAATGTCAGAGAATCCAGCTAGAGAAAGCTAGAGTGGAGACTTCAGCGAAACCAGTTGTGTCGGGTCTGCAGCCACCAAGTTTATGCAAGATTTGGTTGGTGTGTATGTGGAGGGTTCTGATATCCTCCAATGGGATTAAAGCATTTGAAATGGCTTGTGCAATTCACAATGTTGATAAAAAAGATTGGGCTAAGTGTTTGTTAAGCAGAGTGCCTCAGACTGGGTATGACTGTATTCTGAAACTGAGTGTGGAAGAAAGAGGTCTGTATGAGTGCAGGAAGTCTGCTTTGATTGCCAAGTTTGGCAAGACACCTACCCAATACCTTAAAAGGTTCAGGGAATTTAACAAACAAGAGAATGTGTCTTGGGTTGACTGGAGAGTGCTGCGTACATGAATATGATGGGGTGGATTGATGGTTACAAAGTGAAAACGTTGGTTGAATTGTCGCACCTTTTTGTTTTTTGAGCATTTTTCGGAAGCCTGTTCACCAGGGCTGCGTCAGTATGTTGCTGACCAGAACATTTTTGATCCCTTTAAGCTGGTCAGGCTGGGCTGACAAGTAGGTCTCCCACTGGGTGTCCCCTAAGGACTCTAGCGGGAAGGACAAGGACAAAGAAAAGGGGACATCTCAGAAGGTTGAGGAGTCCTAAAAGCAGTCACAGTCGAGTAAACCTAAACCTTCCCCTCCTAAGACCCAAAAATGTAGTGAGGATAAGGGTATGCAGTAATAAAATCGCTGCAAAAATGTCACCTTTACAAAAAATCACGGGAAAAATGCTGAGGTTTGACCTGGTAAAGGTGTACCCCATTATACCATTTAAGGGGAGCGGAGGTTGCGGGGGTGTCCCCTGCTTCCCTTAAATGGTATGGGTCTGGGGGTTGCGGGGGTGTCCCCCGCATCCTATACATGGATGCCGGTGGCAAAACAACAGGCTTTTTGCCGTGATTTTTTGTGTAAACGGCCATTTCTGTCACCTTTTTAACACATGGAAACGGGATAAGTACTATGTGGGTGGGAGTAAGAGTAGTGGTCCACCCGTTACGCTCACCTGGTCTCCGCGGGTAACCTACAAGTGCTCCACCTCTTACCATCCCCGCACCAATGGTCTGGTCGAGAGATTTAATGAAACTCTCAAGGGCATGCTGGGTGCTTTGGAAGAGCCCCAAAGGAGGAAATGAGATCTCCTCCTGCCATGCCTGCTGTTTGCTTACAAAGAGGGACCTCAAGAGGGTGTTGGTTTCAGACCCTTTTAGTTACTTTTTGGCCATCCAGTGAGGGGGGCCCCTTGCCTTGATCAGAGAAGGTTTGGAAGCCACCCCTCCAGGTCCTGCCAAGCAAGTGGGGGACTATGTGTTAGGCCTCAGGCGGAGGATGACACAAATGATGGGTCAGGCAACAGCGAATCTCGAGGCCAGCCAGGAATTGAATAAATAGTGGCATGGCCTTAAATCATATCAAGTCAGTTGGACTCCAAGACAGGAGATCCTTGTGAGGGAGCCTACCAAGCCTAGAGCTTTGGCAGATAAGTGGACTGGACCCTTTAGGATAATCTCCAAGATGGGCAAAGTCAACTATCTGGTTGACATGGGAGTCCCTGGGGTAGCCCCTCAGGTATTGCATGTTAACAGACTTGAGCCTTTGCATAGGCGAGCATACGTCTCATGCCTCTTGCTGGCTTCCGAGCAAGAAGAGGATGAGAGTGAGCCCCTTCCTGATTTGCTGTATAACAACCCTCCGGGTGGCTGTAGACAGAGTGCATCTCTCTCCAGATCTGACGACAGAACAGCAGAGGGCCTGCAGTACTTTGCTCCGGCAGTATGCCTCTGTTCTCACTGACACCAGGCCTTACACCATGGTGTAGGCATGAAATTGACACTGGTGACAGTGTGCCTGTCAAAAGTAGGTGCTGCTGTATGTCAGATACCGTTAAGAACCACATCCAGGCTGAGGTGGCCAAGTTGTTGGATCTGGGTGTTATTGAAACCTCAACCAGTCCCTGGTCCAGTCCAGTGGTCCTTGTCCCCAAGGCATGTTCCCAGGCAGGTACCAAGGATTGGAGGCTCTGTGTGGACTACAGAGGAGTCAATGCCTTCACCAAACCTGACGCGCACCCATTGGCCAGGGCTGATGAGCTCGTGGACCGGTCTTTACACCCTGCCCTTCACAAGCCTAACAGCTTCTGACCCAACAGTGATTCTTTTCTACAAACTCTTAAAATATTGTGCAAGACTTTTGTGCTATCTAAAGAAGTGGCCCAGCTCTCTAGGCATTGTTCAAATTCACCCTGGCTGTCCTGCTTCCCTGCAGACTCTTCTGGCCCATTGACTTTGGTTTTAACTGTCCCTCATAGGTGGTGCATAAGTTTAACTTGGATTGCTGGGAAAGGTCTAACCTAGACTTCATTGGGAGATTGAAAAGTATTCACATGCTCTGAGAACCTGTTAACCCTTTTCCTCCCCTAACCTTTTACTTTTCTACAACCTCAGTATTTGCATTAAGTGTCAAAAGCGATAGAGCAATGTCCACAGTATCCTAGTAATTAAAGTCACCTCAGGGTGTAGGAATTGTGTTTGTGATATCCCAAAAGGGTATCTACTTGCTTATCTTAAATCTGAGGAAGTTTTACGAAGTGTATTTTTAATGTTGCATATTGCTCTTTCTAATGAAGCCATATTTAAAACTGACCATCAAATAAATAATAGAAAACCTTGAGTATAAGTGTTATTTGGATACTTGTAATTGTAGTTCTGATGTTTATTAATCTGCTTAGAATCACCTGCTGTCCATAGTCCGACATCCAGTGGTCACTGCAGAGTATTGCATTTTGTTTTTCGTAGTCGAAAAGGGGACATCGACAAGGCATGTCTGTAACACTATCCCTATAGTGACGTGCAGTTTACCCACAATCCCTCACGCGTCGAGGTCCCTCAGATTGTTTTTTTCCACCCAAATATTGGTCGCCTATACGCGGAGCACCTCGACAGACATGGTCGTCCTTAACTTATATTATTACTTACATCCCTCCTTCGGCGTCGTAGCTGCGAAGCTGTTCACCGCTGATCAAGATCTCTGACGGAGGTGCCTTCGACGGAGGAGGTTTTTCGGTGTTCGCTGAACACGTGGCCTGGCCTCGACGGCCAAATACATTAGGGAGAGTGGGGTTGTGGGACATTTATTGTTTCTCTTTGAGAATGCCTTTCCCCTCCCTTTCCTTCGGGGTTGTTGTCACATGCAATCGGTTCCTCAGCTATAGAGAGGACACCCTTCGGCATAGAGCAAGCAACGCCTGTAACGTCGACGCCGGAGGTACCCTCGACGGACAGTTTAGTTGTCGAGAGCCTGGCTTGGATTATTTCCACCGATAGCCAGAGACGGACGGCGAAAGAAACGTTGATCGCCGCACATAAAGCCCGGGAGACGCCGAAAAGGTCAGAAGGAAGGCAGGAACCGCCCCCTCCGTCGAGAGGGACTCCTAACCTACCAGTAGGCTTTTCAGAAGGCGAGGGGAACCTCTCCGACGTTATGGGATAGGTCAAAGCGTTTTCTAATGGAAGGCCCTCCCTTTTCCCCCCCTGACCGCTCTGGGGTACCTCACGAAACCCTAGAGAGACTCCAGTTCTGTATGGACAAAATGGAGCGGTTTATGGAGACTCAGAACCTTCCAAGAGATCAAGAGAGGGACCTCAGGAGGATCCCAGGGCCAAGTACCCCAGGCTGTTTGATCCCCCCCAAGAGGGTGTAGATTTATATGACCTCACTGGAGAGGACCCCCACTTTCAGGAGGATGATGAATTCCTAGGCAATGAAGGGGAACAAAACCTAGAGAAGGAAGGTTTTGAAGACAACCCGGATATGTGTGATGGGGGCTTCGGAGAAGACCCAGAAGAAGGCGCTTCACAGCCCTGGCAGTCCCCATCAGTGTTTTCAGACCCTGACGCCATAAACCTGTCCCCACCCAAAGACTCACCTATTAGGAATACATCACCTATAGACGATCAACCTACCTTTAATGCACTTCTACGCAAGGCAGCAGTGCATTTCGAGATCGAGACCGGGAAACTTCTCCTGACATCGACTTTGTAGAAAAGATCATTAAGGAGAAACCCCGTGAGCCAAACCATTCCCCTCCTCGCCTCAGTAAAGAGACAAATTATTCCTTCACTATCCACTCCCGCGTTGATCAGAGGGGTCAACCCGAGGATAGAAAAATGTAGTCCTCCATCGGACCCGTTATACATCAGGGGCCACTCTGTACCAGACTCCTTAGTGGTGACAAATACCAGAAAGAGAGCAGGGGTCCCGCTGTCAACTAGCGAGGCACCACCAGATAAAGAGGGTACAAAATTGTATGCCCTTGGAAAGAGGATTACAGCCTCAGCTGCCTTTTCCGAAAGAATTGCCAACAACAACTCTTTGCTGGCAAGTTACGCAGATGCACAATGGAGCAAACTACGTAAGGATATTGAGGAGGTACCGGAACCCCTACGTACTCGGCTTCTAGCCACGGTGACTGAAGGAACCTTAGTCAACCAAAGCATCATTAAAAATACTCTGGATGCTGCAGAAACGGTTGGCCGTTCCCTAGTCCAAGGAATCCTCCTCAAACACCATGTATGGCTAGGTAATTCAGGCTTTAAACCTGAGACACAAGCATCTCTAATTAACAAACCTATAGAAGATGCACACCTCTTTGGTAAGGCTGTGGATGAGGCACTAGAGACCGCAAAGAAAGAATTTGACACAATCAAAACACTAGACCAAATTTCAAGGCCTCCCAACAAACGTGGTTATGGCAACAAATGCTTTTTCTGAGGCCAACGCCAGCAGCAACAACAGCAGCAGCAATACTCTGCAGGTAACTGGTCCTCTAACTAAGGCACCAGTGGACAATATAACCAAAGAGGACAACGTCGTGGCAAGGGAAGAGGTCGGGGTCTCACCCCTAGAGGTTCCCAAGCCACCAACACCAAATGACTCAAAGATTCGGGTTCCCTCCCATGCTTCGCCGGTCGGGGGCCGGTTAACATCCTTTCTTCCATCATGGGAGGGTATAACATCAGACCGCTGGGTACTATCAACCATAGCCCGCGGTTACTGTATAGAATTCAACAGTTCCCTTGCATACAGACCCCCAAGGGGACGACGCATGTCGCCAGAACACCTCGCCATCCTTCTTCAAGAAGTGAACCAAATACTAGAAAAAGGAGCTATAGAGGTCGTGCCTCTAGCCCAGGTAACGGAAGGTATTTATTCAGTGTACTTCCTTGTACCCAAAAAGGACTTAACCATGCGCCCTGTACTAGATCTGAGCCCAGCGAACAAATTTGTCAAATCTCAAAAGTTTCATATGGTGACTCTACAGGAGGTAATCCCCCTGCTTTCACAGGGAGATTACTTGACAACACTGGACATGAAAGATACATACTTTCATATTTTAATGTTGCCAGCGCACAGGAAATACCTCAGGTTCATGATAGAGGGCAAACACTACCAGTTCAGAGTGCTACCCTTCGGCATAGCATCAGCGGCGAGAGTATTCACGAAGGTACTGGCAGCGGCCCACCTGCGCAGTTTGTCCATCCCGGTATACCCTTACCTCGACGATTGGCTCATAACAGGGGATTCTTACGAAACATGCTTTTCAAATACCCAAGACTGTAGACCTTTGGTTTCAACTGGGCTTCTCCATCAACGAGAAGAAATCCAGCTTAGACCCCAGCCAGATCAAACAATTCCTAGGGGCTCTAATTCGAACAAAGGACGGCCTCGTCTTCCCCTCCAATGAGAGGGTCCAAAACATGCTGTTTCAAATCCCTCAATATGTGGCCGGTCGAGAGGTGACGGTACGCAAAGCAATGCGCTTACTAGGAATGATGGCGTCATGTATTTATTTGGTACCTCACGCGCGCCTGCGCATGCGCCCAATGCAAGAGTAGCTCAACAGCCAGTGGTGTCAGGCCAGCGGACAATGGGACGATCTAGTGGTGGTTTCGCAGGCCTTGGTCTCTCGCTACGGTGGTGGTCGAAGGAAAACCTGGTAATAGGGAAACCATTCGCCACCCCCGCAGTGGAAGCCACTCTAACCACAGACGCATCCCTCACAGAATGGGGGGCTCACCTATCCCATCAGACTGCTCACGGAGTCTGGACGCCAAGCGTAGCATCCAAGCACATAAACTTACTGGAGCTACTAGCTGTGTTCAAGGCACTGAAAGCCTTCCAGGCACACCTGCAAGGGAAGACAGTGATGGTCCTCACAGACTGCACCACAGCCATGTACTACCTCAACAAGCAGGGGGGCACCCACTCTCCAGGACTGTCCAAGCTGTCCCAGAACATCTGGAAGTTGGCTCTCAAACACATGTTCCTACTGTCACAACATGTACCAGGGGAACTCAATCTGCTAGCAGACGAACTCAGCAGAGACTTCCCTCTGCCCTCAGAGTACGAATGGCGGTTACACGAAGACATCGTCTTTGACGTCTTCACACAATGGGGATTCCCAGAAATAGATCTGTTCGCAACTCTGGAGAACTCACAATGCCAAGATTACGCCTCCAGGTACCCCCAGAACCAATCCAAGGGGACCGTTCTATCGATACCATGGTCAGGGAAATTTGTTTACGCTTACCCCCCCTCCCCTCCCCCCCCCCCGACTCCCCTTCTCAACAAGATAGTGCACAAGATGCACCAGGAACAAGTTACCATGATACTGGTGGCCCCTATGTGGGCCAGACAGCCTTGGTTCACTCACTTGATGGAGATGTCCCTATCTCCTCCAGTGAAACTTCCCTGCCCGGACAACATGCTGTCAAAGGACAAGGGCAGGACACTACATCCATGCCCTCAGACCATGAACTTAGTAGCCTGGCTCCTGAGATCATAGAATTTGGACATTTACAACTCCTGCAGAGATGCATGGACATTCTCAGGGAGGCTAGAAAGCCTAACACTCGTCATTGTTATTCTAGCAAATGGGAAAAGATTTGTCATCTGGTGTAGGGGAAGGAGCATCAACCCAGTTGACTGCTCTCCCACACAAATTGTTCTGTACCTGACTCGCCTATTAGACTCAGGCTTGGTGTTTAACTCTATTAAAGTCCATTTAGCTGCACTTTCCGCATACACCACTTCCCAACTTAGTGTCATGGCGGAAAGTCCCAGTTATTAAAGCCTTCATGGAAGGAGTGAAGAGGATCCACCCTCCCGAAGCAAACCCTGCTCCCGGATCGGACCTAAATGTGGTACTAACCAGGCTCATGGGGTCACCCTTTGAACCCATGCACAAAGCAACACTTAAAGACCTCACTCTTAAGACTGCTTTTCTAATAGCTATCACCTCCATTAGGAGAGTAAGTGAACTACAAGCGCTCTCTGTACTAGACCCCTTTGTAACAGTTCACAAGGATAAGGTGGTTCTACGCACACATCCTAGGTTTGCACCAAAATTTATCTCAAAATTCCATGTCAACCAGTCAATAGAACTACCAACGTTCTTTCAAAATCCTTCAAACTTAGGTGAGAAGAGCCTGCATACACTGAATGTTCGCAGAGCAGTGATGTTTTATATGGAAAGAACTAGACCATTGAGAAAGACTAATCATTTTCATTGCAAATGTCCCTCTTGAGTCCATTTGCAAAGCGGCAACCTGGAGTTCTGTTCACACCTTTACAAAACACTACTGTCTAGATGCCCACTCTAGATCTGATTCCCAGGTGGGACACGCAGTATTAAGACATCTTTTCTCTACTGTTCCTTCTCACAACCCACCGCAAACTCCGGGTACTGCTCGCTAGTCTATGCACAGCATGTGATTCTAAGCAGATTAACAAACATCAGAAGACAATGCATTACTTACCGTAAAAGCATTTTGATGGTTGTATCTGCTTAGATTCACATGCGCCCACCCTTCCTCCCCGCTCGGATGGAAGGAACATAGACTTTCTTCTATATCTCTCTTTTCTGTACTCACTCACGTCTAATAGGCTTCCTCAGGGCAGAAAAAAAACAAACAGAGGGACCTCGACGCGTGAGGGATTGTGGGTACACTGCACGTCACTATAGGGATAGTGTTACAGACACGCCTTGTCGACGTCCCCTTTTCGACTACGAAAAACAAAATGCAATACTCTGCAGTGACCACTGGATGTCGGACCTATGCACAGCATGTGAATCTAAGCAGATACAACCATCAGAACTGCTTTTACGCTAAGTAATGCATTGTCATCTCAGTGTTGCATCTCTACAGCTCACATTTACCCCCCTTGAGATAAGTCTGGCTGCTCAGTCACTCTACCAACGTGTGTAGTACAGACCTTTACCAATAGGTGGGTTTACCTACCTATTGCCAAGAGAGCAAGGCTGGTGTAGTCACCCACAGGGTTACTATATACCATCCTGCCTAACAGTGCGTTAGAAAGAGTGAGGGGAGAAGGGGGTGGAGGGTGAACGTACAGTTCAATAAACTCCAGTACTAGACCTGGCTAGGTAGGGGAGACAGTGGGAGGAACAGACAGACTAGGTAGGTCTAGTACATTCAAGTCGTGCAAGTGCACAGAGACAGTAAGTGCGAGGGGGCGACAAGTGCGCCCAGACCAGCAGGGGCCAGGGTTAAGTGCAGGGTGCTTGCCCCTCATGGGGCATAATGCAGTAGTGCCAAGCAAAGTGTAGAGGCCCCAGAGGCAAGTGCAGGACTGGCGGGGAGCCTGGGACCTATGGGCTCTGGAGGGGCACCAGGCACCAGTCAGATAGCTGAGCAGGTTGTAGAAGAGAAAGAAGCAAGTAGAGAGGGGGTTAGCTGGGCAGAGGAAGAGAGAAAGAGGAGGAGAAAAGGAAGGCCTTGAGGAGTTTCCAGAACTGCAGTAGGTCGAGTTCAAGACGGAGAGAGGCTGAGAGGCTGTCCAGAGGGAGGCACCTGCAGAGGATAAGGATCTACCCCCAAATCTGTGTGGAAAAACGGATGACCCGCCAGCTCTGAGCTGGTCAGCCACAGGATGCTCCTGGGACACTTCAACGGCTCTTCTTTGCAGGGAACCGAGCAGACATCAGGAATGGATGTTCCCTCCACTCCAAGAGTCACAGCTCCCTCGCTGGACTGCTGAAGATCACAAGCAAGACGGGGCTCCACCAGGTCAGCAGCAGAGGTTGGTCACCAGGCCTCCTTCAGTCGGGTCTCTGGTCTCTTCGCGGGTCTAACAGCTGGACGGGAGTCTTGGCTCCTTCAGGTTACTCCAGGATCTCTGAAGAATGGGTTCAGGGGTTCTCTTCGAATGGATTGTGTTCTCCCACGTATTCCTCATCTTTGATATTCGATACCCAGCTTCAGCTGATTGGGAAAAGATTTTTCGGCAGATGGTGCTGTGCATCGATGCGGTTGACGTGATGTTCCTTGAGGGCCTCCGTCTCGAGGATGTCATTGTCGAAGGTATATATGGCACGCACAGCGCCTGTTGGCTTCAGTTCCGGTTTTCCGAGTAAGCTAATGCTTCAAGATACTGCGGTGCGCCTCTTTTTTTTTGTTCTTAACGCGATAATGTATTCTTCCTAGACACCTACTACCCCAAAGGCAGGGTTCAAGAAGTATTGGGACTGCGATTCTAATATGTTGTTAACCTACCCACACCAAGTTTGTCTGTGGTGTCTCGGGATGGAGCATAAGTCCTTGGCCTGCTCCAAGTGCCAGTCAATGACTGGAAAGGCTCTGAAGGAGCAAAGGGGGAAATCGGCAGTAGGTAAAAAAATCCCCATCAACTACCCCATCGAAGAAACCTTTGTCCGACGAGCTGAGAGGTGACTCTCCTCGAAGGAAGGAGGTTAAAAGATCAAGATCAAGGTCCAGGAGTGCCTCCCACCACTCATCGTCGTCGAGGAAGTCGAAAAAGAGGCACCACAGGTCGCCTTCTTGGACTTTGTTGTCAGACACCTCCCTGAGAGGGTATCTCTTCCCACGAAAAGCTCTACACCTGCCGAATGGGAAGCATTTGGATCTAAAATGCTAAAAATATTTCAAAAACAAAAACGCTTGCCAAGCCATGCTCCTACCGCGCCTTCCAAAGACGCTTGTAAGGGAAGTGCTCAAGCCAAATCCTGTGCGCACTCGAGCCCAGGTAGGCCAGATCCTCATTGAGAGCTGTCAAGGCCTCGACGCAATGACAAGTAATTGAAGGATCCTTTGAGCCCTAAGTCCGAACATGAGTTGAGGTCATCGACGCCAGCTGCGCCCTCCACGCCACCTATGCTCTCAACGTCGGCGGCACCATCGACGCCAGCCATACCTTTGATGCCAACCGTGCCACCTAAACCAATGACACCATCGAAGCCGAAAAAGATTTTGACTCCTTGCGCGTCGAGTTCAGTTTCTTTAGCCTTCGATGCCTATCCCAGACCAGACCTATATCAATTTACCAAGAAAAGATTATTTCAAATCTCTCGCCTCAATTTATGAGGAAAATGAGCCATCAGACAATGATGCGCCTTTTGGTCTTCAATTTGGTACACCAAATGTGCCTAAGGGCTTTATTTCGGAAGAGTCTAGATTAAAAGATCTCTATGATAATTTACAAACGGGCAGTGGGATAGACACCTCACCAGAGCTGGCTTTTGGTAGACCTGAAGCTGGTGAGCATGCAGATGCTTCATATAGACAACTAATGGCTAAGGTTGTAGACTATATTGGGTGGAGTAGGCCTACCCTCCCCTTTCAACAGGATGATCTGATGGACACCCTTGATAAGGGTCCGCAAATGGATCCTATTTTACTATTTCATATCGCTCTCCAAAAAAGGGTGGCAGGAAATTGCGAGACACAGAGATTAATCCAGCAGTAAACAAAAAAAAAAGCTGACCAAAAAATACCGATCTTCCAGTAGTGACCCCAACTACTTGTCTAAACACCCCACTCCAGAGAGCCTGATGGTACAGGCAGCTGCCACCCTCCCACACTGTCTCCGGCCCACCCCTTGCGCTGGGGTCTGTATCTGTACCCATACAGCCCCCCCTTTTTCTTCCTGCACTTATCAGACCTACTCTGTCTGCTGCCTTAAACCTAGCACTTGCAAATTGCTGGCTACCACTGTTTGTTGCCTTTATTATTTATTTATTGTTATTTATCTGTTTCTCCTCTGCTTCGCACTTTCCAGTTCTCCCCCCTTCCATGCACTTTTCCCCTCCCCCCCGCTCCCTTGCACTTGCGCGTTCTCAATGTCACTGGGCCTAGTAAGATCGCTGTTTTGTTCTCCCCTGGTCCCCTCCCTTGCCGCGCTCTGAAACACTTGTGTACGAGCGCGTTACAAATAAAATATCAATCAAGCAGGCAGTTTATCCAACTATCCCTCCAGATATAGATGGCAAGAGAGTAGATGGATGGGCAAGTAAAGTATTTTCTGCAGGGAGCATGGCTCTTAAATCGGCCAACTCCACATGTGCCCTAGCAAAATTCTCATTCACTCTATGGGACTGTATTTCCATGGCAGCAGAGCACATTCCCAAGGTGGAGGAAAGAGACAGGTTCTTGGCTATTGTTAGAGACAGCAAGGAAGCCATGTGTGTGTCTCTTCAGTCTGGTCTGGATTGTGCTGACAGCATCAGCATAGCCATGGCATCAATTATTATTATTATTATGCACCATAATATGCAGATTTGCATGGTTGAGGACATCTAGATTTTCGCCGGATGTTCCATTCAGACTCCTCAACATGCCTTTTGACAGGTCTCAACTTTTGGAGGGGTAGATCATTTTGCTACTGCTCCTCAGTTGGAAGAGCTAGAGGAATGACTGATCAAAGAGGCCAAAGAAGATTCGCTCCTGGTGGATGAGGGAGAGGTGCGAAGGCAGCTCAAGCAGTGACATCCTTACCAACAGCACACCAGTGGGAGGCAGACTGTCTCAGCATCAGAAAGAATGGCGAGACATTACTTTGGATGCTTGGGCATTGGAAACCATAGCCCGCGGTTACTGCCTTCCTTTCATTGAGAGAACTCAGAACCATCGACCGGGAAATCACTCTTTGAGGGTTCCAGATCTGCTTCTTGTGCAGGAAATGTTGACCCTGCTAGAGAAAGGCGCTATAGAACCGGTGCCTGTAGCGGAGAGGAACAAGGGATGGTACTATCCATATTTCCTAATACCCAAGAAGGATGGAGGAATGAGACCCATCTTGGACTTTAGATACTTGAACAAGTTCCTCAGGAACGACAAGTTCAAGATGGGCCCACTTGCTCAGATCCTTCAGGCCTGCCAACTCCAGGATTGGATGTTGTCATTGGACCTTCAGGGTGCTTCTTTTCATGTGCAAATTGATCTCAAGCACAGAAAATACCTGAGGTTCGCCGTTGGCAGCTCTCATTACCAGTTTTGAGTTCTGCCATTCGGGCTAACCTCCGCCCAGAGGGTTTTCACCAAACTGATGGCGGTGGTGGCAGCGAGTCCTAGGAGGGGGTATTCATGTCTACCCCTACCTGGATGATTGGCTGACCAGGGCGTGTTCTCCCAAACAAGTCCTGTATCCTCTCAACGTCACCTGCCACTCTCTTCACAGACTGGGCTTCTCCCTCACTTACAAGAAGTCCCATATGACACCTTCTCAAAAGCTCCAGTTCATCAGAGTTGTACTGAATACATCCTTTAGAAAGAGGTGAGGGCTCAACATATTCTGCAGATGGTCTACAAATTTCAGAGCGCCCAGCATCTCTCATCCTTAGATTTATTTTGAGGTTGCTTGGCCTTATGGAATCCTGCATTTTTCTAGTGCCAGAGGCTCACCTGAGAATGAGATCCCTTCAATGGGCCCTCAGGACACAATGGTCCCAGTTCTCAGGAAACATGTAGGACCTACTTCAGGTTCCAAGCAGGGTCGCACAAGATCTGCTGTGGTGGTCCTGCATGGGCAAAATTCTGAAGGGAGAACCCTTTTGGCAACCCTTGCCGGAGATAACAGTAATGACGGACGCCTCACTCACAGGGTAGGGAGCCCACGCCAACGATATGAAAAAAAGGCAGTCCTTGGTCTCCATCGGAGTCCAAACTACACATCAATCTTTTGGAGCTGAGGGCAGTCAGACTTGAATGTCCTGATAACGATGGACAACACAGTGGCGATGTACTACCTCAACAAGAGAGGTGGTGTAAGGTCACTACCACTGTCCAGAGAGGCAATACAGCTCTGGTACTGGGCAATTCAAGAAGGAATCTCTATTGTCGGCAGTTCACCTAGCCGGAGAAGAGAAGGTGGCGGCGGACACTCTGAGCAGGCAGAGCACAGTCTCCCACGAGTGGGAACTAGCTCAGGAAGTCCTTCAAGAGGTGTTGACCCTTTGGGGAACCCCTCAAGTGGATCTGTTTGCAACCCATGTCAACCCGGAAATGCAAACTGTACTGCTCCAGGGAATTTCCTCCAAAAGGAGCTCTGAGGGACATGTTCGTAGTGGACTGGAAGTTTCCACTCCTGTATGTATTTCCTCCAGTCCCCGTCATTCCTCATGTGATCAGGAGGTTGAGAAAGTTGTGTTCGCAAGCAGTGTCAACCCCCTAAATGCGAACTGTACTGCTCCAGGGAATTTCCTCCAAGAGGAGCTCTGGGGGATGTGTTTGTAGTGACTGGGAGCTTACACTCCTGTATGTATTTCCTCCAGTCCCCGTCATTCCTCATGTGAGAAGGTTGAGAAAGAAATTTCAGGAAACACAGGATCCTAATTGCCCCGGATTGGGCCGGGAGGACTTGTACCCGGACCTGCTGGACATGTCCACCTGCCCTCAAATACGTCTTCCACTAAGAGAGAATCTTCTCTTGCGAGAGGAGGGTTGGGTTCTCCATCCAGAGGTGCAGACACTCAGCCTTCACGCATTATTTCTGAAAGGCTGAGATACAAGAATTGGGATTTAACGGATTACGTAATGGAGAAGTTGCTTTTTGGCCAGAAGGCCAGCGACAAAGTCTTTGTACCGTTGCCATTGGAAAAAATTCTGCAGCTGGTGCAAAGACAAGAATGTAGACCCTTTTCTATGAAAAACATTGGAAGTGTTATCTTTTCTACTATCCTTAGCCAATCAGGGTTATGTGGCGGCGCGATCTATCTTTAAACGCTCGTCAGAAGAATGTTCACATTTCAAAATCCCACTGGTGACGCAATTTCTAAAGGGACTCACCAATGTGTTCCTCCATCTCCTTTCCAGTTTCCAGTTTGGGTACTTTAATATGTGCACCCCTTTACATTCATGTCCATTAAGGTTAACATATAAAACCATTCTCTTGGTAGCATTAACATCAGCCCGTAGAGTGAGTGAATTGCAGGCAATATCATCCAAGACACTCTTTAATATCTTCCACAAGGATAGGGTTGTTTTGAGGGTTAAGCCTTCATTTTTACCCAAAATAATTTCTGATTTTCATGTAGGGCAGAAAATGGTATTGCCCACTGTTAGGCACGATTGTATGCAGTACCCATAGGGTGCACTAAAACAACCCTGACCTCCTGGCAGTAGTAACCCAACCTTTGGTATAAGTCTGTACTATACATGTTGGTAGTGTGGACGAGTAGCCAGGGTTATCTCAAGAGGGGTCATTGTGGGCTGTAGGGGAGTTACACAGATTCACAGTGACAAATATTCAAGCAAACACTTACACACAGGGTTTCTTGATAAAACATTATTAATTTAATAATTTTAATTTTATGTGTAATTCTGAAGTATATTTGTGTGGTGTTCTGCAGTACTCCCTTCAGAAGAAGGCTTATATTAACTGACTGATAACAGAATTGGTAACCTACCCATTTGGGATGGCATTTAGCAGAGACCTACACCCACAGGTGACTTCAATTGTTAAGGTGCTGTTGATATTAATGTATAACTGTTAGCATGCATAATTAGTTAAGAGCAAGTAAAAGGGGAAAGGTTATTAGAGCAAACAAGAAACCACAAATATTTCTTAAGCAGGCAAATACTTTCAGATCCCCCGATGAGTCATTCAGTTAAAACAGGCTAAGCCAAAGTCAAGGCAAGAGTCTATATGGGCTGTAGCACTTCTTTGGAGGTAAGTAAAAAAAGTATTTGCACAATGTTTCAGAAGTCTTTGAAGAAAAAGATGAATCAATATAGGGCCACAAGCTGATTAGACTTGTGAGGGTAGAATATGCAACCAACTCTACAGCAAGAGGCAAGTTCTCTTAGACTTTGCACAGTACCTTTAAAATGAAGAAAAGATGCAGGAGATGACTCTGGTTCCTGTGCAGCTCTGCAGATCTCACTTTTCCTGGGCCTCAGTCGTGGGGACAAGAGGGAAGTCGTCTGGGGACTCCTGCACTGCACTGGGATGGTCAAAACTCTCAACCGGCAAACTTCACTTTCAGTGGCTGTTCAGTGTTTCAGCTCCTCGCGTCTGCCGCAAATAGCAACACTGTGGTTCCTGGCTTTCGAGATGAACTTTCCTTGTGTCTGGGGTCTGGCACTTTGTTGAGGGGGCTCGGGTTCAGTCAGTCCTGCTTCCTGAGAGTCCTGGGGAACTTCCTGGAGCTCTTGGCCAACTTAAAAGCAACGCACACAAACTGGTGTTCCTCTCCCTGGCTCTACGGTTTCCAGCAGCAACTCTGGAAATTCAACCAGCTCCGAGATGGATGTCCAGGTGGCTTACTTTGGAGTTGATTGGTCCCACCAACTCAACGGGGTGGGGGGGAGTCGTCCTTGTAGGGGCTTCTCTGTCATTGTGAACTTGGCGTTTCGGCACTGCAGCAGGGCTTCACCGGGCAAACCAAGGGTCCAGGAGTTGCAGCAGGCATCCTCTTCAAGTTTGTCTTCGGTTCCCTCATCCAGTGGTCGACTCTGTCTTCCAAGCCAAAAGACTCACCTTTTTATACAGTTCTCTCCCTTTCATTCCAGCCTAGCTGTCACTCGCCCAGCAGGGTGGCTGTCCTTGCCGGACAGTCAGCCAGCCAATCATCACAGAGTGCATTTGGGTCTCCTAGGAGACTAAGAACAGGGAATTTCGGACACCTCCCTCACGTCCTGCCTACCCCAGATACCCTGGAGCCAGAGGCGGGCTTCACTTGCGAATCCCGCCAAAGGCAAAACGACCAAAGGGACCAAACCTGGTTTGGCGCGTAGAATAAATCTCAAGAGGACCTTTCCACAAAGAAATGGCTAAAGAAGACTGGGTCCGTTTTGACAAAAATGGCACCCTTGGGTGCTTTACTGCAGCTGCGAACGCAGACCGCAGTAAATGCACACCATGGTAGTAAAAACGAAACAACTGCTACCAGCCATTCAGTGAAGAAAGGGTAACATTAAAAATGTTACATGAGAAGCTAGACAAAGAGGATACTAGGTAACCCCTCCAGCACCCTATTGTAAGATAGTGTGTGCTGGGTCTAGATCTTGCTATCTATGAGGTGCTATTTGTGTCCTGGGAGCCGACACGCTCTAACGGGGCTCAGCAAAGGGGGGGGCGTAAGAAGAGCATAATTCAAGCCTTTAGCTGCTTTATTCTAACATATTCTACCATATAACGAGACTGGCTGGCAGCTGCAAAATGATTAAATGCCCTGCAGCTCTGCTTCAAGTCTACATTCGGGAGGGAGCCGGGCATTCTTCCTGGCGCTGCCTACGTTGTGTTTCAACGAACTTTTGTTATCCTCGTGGCACTGCGGCCTTGTCCTTTCACGTGCAGACAATGTTTTACAGTCGAGCAGTGTAAGAAGAAAATGTACTGCGAAGCAATAAGAACAGAAAGCAATGAGCAATGGTTAGAAAACAAAATGGCGATTCTTGTTACATCAAAATGGCCGTTCATTGGCAAACTCGGAAACCTATATTCTGTCATTTCGTGCATGAGACGGTTGGCCCACGGCCATCAGAATACGTTCGCGGTCACATGAGAGAGGTGTCCATTTTTCTAGACTGACATGCCAGCCACATTCTCAGAAAAGGAACCACGGCTAGATATTTGAATGACTTTCAGTAAAAAGATTTAGCTGCTTAAGATGTTACATACATGTAAGATTTTTCTTACGTATTTGTCATTTAAAGATTCACGTGCAAGTCATTCAGCTTCATGACACGGTTAAAGGGGGTTAGAAAACTTCAGATCTCACCCAGCAGCTAAACATGACCCTCAGAAGTGACGAATACTGGGCACCAGTTCTAGTCAATGGCCTAATCAGTGCTTAAATATTCTGGTTTGAACCACTTAATGTAGGAATGAGTATCCCATCTATATTGGACCTGAGATTGGAAAGCAATCTGAGGCACAAGAAATTGACTTTTGTATACGCTTAAAAAAAAAAAAAGAATATTCTGATAAGGTTATTTATGGATTGTTGGCATTGCATTAGCAAAATGTCAACCATTATATAACTATTGTTCAATAAAAATTGGTAATTCATACATGCATTTTATTTTAATTAGGATACCAGGTACTTTTGTTTTGTAGCTGAACTTGCATCTGATGAACTTTGAATATAGGAAAGATGCCACTTTCAAAAGAATGTTCATTTTGAAAGTGGGAATCACATTCCCATGTTGTGGTCTTGTGTTTAAGGTGCTCTTTCACTAAGTCTGATGGGCTTGAACTTCACTTGCAGAGGTGCTCATGTAAACGTGTGGCTTTACTTGTTTTCTAGAGCTGTGTTTAATATAATTTCCTTTGGCACCTAAAGCCTGTGAATCCCTCTGTATCTTTAAGGAATGGGCGTTGGAGGTCAGAATGGAAGTTTACCATCACCCCTTCTACCACGCAGCTGGTTGGCATCTTGAAAATCCAGGTATGTTACTCCAAGTTCAATCCGTCACCTGTGCTCAGTCACACTTTGTGCCTGGTATTTACGTGCTCATTAATCCTAAAATTCAAAATAGACTGGAGGCTATACACCAAAAATTGTGTTTGTATGTAGAGTTCTAACTTGTCTGCAGAAGATGCATTATACTCTTAAAAAATATGTTCTGTTTACTTTTGACAGGTTCATTATTATGAAGATGGAAATGTGCAGTTAGTGAGCCATAAAGATATACAAGAATCTTTACCAGTGTCTGTAAGTATCATAATATATTTTAGGTACCTGCATGTGTTCACAAAAAAAGTGCAGTGAGTGTGTAGCAAGTGCCAGGCCTTGCATTTCTTCTGAGGAAGCCATTGGCGAGGTTTGTCATCCTACATGCCACCACCTGTTGGTGGTCCAGAAGGGTTTGGTTTCTTTTTGCTTGGAATTTACTATTTCATCAGTCACCATAATACCTGCCTTGGTGTGTCCTCTCTAAAAGGTGTTCTGGTACTTCCCAGGTATGTTTGAGCTTTAAAATACCACACATGTAATCTTTAAAAGGCATGTGGTCTTTTGAAAGAAGTGTGTGATTTAAGTGAATATGCATCTCAGAATAGAGTTTAATACACCCCATACGTCTTGTGGTTTATTTGACTACAGCAGCCATAATGGACGCCTCTAATGGATGCCTCCTCTGAATGTGCAGCAACGTCCGGTGCTAAATGATTTTTTTTTCTATCGCTACATTGAGAGCTTTGTTAGTGCTTCGTTGACCTGGTTGGATAACTCAAAGCACTCGCCTCAGAGATCTATATGCAACTTTGTTTCTAGCTTAAATCACAATTCAAGTTAATAACTTGAATTAAGTTACATGTGGGTACTATAGAAATGAAAAACTTTGGGCCGTTCCTGCAGGCAAGAGAGGCAGCCGAGTGCCCGGAAGCCAATTGTAGGAGGGCTCAGGGTATTCAACTACTCGTCTAACTTCTGCATCCAGATATATGGTGAGGTGCTACATTATGGCCCTGTTTTGGGTTTAAAAAACATATTCTGACCTGGCTGCAAGCCAATTCAGGATATGCCTCTCCATGAAGGGCAGTTTGAGACGATCCAGGGGACTTGCTTGATGGCTAGAGCCGCTACAGTGCGGGGGAGGCGCAGGTATAACTAGCAGACACAGGTGCGATTAACGTGAAGCAAATATGAATGCGAAGGAGAATAAGCTACGGGGAGTAAAGGGAAAAAGTACCCTGAAAGCTATATGGGAGAAAATGGATATTGCACCTAAAAATGCAGGGAGAGGAGAACAATATCAAGGAGCGACGAACACTCGGGAGTAACGGTAACTTTCCCTGACTGAGGGAACTTAGATGATATTGTGTAAAATGTGAATATGGATGTTTCACCTGCTAGACACTGAAGTTCTTACTGTTTGCATGCACCCTTTATTCCCATGCAGTCTATGGTGATGCATTTTTATATCTTTTCTGCTGGCTAAAACGGCTTCGATGAGGGTGGCCTGTTATGGGAGAATTTACAGTGACATTTTTTAAAACAATACAATAAATGGCACTCATGTGGAGGGAGTCGGGCATTTAAATTACAAATGAAAATACCTAATCTCAACGATTTTTAAACGTGAAACAATAGCAACAGAGTTTAGTACAGTGCATTGAGGTGCACCTTCACTGTGGGTGATGCCTCGGGTTAGTCATATGGTTTGTTAAATACTGTTCACTCTTTAAATCCTTGCTAGTGGACGTAGAGCTCACACTGCGCATTTAGACTGCACACTTTAATGGAAACTGCACACCGTAATCACTAAATGCATTTCTGCCAAAAGAAACTTCAGACCAAAGCACGCTTTTACTATCTACTCGCACCAAAAATTACATGCATCAGCCGTTTTGGTTGTCGAAATTCAAATATTGAACAAATTTGAAGTGTAAAACAGGGCTATCAATTGGCCATCAATAGGGGTTACAGTTGTAAATAAATAAATACAAACACATGAATGTTAAAGGTATTTATATAGCGCACCGTCACCAACGGCGTTGGTCTCCAGGCGCTCAATGAATAAAATAAATAAATAAATAACTGGTTTAAATGATCAGGCCACCGAGAACTTGATGTTGTCAGCACTATAAATGCATCATCTGCTGTTAAATGTATAAGGACAGCAACACTGCCGAGAGGTTATGCAAGTTAATGTGACTGCTTTTCTCCATATGCAGTCCGCACCATTCTAAAACGTGTTTATAGTGAGAGGTTTAGGAATCTCCCTCCTCTGTTCTCTAAACTGATCATCCAGCCAATACCACTTTTAGGCACCAACTAACCACTCTGGTCCAAGCCACTGTTCGAATAAGGCATATATGTTACTCAAAATTAGCAGGATCACAAATCACTAAGCCGCAGCACAGGATTCGACTTCCACCAGTATTTATAGCACAAGGCAGAAGTTTAGGCAAATGGTGGCAATGCCTTGGTGAAGAGACCAGTCTTTCCCATGTTCAGTGTGGGTCTTAACCACATAAGATGATATAAATATTATGAGTGTGATACGGCTCCTGAAATCTGCTAAGTTAAGCATGTGGTCAAATGTCATACTGACTTTCTATGCATTAGGCTACTTGTTTTGCACATCCGTATATTATTTTAATCCTCATCTCATTGTTGAGGTCTGCAGTAGTGTGTAGTGATCTGGCCTACAGATTAGCTGTGAGTGTGAGGTCATCTGCAGTGGAATGTTTGTGTGGAATGTTAGTGTGGAGGTGTTCTGCTGGTGACGGTTGGAGAGGAGAGTGAAGCAGTGAGCTGAGAAGATGGGTGTGAGCCCGGTGTTTCCCGTGTCATCTTGTGTCCCCTACCATCCCTGTGTCTTGTGGGAGTTCAGGACATGGACAATAAAGAACCCGAGAACTTACCTTGATGTACTGGCGGTCCATCATTGTTACACTAGCGACGAGGATGGGATGGTAGGTGGACAGCCTCTTCTATGGCGCTGCTGGGGGGGGGGTGCTGCACTCCTGGAACACCACCCCCGGAACACCACCCCCGTGATGTCCCTCCCACACCCTGGCATGGTCTATGTCAATTTGGCCCGCCGCGCGCAGTTCGTGCCCCTTTTGGGTTCTCCTGGCGGTCATTTACTGGAGTTCCCTACATGGTGCGAGGGGCAACGGTTGCTGTGTTGAGTTTCAGCGAGGACAGCTGTTCTGTGGCAAGGATGGCGGCACGGGATAGGAGCCATCAACCAGACTGGCACTTTCTTGCCCTGGAGTGAGCTGGGCGCCGTTTTTGTTGCAGGCTGGTGAGCCGCTGTCAGGAGGAATAGCTGCACCACCTGAGTTCTGTCAGGTGAAGGTCTGAGCGCGGCTTGCAGTGAAGAAGAAATTGGAATGATCCGCGGTGCCATTCATCAGGAGGAGAAGTCCCTGTGTCTCCGGTGTACCGCTGTTGAGCCTGTCATCGCGCAGACCAGCTCCGCCCTTTTCAGGGGCCAATAGGAGTCCTTGCGCGTCGGCACCTGGGAGGTGTCCGCGCTGTCGGATCGGGCGGTGTGTGCGCGGCGGCTTCTGAGAAGTTTGCGCCGCGCCGTCGCATGAAGGGGCACATTCTGTGGACTCGGGTGTTTCTGCCCGTTCTTTTTTGTGTTCCGCTGCAGCGTGTGTCGCAGGAAGCTGCGTGGATGTGTCCTGAACGGCTTATGGATGTTGCCTGTTCGGGATCCTAACACAGACTGGTGACGTCACAGTTCGGATAGGCGTTCCCTGTGAGTCACGTGAGCGGTGGCCTTTGTTTTTCCTGCGTGTTACTGCTCACAGTTGTCCGGATGTTACGATGGAACTTTTTGGATTGTTTGTATATGAATATTGTCATGAGACAGGGGCTTTCTGTTTCACGCGTTCCTAGCCTCGTTTCCAGTGTTTCGGAAAGCAGCAGGGATGCCGAATGGAGCTTACGATGTGATCAGAGCACGCATCTCGAGTCAACCACTGAGTCTGGAGTGATTTTGTTGAGCGGCAGGTTCATGCCGGTCATTATTTTCGGAACTGCAGCAGTCGGAGCAATTGTTTGCAGTGTTCTTTTACTCCGAGTGGACAAGATTTAGTGTGAATTTGCTTGGTGTACGGCAAAGACATGGACCGTGTCAGGTCAGGTTAGTGTATCGGGCCGTGTGCATGTGGATGGGTGCATAGTACATGTTGTGGCCCATTTGTCCTAGAGGTATCTAGCACCCTTAATTAAATCCCGGGGGGGTGTCCTGAGTTAGGTGTTACTGAAGGCCGTTGTCAGGCCCCTGTGGTGTCCTTGTGTCGTGGCCTTTCATGGGAAATAGACCTCTGGTGTGGGTTTAGGTTTTCCTTTGCAACTCCCAGGCGAGGGGCTGGGGGTTTGAAATGCAATGGAATCTGCTATGTAATTGAATATGCAATTGAAATGTCTATCTCTTTGCTTTGTTTCATCTGGGGGGTGGAGCGTTGGTCCGGGCAATGTAACCCCAAGGAGTGTGGATTGGAGGTGGACTTACTTATGCAGGAAATGCATCGTGAACTTACTCGTGCACCGTGAACTATTACTTATGCGGGAAAATGCAGTAATGTCACTTTTCACCGAACAGTGACTTTCGTGCAAGTCGTTTTTGTGTGGTGCCCAGGAGCCCAAGCTGTTGTCATTGAGGGATGGGCTGGGGATCTTCATCATCCAATGTTTTCACATGTGATGTTTTGTTCACCTTCGAACATGTGATGTGTTTTCACGATGTTGCATTCAAATTCCATCCTTGTTATGCAATGTTACCAAATGGCATTTATGCATGCTTGATGTCGTCAGTGTTGGGGTGTGAATGTGTGTGCGTGTGCATGCTGTGGTTTGGCGCTCCTGTAGTCACGTGTTATTATAGCATTGGAATGTTTGCGCCTTGTATGAGTGGCGTTGTGGTTGCTGTGTGCTGTCATGGGTTGAGTTGTTTTGCCCGTATGTTTTGTGTCTTGAGTGCATGGTCAGGAGTGCCTGAGTCCTTGAGTAGTGCCTGGTTTAAGACGGGGTTGGTCGCTATGTTTTGGCACTCAGGGGTGTTGATCTCATTATCTTGAGTTTCCTTCTAACTGGTGTGTTCCAGGTTAGGTGGCAGTGGTGTTGTGTTAAGGTCTTTAGTGACTGATGGGACAGGGTAGGTCGCCATCGGCCCAAGCGGGTGTTGTTTCTGGTGCCTTAGGTTGCAGGGTTGGTCACCTTTGGTGTTCTTGTTCCGTCATTAGTGCCTGTGTTGTCAGGGTTGGTTGCTCTTGGCGTGGGTTGTGTCGAATTTTAGATCATTCATGGTTTCCGACCCATTTGGCTGAGATGGGTTACTATGGTTTGGAATTTAGCTTTACCAGTGTGTTTCCTGATTCCGAGTGTGGTAAGTCAGGTTGTCTCCTGGTGTGTTAAATAATAGTGTTTTGTAGGTGGATGGAATGACTAACGGTTTGTGCAGAGGAGCAGTATTGGGTTGTGGTTCTTCGTGTGGTTCCTCAGTCATTGTCATGCTTTTGTTTTTGCTTCCTTTTCGGGGCGGTTGGTTAGTGCTCGGAGGGGCAGCTCTGAGACTTCGGGGTGGCAGACTGAAGTGAAAGTTGATTTGTGCTAAGGTGGGTAAGTTAGTTAGGGGAGTTGTGTTAGTGTTGGCTAACACTAGTTTGGCTAGGGGTGGCAGCCCTAGGTCCTGAGGGGCAGCTCGGGACAGGCACAAGTGCTCTGTTTGTTATTTTGTGGCCTTGCGGTGTGGACCGATGGAGGGGTGAGTTGTTTTTAGGTTGCATGCCGTTGGCACTTTCTACTTGGTCCGAGGGTGTCCTGCAAATGTTGTCCTTTCCTGTGGTTCCCATTATTGGTGCTACCAGGGTTTCTGCACATAGGCGGCCGCTGTGTTGCGGAATTCTGGTAGTGTGTTGTGTTGGGGTGTTAAGGTCTTGTGCTGGTCACATTACCTTGTCATTCTTTTGTTTTCCCATGGAGGGAGTGGTGTAGTAACTGGCTTTGTGTTTCTAAGGGGAGGAGAAGTGTAGTAATATGGCCTACAGATTAGCTGTGAGTGTGAGGTCATCTGCAGTGGAATGTTTGTGTGGAATGTTAGTGTGGAGGTGTTCTGCTGGTGACGGTTGGAGAGGAGAGTGAAGCAGGGAGCTGAGAAGATGGGTGTGGGGGTGAGCCCGGTGTTTCCCGTGTCATCTTGTGTCCCCTACCATCCCTGTGTCTTGTGGAGGAGTTCAGGACATGGACAATAAAGAACCCCGAGAACTTACCTTGATGTACTGGCGGTCCATCATTGTTACATAGTGCACACACTGAATGTATCCACTGTAAGCCCATGATATCCATTTTTTGAGTCACCAAGAGTCTGATGTGCTTGTCCCATCAGAAATCATGGATAGAGACCATTTACGTGCGACTGTGAATAAGCGCTAAGCACAGTGAAGGTAACCTAATAGATGGTCCTTACTAAATACATAATGCAACCACTTGGCCAGAAGAATATAATAGATGTAGCTGGATAGTCGGCTAATGTTGAGAATAACTCATTACACATGCACAGGAAGGGTATAAATTGCCTCGAAACGAAAGAATGTTCTAATGAGTAATCAATATTAGCAAAATTCAGTATACAGAGATATTATTTAGTCTAATAATTATTTGATTTGGAAGATGTTTGCTCACTTACTAGATCCCTAATGTCAGAACTGTTATGAGATGTTTGACTTGTGACTTTTAAGAAAAGTTGTATAGCACCTCTGCATGAACTTCGCCTATGATATGCTAGCCTCCAGTTTGTGGGTACGAGGCGGTTAATATATGATGCAGTATGTTTTATTTATAGCCCTTATTGCCATTATAGGAATTTTAGTTCAGTACTGAAGTAAAGACGGGGAGGCACACTAATTGAGTTGAAATAATGGGGGTGTGTGGATAGTGATTTTGGCAAATATACAACAAGGTTATACCCTAGAGGATTGATTTAGAATTAGATGGGGACTACATGATGTAAAATTACAATACCAAATTGTCCAGTGGGGGTTTTATAGACCGCTCATCATATGTCCCCATCAAAAAGAGCATACCAAGAGGATGGGAACTGGGTGATGTGGGCCATGGTCATGGTTATTGTAAGGTGCAGTGTTTAAATGTTTCAATTAGGGGTTACTCCAATAAGAGCAGGTGAGAGTTACTGGTGGTTAACAAGGATACCTTTGCACGTAATGAGCATAAAGGTCCTGATCCGCTGTAGGTACAATGGGATGATTATATTTGCAAGACCTCATAATACTGGATGAGAGAGTGAGAGGAAGGTGGACCAGAATAAAATGATATAAATGGGTGAGTGGTGGAACCTAGTGAGGGTATAGAAGAGATGTTAGTGTTCACAATTTCACCACTATTATTAGGGTCGAATGTATATAGATGAAAATTTGAATTCATATATACTCCCTGTAAGTTATGATGTTAGGAGCAAATGGATGAATGATGAAGAACGCAATGAAATAGCATAATCGATTGTGAATGAACATTGTAATATAGAGAGAAAGAGTAGAAGAAGAGATGTGGTTGAATAACTTCATTAATGGACGCTGATTGTCAGGAGTCTTGGGTTCAGAATATGATTTTTACAATACAGAAAGATGCTTTGAAATTGTTCAGTCTTCTTTGGGCTGACATATGTCATTTAAAAACGTTTTTATTGTGTTTTTGTGTTTTGTTGGTTGGTTATATGTAATGAAACAAAGGCAGATGTGGTGTTTTTGCAAGAAACTCATCTACTGGGCGAGACAAGGAAATACCTAACTAATAATAGATATCCCTATGAATTATCAAATTGCCATCTTTCAAAATTGAGAGGAGCTGGCATTCTTTTTAAGAAGGAGCTAATCTTTATAATAAAGTGGTCGTGGATGAAGGGAAAGAGGCAGAAAGTCAGATGCAGCAACGTACCAGAGAGGTATGGTAAGACAACCAGTAGTCTGGGGAGTTCTTAATCCACTGTATCAGAATCCGTGGCAATGGAATCCTTAGGAACAGGACTAACGCCACCGGCATGAGGACGCATAGCCTAAGCTGGCATCAGTCCCTAGTTCCCACAGGCCACCGGAACCCGACGGCACGCGGACGCCTAGAGCAGAAGAGTAGCACGCACTCAGGAAGTCTCTAGTCCGTGTTTGATGTGCAGGGTGTCAATCTAAGCAGAACATGAAACGGAAACGAGGTCGGCAACTGTCGGGCAAGTTCAGTACAAAACGTGAGGCGAAAACACTCCTTTAACTGGTCCGGGTCAAACAGAGAATAGGCAGTCCAAATTGAATTGAGAAGCAAGGCAAGGTAGATTTTGGAAAGCAGAAGGTCGGCAACAGTATCAGCAAAACAGAAGGGCAAGGCATGAGCAGAATCCAGGGACAAAACGAGGGTCCGAAACGTGAGCACTGATTTAAACAAGAACGCGAGGAAAGCAGCCGTAATGCAAAATCGGAAGCATCGTGGCAAAGCAGGTAGAGGTTTAAATAGTGGTCACATGACCCAGCCGTGTTCCAATGAGAGACGCGTTGCATGGAGAGGCCGCCAGCATCTCCATGGCAACCTCCAACGCTTTTGCAATCGGGAATGCCCAGTAATGAAAACCTGATGCGGGGCCCAGAAGAGGCGCTGTAAAGAAAGCATCTTGTGAGCCTGGATTTCTTTTGTGAAGCGTGGGTTAAGTTTCTTCTTGTTATTAACCCCTGATGGATCACTCAAAGCAACGAGACCTGGCTTAATGCAATAAGAAAAAACGCGGTTCCTGACAGCTGACTTACCGTGCTTTCAATTTGTTTCATAGGAAGTTCTAGTGAGACCCCACCATCCAAGTGGTGTTTTCAACACGGTGAACATCTGTCTGTAAGGGTGTTCCACAATTTATTTGTACCTGTAAATAAATGTGCATGGAGCTGTAAAATGATCATCTGTTCTATGTTAGGCAAAACAAAAACCTCAACAGTGCAGACTGAATTTGAACAGCCCCTTACCCTGCTTCAGCAGTCGTAGGGATATGGAGGCACGTCTCCAGCAGAGCAATTTGCAGACTACCTGTAAATCAATGTATACCATGGATAGATACACGTCTGTCTGTGTCTAGGAAGCTCTGTGTACCAAAAATGGAGCATAGGGTGTTTCTTGCCCTACATGTGCAGGGAAAACGGAGTCCTCTATATTGGATCGCGGGACCTTGGAAACAGCTACCGAGTTACTGTCACTGGGGTCTGCAAGAAAAGTTCTGTTTTTGGCCCATCGGCTTGTAACACTCCAATCTACAAATACAATTAAAGAGAGTCTGCATTTGGCTGCCTACTGTGCCTGGGCAATGTTTCACTGATGCTTTCAATGATAAAAGATAAGCGGGCTTGCCTCCGTGTGATCGGCAAGCAACAAAGATAATCAGGCTTGCCTCTGTGTGACCAGTAAGCAACCCGTTTTTTATGTATTTGCCTCGACCAGCTTGCCAGATGCGGGGCTTTAAGAAGCTTGTATCTGAAGTTATCAAAGGAGGAGCTTACCTCCTTATGGTGTCGGAGTTGGCGATTCTGCAACCTGGTGCTTCGTATACGATACGTATGTACCAGATGTTCTCTCCGGTTTCTACTTTTCTTAAATGCGAAAAGTGGTTTCTTGGCCAGAGTGTGCGTTTCAAATCAGGTGCCAGTGTTTATTAATTGTCCTTTTTAAGATGTTACTATTAGGACTGTTTGTGGACTGTATGTTACTAATATGACTGTAGAGTTTTAGTTTCAGGGACTCTTTAGTTTTGGTGGTCAAACCAACTTCTCTCGGGGTGTTAGCTGCTCTTTTTGATGGTCCTTTAAGGACCATGTTTCATGAAGGTTTCTTGTTCTTTGCAGTGCCTACAAATCCGTAGGAACTGCACAAAACAAGAAACCTTCATGAAACATGCTGAAAATCTCTAACAAAGATTACTACGAAGACGTTACCATAAATGGACCATCAAACAAACCCGAAAAAAAGCAACTAACACCCAGAGGGAAGTCTGTTTGACCACCAAAACTAAAGTGTCCCTGAAACAAAAACTGTAGTCATATTAGTAACATACAGTCCACATAAAGTCCTATTAGTAACATCTTAAAAAGGACAATTAATAACCACTGGGACCTGATAAAAGACGTAGGCACCCTGGCCACTTTTCGCATATAAGAAAAGTAGAAACCTGAGAGAACATCTGGTACATACGAGAGATGAGACCACAAACCACCATAGAGAGAACATGGAACCTTCCACCTGTAAAAAGCCACCACAAATGAGGGAAGTGTGTAGCCTATGAATTTACTGACAAAAAACTGACCTTTGACTGTCTGTCCTTTTGTTATGAATGTGTAATGTCCATACATGTTTATGGTATGTGATGTTTTTCACTTATTTTCTGTATAAATACAGAAGTATGGCCCTCTGTGGTCTAAAAGAAGACTTCTGAATTGTCACTTGATTCTTTATGTGGGTTCGGCTTGGGATCGTCCTCACCAATTGTGTTTATATATATCTTAGACTGCCTGGAACAGTCAGGGAAAAGCCAGGACCCCCTTTTCTCATCAATGCAGTGCAACAAATCAATCTACTTGCGCTGTGAAGCATTTTCACCACAATTTGGGAATGTTTATAAAACTTCAAAATAAATTCCTCCTAGTGTACATTTTGTTTTCTGTTGATGAATTATAAGAGATTAAACATAGGTTTGTTATGTGGTTAGAATGGACTGGATTGCTGCAGCCAGTCTGGTTAAGTGTTATGCCTGTGGCATGGCATTTTGTTATTAGCCGTAAAGGTAGACTGGCTTATATTGTTGCAAACACTCTGGTTATTTCTGACTTTGCCATGGCAATTTTGTATTGGGTATCACGGTAAAGCAAACGGCGGTTTTGTGACTACACTGGCTGACATTGGGGCAACTAGTCTGGATATATTTTCTAACTGCTGCATGACATTTTTTACCAACGAAACCAACAGAAGCATGTTCTTATGGTAATTCTGGCCTGCATGGGCATGTATAGGCACAACCAGCATGAAATTGAGTTGGAAAAGTTTGTGCTCTGTTGTTGACTTGCTTCTATTGGAATTTTCCATATGTTGCCCTACAGAACCAAATGTAAGATGGTTTTTGACCCACTTTTTCACAGAAAGCATTATGTAAAATGCTCAATTTTAACCCATTATTGTTTTAAGAGGGGAGGGGGGAGAAGAACCCTGTCGAACCCCGTTTGGTTGCTGCTGGCTCTTTCACTGCTTTCAGAAGCTTACGCATTTTCGAGGGAAAGATTTACACCCCCACAGCCACAATTAAAATTCACCAGCCGCCACTACATTGTGGCCTTATCAACTATGGGTCTGAGATTTTAAGTGGGATGGGGGAGCCACTTGCAGTTCTAGATGGGGGATCCTCCCAAGATTGCCAGCCAATTTCTAAGACACAGCTGCCTACTGCTAGGAGTTCCACAGATACACGCTCTTTCAGAGAGACTCGGCCACATCTTAACGAATTTTCCAGCCACGTGGTCTCCTCCCAAATGCATGCACACTGCATGTAAAGCATAGTAGAGGCCTCAACTGTAGAGTTGCTCTAGGAGTTGTGATGCATCTGGGCAATTCATCCCTTCTTCCCAGGGTGGAGATTTGAGGTTAGGGAGGTGAGCAAATCAAGCAAGAGCCCCCCCCCCCAGGGGTCTGAGAAAGTGGGCACTCACTGCGAGTACTCTCCTCCAGAGGACAAGGACTACCATTCCTGCCTATATGGGAATAGAAAATATTGATTTTTTTTTTTTTTTTTACTGTGGATTAGCATGCCCAACATACTAACATTACTCTCAGATATTTGGCGGAGGCACTGCTGGGATCCTTGTGAAGACAACACCGGATGGAGGTCAATACGCCCGTGGGAATACACCAGCGAGAATAAAGAGACGAGGAAGCTGGAATGAAGCAAGAAGAATCCTACGCGGAGGCGAGCCTCTTACGTGAGTAAGACCCAGAGGAGCGGAGCCACACTACATCTCAGAGCCAACGGTAGCGTGGAGAGAGAGAGCCGACCGAGAGAGAGACGCCGAAAGGCTGTCGTTTAGCTCCAAACCGGAGACAGACTGGGATGAGGTGCGACCACACAGATGAGAGATGCCGCAACAGGAAAACCAAATCCCTGGTCTCTATGCAAAAATTATAGCGACTGCCAAGCTGGGCAGGCCATGGGTAGCGAGCACTCCAGAGAAGGTAAGGCCGAACGGAGGGATGGATGGTTACGTCTCCGAGTTGAGCAAATCTTAAAGCAAAGGAGTGTGATGAATGTGGTGCAGTCATCACTGATCTCCTGGCAGTAACTTCCTCTCATGTGGCCATGGGACAGCAGCCGCTACCTGATCCTGACCCTGGGGGCGGCTATAAGAGGGAGGATCACAAGGGAACGGAGACGGCCTCTGGGGAGGTTTCATGGCTCCATTGGGTGAGACATGGTATCCCCGATTTTCTCTTGAAAATATCCTCCCTATGTCTGAAACCCTCATGGCCTTTGTCATGCATCTACTCCTTTTCCTATGAAGAACAGGGAAACCCCTCTCATTAAATCTATAAACCAACCTACCAATCTGATGGAATCACTGAGAAAGAAGCTGCTAAGCGAAGAGGCGCTGCAGGAATGTCAGGAGTCGGTGAGGGAATCCTGGGTGTTTGCAGATGGAGAAAAGCAGCTTTTCCCTTACTGTAGCCAAGAAGAAAACCGGCGTCTCAAGCAGAAGCCACAGAGGACCGGCGAATGAAGAGAAGGCGGCCGTGAGGAGAAGGAAGACTGGAATTCTTCATCAGCAGACCATGATAGAGAGAAACGGCGCCGGCGACGAACGGTGAGTCCACCCAGGCAATTTCAAGTGTGTGAATCGGAAGCCCTGGCAGGAGAGTAAACCAGGCAATTTTCAAGTGTATGAATCGGAAGTCCCGGAGGGAGAAAATACCAGGCAATTGGAAAGGATTGTGTTAAACAAGAAAAAAGAAACCAAGTTTGTGAAGCCATACAGTTTTTGTCTGCAATTGTGGTAGTTGACCTAGCGAGGCCCAAAGAAAGATTGTATACTAAAACCTCAAGGAGCAAGGAAGAATCCAGGGGAAGGGAACTATCCTCTGGAACCAAGAATCCTCTTCTCTGAAGAACTTTGTTGGAATCGTTGATTCTTTATGAACACTTTTTCAGAACCTTCCAAGTTTAAAGCAATTTCCCTTTTCACCCTATAGTTTAGTTTGTAGTGTGAGGGTCAGAATAGAACTTTGGAAACAGGCCAGTTTTGTTTTTGACATCCTGACATGGGCAGATCCTTAGTTTTGGTTTTAGGTTGTAAGTTCCTTTTAGAGCAGGGCTAGAGAGGCCTTTTCGCATCCCCTTTTATTTTCAATAAGAATCTTTAACCAAAAACATTTCAAACCTGTGTCCGACCTTCATTTCCGACTCCTCACAGGGGCGCTTAACTAAAAAGAGTTAGACAAGAAGCTGGAGAATCCAAAAGGGTAACGGGAGCCAGAGAAACCCTAATGAGTTGAGCCAGTTGGAGGATCAGAAGGCTTTGAGGAGCTCTAGGAAATAAACATAAATAAATTAGATAATGTCTGAGTTGGTGGAATTGTGCTAAGAAAATAATGTTTCCTTTTTAAGGAACTGGAACCATTGGATTTATGTAAAGACTGTACAAACTAGTTATAATGAAACTGAAGAGAGGATTGACAATCTTAATTTGACGAACTATGAAAAACCCATGTTAGACGGATGAACAGTACTTAAGAGCAACTTTGGCCAGAAGAAGCCAGAGTGGAAGGGCTATGGCTCTGGCAAATTATTATGCTCAGTTTCTCTAATAGTGACAGGGCCAGATAGAGGTTAGGTTTCAGACCAATGACTATTTTTGATTTGGACAATTGACGAGCACCCTTTGTTTAGGCAGGGAGAAACCTTTATAGCGATAGGGACTGGTATGCATTTTCACTTTATTTTCCAATAAACAACTTTGAAATGTTAATCTCTGGTCTGATTCCTTCTGCTTTGCCACAGAGTCCATACACTTTTTTATCCCACGCATTGATAAGTTTACATGTATAGCTAGTGGCTGATGCCGTTGTGTTTACCTGCTTGTTCAGGTTCAGTGCTGAATCCCAAGTAGACACCAAAGGTTTTTACCTATTTGGAGACTTGAATGCTAGTACCGTCAATGTTGAAGGATTGGAATTGCTTGCTAAGTTTGTTCAGTCTACCAGTCGAACCTATGAGGAATAGCTCTGTCTTCTCATTAAGACACAGACCAAAGGTGGCCATCCAATTTTGTATAATGAGGTAGATTTTATTCAGGAGTGCCGAATCGGTGTCATAGTGACCTGTGATGGGAATGAGAATCTGGGCTTCGTCTGCATAATTGGTGTAAGTGACACCCAGATAGTCAAGGTCATCGAAGAGCAGTTTGGTGAACATGTTGTACATTGTGGGGGAGACGCACGATCCCTGGGGTACTCTGCAGGTTACTGGTGCTGATTCTGCTGATGAGGTGGGAGAGAACACTCTCATGGAACGGTTATCCAAGAAGGATTGGATCTAGGCTGTGGCTTCCAACAAAACATGTGCAGCTGAGGACAGATGATTACCTAGCACTTTATGGTCAACCAAGTCAAAGGTGGATGACAAGTCCAAAAGGAGGAGATGGGATAATTTGCCCTTGCACGTTAGCTCATCCATCTGGTTCTTTAGGTCGATGAGAACTGTTTCAGTACCATGTCTTGATCTGAAGCCTGATTGGCGGAGTCCTAGTAATTTGTTGTCCTCCAGGTATGTTTGAATCTGTAGGTATGCAGCTTTATCTAATATCTTCAATAGAAATGGGACAGTTGCTATAGGTTTGTAGTTTGTGGGAATGCTAGGGTCCGGATTCAGTTTCTTTAAGAGGGGGGAGTACCCACGCGTCTTTAAGATTGATTGGGACTGTGCATGCTTTGAAGGAGGTGTTGATTTGATTAGTAATGAATGGCACTAGAACCCTAGTTGCGGCTTTAATTATGGGGTCTGGGCAGATGTCCCCTTGGTATCTGGATGGTTTGAGTGATGCTATTATGTTCTCGACTTGGAGAGTAGTACCTTAGGTGAATTTAAACTGGTTGACCTGTTTTATTGGACTCTTTGGTGCTTCCTGGGGCGGTAGGTCGTTGGGTGAGAGCTTTATTTTTTTATCTTCAATTTTTTTTGGAGGACTGATAATTTATTGCAAAGTGCGATTTGGATGTTGGTGCACCAAGTCTTGTCTTAAGTACACATGTCGGTCAAGGGAGAGGGATCTACCATTTCAATGCAACACACACTTCTTCTCCATCCACCTTCAAACGTAACTACACTAGACCTCTCTGCAGTTACTTATACTATTATTGTTACATGCACTGCTATGCTATGCTAGTTTCTCTCTTCTCAAACTATGGTCTTGGCAGTAGGTGTTCTACAAATACAACAGAGAAGCATGGAGAGTTTTGAGCTGGAGGAGTGAAAGCAAGATCTGGGTTACAGATGAAAACAAGGAGAGGAAAACGTTGGACGGAGAACCAGAACGACAACAGCAGTTCAAAGTAAATAACCACCATTGGCCACGCAAACTAGGTGTGAGGGGTCCAAAATGTAAGGCGGGCAACTTTGTGAAGGTTTTTCAAAAGAGATTTTTATGAACTCAAAAAGTTGGATAAACGCCTCGCTTCCCTGTCTAAAATAAACTAAAGGAAATACTTAACAAAAAGGTTTCTGTCCCTCACACTTGATGCACAATAATCAATTAGGAAATATATGGCAGTTTAACAGCAACAAATATAACAGTACTAGCAGAAGAAACCTGTTCTCCGAACGGGTTGTGTAGACAGAAATAACACTGATCCTGTAGGTCGCTCTTCTGATTCGTTTATCAGATGATGTGCTTTTCTCCCTGAAGTAAACTGCATTACGAATGGGCGCGTGTGGCTGGCTGACATACACCGGAGCAGACGTTGGGTGGGTGGGGGAGTCGGGGAGGCGCGAGTTGGTGTACTTCTACATGCTGGGACCTTCTGTGCCCACCTGTCGCCTCACCCTGGCGTGGTGCAGTTCATTGCAGTGCAGATATCTTGGAAACCGGGCATCCTAGGGCCTGTCCCTCAAGTTTGTTTCTTCATGTTGGGACCAGTCTTTCTACAACCACATTGATGTTTCGCCGATTTGAGGCAACCGTCTCATGTGTGACGGTGCTGAAATCCAGGGAAAGAAGTGGGGTGTCTAAAACCCATGTAACCAGTCATGTCCAGATGGTCCTAACAGGAAATTATGCAAAATCTGGTGCAGATTGGTCAAACAGTGTGGAATTGAATAGGGAACAATGTTTAGCCACAAATCCTGCCACAAACGAACTTTCAATTTAATATATATAGATAAGTCACATCACAATAGCTGCGTCTTCTGATAACGTGGCTGAACTTCCTCTCCCCATGTTCAAGCAGGTCTTTCTTTAAATGTTCAAAAAGGATAATGAATTCCTGCATCATAACGAAAAGTTCCACTTTAGTTCTCTTTCTAATCCAATTTGACAACACAAAGTTCCAACCTGGATTCCAATGATCGTTCACAATTGTTTAACAAAGCTTTCCTCTTTTCACTTGTCGTCAAGGTCTGGAGATTGCTTTTGGCCATCAACAATAAATAGTTTAGAACTTCATTCACTTCAACACAAATGTCTTTGTCAAGATATTTTGGCACCACTTTAGCTTAAGTTCTACTTCATCAAAAACAGACATCCACTAGTAACCTCTTTAACTTCAACACAAATGTCTTTGTCAAGATATTTTGGCACCACTTCGTCTTAAGATTTACTCCACCACAGTACTTTGTATCCACCTGGTTTACTGTCATGCCATGTTTACCACTTCTACAACACTCTGCTCTGGTGTATTTGTGCCTAAACAGAACCAATGGTTACAAATGCTCTTGATCCGGTATACTCCCCTGCCAGCCAAGATAAACTACTGTGGTTGTCTGTGCAGGTATACTCTGCCCGAACAGAACCAATTGGCACAAACATCTAGGACCTGGTATACTCTCTTGTCAGGCTCAACCATTACCCCCAAGGACTTCTGTGGTAAGGGTCAACTTAAAAGGTTTTAACAATGTCTTCTGCTTCACACAATTGGGTTTAGAACTATCTTCAAGTGATAGAAGAATCACACTGGTGCTATTTATTACACCTGAGTGTTTGCCACACACAAGACATGCAATGCTTCCTTCCTCCTGAACCTCTTATCAGAAGGGCAGCCCTCCTGCCAATCATGTTCCACCCTTGTAGTATTAACCAAATGCTGATTACTCTTTCTCTTCTTCAAACTTATTTGTCAATGAGGGTTTAAAACATTCATCTGCACCTGGGCAATATTCTATATATATATATATATATATATATATATATATATATATATATATATATATATATATATATATACTCACACTCACACTCACACTCACACT
Organism: Ambystoma mexicanum; assembly: GCF_040938575.1. NCBI lineage: Eukaryota > Metazoa > Chordata > Amphibia > Caudata > Ambystomatidae > Ambystoma > Ambystoma mexicanum. The sequence goes on from NC_090936.1 coordinate 48,880,906, forward strand.
TTGCTTAGGCAACCCTGGTTGTTTTTCAATTGCCTTAATGTGCGTCCCTTTTGGCTATGGCAATAGTAGCGTGTTCCTTTTTTGAGAAACTGCCCCTTCGTGTGTTTGGATGTTATAATCACCCACTATAGCACAATCACCACCTTCTGGTGGGACCTTTAAAAGTCTCTTATGATATGATAGGTTATTTATAACGCGCTTAATACCCAGAGGTCTCTAAGCGCGGATCTGGGGATCGAACCTGTGGTGCTCCGTGTCGTCTTGCTTCCAAGGCGAGCACATTGCCCCTGAGCTATCCTCCCGAAAACAGGGTGCTATATCCCAAGACCCAGAAGGGTAGAATTGTAAACATTGGGTTCAGACAAGGTAACAAGGAGCAGGCAATTTACTTGCTTTCTAACTATTAATGAAGTGGTTGACGCATGAGCAAATTTAAAGTGAACATTTTTCAAAACTACACATATAACGCACTGAAAAACAATCAATCTGAAGGCATAGGCGCCCAAGGCCTATGGGCACCAGCACAGAGAGTAAGGGTTGAGTGACAGGAGCCTCCCTGTCGATACCTTCTTTTCATTCTGAAGAAAATAGGGTTAATACGCTAGACCTACCTCTAGATGGTGCAATATGCATAATCTGTGAATCTAAAGGGAGACCAGCAGCAGAATGGATATACTTGATACGTAATGTTTGTCATGTAGGATACTGCTGCAAAGCCTCTTGTCTTATTTTTGTACATTCACCTTTTAAATGAACAGAACAATCGATCTCATCTGTTAAATAGCGGATGCGTTGGAAACAATGGTGTTCTCTTAGGTTCTGCCACAATCCAAATAGTTTATTTATGTATAACGAAAAGTGTTCTGAAACAAGAAGGCAAGTTGGGCAATAGCTTTCTTTCAACCAATTAAATTGGTTAATTTATATAAAGGAATCTAAAACTGGATAAAGAAATTTATAAGAAAATAGGAATAAATATTTCTTAGCATATGTTTTATTTGAAATAATGAAATGACCTTTGCAGTGGCTCAACACTCCAAATCCTTTGTCATCTTACAGGGAGTATTGAGGCATAAAAGAAAGATGGAGGGATAGCAGTTAAAAGAACTGATTAGGGGGGCGTGGTTAGGCACGCCATCATGAAGACGGCTGCCTGAGTGTCTCTGGCATCATGAGGGCAAAGAAACTCATTGCAACCCTCTCTTGGCACCCCAAACTATGTGGAAATGGTGTGGTTCCCCTCCTGAGCCCCGTGGCCGTTGCTGGGTGCAATTTGGAGTTCGAGGAGGACGGCGCCCTGAAGATTGCCTCTGATGGGGTGTGCCTGGCCTGCTGCACTGGGCACGTGAAGTTGTGCTGCGCTGCCTTCGCGGCTACAGCTGGTGTCCTGTGTCTGAGCCGCCCTGAGCATGTAGCCGCCTTGTTGGTGTGTCTCCGTGGAGCTCCGGAGTGTGTGGCGCTGGCCTTAGAGGAAGGAGAGAGGTTGGGTGCGTGCCACCTTGGAGGCTCTGGGGCCTGCGTGTGTGTAGTCAGCGACTCCTGTGTTCCCCGCCTACCCGCCTAGAACGGACCGGTGAGTCACCGGCACTGTGGAGCCTGGGATTGAGGCTTTGGGAGTGGGCCCCTGTGCCTCTTGGATATGCTGGACATCACTGTAGGGTGTGTGGGGCATGCTGACTTGCCTGTGACTCCCCTTATGCTGTCTCCTATACAGCATTCTCATGCAGTGTGACCTCTCCCACAACAAGATGCAGTGGAAAACTAATGCAGGGGAAAAGCCATAATGCCTCCAAAAAGTGAATGGTGTGCTCCAGAGGGCTGTGGCGATGATGGTGTGGGAGGACATCCACTGTGGTAACATTGTCCTTGGACTAGCTGGGGTGGGGATCTTACGCTGCAGCCTGCTTCTACACTGCATGGGGCCCAGAATATTTGATGTGAAGCCGGTTTAGAGGTTTGCTGTATTGGGTTCCCCATGCCCAGTTGGATTTGTGAAGTGGGCACGAAGACTTCCTGATGCGGCTCCTTGAGCAGCCATGTTGGGCCACCTCATGATCTGCCCCAGCTCTGTGCACAATTCTACCGCGAAAAGGTGAAGGGATCGCCTCCAAGCTCGCTAGTCTCCCTGTTTGCTGAGCTTTATATATCCAGTCTGCAGTCTCTTCCAGCGCATTGCCACTCATCTCTAGCTACTGAACTCCTGGCTGAGAGTTTGGCACTGATATTGGCATACCGGCATCCTCAGTTTAGTTGCCACGCTGGTCTGCCCTATGCCTACTGGGAGGGGTTCTGGGAGGGGCGTTGGGTGTGCCTATACTCAGGATTGATCACCTGCCTGGGCAAGCTGTGCTTTGTTTTGCACTCTTTTGGAACTCTGTCGTCCTGGCATAGCGGTGGCCATTGTTTGCATTGCCTTGGAAGTGTAGCCCCAGTCCCTTAGTGGTGCAGGTATTGCAGTGCCTTCTAGGTCTGACATTTCTGAAACTCCTAAGCCAGGGAAACAAGGTGATATCTCCACAATGCCGCAGTCCTCAGACAAGCACAAGCGTACTGAGGTAGTTGCGGCCTAGGTCCATGTGGTTGACCCACTCCCAGGTATGCTCACGCAGATGTTACCAAGTCGGACCTGTAGGGTCTGTTGGCCTGAAATCCGCAAATAAATCCACAAGAGCACGGAGGAACTCTGCCACAAGATGCTGGCACTAGGTGAGCGTTTTGGACGCTGAGCACCGGGTGTCGGAGGCGGAGGATACACTCTGTGAGCAGTCCTGTGAGGTGGCGAGTGCTCCAACTGAATTGAGGCCTTGAAAGCCCCTGTGATGCCCTGGAGGTCAAACGGGAAGATGGGCAGAATTGCTCCCACAGAAATAATATTCGGATACGGGGCCTCTCTGGTGGGGTGCTTGATGACCTACCTACCTTTTCCAATCCATTCTTGGTTTGCTTGAGGATTCTGAGAATGAGCTTGACAGAACTCACTGAGTCATAACCCATGCCACTCTGGCCCAGGACAAGCCTGCTGATGTTGTCCCGGGTCCACTTCTTTAAACTAAAGGAACGTGTAATGGCTGCTGCTCGACTCTTGTCTTCCATCTCAACATGTCACTCTACCTGTACCAGGATCTAGCATCAATGACTTCGGCAAAGCAAAAGGCACTGCGCCTACTGACTGAATGGTTGTGCACCGGGAAAGTGCCGTACAGATGGGGTTTTGCAACTGCGCTCTACTTCTCTCATCAAGGGAAACGCTGGGTGCTGCAAACACTGAAGGATGCAGAGAGTCTGCTGAACTCAGATGGGGCAGGCGGGGGAAGCCCAGAGGATGAGAGGGGGATGAGCCTGGTTCCTGGCTTGGTACCCTCGCAGAAGTGGCAGAAAGTGGGCAGGGGGAGGCGGGTGAAGAAGGGGCAGGTGAAAAAAGTAGAATGCTATGAGGTTTTGTGTTGTGCTTGTGGGTGGAAGTGTGGCCTTCTCCGGAGTAGGGCCTAATGGGTTGTCCTTGAAGGCTGGGCTGTTGTGCTCCTGCAATTTGGGGTTCAGTTGGTGTGGTGGTTGTGCCCGGGAGGGGGGGTTCCGTTGGGTTGTAGTTCTTTGCACCCTCCAAGTCAGGTTCCAAGAGGGTTTCCAGATTAATGGAGTTTGCTTGTGTTTGAGCATGGTTTGTGGTTGGGTCGGGTGGTTTGTTCATAAATGTTTACTGTGGGATGCCCATTCAACGTATGAATCTAGGTGCAGGAGTTTGTGCTGTGGTTATGGGAAGAGGGCACTTTGTCTTGGGGGGAGATGCTAGTGTGGCGGTTCATGTGGAAGAGGGCGATCTTGTGTTGATGGCCACGTGGAATGTGCAGGGATTGAATTCCCCAATGAAAAGGAGATCTGTGCTAAGCAAACCAAGGGACATATCTTCCTCCATGGTATTTTTACAAAAAACACATCTTCTTGCACAGGATGAGAAGCAAATTAAAGCCTAGGCGTTCCCACGCCAATTTTTGTATCGGGGTGGGGTAGTGGGGGGGTAACGGAGGATGACTATCTTGGTGGGTGCAAACACAAAAATGGCGGGGTCCCCATGGTGACCCTTTGACATTTTCTTATTTTTTCATGATGGGCGGCCACTATTCAGGCACAGCCCCTATTCGAGATTCTGATTAAATCTATTAGTCAGCACAAAGATAGGCATTAAGTAAAAATAGTTTATTTTATTCAATTCAGAGTGAGAGTTCAGAAGTCCTATCACTTCACTTGTAAAACTTATGTTACAACATTTCAAATTAATTGAACTGCAGTCGAGTTTTATAACATTTTACAATAAAATTGTGATAAAAATTCCTTTGTCACATCATTCACAAAACATATCGTAGAACAATTGAGAAAGAGGCAAATACTTAATATCTCAAGTGCAAGATACCTATTGCCTACGCACTGATGCAAAAAGCATATGGCGCAACTCTTGACACTTATAGTTCAATGTTGAAAAGTTTCCCAACGATGAAGAAGACTTTTTTTTAGTGATATGTATTTTTTGTAAGGAAAACAAAGCTAAAACACGTGAGTCAGCGGATCACGATCTCTAAGATTAAGGGGTCTTCAGGACCTTCAGGGACGCTTTGTTTGTGTCAAATTCCTATTGTGGGATCGTATGTTCACGGTCGTTTCGCAGTATGTCCCTAATGTTGTCAAGATGTATTTCTGGAAAACGTTCTACTTCAGGTGCTCCCTTTCGCTAATGGACAAGTCATGATTGGAGGTGATTTCAATCTGATGCCCAACCCCCAGGTGGACTAGAGACTGCCTCCTACGAAGTTGGATTTTAAGCATGCTACTGCCTTCGGGCGGCTTCGGCGTGATTTGGGTCTAGTGGACGCTTGGAGTTTGGCCCATAGGGAGGAGAGCGATTTCTCTTTTCATTCACACGTTCACGGGGGCTTCTGTTGATTAGATCTCATGCTTATTCTTAGTGCATTGTACCGTCTTTCCGAGGGGTGAATATAGGTACATGCACCCTGTCCGACCACTCCGCGGTGTCACGGTTCCTGGCAATGGTAAACAGGCCTGAGAGACCCTGACACCCATGGAAATGATATGAGCCAATGCTTAGTGATCCGGTGGTGACCAAGAGAGTTGGGGGAGGTTATTTCCAATTACTTTAGGGAAAATAACTCGGATCCTTCACAGAATGTATGGGATGCCATGAAAGTTGGTGTCAGGGGTGGGCTCGTTAGCAAGTCTGCTGCTTATAGTAGAGAGCGGCAAGTGGTTAGAGTATGGTTGGAAGGGGAGTTTAGTCGGGCGTAACAGGAGCATAAGCGATTGGGGTCCCGTAAGGCACTGCGCAAACTTAGATTGACACGTAAAAAGCTGGAGGTGCATGTGGCGGACAGGACAGCACAGCTCAGGCATTGCTGAAGACCAAACAGTATTATGCTAATGGTAATCGAGCCAACCGCCTTCTCGTAGCCAATCTGCGTAAACTCCAAAACCGGAACACAGTGTTAGCCTTGCACGATGGGCAGGGGGCGATCCACTGGGGATTTTTGCAAGGCCCATTTCAAGGCAGTATTTAGGGGGGAGACTGTTCTGGCAGAAGTTCAGGCTGACTATTTGCGGATCGTAAACCTGCCTATTCTGTCTATTGAGAATCAAGAATTTTTGGAGATGCTCATCTTGTCGGGGAAAGTGGAATGGGCGATCAAGTCCTTAAAGAATAAGCCTCCTGGTCACGATGGATTTACAGCTACCTTTTACAAGTGTTGTGCAGGCAAGGATCCGGTACTCTGAGATTCCTAGCATCTGATTACCCTCACTAGCATGGACTCGTAGCTGCTCTCGAAGATCTTAGCCTGCCATATAATGGAGGTCCTCCCTGGACTCATAGACGTTGACCAAACAGGATTTATTGTAGGTCACAACACTCAAGACAATGTGAGGTGGTTTCTGAACCTACTGGAGGTGGGGCAGCATTCAGGGGGTGATATGGGGATTGTCACGCTGGATGCCCACAAGGCTTTTGACAGACTGGACGGGGGTAACCTTTGTGGGGTTCTGTAGCGGTGTGGGTTTGGGCTGAGGTGCCTTCAGCTGGGTGATGGCAATATATCAGAACCAATTTACATCCCTCGGGGTCTAGTTTGCCAATGCCCAGGGGCATTTGACGGGGATGCCCGTTGTGTCCGTTGATTTTCACATTAAGCCACTCGCTAGCTGAATCGGAGCTAAAGGGGCTAGGTAGGGGATCCATGTTGGAGGGATGGACTATGTGTTTCTCGACGCAGAAAATGTGTTACTCACCCTGAGTAATTCCGTTCTTCCCTTGCTCAGGTGTTGAGTGAGCTAGATGGATTTGGCCGGGTCTCTGGGTTCAAGTTAAAATATGACTAATCACATTGGCTGGATGTTTCTTTGAGGCCCCAAGATTGGAGTGTGATCTGCGCTCTTGCCCCGATACAGTAGACTCAGGAGGCGAGCCCCTATTTGGGGTGATCATCCCTGAAAGTTTCTCAGACGTCTTGCAGTCTAACTTCCCGCTGCTATTCCAGGAGCTATCTGAAGACTTAATTAGGTGGAGTGGCCAGGAGATCTCTTGATTTGGCTGTATTGCAGCAGTCAAAATAAATCTTATCCCTCATCTGCTCTATTTGTGTGCAGCTTTTCCGGTGAGGATCCCTGACTTGGATCTCTGCACACTTCAGGGGAACATTTTCAAATGTATTTGCGGAAATAAGCATGCTAGGATTGCAAAAAAAAAGGTGCTGCTGAAATAAGCTGGGGTGGTTGGCCTGGGTTCCCGAATATCTTTTGCCATAATGTAGCTGCGCAGCCCTCTCATGTTTATACTTGGGGTGACGCCAATCTGCAACCAAACTAGAAGACAATTGAACAGGCCCATCCGGTCGACGGTCAATCTGACCCAGCTGTTTTATGTGGAAAAGAGATATCTGGCGCAGGAGTGGGGATTCTCACTGCTAGCCACAACTAAAAGCACACTTTACTTTGTGGGAAGGGCTCACCGTAGGTTTGGTGTGTCTATGGGGATGGACCTCTTTCGGCTGTATCGGATAATCATGGGGGAGCTTTGGGAAGTAGATAATGGGTGGTTTGTTGAACCTGCAACAGCTATACAAGTATAACCATCCAATAATGTTTGAGTGCAAACTCGCTTTTATGCTACCGGAAACAGAACGGTTTTGTTACACGCAACTGCAGCTTTGGGCTTCTCATCCACTCACGAAGCACGGGGCCAGCAGGCCATTGATATGATATGGTAGTTTATTTATATAGCGCCTATACACAATGTGTTTCAAAGTGCTTCAAGGCAAGGGAAGGAAGAAGGGAAAATACAATGACATTCTTACAGGCCATGAAGAGTAAGGATGTGAAATTAACTAGCGTACTTGGCCTGACAACATTTCAGTGCAAGAGCTAAGACATAGATAAGGAAGGGAGGGGGAGAGTGGGAAGGAATGTAATCCTCTAGAGCTGATTTTTACAGGGAGGCTTGTCACAGGGCCAGATCTCAAAGCTCTGTAGGTTGCTGGACACGCGGGAGGGATCCTGTTGTGTGCCTACCATACATGGCTAAATGGGAGACTGAGGGCCCATAGAGGATGAGACGTGGTTGAGAATATGGGGAAGGATATTTAAATCTTGCAGATAAGCAATGTTCCTATAAATTCTGTTACAGATGGATATCTCACCCCAGAAGGGTTGAACCATATTGCTGTACATTATTCTGCTTCGTGCTGGCAGGGTTGTGATACCGTAGGTTCCCTTTTTCATATGGTGTGGATGTGTCAAAAGGTGAGCCTCTTCTGGAAGGAGGTGCTCTCCATCATTAAGGACATCGTGGGGTTTTCACTTCCCATGGACCCATGGGTGGTAATCCTGGGTGTCACAAGTGAGGGCCTATTCCTTCTTATGGGTCCATTGGCCACACTAATTGCTCACCTCCTCCTGGTGGCGAAACTGGAAGTGGAGGATGGGCCAGTGATCCAGATGTGGTGGGTAAAAGTATGGGATATCCTGGTTGCTGGCAAAATTGGGTGTTATGCGACGGGAGATATGCCAAATGTATCTCTGTTTGGAAGCCGTTCATCGATTTTGCAGAGACTTATCCTGCGATAGTTGTTAGGCCTCTGATGCAGAACTTTTCATTATTGTAATATTATTTGATTTTTGGGGTGTCGAATGGATCGAGTCAGCATGGGGGAGCGGGCGGGAGATGCTGGGAACTGTTTTACTAAGCACCTTATTTGTATCACATGGAAGTTTGTCACCAGGAGTCTTTGAACTGCGCCTGTTACTCATGTGCTTCTCTGGCTGTACCCACAGTATGTTAAATAAACGTTTTTGGAAGAAATAAAGACTGGTCAATCCTATTCAATATTTATTTCTGACTTGAATATGGAATTTGGAGGGGGCCTGATTTAAAGGGAACATTAATCTTGCAAAGAAAAAAGGCAGCATGATGTTTTACAAGACTTCTTTTTCTAACAAGTGTACATCTGATTATTGCGGATTGTTCGATGAGAATGGACAAAAAAGTGCTTTGACTTATTATTTAGATCTGTGGATGCATACTCACTCCATCAGCACCGTTCATAAATTAAGCACAATTGGAAAAAAGGGAATTTGTTTTGCTCTTAAAGATGTAAGTATTTTTTTACTTTTTCAAAAATGGCGATGTCTGATTGATTATTGTAAGTAACCAAAGATATGTTTATTCACACACCTTTTTTGTTGAACAAATTCCATATCCTCATGTCATATCTTCATATAGTAATCTTCTAAAGCGATCAGATCCTCTAAATTAAATCCCCAAAACTATCTAAACATCCTTGTATCATAACTTCATATATCCTCTCTCAAATGATCACATTCTCTACACGTGTTTCGCTGTAACAGCACATCAGGAGGATTGAGATTTGTAATGTATCAACCAAATTCCTCTTTTGTAGGCATACAGTATCTATTTGTGAGAGAGTTTCTCTTGCTTTCCAGTGTGTACAATTGCACGCCAAATCTCCACCACCCGATATTGTCATGTGCATTCTCTGTAAAAAGTAGGACCTTTTTTTTGCTTTTATTCGTGACATGTATGTGCCGTAATTGTATTGTTCCCTGCATTATACTGATTTTAAATATGAAAATAAAAGTAAAGAGATTATTTTTCACAGTCGTTTAACTGACACTTTGTTCTTTGTATGCGATTTAGCTATTAAAACTGTTTTTTTCTTCTTTTGTAGACTGAAGCGCAAACAGCAAAGGAGTTTATCAAAATTATAGAGGCTGCCGAAAACGAGTACCAGGTTAAGATCTTCAAAATGCATGGCATAGATTTGCACTTAAGAAGCATCTGTAATTGCAAATGGATTTGTTTTACCATACTCGTGGCCTGCCTGGTAATAGTGACCATAGGTTATTCAATATTTGCGATTCCATGTCAATTGTGGCATTTTCAGCTACAAGTGATGAACAAAAACAACAAATGGTTTCTGAGGTGCTCCTTACACCTTTACCCCATGTATAATCCTACTTAACATCTTACTATAAATACTGTCCAAGACGTGAATTCTCTAAAAGAGAAGGTCATAGAGGCAGAAAAGCTCTGCGTTCTTTGCCACAATTCCCAAATGCGAGAACCAAGTTCTTGCTGAAGGTAAGAGCGTTGAATAGAACTGGAATGTACACTGCACAATATGTCAAGTCCCTCCGGTCTGAATCCTCCATTTCTGTTTGGGATGCCCACCATTAAGTAAACACTTTCTGCTTCCCTTCTTTGCCTTTAGGGTGCCCATTTCTTGGCATGATACAAATCATATTTGTATTTGCATTTTATTTATTTCTATAGCGCACCAGGCCCAGGGGCAACCGGGCGCTTAACTTAGTTACAACAAGATGAAAGCATAACAAGGCAATGTGACAGAGTATTACAAGATTATTACAGGAAGATTTACAAAATTTACAAAATATACATTCAAATGAATATCGATAAGGCAGTGATTTACAGGATAGTTAATAAAGGATGCAGAGTAGGTCAAAGTGCAAGTAGGGCAGTAAGCTGGTGTTAGCAGTCTTGGGCGTGCATTCTTTGATGTGCAGTCAGAATGTGGAATGCTAATCCCTGGGCTCTGGGCAAAAACGTGAACCATTGATTTGAGAACTCACTCTTTGTTAACCTTTTTGAATTTCTTCTGCAAAACGCCATTTCCTTGGGGCTTCCTCTTAAGACAAAAAAGAAAACTGACCAAGTTTGGCAGAAAAAAACCTATAGATTGGTTTCATCATCATTCTGGGTTTGCCCTACTTTGCATGATCCATGACATGTTTCCACGTTAGGTGATCATTGTATAAAGTTGGCTTACAGCAATCCGCTGTTTGTAGTGGGTGCCAATCAGAATAGTTGCCTGGCTTAACTGTGCTAATGTTATGCTACTCAGTGTTCAGTCCAAGTACACTATTGTTCTTAATGTCCTTATTCCTATTTCTTCTCACCTCTTAAATTGATTCTTTCATTCCTTCTCTGGTATGTGACTCCAGGTCATTGTTAGATGGACCTGGAGACTGCAGCCATTTGAGACCATTGGTATCCCCAGGGCAGGTCACTTATCAGAGTTCGATAAGCCCAACATCTGAAAACTACCATTTGCAGAATACACCTCTTGTGCGGGAGAAAAACCTTGGACCGGATGCTGCAGCCACCTTCTTAGACCACAGTCCAGAACTTTGCCACAGAACTACTGCAGGAGAAGGGATTCTTCAGCCTCCCCATTCCTCAAGTTGAAGGTTCAGCACTCAGCTGGGGTTTACAGGAGCAAGCCACACCTAATCCTAAAAGTGGGGAGCTTTCCAGCTGGTTAACTTGAATCCGAGCAACAGCTGCCACCTGTTCAGTATAGGGCGCATTCTTTGTGATCCTAGAAGTTAGCTGCCTTCTTTAAAGACTCGGTCTGGTGGCAGGTCTACAGTCTCCCTGCCACAGAGACTGCTCAGACCAGTCATGTGATGAGTCAAGTTGGGAGAGAAGAGGTTACACTCGATTTCTGAACACTAGAAAGAGACACACGGATAGCATGAAGTCTATCTAAAACTGCCTGCAGATGTACTAAAACTAGGTTTCGCTGGTGGTCCCGCTTATCTAACAGAGGACAGAACAAGAAAAGGAGAAAATTATCAATTATTTCTAAGACTGTTCAAGCTTTTGACTCTCAACCTCTTCTCATCAACGAATCTCTATCATACATATTTAAAATTCAGGAGATAAGGCAATTTTGACAGGATTGTCACCCCTGAGAGGGTGAGTTGCCCGTCCAAACTTTCTACGCCCGCTGAGTGGGAAGCTTTCCGGATGAAAATGCTTGACATTTTCGACAAACTGGGCAAGGCCCCTTCCGTGCCTTCTGTTGAAGCCGACAGGGAACGGTCTCGGCCTGATACTCGCGCGGCCTCGAGCCCGGGTTAACGGTGCGATCCTCATCGGGAGCCTTCGAGGCCTTGTACGGACAAGGCACATAAGGATCGCTCGAGACATGAAGCGAGGTCACGGTCTTCGTCTCCATCGAAACCATCAAAACCCTTGATGCCATCGAAGCCGCCGACGCCACGCAAGTTGCGTGTCGGGTCCTCCACCCTGATCAGGCCATCGATGCCTTCGGAGCCGTTGTCGACGCTGACAGTTTCAAATTTACCAGCGCATCCCATGGCAACAGTGGAACCACCTAAAATGGCGGTTGCTTATTCCAAGTCGTCGACTTTAAAGCACCTGGCTGTGATTCCTGAGAAAAGGTGTACTCCTCTGCCAAAGAAGGATTTATTGAAGTCCCTCACCTCCATTTTCGAGGAGGAGGAACATTCTGATTAAGGGGAGGCTCCTTTTTGGTCTCCAGTTTGGGACCCCTAATGTGCCAGAATGCCTCATCTCGGAGGAGGGTCAGATGCAGGATCTTTGTGATACCTTGCACAATGCAAGTGGTATTAACACTTCTCCTGAGATTGAGTTCGGCAGGCCTGACCCTGGTGAGCATGCCGACTCCTCTTACCGACGCCTTATGTCAAGAGTGGTGGAGTATTTGGGCTGGGCCAGGCCTACTGCCCACTGTGATCACGTTGGCGGAACATCCAGTCAAAAGGACGTTACCAGGGGTAAGTAACTTGTTCTTCTAAAATAGGGTAAAGTGAGTTTGAGATAATGATGTATTCCTGTTCCTTCCCCCTTTCCTTGTATCTCTTGTGCCATGGTTTGGGTGCTGGCGCCTCTGCAGACTTTGACGTGGTTGGTCTTTCAGGCACTTTTGGTAAACCAGTCCGTTTAGAGGTCTAGCGACTTGCCTATGCCTTGCCGATGAGTGCCTGGCCATTGGGTGTAAGGTGATGAGTGCCCCACCGGTGCTCACTGGCATTGGGATTGGTTATTCTAAGTGCTAGTATTCATTGTCTTTTATTATAGTGCCTTTTACCAAATTTATGGTCCCAGCGTGCTTCTGGTGGAGCGCCTTCGGAAGGACTGAAGTCCAAAGAAATTTTGGAATGTTTGGGAGTAGCTATTATGTGTTTGTGCAGTTCAGCCAATAAAGTTATGCGAGGATGGCCATGACCCTGGTAGTCAACCATGTCCAAAAGGAGTGTGTATGGGCGCAGCGCAGGAATACTATGGACTAAAGGGGGATTGAGTTTACGGCGATGGAGAGTTATGTGGAAAGCTACAGTTTGAATTTTTGTTGTTAAAAGTAGCTTTGTTTTTGTGGAAGAGGTGATGTGCAATAGTGTTTGTGTTGTATGTGTATGTGCGTGCAGGGTGTGTGGAGTGAAGCCGTGCCTTCCACTAAGTTGCAATGGTTTGATGTGCAAGGGGAGAAATTGGTTAGCTGTACAGACAATGAATGATTCCTGAGTTCCATCTATGTACAAGGAGTATTGCTGCGTCACACAGGCGACTTGCTTGAATGCATAAAGGAGGTTGTTTGCGCGGAAGAGCTCGCTATCCCTTATTCCTTCTGGTGCGAAAACAAGGCTCCTGGTGCCTGGTTACGTGTGGTGGAGTTATCTGCCATGCCAACCATGGGCGAGGGGTCCGAAGTCCTGTCCTACGTCACGATCGGCGTGATTTCCCAAGGTGTATTTTAAGTGCAATGCATTACCACTCTCCAAGCCCATATGGGTGCAATACCTGGCCCACTCTCAGGGTTCGTTCCAGGTGCAAGTTGCTGGAGTGACTAACGAGTCCTCCATGTGTGCTTGGCGTTCCACAAGAAGGTAGAATGGCAGATCAGGCTGTTTAGGCAGAACAGGCCCGTGGCTGAGGTGGGCAGGCGGGGGAGGGTGTGGGCTGGGGAGGGGACTGCTGGCTGAGGCAGGCGGGTGTGTGATGGGGGTCAAGAGGTTGGGGGGGAATAACCAGGTTTTGAGGGGTTTACTGAAAGCCAGTTGATCCTCTATGCAGCAGAACGCGAGGGGGAGGGAGTTCCAGAATGTGGGTGTGAGGACAGAGAAGCCGGTACCTCCTAATCTGGGGAACTTGAAATGAGGGACTACCAGAAGGTGTGCATGGCCTGATCTGAGGTTTCTGGTGGGGTGGTAGCGGGAGAGCTTGCTTTGGAGGAATTCCCGGGCCTTTCTTGTGGATAGCACAGTGCGTAATGCACATTGCCTTGAAAGAGACCTGTCGACTGATCGGCAGCCAGTGGAGTGTCCTGAGTGCGGCAGAGATGTGTTCTCTCGGGAGAGTGTGAGGAGGAGCTTTGCTGTGGAGTTTTGGACCTGTTGGAGCATTCTCAGTTTGTATGTGGGTACCCCTTGGTAGAGGAAATCAAAGTAATGTAGGCGTGAGAATGGTGGTGAAGGCAAGTCCCTTTACGCACACTCCAGAATAAAGGCATCCTTCTAGGGAAATAGGCCAGGAAATAGTGGTGCAACAAAGGTTTAATTGTACATAATACAAAATATCAGCAAAGGACTCTGCTACTCGAGAGTGCTCTGGTTAATACAAGGACAAGCAGAAGCTTAAAAAGCCATGTGGCGTCATCATATACAGAACAAAAATTGTGCTGTTGATTGGTAAGACCGGATAGATGGGCCTGCTCCATAAGGGATGCCAGGCTACAATTGTTTTGTTTTGTTCTGTTGCTGTCGATCAGGAACCACGCGAGTCAGCTAGGCTTGTCTCAGTCTTGGGTGAAGGTTAGGGTGCTCACATAATACAATGTTACATCTAAACTAACACACTAAACTCCTTACTCCATCATTGTGGCATGCACCTGGGCGGCACAGAAAATGGTGCCGGGGGAAAGGAGAAGGGAGGATAAAATATAGTCAAGCTGACCCACACATTCAGGGCTTTGTTGATACCGCACTTTCTGCATTCAAGGTCCCCATCCTGGGTTTGATCTTTAATGTATCCCTCCCTGCACCTCGTGTTACAAAGACTGTTTTATGTTGGAAGAAATACAGTCGTGCACGCTTGGATCTTTTATGGACACCTGATTTGTGGTAGGACACAGGAGGGTCTTTTGCTTATCGTGGAATGCAGAGGTGTGGGGGTCGAATCAGTGGTGTGGGCCTAGCGTTTGCTCTCGCTGGGGGTTAGAGGCCGATTGGCAGTTTAGTGGAGATAAATGGATGCTGTGAAGAGCCTTGTGTTGTCTCACGCTCTTGCAGGGCGCATTCCTCTGAAAGATATTAAATGTTTGCAACAGTGGAGAGACAGTGTGGCCGTGAACGTCCGTGAGAACAGGCTCTGTAGATTCATTCTGCCTTAATGAAGTTGGGCCTAGTGAACTGGGTTCATGGAGTTTGGCTATTGGCACTACCTTGCTTCTACATTGTGTTTAATGGTGCAGTTTTCTTCCCCCTTATACACTACATCACTGCATATGGGGTTCGCCTCACCTGGATGCGCCTAGGGCGGTGATACTAATTTCCATCCCAACAATGGCTATCATTGCGGATACTGTATGGGGGTACGAGAGATGGGGGAAAAATCAGTTTGAGGATGCAGAGGTAGTGCAAATATGGAGACTGCATTGATGTGATGGGAAAGGGAAAGTGAGCTACAAGTGCATTCTAGGTTTTTGACATGGGGAGATGCAGTCCGGGCGTGTCCTAATGAATGCGGCCAAGGGATCAGTTGGGGAAGGAGAGCTGTTTTGCCACAGATTAGGATTTCTGTTTTTCCGGTGTTGAGGAGCAGGTGATTGTTCGTCATCCAGTAGTCAATGTCTGAGAGGCAGGATACGAGGTCTGGGAGGCGTGAAGAGGGGTAGTTTGTGATCTTGGTGTCGTCCGCATAGTTGTAAGAGGTGAGATTGAAGGAGCAGATGAGCTTTGACAGGGGGGAAGGTAGAGGTTGACAAGAAGGGGTGGGCGGCTCCCTGGGGGACTCTGGGACTGGGCAGGGGGCGGAGGAGAAAGGACTGAGGCAGACAATTTGGAAGTGGTCAGAGAGGAAAGAGATCCATCGGAGTGCAGATATCTCTTATGCCAAGAATCGTGAGGATGGAGTGGTTAATCATGTCGAAGGCTGCTGAGAGGTCAAAAAGGATGAGAGCTGCTCAGCCCTCAGTGGTCTGCTGTTCTTTTTGGGTCGTCTCAGATGAGACCAGGGAGGATTCAGTTCCATGCAGGGGTCTGAAGCCAGACTGAGCAGGGTCGAGAAGGCTGTGGGCCTCCGAGAAGAGGCTGAGCTTGGGAGTAGGCCATGCAGTCTAATAATTTGGCTATGAAGCGGTTATTGGGATTTGTGGCAGTAGTTGGAGGGGCTGAGTGGGTCAAGAGAGGGCTTTTTTTTTTAAAGTCGTTTGACGTGAGAGGTTTTGTATTCTGGTGTTAAGATACCTGCTGTTCAGGAGTGGTTAATTATGGATCTGGTGAAGGTTCTTGCAAAGGTGCAGGAGAGGATGTTTTTGAGGGCCAGAGGGCATGGTTCTCCCGGGGAACCTGAGAGGTGTCTATTGGTGAGAAGAATTGAGAACTCGGGAAGGGAGATTGCAGAGAAGAAGTTGAAAAGGGTAGGCATAGGGGTGCTGTTGGTATGGCGGCGAAAAAGTCGGTAGTTTGGCATGGATGGCTAGGTTCCCATCAATGGCTGTGTTGAAGTAATGGTCGGAGAGGGTGTCACACAGTGCCTATGAGAGAATGGGTGGAGAGTGAGAGCAGAGGGGGGGTCTTGAACCTGGAGATTATCTTGTGGAGTTCTTGACAAGGGTTGGTTTCATTGGCGATGCGGGAGGTGTAGAAGGCATGTTTGGCGTTCCTTATTTCGAATCTGTAGGCTCTCGTCTGCCTGGCCAGAATGTGTTTGTTTTGTGCAAAAGGGTTGTTCCGCCAGTGTAGTTCCAGCAGATGGTTGATGCTTTTGAGCAATGTAAGGTGATGGCTGCACCACCCGAGGGAGGGACCTGTGCGGTTGGAAGGCAGTTTTGTGGGGGCTAGACGGAACAGCGCTTCTGTGAGCCATTGGTCAAAAAGGTCTGTCTGGGGAGGAGGTATCTATCTGGAGGGACCATTGGGCAGGAAGGAGAGTAGGGCGGAGGAAAGGTCAGGGCAGATCCAGAGTGGGATCCTGGCGGGAGGGGCGGGCTGCTGGATGCAGGGGGCAAGGGGCCGTTGGATTCAGGGCTGAGAGAAGATAGTGATCAGTCCAGATGAGGGGGCGGGTGCAGGCGGATATCAGGTTGGAAGCTGAAAACTGCATCTAAGAATTACATCTAGTATGTCACCTGCAATGTGGGTTGGGCCTGATATGAGTTGTGACAGATTAAGGGCTTCCATGTTGTCAATGAGATGGCGGGTCATGGGGCTGGAGGTGGAGTTGAACCATTTGTTTAGATCCCCAAGAACAGTGAGAGTTTGGTGGGAAAGAAGTATGGCCGATACAGTGTCACGCAGGGAGTCTGCAAATTTTCTGTCATAGCCCGGGGTCTGTAGAGGCCTGTGAGGTGAGGCTTGTGGAGGATGGCTATGGCCCCTGTTCTGCTGGTAATATTATGGATGATCAAGGAGCAGCCTGTGGGGAAGGCTTGTGTGCAAATAGGAGTAAGTCATCAGAGAACCAGGTTTCAGTGATGAAAAGGATTTCAGGGTTTTCATCAGAGATGAGGTCCAGAATCAAGTGTTTGTTTCTGGCGACTGATCTGGTATAGATGGGGATGCAAGAGATGGGTGGGAGCGGGAGTGATGTCCTGAGCTGGGGTTGGGCGGGGAAAAAGGAGGGAGATGCTGCGGGTGAGGCAGGTTGGCATGGGTAGGATAGGAAAGGGAAGACGAGAAGGGGAAGAGGGTGGACATGGAAGGGCAAGTGGGGTAGGTGTATAGCAGGGAGGGAAGGAAAGGGGTCGCCAGGACAGATGAGGGGAGCAGTGTGGCTGTAGGCAAAAGGTCTTCTGCAGCTGGGTCGATGGGGCAGTGCCAAAGGTGTGTGTGGAGACAGAGGAGGGAGGATCTGCAGATTCTGGAGTTTTGGTTGAGACTGAGCAGCCTGCGCTTAGTGAAGTGAAGATGGAGGGCCTGGATAGGGGGCGAATGGGCCGGCTTTGAGCGAGGTGAGGGTGGTGGGGCAAGGGGTGGATAGTGGTGAGTGGAATTCGGGTGGGGGCTATCAAGAGAGAGTGAAAGGGGATCAACAGGGTTGTGGAGCGGGGGGCAGTGGTAGAGGTGTAGGAGAGGGGGAGGTGGAGTCGAGGTGGGAGGGAGGGAGGGGAAAATAGAGGTGGAGGGTGGGGGTGGCAGTGGAGGAAAGAACTTGTGGGTCTGGGCTGGCGTGCGGGTGCCAGGTGCATGTGGGGGCAGGGCAGAACCTTTATCATGCCAGGTTTGCGCAGGTGCTCCATTGCACAGTGCCAGTGGTGTCATTTGAAACTTAACCTTCTGGGTGCCTTACTGGTGCTTTGTTGTCTGCTATTGTTATTGGGTTCTTGTGTCATAAAGCGTTGGTATAAAGCTTTGGCTTTTGGGATATGTTCCTATGTTTCAGCATTTGTAACCTCTCTGCTTTTTATTGTGATTTTGATGATGGTCCACAGTTTACTCAGAATCTTGTCTTTTTGAGAGTATCTAAGTCTGGCTGGGTTTAACACAGGCCATCTGCATCTAAAAGAAATACCTTTACGCCTTAATGAATTGGATGGAGCTAAGATGATCATTATTATGAAAGATCCATATCGATGTATTTTATGGTGCAGCTTCATTTTCTTTTCCACAGCTCACTTTTTCATTAATCAGTGTACTGTTTTACATATCAGTGTAGCGTCAGCCAATAATTATTTAAATACCTGAGGAAATTAGATGCTCATAAGCTTAATATTAACAGTGTGGCAGATAGAAGCAATAATTCAAATAAGGAAAACTGTTAAAATAAATGCTCACCACACCTTAATACGCCAGCATACTAGGTAATGTTAACCTGTATCTTTAAGAACTCTGGTGCCATTGGTGTACCCCTTTCCTGTCAACCTTCAGGTTGGCACTGTTGCGTCTCCCCTCTTACTCGCAGCGTATCTAAGCATTAGTGAGGGAAATCGGTGGTTGCACAGAAAGCAAAAGGTTTTGCAGATGTGTTGGACAATTTAGCTCCAGTCCCAGCCTAACTCTCAATGACTCTAGGTAACTAGACCCCCTCCCCCGCCCGGTTCCAGATTGCAAAGTCTCATTGCAGTCAATTTGTCCAGTGTCTCCTATGTTATTTATTTCCACCACCTTACTCCTGGTTTGCTGCAACATCTTTCCTGTCCTGTTGACCCTACCCCCGCCTCCCCCCCTGAGTTCTCTCGCCTCTTTAATGTCTGGTGCACAAAATCTCGTGCATGGATTCTACTTGCCTAGGTCTCACCATCTCCCGGTCTGCACACTCTTGCCAATCTCTCCATCAGGAGATCTTCTGGTAGCCCTGTGTCAGTGCAGCAACTTTTACTCTTAACCCTCCTTTGCAACGCCCCATTATCCTGCTTTCTTTGACTGTTCCGCGTCCCTGTTAGGCAGGATTGTATGCAGTACCCTTTGGGTGCACTACAACAACCCTGAACCCCTGGCAATAGGAAGCCAACCTTTGGTGTAGTTAGTGTGTACTACACTGGTTGGTAGCGTTTTGAGCAGCCAGGCTTATCTCAAGAGGGGTCAATGTGAGCTGTAGGGGAGTTACACAGAGATTCACAGTAACGGGTATTGAAATAAACTCTTGCACACAAGGTTACCTGATTAAACAATTATTAATTAATGTACCAGTCAGTTTGAGTAAGCCTTCTTCAGAAGGGGCAGTATAATAGTGACACACAAATACACTCCAAAATACACACTCTTTGTTTTCAAATCAGTAAGTGCCCTTTTGGAATGGCACACACACTTCCTACACCTTCAGGTGACTTTAGAAACTAGGACTCTGTGGACATTATTATACCACTGTTTGCATTTAGAACCAGACTAAAGAGTATACCAAAGAAAAAGGGTTATTGAACAAAACAAGAGATCACACAAATATTCTGAAGCAGGTAAGTATTTTTGAAACCCCCAATGCAAAGTTAGTTCACCCTTTCCTGCAAGGAAGACCAAACACAATGTCAGAGGGAAGAAGAGTTATTCAAGGAGCCAGGCTAGGCCAAAGTCAATTTGGGCAAAAGTCTAGGTGAGCTTTAGCACTTCTTGCAGGTAGGTAAGTCTTGCACATTGTTTTAGAAGTCTTTGTTGAAAAGAAGAAATCAAAGCAGGGCCACAAGCTTATTAGGCTTGTGAGGTTAAGAAGCTGATAGCAACACTACAAAAGCAACCACGACAAGTCACATCTGAGAACAAGTGAGATTACACAACAAGAGGTAATTTCTCTTGGACTGTAAGAGTACCTTTGGTTGGATAGAAGAAAGGGGCTTTGGCTGGCTTCTGTTCCTGTGCAGCTCTGCAGATCCCGTTCCTGGTCCTCAGTCGTGGACGACTCCTGCACTGCAACGGGACATTCAGTGACAGAAAAGGACCAACTTCTATTCAGTGGCACTTAGCGGTTTCAGCACCTCGCGTCTAAGCAAATAGCAACACTGCAGACTCTTGGCTGTCGAGATGGGCTTTCCTTGCATCTCGGGTCCAGCACTCTGTTGAGGTGGCTCAGGCTCCGTCAGTCCTGCTTCCTGGGAGTCGGGAGGATCTTCGTGGAGCTCTTGGTCAACTTAAAAGCAACGCACCCAATCTGGTGTTCCTCTCTCTGGCTCTACGGTTTCCAGCAGCAACGGCATTGGAAATTCAACCAGCTTTGAGAGGATGTCCAGGTGGCTTACTTTGGAGTTGATTGGTCCCACCAACTCAAGGGGAGAAGTCGTCCTTGCAGGGTTTCTCTAGTTGAGGCGAATTCGGAGCTGGAGCTTCAGCACAGCAGCAGGGCTTCACCGGGCAAACCAACGGTCCAGGAGTTGCAGCAGGCGTCTCTTCCAAGTTCTTCTTCGGATTCCTTCGTCCAGTGGTCGACTCTGCCTTCCAAGCCAAAAAGCCTTGCCTTTTATGCAGATTTCTCCCATTCATTCCAACTTAGCTGTCGGTCACCCAGCAGGGTAACTGTCCTTGCCAGACAGCCAGCCGGCAAATCACCTAGGAGTGCATTCCTGTCTTCTAGGAGACTACGCACAGGGAGTTCCCGGTGCCTCCCTCGCTTCCTGCCCCTGCCAGACATCCTGGAGCCAGAGGCAGGCTTCACTCGTGAATCCCGTCAAAGGCAAAACAAACAAAGGGACCAAACCTAGTTTGACACGCAGAGTGAAGAAGGACCTTTCCACAAAGAAATTGTGAAAAAAGACGACCAGGCCATTTTGACAAAAATGGCACCCTTGGGTGCTGTACTGCAGGTGCGAACGCAGCCTGCAGTACAAGCACACCACGGTAGTTAAAAGTAAACCATTGCCACCAGCCATTCATTGAGGAAAGGAAAGGGGAGCCATTCATTGAGGATAGGATAACATAAAAATGTTACATGAGAAACTAGACAAAGGGGATACCAAGTAACCCCTCCAGCACCCAATTGTAAGATACTGTGTGCTGGGTCTATAAAGCTAAAAATATAAGTCCAGTCAATTTCCCTTTACTGCTCTTGGAAACAGTAGTTTATCCAAGAGAAGGTATTTAAACCTTGGCAAATCTAAAATACTTCCCTGTGCCACTCCACTGACTGAAGATGCTGTGTGACACAATGTAAAAGATGATGCCTATGGAGTTTGTCAGACTCCACAACCAAAAGAAACCAACACAGAAAACACATAGAATTTAAAAGTTCAAAGTCCCAAAGTTCAGCAAAAGAGCTGGGGGTCTCTAAGGTAGGAGGAATTTAGCACTAAACTGAGAATTCTCCCTAACAGTCCCTTTCTGGCAACTGTGTATAGTCTGCGCTAATCCTTATTGGTATTGCTGTCGGTAAAGACACTTCACCACAGAGCCAAGACGCGCCTTTTTTCTGCATGTGCTGTTAGCGGAGCACAGATAACTTAACATTGTTTGTCCCTTTTCAGTGCTCCACAACCACAATGTAAAAAAAAAAACCCTTATGGTCGCACAAGTTCTTCAGCACTTAAGAAATGTGGGAGGTTTAAAGCTGCACAATGTGCCCACATTATATAAAGAGAAAAGATGCAAGTTCTCTACAGAAACAAGGGTGGGCAGAGGGATAACAAAAGGGGACAGAAGACCAAGTGATCTTGGGCCGTTTCCCCTCCACAGGTTCTGAATTGATCATTGGCCCAATGCTAACGCAACAATGCCTCCAAACTTTGGGTGGTCTCTTATAATGAAGCTTTTCAGTCAACTCTCTAGTCTGAAGATTTTCTTGTAGGAGGGACTTACCGGAAGATGGATCAGGAACTATGTGTCTACATCTGACTGTACGAAAGACTACCAGCTCCACTGGCCTGTCATGTACCTCCTCACCTCAAAGCGCTGTGAAGATACAAATGCTTTAAAAATCATAAACAAATACATTGTAGAACATTTGCTTCTTGGTGGTCTATATCAAACTAAATGTATATGTGGGAGACCCCACTTGTATCGGCCCCTATGTCAAGCTATCCTTTATTCTCTTCTTCCCCTTCCTCCTGCATCTACCTTTGGATGTCACTGCAAAACCACCCAGCGTCGTCATTTTAGTGCTGCCAGCACATCATCACATAGCAGAACCACCAATGTTACTGCAGCTATGTACTTTAAATCCAGTGTTGAGTAGCCTCTGTAATGGCTGAATGCGATTTCCAGCAGAGCAGATCTCGCACTACTGTGAAATAGTTACAGGGACAATGCAGCAACCCTGATACGAGATTATTAATCTACAGCGGACCACCGGATCTGTACTAACACAATTCAGTCCAGTCTTTTCGTGGAATGTCCTAATAGGTTGTGTATACCCAAGTATCTTGCTAATTGTGTGAAAACTCTCCTGGCAAATCGGCATGCATTGTATTTGAACTTGGACAACTATTGCTATTCTACACTAATTGTTGGCTGTTTTTCACAGACTGCCATCAGCGAGAACTATCAAACCATGTCGGACACTACTTTCAAGGCCTTACGTCGCCAGTTACCAGTCACCCGCACTAAGATCGACTGGAACAAGATCCTTAGCTACAAAATTGGAAAAGAGATGCAGAACGCTTAAAAGGAACATTGCATGGCTGGATCATTTTACTGTCCTTATATCCAAATGAAAACCATTGCAAAAGTATTCAAAACGGCCAAGTTTCCCAGTCAACCCGGGCCACTGGAAATCACTATAATTAAGTAATTTGATTAGAGCACAAAGCTTAGCTTATGAACCATTATTTACCTTTTTTAATGTTTCTTTTTCTGGAAGAAAGCTGTTAAATCGCTTAATCTGAACTTATCCACTGCTTTCGTTCGTTATTGTAAAGAAAAAAGCATACCCATTAGATTTGGGCTAAAAGCCAGAACTGATGAAAAGATATTTTTACTTAACCCTGTAATTAACGTTTGGTACTTTAATATGGCGTGGACGAATACCACTCAAGTGTAATTGACTCAAGAAAGAACATTTCTAGTTTCAGAGTCATCCGGGATTTGGCATCTGTGTTCCTTTATAAACAGTCGGTTTTCTTTCCATTGTATGAAAGCATATTATGTTATAACCTTTGGAAAATCCGTTTATTTTGCTAGCACAGTGTTCCACTGAAACTTTTTCAAAGGCAGCCAAGGTATAATGTCAAGGTTTTGAAACAAAAGAAAGTACTTATTGAATACATGCAGTTCATGCTTTGTTTTGATGACTGCTGTTTAAAAATTAGCTTGAATTCCATCTGCCCTTAAGTTTTTATTTTTATTATACAGCCACAAATGTATTATAACACAGCAAATTGTAATATATATATAACCCCGTACTCCTTACCATGTCTGTTTTTTCTTGGATTGAAATGTACAACAATTCAATGTGACATTAAAATGCAAATTTTCTATTTATGCGAGTTGCACATAAGTTGTTTTGGAGAGTGTGGGCCGTGGCCTTTTACAGTCCTAACTGTGAATTCATAACTTCTCATTTAGAAAGTGTGAAGTAGTTGCATCTCAGATTTCAACTTGTAAGAACATTTAATAAGCGATGTGAAAGCGGCATCCTTGTCTCCTTTTGCCACAGTAGTGCATTTTGTGTTCCATTACCCTATCTTCACAACTCTGGTCTTCCCGCTATGTGGTCTTAGGGGTTAAGCCTTTTAAAAAGCAGGTTTTGCTAGTTGATATGTGGACTGTGTACGCTCTTTTGAAATGAAGGGCATCACTTGGGTATTTACTATTGGATTAGACCAATGTTGAAGTTGCAGAAGCTCCCTTTGAAGTACATGCTGCTACATTCCTTTGTGCAACAGTACTTGTGCTCACCAGCCGGTATATTACTTTTTAGCTGATAATTACATTTTGTAGTGTGGTGTTGCAAGCCTCTTCCTTATCCCAAGCCCCCTGTCTTGCCGTCAAGCTAATCGGACACTACACACCATCTTGAAGTTCATTTAGCTGCATGGGGATAATGGCAGAAAGAGTCCATTGTTAGCAGTCTGTTTTAGCAGCACCGGTTTAGTGTCCCCACCAGAGTTTGGTTACTGTGACAAAGGACGTATATGGGAATCCGAATAGTAGGGTGTGGAGAACCTTACTCCCACCAACCAATGGCCAATAAGGGAATGCTGTCCGCTACACCATTGAGTTAGAAGTGGCAAATACCCAGGCTCTGGATTGGTGACTTTAGCAGGATTGCTTTGCTGCCTTCCTATAATCGGAAAGTATGGTGTCTTTCGCTACACACACACCTGGGCTCGAGCCACAAACCTGAAAAAGGTTCCTGTATTATACTCGGTCCATTTGGAATGGTCTGCCGAAAACCAAACCCCCGAACTTGAAAATGCAGTCCCTGCTACTTTCTAAGAACCACACAAGAATGTACTAGCCGAAAACATATTGCCTGAAACCATATTAGCCATTGTGATGCAACCCATCCTTTGGCTCATGTATGCTGCTTTATGTATCTGCCACAAATGTACTGTTACATTTATTAATATTGTTATGCTTTCTTTTTCCATTTAGGTTTTTATTGCTGTCTACTCTTATTGTGATGTTTGTGTGTGTGTGTGTACATTTTTTTGTTTACATGTAAAGCATTGTGTGGTACTCAGATCATGCCTTGCAAGTCCTGGTTCATAGTTGGAAAACTTCTAAATAAGACCACACAAAAAAAGATATAGTGAAAAGCACAATCGCTCCCGCTACTCATCTACTAGAATGTGGGCCACATTGCACAAGATGGTGAAACAGTCTCCCTCAGAGTCCAGTTCACTAAGACAGACTTCCACTTTTATTTCCTGCGAACTTCACTGCCGCGTGGTTGGATCCAATACCATTCCTTCAAAGCAATTTCTTTTTGTTGTCCTGTTACATTTGTCCACGTTTACTTATCTACCCGCTCTGCACTTACTTTTATTTGTTTTTCTTTGTGGTGTGTTTTAATAAAAATGTTTTATTAAAACGTAGTTGATGTGCTTTATAGAGCTTGCGATGCCTGTTGGCCGTCTTGGAATCTACCGTCCCTATAGAGGCTCTAATATCAGTAATATCAGTTCCTTGCCAAGGTTGTCCATGATGGCAAGGCTGTAGTATTGTGTATTCTGTGTGGCAAAGTTCTTAATAAGTCACGTCACTAAGTAAATAAGCCTTCTGTCTTTATTACAAGATTTTCATACAAAAATAGGCAATTGAGATTCACAGTCTAGGGGTGGTCCCTGTTCACCTTTCCCTCAAACATAAGGGGGAGCGGGCACCTTTCTAGACCAGGCTCCCTTCTCCCAAAGGTCTCATCACAGTACAGTACAGATTGACTACAGCCTAGTTACCCCTACTGTCTAGCCTTTGCCTTTCTCGGGAGGGCCTAAAAGCCTTAGCCATAACTCTTTAACTCCCTGAGGGCCAACCTACGGGACCTAAGTGTGATAGTTTGATCACCCAGGTGTGCCTTTGCTCCAGAAAATAGTCTTTCATCTATTAACCTCCACCCACTCTGCTATGCTCTGCTTTTATCCACCGTCCTAGTTCAACATTTCTTCTCCACTCCCCCACTCTAGTCTTCCTTGTCCTGTATCTATCCTTCACCCCTCTCCTGGTCTTATTCACTTCCCTCTAGATATCACTCCTGACACACTATTCCTAATTACACCATCCTACTGTTTCTCACTTGCTTGCTATCTGCTGCCCTCTTCCAATACCTCTACTCCAGCATCCTCTGGGTACATGGTGTTCTGCTCCCTGAAAAC
Source organism: Ambystoma mexicanum (assembly GCF_040938575.1). Lineage (NCBI taxonomy): Eukaryota > Metazoa > Chordata > Amphibia > Caudata > Ambystomatidae > Ambystoma > Ambystoma mexicanum. The sequence continues at coordinate 48,906,657 of NC_090936.1, forward strand.
ACCCAAGGGGATATAGTATCCTGCTCACTAAACCACACCAGCGATAGTTTTCTGCTTGCTCACTACATTTCTTCCTCCTTACTAGCGCCACTTCCTCCAAACTCACCTGATCTTCTCTTTTTTTGCATTCGCCCACATCCATACAAACATCAGAAACTCATCTCTTAATCCAACACCTTACCTTCACACTCACCAACGCACCAAAATGTCTTCTCCCAAGTTGTTCTCCATCTGTTACACCCCCTCCTGTGATCTTGTGCTCCTCATCCAACTTAATCTGGACATCTCTCACTGCAAACTGACTCGGTTGGCTTTTTATAGCTCCCACCTTCCTGACCAGAAAGTTCTTTTGTCTTCCGATGCGTAGCTAAGTCTGATGCTTCCCGGGGCCAATTTCTTCCTAGCCTATCCCGCCCCTTTTTCATATCCCAGTTCCTGCAACCCTGCCATGTGGTCTCTGGAACAGTTTGTCCTTGGTTGCACTGCTGGATTTAGACAGTCAATATGGACTGTTGTGGGTTTTTGATTGCGTTCCCTAGTGTCCCCTTCTGCTTTACATCTGCCCACTGGCTGCATTTCCGCTTCCCCATTGTACACCTGTTGTGATTATGGAGGTACTGTGTAGGGTTTTCCATTTTTAACACCGAAACCATTTCATTCCTTCTGGTCTGAGTTTTGTTTTTTGGAGCCAGATGCATTGTAGCATTTCTAGTCTTTGCGGTTTTTGTTGTGCTGATTCCCCGGGATCCACCAACCACCTCCGGTTTCTGAGCACTCTGGTGCATGCTGGTAGCTGTAGTTTCTGAGACATCAGGCTGCTCGGAGCGCCACGACTCTGTGGAACTACCTGAAAAATTTGAAAGAGCAACTTAGAAAATAGAAGATCTAGCTTGGAAAAGGGGGGATGTCTGTGAACAATAGACGCCTTCAGTTTCTTAACAGACCCTTGTAAGCTGTACTGTTGCATTTTGTCAAAAGATCTTTGCATAATAAATACAACAGAAGTGACACGTGTAATTGAGTATGGAACTTGTGAGGTTAATGTTACAGTACCATCAGGAACGTGAGGCACTGGGTGGCTTAGAGCTGCAGGAATCGCCGCAGTAAATGTCTGGGTTAACTTGAGTTGTAGAGTTTCTATCTGCCTGATAGTGTTTCTTTATAATCTTTGTTTTAATCCAAATCCTTTCCTATTTCATTTTAGTTAAACATGTGATGGGATTGTTGTCCTTTAGGACATATACTTTAAAGGATGGCCATACAAAGCCTACTATTTGTATTATTGATTACAATGTATAACCTTTCTTCAAACAACTGAGTCATCAGCCATTGATGGTAGAGCAGCCCTGTGTCCTTTATTTATTTGTAATGTACTGGAAGCCCGCAGGCATCAAGTCGCAGGAACATTTCTCCAGCATGGGGTCTGGCATGGATTCACATGCTCATGAATATTCCCCATCGTCAGGCTGGGAATCCTCGGTAAAGAAAAAACCAGTATCAGTTTTGTTTCTGATCTGTCTTTCGTAGTAGTAACCAATCACTGATCTCTGCGTCATAGTGACCACAGCCAATGACTGCCCTCTACCTAAGCCCCGCCTCTGGCAGCCATCTTCAGATTTTTACCGCACGTTCATGTGTTGGGATCCTCGTGCTATTGCTCTCTAGCGTTAGTGCTATTTTTTCCTGTTTTTTCTCAAAAACTTTGTTTTTTCGGTCAAAAGAGCCTCAAGCTCCACCGACTCTCCATCCGATCAACGGGGACCCGTGTCGGATTCGTCTACGCCCCTCAAGGGTGAAGATTTCGTCGAGCTACGCTTTTGGAGGACTCCAGAAGTTTCTCAGGCCCATCTCGGACATGGCCCAGGAGAAGGGAAGCTCGACGCCCGGAAAGCTGTTCAGGGTCTGCCCTGGATGCCAGCTGCAGAATGTCTTTAAGGAAGACGAACACTCCTTTTGTCTTTATTGCCTACATGAGGACAAGACGCACGTGGAGAAGGACTGTGCGTTTTGCGGCAACATGTCAGAGCGGACCATGAAGGACCACCATCAACGTCTCGCCAACTGGCTGGAAGGGAAGAGCCCGTCCGGCGAGAAGAAGAGGAAGAAATCCGAGCGGTCTTCTAAGACCTTTGAGGACGCCCCGGCGACGGGGGTCCAACACAAGGCCAAGCACCGCGTGTCCGCTGGCACCGGGAGCGCCGAACGGTCGGGCTCTAAGGGCGCCAGGCAGGGCGCACCCTCCCGGCACCATCAACCACGAGCCAACGCTCTGGGTCGGGTAAGAGGAAGGCCGAGCACCCGGCGAAGCTCCTGGAGAGGCCCCGGTCGAGCTCGAAGGCCCCATCAGAGGGGGAGCGAGGCAGTGCCCCCCCCCTCAAGGAGAAGGCGGTGAGCGCACCTAAGGTGATGAAAGCCTTAATCCATCCGGCCAAGGCCTCTATCGAGACAGTCGCGGCGGCCCTGGCTCAGCCTGTGGAGGCTACACCAGTGGTGGCGACCTCGGGGCTCAGAGTCTCCCTGCCACCGCGGAGGGAGTCCTCTTTTATGCCCATCGACAGGACCCCCGTGAAACCTCCGGCGGAGAAGAAGGGGGGGGCAGGAGGTCGTCGTGGATTCGGCCTCAACCTCTGAGGAAGAGCTGATCGAGGTCTTAAGCCACAGCCTTGGCGTGGAAGAAGACCAGCCCGTCGGGAGGGATCCCGACGCAGGAGACGACGATATCGTCGAGGGTGCCGACGGGCCCCTGACAGCCCGTCGGACTCCCCTCTGCCAACGCCGCAAGACAACTCAGCGGCCATTTTGTTGGCTATACAGTCCTTATGCTCAGAGATAAGGACGAGACTACCGTTACCACCAGCGGAGGAGCCACTCCCGTCAGGGGACCCAGAACCAGGACCTTCTGGCAGCCCTCCCCCCAAGAAAAGAAGGATTCACCCTCCACCTCCTTTTCAGGACTCCACGACTCGAGGGGATGATACGGGGACTGACACGGCCGCGACGGGTACGGACGACGAGTTGTACGACGAGGATCTGCCGTCGTCACCTCCCACCCGGGCTTCCCCGCCCGACGAGATTGGATCGTTTCACTCCATGATCGCCAGGGCATCCGAGCTCTTCCAGCTCTGCCCTGAGGAGAAGAAGAAGGAAGGTTTCCTTTATCAATGGCGCGAGGCCAAGAGGAAGACGGTCCTGGCGGTACCTCTACTGGACGATATTTGGGATGAGGGCCTCGCCCTCCTCAAGAACCCATCCACGACGCCAGCTAGAAGAGACCGGTACGAGAAGAAGTACCGGGTCCCGGACGCGGCCCCCTTGTGCCTCCGGGCACAGCCTACCCCGGACTCCGTCGTCTCCGCGGCGGCCAGGAAGAAAGCGGGGGGGGTGCGGCCTTCACGTCGACTTCCCCGCCGGACGGCGAGGGAAAGAAATTGGACACGATGGGGCGCAGAGTCATCTCGTCTGCAGCGACGACGATTAAGGCGGCCAACGCCTTGGCTATCGTAGCCCGCTACGACAGGGAGCTGTGGTACAAACTGGCTCCCCTGCTGGACTTCCTACCGGACGACAAGAGGGCGGAGGCCCTGGAGATCTTGCAGGAAGGTGAGGTGGCGTCTGACCACGCCATCACGATTGCGACGGACATCGCCGACACTGGATTTCGCCAGTTGGGCAACGGCGTGTGCCTTAGACGGCGTGGATGGCTCAAGGCTACTGACTTCCGTCAAGACGTACAGACCAGAGTCCTGGACATGCCGTTCGATGGGAACAACCTGTTTGGGAAAACAGTGGACGATTCCCTTCAAGCCATTAAAGCGGACACAGAGACGGCCCGGACTCTCGGGGTTCTCCAGCAACGGCGGCCGCCCTTTCGGAGCGGCGGCGGAAAGGGCGCCTCCAAAGGTTCCGGCGGCGGATTTTCCACCTACCGTCAAGCGGCCCGTTCGTCGTCTCAGGAAGCTTACAGGGGACGAGGCAAGTCAGGCGGACCCCGCCGTCGTCGCCAAGGAGGTCAAGGCGGCAAAGCCTCGTCGAAGCAGGATTGAACCGGCCGTGGGGTCGGGCCCCCACCGAAGCACCCCGGTGGGAGGCCGGCTGGCGAGCTTCGTCAGCGTGTGGGAGTCCATCTCCACCGACCGTTGGGTGCTGGACGCCCTAGCCCAGGGCCACGCGCTCGAGTTTCAAAGAAGGTGCCCGCGCGTCCCCCCTGTGGCCAGGAAAGAGCTTCACGTCGTTCAGCTTCTCCTGGAGGTAAAGGCGATGCTCAGGAAGGGCGCCATCGAACTCGTCCCAAAGAGGCTTCGGGGCTCCGGAGTTTACTCAAGATACTTCCTCGTGAAGAAGAAGACGGGAGGATGGCGCCCCATCCTAGACCTACGACGACTGAACAAGTTCATCAAGGCACAGAAGTTACGGATGGTCACCCTCCAGCACGTCCTGGGTCAGCTGGAGGAGGGCGACTTCCTGTCGTCGTTGGATTTGGAGGATGCCTACTTCCATATTCCCATCCTAAAGGGGCACCGGAAATTTCTCAGGTTCGTGGTCCAAGGGCGTCACTATCAGTTCAGAACCCTTCCCTTCGGACTACGGTCGGCACCCAGGGTATTCACCAAGTGCCTTGCACCAGTGGCGGCGCAGCTGCGCCGAGAGGGGATCCACGTCTACCCCTACCTGGACGACTGGCTCATCCGAGCCAAGACGAGGGAGCTCGCCGTGGAGCACACGGCAAGGACCGTCCAACTTCTCACGGACCTGGGATTCTCCGTGAACTACGCCAAGTCCCACCTGGTACCCGCGCAAGACGCACTGTTTCTGGGAGCGAAGCTCGACACAGTGTCCCTTCTGTCCTCCCCGTCGGAGGAAAGGACCAGGGCCATCCTGGCAAGGTACAGTGGATGTTGGTTGCCGACGCGGCCAAGGTGAGGTCCATCAAGTCCCTCCTCGGAATGATGTCTTCTTGCATCTACCTTATTCCCCTGTGCAGGCTCCGGATGCGCCCGTTGCAGGAGTTCCTGGACGCGCGCTGGATCCAAACGACGGGCAGCTTCGAGGAGAGGATCACACTCGACGAGAGTTTTCGACGAGCGATCCGGTGGTGGGGCACCCGCGCGCATCTGACGGCGGGCATGGACTTCCAGACCCCAGGCCACCAGGAGACACTGACCACGGATGCCTCCCTGGAAGGGTGGGGAGCGCACACCGAAAAACTGCACGCGAGAGGCCTTTGGCTCCCGACGGAGAAGTCCCTCCATATCAACGTCCTGGAGCTCGGTGCAGTGTTTTGGGCCCTCAGGTCCTTCCTTCCGTCCCTCAAGAGCAAGGTGGTGAGGATCTTCACCGACAACACCACCACCATGTTTTACATCAGGAAACAGGGCGGAACCAGGTCCCCAGCACTGTCCAAGGAGGCGCAGGACCTGTGGCATTGGGCCGTCGCCCAAAGGATGTTTCTGGTGCCGTTTCATCTGGCAGGGATAAAAAACACCATCGCCGACTCACTCAGCAGGGAGCTGCGCTCGTGCCACGAGTGGGAACTACGGCAGGATCTAGTGGATCGCCTCTTCCGACGGTGGGGCACACCCCAGATCGACCTGTTCGCGACGGCGTCGAACTCCAAGTGCCGGAGGTTCGCCAGCAGGTTTCCCCAACCGAGGAGCATGGGCGATGCTTTCTCGTTCCCCTGGGAGGGCCTGTTCCTATACGCATTCCCTCCATTGCCACTGCTGATCCGGATCATCAACCAGCTCAAGAGGTCACGGTGCAGGATGATCCTCGTCGCACCTTCGTGGCCGAGGCAGATATGGTTCCCGGACCTTCTGGACTTGTCAGCGTCCCCGTCAATCAAGCTGCCAGTGGACGCGGATCTGCTCTCCAGGGAAGGAGGCGCCATCCTCCACCACGACCCGAAGTCGCTGAACTTGCAGGCCTGGCTCCTGCAGCGCTAGAGTTTGGAGGATACGACATACCGTCCGACTGCAGAGAGGTTCTTGCAAAGGCCAGGGCGTCCTCGACTCTTAAATGCTACGGACACAAATGGAAGAGGTTCTCTGTCTGGTGCCACGCACAGAAGATTAATCCTCTAAGGATTACGGCTCCCCAAGTACTGCCGTACCTGTTGACGCTGGCCAAAGCTGGACTGGCACACGCGTCCATCAAGATTCATCTTGCTGCGATCTCCCGATACACCAGAACCACGGGGCGGACGTCCTTGTGGTCTCATCGTCTGGTGAAAGAGTTCATGAAGGGACTGTTCAGATCGTTCCCGCCGGTGAAGGCTCCGGCCCCGGCGTGGGAGCTCAACGTGGTGCTGACCAAGCTCATGGGACCTCCGTTCGAGCCTCTGCACTCGGCCCCGTTGAAGTTCCTGTCGTGGAAGACAGCGTTTCTTGTGGCCATCACCTCCGCACGACGGGTGGGAGAGATCCAGGCCCTTTCCCGCAAGGCCCCGTACTTGACTTTTCACGACACGAGGGTGGTGCTCAGGACGCACCCCTCCTTCATGCCCAAGGTGCCGTCGGACTTCCACCTCAACGAACCCTTGGTGTTACCTGTTTTCTTCCCGTCGCCTTTGTCGCCAGCTGAGAGGACTTTGCACTCGCTGGATGTGGCTAGAGCGCTGAAGTTCTACGTGGACCGCACGAAGTGTTTTCGGAAGACGTCACAACTCTTTGTGAACTTTGGACCTGTCAATCAGGGGAAGGCTCTCTCGAAGGCTTCCATTTCCAGATGGCTCTCCGGCTGTATCATGTACTGTCATCGGTTGGCAAACCGACCGCTGCCTGGCCGTCCGAGAGCCCATTCCACCAGAGCGATTGCAGCTACCACGGCGTTCCTTTCTGGTGTGCCCCTGCTGGACATATGCAGGGCTGCTATGTGGAGGTCGACGCACACCTTCACGAAATTCTACTACGTCGATCGGGATTCCAGGGAGGAGTCCAGGGTCGGCCAAGCAGTGCTGCGCAACCTGTTCGCCTGAGGTGAGCCTGGTGAGGAGGTAAGATGCTTAATGTTGAGTTTGATGTAATGCTTAATGTTGAGCCTTTGCCACCTCCCGTGGTTGTGCATGTGTGTACTGCTATGTATTCTTTATTCATGAGCATGTGAATCCATGCCAGACCCCATGCTGGAGAAGGAACAAGTTACGTACCTGTAACTGTTGTTCTCCAGCATGGGTCTGGCATGGATTCACATGCGAACCCTCCCTCCTACCCCTCTGCGGCTCTTCACTTGGTCATACTGCCACTTCACGTGCTTCCAAATCTGAAGATGGCTGCCAGAGGCGGGGCTTAGGTAGAGGGCAGTCATTGGCTGTGGTCAGTATGACACAGAGATCAGTGATTGGTTACTACTACGAAAGACAGATCAGAAACGAAACTGATACTGGTTTTTTCTTTACCGAGGATTCCCAGCCTGACGACGGGGAATATTCATGAGCATGTGAATCCATGCCAGACCCATGCTGGAGAACAACAGTTACAGGTAAGTAACTTGTTCCTTACTCACCATTACATACATAAAGAACGGGGCAAACATTAAAAGATTTGGCAGGAGCCAAGAACATTACTTAAAATGTAAGATCTTTATTGATTTCCTGACATTTCTGAGATTGGGTTCAGCTATTAGCGTGGCCGGTAGGGCATTCCAGAACTTGGCAGCTTTGATTATAAAAGATTTACAGAGGCCTTTTGTTCGTCTGTAATTCTGGCAGATTATCTGCTTTTTGTTGGTGGATGGCAATGTTCTGGTTGGGTGGCATCTGGCTATCAGTGCTTTGAGATAAGCGGGAACAAGACCGTGAAAACATTTGTGGACCAGGGTTCCCCCTTTGTAATTAACAAGTTCCTGAAAAGGCAACCAGTGGAGCTCCCCGTCTATGACTGGCGATGTGTTTGCATCTGTGAAGTTTCTTCGCAATGCGTACAGCATTGTTTTGCAGGACTTGACGTTTTCTTATATTAGCTGCTGAGCCTACGATTAAAAGGGAGTTGCAATGATCGAGCCTTGATAAGATAGTAGCTTGGTCAATGATAGCACAGTTGTCTTGCAAGATGTAAGGGCGTATGTTTTTGCAAAGATTCAAAGAATCACTGCAATTCGAGGGGATTGGGTCCTCCGACCTATTCCATATCTATGACAGTAATCACCACAGCTGTGCTACTTCGGAAAATCTTTCTGCATTCAGCGTCAATGACGTCGATACGCCGTCCTCGAGGACCTCCGTCGAGCCGACGTCACCGGATGTTATAAGTAGGACGCACGATGCCTGTAGCCTCAGTTCTGTTTTTTCTGCGAACGTCTTCTCTTCGGAGATCTCGGCGCGCCTCAAATCTACTGAATCTTGTTCTTTCGGTTCTTTGAACCTGTTTCTTCATTGCTATTGAATATGTCGTCTTCGGCTTCTTCCACCCCGCGGTCCGTGTTTGAGAAGTGTTGGGTGTGCGGGTCCAAGATGTCGCTGACGGATACGCACGACGCTTGCCTCTGGTGCCTTGGGGAGGACCATGATACGGGCGACTGTGTCGACTGCCAATCGCTCACATCGAAGGCCTTGCGGGAGCGTAAGAAGAACCTGTCGGTCGGTAAGGTGGCCAAGCCCCGGAAGTCGTGTTCCACTGTTCTTTCAACGGACGATTCGAAGGGTGACTTTCTGCATCGTCGTCAGGGGTCTGGGGGTTCTCGGTCTGGAATTCGGTCCCGCCATTCCTCTGCCTCTTCGAGGCACTCCAGGAAGCACTGTCACCGGTCACTTTCACCGTCCTCTTCCGAGGACTCTACCCGTCGGCAGGTTGCTTGTCCCAACAAGCATTCCACTCCCGAGGAATGGGATTCCTTCCGAAAGGAGATGTTGGCGATATTTCATTCGTAGGGCTCCGGTCCGTCCGCGCCGTCTGAGGACGCCGGTCGTGGCCGTGCTAGAGACGCCGCTCATCCGCCTTCGGGCTTGAGCAGTTGTCGCGTCCACCGGGGTGCCTTAGAGGTCCCGGTCGGACAAGGATGGTCGCTCTAGACATGCCCGTTCCAGGTCCCGTCCTCGACGCCATCGAGACCGTGTGAACCTGTGAAGTCTTCGAGGAAGACATTGATGCCGGCGGCGCCGAGGTCGTCGACTGACTCTCTCTCGAGGCCCTGCCTCCGAGGAAGTCGTTGACGCCATCGGTGCCCAGGCTGTCAAGAGACACTCTCGGGGCTCCGCCCTCGAGGCCTATATTGACGCTGTCGGTGCCGATTCCATCGACACCTTTTGAGGCCGTTTTGTTGGGGATGCCTCGTGGTACAGGGGAACCCCCTAGAAAAGCTCTGGCTAAGGCAAAACATGTCTTTGTTCCTTTTTCGGTTCCCTCTTTCCAGCCTCTGGATTATATTTCTGAGGTGGATGAGGGGTCTGAGGAAGGTGTCGGTCCTGCAGAGGTCCCTGATGACATTTTTTCTGGTCATAGCCAGCTTGAGGACCTGCGCCAGTCATTGCATGACGCCAGTGGGCTCGACACCTCTCCGGAGGTGGAATTTGGTAGGCCTGAGCCTGGCACGCATGCCGACTCCTCTTATCGGCGCCTGATGTCGAGGGTCACGTATTACTTGGGGTGGTCTGCCCCCCCTGGGGATTTTCAGCAGGATGACCTGACTGATATCCTGGACCATGGTCCACCAACTGAACCGGTGCTGCCATTCCATATGGCCTTGCAGAGAAGGGTGGCTGCGGCTTGGACTTCACCAGAGAGTCTACCGGCAGTGAGCAAGTCCTTGCCGAAGAAATATCACCCAGCCAGGTGCGACCTCTGCTACTTGACCACGCACCCCACTCTGGAAAGTTTGGTGGTGCAGGCGGCTACGGCCCCCGCAAAGCAGACGTTGTACCCTACCATCCCTCCTGATAGGGGCGACAAACGTTTTGACGGCTGGGCGAAGAAGGTATTTTCTTCTGGGGGTATGGCGCTTCGGGCTGCCAACTCCGTTTGTGCCTTGTCTCGTTTCACGCACACTCTGTGGAACTGTATTTCCCTAGCGGCTGATCATATTCCTGAAGGGGAGGAACGGGATGGTTTCCTTGCTATCATGCAGGATGGCAAGGATGCCATGTGTGAATCCGTTCAGTCGGGTCTGGACATGGTTGATTGTGTCAGCCGGTCCATGGCGGCGACCACCATAATACGCATGTTTGCGTGGTTGCGGAAGTCGGGATTTGCTCCTGATGTGCACGCCTGCCTCCTCAACATGCCCTTTGATGTTGAACATCTTTTTGGCAACAAGGCTGACGAGAGTCTTGAGAGGTTGCAGACCTCCAAAGCTGCAGCGAAGTCGTTGGGCGCTGCAGTCCGCCAACCTCCTCCTTTTTGTCCTAGGGGACAGCAATGGAGGGGAGGTTCCTTTCGATATTACTCGTCCTTTAGTAAATCGAGAGGAGCTGCAAGTCAAAGGGGCAACCATAAGCGTGCCAGAGGTGGAAAACAAGGTACTCGAGGTGTCAAGGCTGCGCGAGCAGTTGCCTCTTTGCCCTCGGGCACTGTCACTTCAGCTCAGTCATGAGGCCCATCTGGCGCAGAATCTTGTAGAATGGCGTGCCATTACTTCAGATGTGTGGGTTCTGGAGATCATAGCCCACGGCTACTGTCTTCCTTTCCGGCAGAGGCCTCACGACAATCCACCAGGGAACCTCTTTGAAGAGTTTGGATCCGCTCCTTGCGCAGGAAATTCAATCCCTGCTGGAGAAAGGCGGTATAGAACTGGTGCCTGTAGCGGAGAGGAACAAGGGATGGTATTCCCCTTATTTTCTGATCTCGAAGAAAGACGGAGGATTGAGACCCAAGCTCCTCAGGAAGGACAAGTTCAAGATGGTTACTCTTTCTCAAGTCCTCCAGGCCCTTCAACTTCAGGACTGGTTGGTGTCTCTCGACCTCAAGGACACTTACTTTCATGTGCCGATCCATCCCAAGCACAAGAAGTACCTGAGGTTCGCGGTTGGCGACTCGCACTTTCAGTTTCGGGTCCTGCCGTTCGGATTGACCTCCGCCCCGAGGGTTTTCACCAAGCTCATGGTGGTGGTGGTGGCAGCGTATCTCAGGAAAGGGGGGATCCACGTCTGCCCCTGCCTGGACGATTGGTTGATCAGAGCGCGCTCTCCCGAGCAAGTCCTGGATCATCTGTCAGTCACCTGCCACTCCCTTCACAAGCTGGGCTTCTCCCTCAACTTAAAGAAGTTTCACTTGACGCCAACTCAGCAGCTCCAGTAGATCGGAGCGGCGCTCGACACGTCTTTAGGGCAGTGTTTTCCTCCCCAGGTGAGGGCTCACCACATTCAGCAGATGGTGCACAAGTTTCAACATGCCCAGAGTCTCCCAGCGTTCGAGTTCTTGAGGTTGCTTGGCCTCATGGCATCCTGCATTCTTCTGGTGCCAGAGGCCAGGTTGCGGATGAGATCTTTGCAATGGGCTCTCAAGCTCCAGTGGTCACAGTCCTCCGGCAGGATGTCTGATCTCGTTCAGGTGCCACCCTCGGTCGCCCAGGACCTCCTGTGGTGGGCTGTCGAAGGCAATCTGATGAGGGGGGCTCTGTTTTGGCTGCCCTGGCCGGAGGTGACTATCATGACGGACGCTTCCCTCACGGGATGGGGAGCTCATGCCAACGAGCTGACAGTCAGCGGTCGTTGGTCTCCATCGGAGTCCAGACTCCATATCAATCTGTTGGAGGCGAGGGCAGTCAGGCTTGCCCTGAAGGCTTTTCTGCCGACTGTGCGAAGAAAGAATGTCCTGATTCTGACAGACAACACAGTGGCCATGCACTGCCTCAAAAAAAAAAAGGGGGTTGGGGCAACGTCGCTTCCTCTGTGCAGGGAGGCGATGCAGCTCTGGTTCTGGGCCATCCAGCAGGGAATTTCGATCTCAGCAGTTCATCTGGCCGGAGACGAAAACGAGACAGCAGACGCTCTGAGCAGGCAGAGCGCGATCTCTCACAAGTGGGAGCTGGCTCAGGAGCTTCTCCTGGAGATCTTCGCCCTTTGGGGGACCCCCCAAGTGGATCTCTTCGCCTCCAGTGTCAACCGGAAGTGCGAAAGGTTCTGCTTGCAGGAATTTCCTCCAAGAGGAGCCTTAGGAGACACGTTTGTGGTGGAGTGGTCATTCCCACTGCTGTACGTGTTTCCTCCAGTCCCCGTCATCCCACAAGTGCTGCGCAGGTTAGGGAGGTTCGGTTCCCGGATGATCCTCATTGCTCCGGCATGAGCCAGGAGGACGTGGTACCCGGACCTTCTCGACATGTCCACCTGCCCTCCACATCGTCTTCCCTATCGAGACGATCTGCTCTCACGGGAGGGGGGTCGGGTTCTCCATCCAGAGGTCATATCCCTTAACCTTCATGCTTGGCTTCTGAAAGGTTGAGCTATAAGGATTGGGACCTCCCTGAAGACGTGATGGAGGTGTTGCTTTAGGCCAGACGGCCGGCAACTAAGTCCCTGTACCGTTGCCGTTGGAGAAAGTTCTGCGACTGGTGCAGGGTTCAGAATGTGGATCCTTTTTCATGTGACATTCCTGTAGTTTTTTTTTCGCTTTCTTTAGCACACAGGGGCTTGAAAGTGGGTACCATTAAAGGTTACCTGGCGGCGCTGTCCATATTTAAGCGCTCGTCTGAGGAGTGTTCTTAATTTAAAATTCCTTTAATTTCTCAGTTTCTGAAAGGGCTCACTAATGTGTTCCCTCTGTCACCTTTCCAGGTGCCCGGTTGGGATTTGAACCTTCTTCTGAAGTTTCTAATGGGTGCTCCTTTTGAGCCTTTACATTCTTGTCCTTTGAGGCTGTTAACCTTTAAAACTGTATTTTTAGTTGCGGTCACTTCGCTCGCATAGTGAGTGAGTTACAGGCACTTTCAGTTAAGCCACCCTTCACTGTGTTTCATAAGGACAGGGTTGTCCATTGAGTTTGTCCTTCCTTCCTTCCGAAGTGGTGTCGGAATTTCATTTAAGCCAGAAGCTTGTTCTTCCGGCATTTTATCCTCCTCCGCATCCTGGTAAGGACGAGGAGAGGCTCCATAGGTTAGATCCTAGGAGAGCTTTAAGTTTCTACATTTCACGCATGTCCCGGGTCAGAGTGGACGATCAGCTCTTTATTGGTTACGCTGGAAGGCGTTTGGGACAAGCTGTGACTAAGCAGACTTTGTCTAGGTGGATTATCTTGGCAATTTCTGAATGTTACCGCCTGGCGGGTAAGGACCCTCCTCTAGGCTTACGGGCCCATTCAACTAGGGGTATGGCTGCCTCTACTGCCCTGCAGAGGGGTGTTCCTATTCGTAACATCTGTGATGCAGCCACTTGGGCTTCGGTCCATACTTTTGTACGTCACTACTCCCTAGATTCTGTCCATGGGCAGGATATGGCCTTTGGCAAGGCGGTCCTTTACTCTGCAATTTGATTGGGCATTCTAAATTTGTATATTATAAATTCTTTTCCCACCTCCTTACGTTGGTACTGCTTTGGGAGTCTGTCATAGATATGGAATACGTCGTCGGACCATCCCATAGAAAGAACATTACCAGGTAAGAGTAACTTGTCTTTTTACTCATTTGATTCACATATGCATCCGAGTTGAGCGTCGCTTCAAGTTGGCTACCTAACTTTTTCACCTTATTCTGGACCGGGATAACATTCTGTCCAACTTGAAAACTTGTGTAATCAAAACTGTGTTTTGCCCAGGCTTGCCTTGCCTTTCACACATTGATGTAATTACCAACCTCTCCGCTGATAAATATTGTGTGATCCACTTTCCCTTTGATGGATGCAGTCGTTTGTCTTTGGCCATGTGTGTTACCGACATTATATAAAGGAAATATTCTTTTACTTGAATGCCCAACAAATATCCATTGTTGCCATGTTAACTTATAAGACGACGAGTCTCCATCATATCTGCACAAAATCTCTCCTTTCTTTAGTAGTCTCCAACTAGTATATCATTTCTAGGTTAACCCAATTAAGTCTTACTGGCCTATACTATCACCAACACAATGGGTGGTATTATAATCCTATTATGTTAAAGTAACAAGGTGGAGTTATCACAAAAAAACAAAAGCTCATTGAATGTTATTGTGCATTTGTATAGCGCTTTCTATACCATTGGTATGATCTCAAAGCGCTGTGTGTGGTTGAATGTCCTTGCGGTCCGTAGTCCAGGTCAGTGGACAGAGTAGGGCAGTATATAGTATGTGTGCAGCGGTTTGTGTGGAGAGTAGCTGCATTGTAATGCTAGGTGTGGTGGTTGTGAGATCTGTAGAATGTGTGCAGCAAGGCAGTTTACCTTGGTGTCTGTAATCGGGTTTTCTGGAGTTTGTGCATGAGATTGTGTGTGCAGATAGGCCGATATTTCTGTGGGGGTATAGCTGCGTTCTAAATACTGCTGAGGTGTTCATCGAGGTGTGTACGTATGTGTGTAGATTGGTCGAGGGGTGTAGATGCATTCTATTGTTAAAGGAGAGAGCATATGTGTGTGTGTCTGTCTGGATTGTTGTGGGATCCCGGTTTCCTGATTATCTTCCAAAGCCCTCTGAGCTGACCGTATCTATCCCAGGGCTTCGGAGTGTTAGTTCCAACAATAAGAGAAATTCACTGTCTAGTGCAGAGATTGTTCGGATTACCAGGTTTACAGGTGTCTTCCCGGGGTTAGGGTGTTGATAAGAAATGGCCACACTTAAGTGTCACTTGCAGGAGTTGGCCTTTCTGGATTCTGTATCAGTGCACAGAGAGGTTGAGGGGGGGTTGTTGGGAGTCTAAATCGAACCCTCAAGTAAAGGGGTTAACCCTTAAATAATCGACAATAGAGTTATGACTCCAGAATACCGTTTTACCATAAAGGCAGGAGAAGCTAACTCATGTCCTCAAAATATAGCCAACACTCAAAAATGATTTAGGCATTACTACTTTGAATAGAAAAAATATACATATTTACATATTTTAATTTTCATTATACAAAAATACATACAACATATATCGTATGCGAAGATTCAAAAACGTTTTCAAACAAATGTGATCAAAGGGCTAGTGTAGTACTAGACAGAAAATCACTGTGGTAGTGTGTGCAAAACAACTCCAAAATCAGAGCCCAAAAAGTGGCCTAGATGTTAAAGTGGCTTGTGGAGTGCAAAATCACTTGGACATACCTAAATTCATCACTCTTCGACTTCATACTCATTCATTCCATTCAATTTCCCATGTATTCATATTCACTCAAACATATACAAATTCAAACAATGGTTAAAAAAGCCCAACCTGTTTCTTTCCTAATCTATTCAGGGGTTTAATCCTTGGAAATCCATTAGGGGCAACAAAGATTTGAAGCTGTTACACACAAGCAGAATCTTGGTGCTGTTCCACTAGCCTAGTATAGTAAAATAGTCCAAGTAATAGGTTGAAATAGCGATAGTTCAGATCTTCTGTTTCTTGAAGACATGAAGAGAGGACTACAGGAGGTATCTTCCCTTGTAAGAAAACGGTAGAAAAATGGAGGGTCAACATCCATTTTAAAAGTTAATGATACATTTAGAAACTGGAAAGAAATTCCAGAAACGGGGGGAGCTAATGAATAGCTAAGAGGTCGGTTTCAAGTAGCACTGTTACCTCAATACATTCCATCCTTTCGAGAACGTAATGAGGCGAGGTACCGGTCTATTGAAAGTGGAGTGGTAAACCTCGCGAAGTAGGAATGGTGTTAAGAGTCATGACCCCTCATTCCAGTAGGACAAGAGATACTAGATAGGGGAACGTGACTAATACCTTAATTCCGTGATGACTCGATGGGGACACTTCTGGGAGGTAGCAAGGGGTAAGTGTAAGTTACCGTGGATGACAATATGCATTAGCCTCATTATCTTAATAGGCCCTATTGGTAAATTTGTGGCATGCCTGATAATTCCAATGCAAAGGGTTAGTATAAATTACCGTGGATGACAATACATGTTAGCCTAATACCCTTTGAAGGCCCTATCGGTAAGTTTGTTGCAAGTCCATTAATTACAATGCCAGAGGGAATATCCATGTCGGAAGAATATAACATGTAGAGTTCTTACCTTGTCAACGGTCCAGAATGTCGCACGTAGATGGTTGTGTCTAACCAGTTACTCTAGTTGGTGAATTGTTATCGACTCATAAAATGTAAGAGTTCTGCTACCTAGAGAGATGACATAAGGTCAGGAACAACAAGAGACTTGGCGAATCCTTATTGGAGTGACTTTCAATACTACGGATGAGATAATTTAGCTACAAATATACATTTGCGTTCTTGCGGTATCGGATCTCAAGAGTGGCGAGTTTCATGAGAGATTGTTCTATTAGTGTACGTCAGGCATCATGGCGACGTCCGATAAGTTGTCATTCTTCCAGTATGTGGGAGTGCCATCAAGGGAAAGATAACATAAGCAATAGTGTTAAGCTGGGGGGTTAAGAGGTTCATCGTATTACACAAAGCCCTGGGGTTAGTGGGGCAGGGGTATAAGGTTATGGCAAGCAAAGGCACCAGAATGGGTCCTCTGCATAACTTCATCGGGTTAAGTATCTCTTAGCATTAAAAATCATTAGTGCGTTTCTTGGGGCCCATGCGGTGTGATTGGCTACATTATTCAGTATATAACTAAAGAATACAAATGCTCACCAGACCAAAGGTTTTGCTGTGTATGCTTGTTTGTCAGGTTCCAAAAAACGAGAAAGATGTGGCAGGGTCAAAGCTTAAAGAATTTCTTCCGTTTCACTTTTCGGTCGAGTGCGGGTGCCTGTCAGAACTCGCCCTCTCCTTGAAGGTGATAGCTTATAACGTGGGCTTATTGGTCCTACGGGGTGAAGGTTTTTTGATATTTTATTTCTATCGTGCTCATACACAAGTGTTTCAGAGCGCGACAAGGCAAGGGAGGGGAACGGGAGAACAGCGATCTTACTAGGCCCAGTGACATTGAGAACGCGCAAGTGCATGGGAGGGGGGGAGGGGAAAAGTGCATGGAAGGGGGGAGAGGTGAAAGTGCGAAGCAGAGGAGAAACAGATAAATAACAATAAACAAATAATAAAGGCAACAAACAGTGGTAATGCAGCCAGCAATTTGCAAGTGCTAGGTTTAAGGCAGCAGGCAGGGTAGGTCTGATAAGTGCAGGAAGAAAAAGGGGGGGCTGTATGGGTACAGATACAGACCCCAGTCCAAGGGGTGGCCCGGAGGCAGTGCGGGAGGGTGGCAGGATGAGCAGGTACCTGGGCCCAAAGTCCAGGTGCATGGTGCCAAGAGAGAACAGATCAGTAGGGGAAAGGGGGAGCGAAGGCAGAAGAAAAGGGGAAGGTCTTGAGATGCTTCCGGAGATGGTTCTCCTCAAGTTTTAGAGTGGCAGGGAGGCTGTTCCAGAGGGAGGCCCCAGCTGAAGACCGAGATCTACCCCCAGCTTGTTTCTTAGAAAAACGACTGACCCTGAGGGAGTTGGAGGTAGAGGAGCTAAGAGCTCGAGAGGGGAGGTATTTGCGGAGGGATAACTGAAGGTATTTTGGACCCAGGTCCCAGAAAGCCTTGTGGACAATGCAGAGGGGTTTGAATTTAATCCTTGCATCCACTGGGAGCCAGTGGAGAGATTTCAGAGCTGGAGACATAAGATCCCAGGGCTTGAGGCCAAGGACAAGTCTCGCAGTCCTGTTCTGGATTAGTTGCAGAGGGCGGCGAGTAGAGGCAGGTAGATTTAGAAAGAGGCTCTTACAATAGGTGCAAGATTTACTTGGGCATCGATTGTCTACAAGTGGTAAGTGCACTATCCCGGGTGGTCCATTCCGTGTGTTCGATGTGTAAGGATCAGCCGGCTGGAGCTCTCGGGCTCGTAATCGCGTACGCTGGTATGGGACTAGTGGATTGTTTAAAATAATATCCAGGTTGCTCGTAGCCAATCGAAATACTACGTGCATGACACAGTGTCAATCGCGTCATTTGAGCACCATGGTGGGCGTGTCATTAATCACCGATTGCAAATATTCAATATTCGCAAGATGTCAGGCGACCAATCATTGCGTGTCATGCAATGCACGGTGCCCACTCCATCATGTCGGCGCGAGAGGTTGCTGTGTTGTTACTAAATAATAAATGCTTAGTTGTACTACAAACTTTGTTCTTATAGTGGAAGACCACGAGAACCCAAGTGGAAAATTGAAATTATCATGATATCTAACCTACTCTAGTCATACATGTTCAGCGTTCTGGTGGGTGGGTGTGGGGGAGTGGATCCCTCCGGCGCGACTTAACCAATGGTAATGCTGAGAGTGTTGGGATGCAAAACAGCCTACTTCCATTTATGATAGAGTGCAGTCTCTAGACGGGAGTATGGCATGATGTACTTGGCGTCTAATATACCCTTGGAGGAAAAGGTATCGGGTAAATACTGGTAAAGTCCGGACTCGCTAAACGCAACTATGGCACAATGTGCTTTCGGTGTAATAACCCCTTGGGGGAGAAAGTGTCAGGATGACTCAAACCTCACTAAGAGGAACGTTTCAAGTTAATACGTGGGTGAAAAGTAGACTTATGCGAGATTGAGTTCAAATTACGTTGTAGATCTCGTCTGAACTTTGAGTGAGCTATCTCTTGTCGTTAGTCATGTACAGAGATCCCTGTCATAAGTCAATTTCAGGAATATGTGGTATAGACGGGGGGCTACGTGACCCAGTTCATTTTCTAATTCAGACCTGTGTCCATGCTCTTGGTCAAGAAGATAAACTCTTGTTCTTTCTTGGAAAGTAAAAGTAAAAGATTGTTCCGGTCGGTGTCTTTGCCGAGCTTAAGTTTATATATTATTGACTATGTCCGGTCTTGAATTTGGTGGACATTTTCTATCCAGTGATCCACAAGTGGGGCATTCTGGGTTCGATTTCTTTTTTATTATTATTTTTTTTTTATTTTTCATTTTTCTGCAGCTCCGGTGTTCGCCTATGCGTTATTTTACTCTTTTTTTTTTTTTTTTTTTTTCTGTTTTGCCTATATAAATTTTGTTGAATGGGCAGATTTCCAGATTCCATGCCTGTTTATGATCGTATTCCTTAGAGTGAGTGAGTCCATTTCTGAGGCTCAGTTATGGTGCTAGTGGCCCCATTTCCGGGTACCTGGTAATTGTTTCTAGCGGGTAGATGGGTATTGCTGACATGTTTTAAATTGTGGGATTATATTGCACAATTGTCCCTTCTGAGAGCTTCAGAGGGTAACCTGACTTCATCATAGACTGCCTTGTGTACCTGGTGGATGACGTGTTCTGGCCCAGTCATAATGTTTGGACGTAAGTGCTGTTGGATTGTGGTTCTGCACATTAATTACCAGGTAGGGAAAAAATTGACCCTGGTTAACAGGGGCAGGCCCAACCGCAATGGTTAAACAACAATGGTATTGCACTCCATGATTTTATTTCTAAGCAATAATTTGCGGATAAGTAGGATTGACGGAGGTTGAGATCTCTTGGACTGGTAACATTGTGCATAATCTGAGGAATATATGATTAAGCTCAGTCCTGGTGGAGAACATAAGTGCTATTAGTGCCCTGGTTTGGAGTCAGGGTATTAGTTTCCAGGTAGATACAAATAGACATTACGTGGTGCATGTCCGGTCGGGGATAGTGAGCAAGCCCAGTCATAGCATACGAACATAAGTGCTGTTATGTCTTCGTTAGGAGTCGTGTGCAATTAAGGTTGTAGCATGCTTAAGGTGGTATGGTCAGCTTATTGCGCAAGGGAGCAGCTAGACCATTGTTGCAGAGTCAGCAGCTTCCTATCGTTGAGACAGACTGATCCCTAGAGCCGGCTTCCGTGTCCCGACTGTTCTTACTTCCCATGCTGATGCGGTTCCTACCAAATTCTGGCCATTGGTGGTGGGTCGAAGGGCCCAAAGCGGTCCATTACATCATTTAGGGAAAAAGCCACAGTTTCAGTGCTTTCCGGAAAGCCATGTAGCCTTGGCTGTGCCGAATGTGGGGAGGCAGTGAGTTCCTTAGTGTTGGCGCCAGGGTTGAGTAGGCGGAGCTCACCAATCCTGGCTGAATTATAGGTGGGAACCACTAGGAGGAGGGCTGTGTTTGACTAAGGGTGCGGGTTGGGAGGTAAGGCATAATCTTTGCTTGTAGGTATATGGGGCCCATTTTGCGCACTGCTTAGTGAGTAATGCACAGGGTTTTAAATGTTGCCCTTTATCCAATTGGGAGCCAGTGGAGGGTACGGAGAGAGTTCAGATGTGATCCCTTCGTCCCAGTGCAAGGAGTTGTCTAGCAACCGTGTTTTGGATTCCTTGGAGTTTAAGTTGGTAGGCTGGTGCACCCAGGTAGATGTAGTTTGCATAGTCCAGTCTGGACATGACAATGGACATAATTTCAGCCAGCCTATTCGGATAGTTGGGGTAAGAGAAGACGCGCCTCAGAAGCCCTAAGGTAATTGTGACAGGATTTGGATACAATATTGAAGGGGTGAGACAGGGTTAGATCCGTGTCCATTGTGCAGCCAAGGTTTTTGGTGGGGTGGAGGTGGGGAGAGGGATGCTGAGGCAGGGTGATTATGGGAGCGGTTGCGGGGATAGAGCTGAATTGCTGCACACCATGATATCTGTTTTCCCTGGGTTCAGAAGGAGATGGTTATTTGCCATCCATAAGTCACTCTGTGAAACATGCTTTTAGGTCAGGGTGATTTGTGTGTCGTTGGCATAGTTATAACAGGTGAGGTTGTGCGAGCAGATGATCTCTAGCGGAGGGGTCCTGTAAAGGTTGAAGAGAAGAGGTGAGAGGCAGGTGCCTCGGGGTACTCCAGTGTTCACTGGGCCTGATGTGGAGAGGAAAGTGATTTGCTGACTGTTGAGAAATTAGACGGTTGAATGCTGGATCTCGGATTTCTTGAGTGTAGTCTGTCAAGGCGGATTGTGTGGTTAATGGTGTTAAATGCTGCAGAGCGATCAAGAAGAACAAGTGCTGCACATCCTTCAGAGTGGGCTGAGACTTTGTGGCCATCCTAGATCGAGATCAGTGTGGTTTCTGTTCCATGGAACCGACGGAAGCCTGATTGCACAGGGTCTAAGAGGTTGTTGAGCTGAGAGCATGCCGAGCGGTCGATGACCTTTGCCAATAATCAAGTGTTGGTATTGGGCCTATAATTGGTGGGTTGGAGATGGTTGAGGGATGCTTTCTTTAGAAGGAGTTTGACATGCGCTATTTTGAGGGGTTCTGAGAAGATTCCAGAGGTGAGGGAGTCATTAAGTATGGACATCTCCAGTTCTCCTGCACAGGGGACGGTGAAGATTTCTTTGAGGAGAGAGGCGGGACAAGGGTCAGGCGAGATCCAGAGGGTCTGCTGCTGGATAGTAGTTTGACGAAATCCATGGACGAATTAAAGTTGAAGGAACAGAAAGAGGGGGTTTTGGAGGGGAGGATGGTGCATGGGGTGATTTTGGAAAGTTTTACATTAAGGGTGGCCGTCCTGTCTAGCGCTGTATTGTCGAAGTGTTCAGAGAGGGAGTTCCAGAGGGTTTCTTGGAGGTAGTCTGGCCAGAGGTGCAGGAGGGCTTCGGGAATTCCGTGAGGATCCTGTGGAGCTCTTTGCTGCTGCAGCTCAGGATTATTTTATAGTAATAGGCTTTTTTGTCCTGTCGCATCTCCAATTTGTAGTTTCGGTGATGGTAGGCAAACAATGACTTGTTTTGAGGGGTTCTGGATGCTCGCCATTTGCGCTCGAGGGAGCGACGTTTTGTATGCCTTGAGGTTGGGGGTGAACCACTTGATATGATAGGTTATTTATAACGTGCTTAATGCCCAGAGGTTTCTAAGCGCGGACCCGGGGATCGAACCTGTGTTGCTCCATGTCGTCTTGCTTCCAAGGTGAGCATGTTGCACCTGAGCTATCCTCCCGAGACCTACTTGAGGGGGTTGGGGGTCATTTGCGGTAGGGGGCAGAGCTGGAAGGAGTGATTCGTTGAGCCAGGAGTCAAAGAACTCAATGGGTACGGGTTTGTCTGTGGCCGGGAGTGCGGGAAGGGTGCATAGCAGGGCTTCTGCCAGGTCAGGTAGTGCTTTGACCTTGTTCCAGCATTGGAGATCCCTTGGCGGGATGGGGGGGGTGTGCGTGCAGAGAGAGAAAGGTCTGGCTGAGAGGTCTGTCCAGATGAGGGTTATAGGGGTGAATGTAGAAACTATGTTGGAGGAGCTGAAAATCGCATCAAGGGTGTGGGCTGTGATGTGGGTGGGTCCTGTCGTGTGGCAGGAGAGTTTGAGTGAATCTAGACTGGCTGCCAAGGGTTGAGTCATGAAGTTGTTGGTCATGTCAAGCCAGATATTAAAGCCTGCCAGTAGGGTGAGTGCTGGGGGGTTAACTAGCGTGGTCGCTAGTGAGTCGCAGAAGCTGTGAGAGAGTGGGCAACAGAGAGTTTGATTAGGAAGGATTCACAGTTAAGCTGAGTTGGGGGGTGGGGGGTTCGGGTCTGTATGGGTGCATGCTTGAGAGTGTGTGTGCTGAGTCGGAGGCTGGGGGTTTTCGGGTACATGCTTGAGAGTGTGTTTGGGGCACAGTGTTTGGTTGGGGGTGGGAGCCATGGGGCATAGTGTTGCACTCCCAAGAGTGAACCCACTAATAAAGCTAAAACAGGCACAGTTAGGAGATGTACATCCTTTGCTTTTTTGAGGAAGCCTGACTCAACAAAGGCCATACTCCTCTTGGGCAACCCAAACAGCAAACTATAGCAGTCCAAAATAACAGAATGTCCAATCATAGGTCAATAAAATATATATATAATTTAATTAAACAGACGATATACAATAACTAAATGGAAATAAATTATAACAATGGAAAATATGTAGTAATAAAAATTGTTACCCCTCAAAAACATATTCTTTTTCCATGTGTTTAATACAAATTGGGGGTTGAAAAAGCCTCCTGCCACGCCCAGCCTACCGCCCCGCCAACATTTTCTTTTCTGCCCACTATAGCCCTCATGTAAGGTACTTTCGGCCCTCTGTCAAAATTAGTTGTGTACCCCTGTTGTATAGTCTTATAAGAGTAGCAGGGTTTTTAATGCAGTACAGTAATTGCTGTACTGCTACTGGCTTCAAAGGAGAACACAACCAAACATGGACTGGAGTTGCTTCGGACAGGAGCTGCCCTTTGCCTTGGGCCCTTAGCCGAGAGGGCTGTGCGTTCGGGGCTGCCGTGGGTCCCCGTATTAAAGTGGATCCAGACAGCCAATGGGGGCGACGGGTGGGCTATGGGGATGGAAAAGAGGATGAAGCCGGAGGCAGGGGTGGAGGGCAGGCACAGAGAGCAAGGAGCGCATAACCCCAAAAAGCAGGTAAGCACAAACAAAAACATGCAAAAGATGTGTCTGGAGGCAAGGGGAATCACTCACACACTCGCCTGTTCCCCGGATTGATTGCCATCACTGCCTGCCCATGGTTCACATCAGTCATATCCTTGCTGGCATTGGTGCCAAGAGGCTAGTTTTGGCAAAACACGATTTAAAAAAAAAAACACACATAACATCATATATAATGCAGCGGCTTGTGTAGTAAGCTATCGGAAGCTTTACTCAATCTCGCCTGTGCTTTTAGTTCTCAGCCCAGGTCTTGCTTTCACATGCTCTTAGCTCTTAAAATATTTCCTTGTATTACATTACTACATAATAATATATGTCTTGGAAATATTGGACCATGTTAAGGTAAATCATTTTATTTCAAGGTTTTAATTTATTTTTCTTCAGCCCTTTGTTTGGATTACTTAGTGCATTATACATTGTATTTTTTGGAAAATGGTATTTACGGGTGTGGACAAGATGGCACTAAGTTGGGGGGTGTCTTCCATGAGCTCTGCCTGGTGCTGACCCAGGGCTATCTCTGAGCAGTCTGGATGTGTCCCGTGCTGCCCTGCTCTGGTGCTCAGTTTTGTGAGGCTACCCGGTTTGTATGTGTTTTGCACCTTGAAACACCTTGTGTATAGGCGCACTATAAATACCCAATAAATAAATAGGGAACTGGAGGGATGCGTGCCTGACTGCTAGCGGCAACTGCTGACATTGGAAGCCACACATGCTTATTGCAGCACACTCAATATATGACTAGCCGTGCTAGCCCGCCCTGGGTTTCTGCATATTGATCTGAGCTGTGGAGAAGCTCCCTGCAACTTGCATCGAGTCTTGCTTCTTGGCTACGTGTTGCATACTGCACAGGGTGATGCTCTGCGTACAGGGAAAGAAGGCCATTGCGATAATGAACCCCTTGCTGGGACTGGGGCAGGGATCACCTGAAGCCCCTCCTGCCTTTCCCAACTCCCCCACTTGAAAGATTTTGAGAAGAACAGAAAGCAAAAATGGGGGTGTAAGTAGGTAATTGGAAGTTGGCATGCTGCTGAAGGCTTTTAAAGGAGAGTTCAGCTGCCAATGTGTGTGACCCACTGGATTAATTAGCAGCAAACTTGTTGCTGTTCCTGAGGTTGCTGCTGCGATCACTGATGTCAGATCCTCTTTAAAGTAAGCAACTTTGCTGCCCATTTCCTGGGGGTGGGGTACATCTTGTGGTGGCCCCCTTTTAGATTTTACTGCTTTCCCATTGACCCCAAAGAAGGGCTAGAGGAGCAGTAGTGGATGTTCAGTCCATGTGGAACAGGCAGACTACATTCCGGAAAAGTAGCCTAGGGGATTGACAAGGAGACCACCCTTTTGACTGGCGGCGAGAGCCCAGCAAGAAAAAAGAAATGTCGGGCACAATCACCAGACAAGTCCTTTAGGCAATGCAAGGCATGCTTAAGGGAGACCTGAAGTTAACCTTACAAGAATATATGTGGCTTGTTAGGGAAGATGCCTCTGCTGCAACAGCTGGAAACAGAACGGTGATTAAGCACTTGGGAAGCAGGCTGAACAATGAGGAAGGTGCAATGCCTATATTCAGGGAGCCGTTACTTCTGCCTCCTCATCTTTGAAATTGCTTGAAACTACACTAAGGGATCTGCAAAACAAGGTCGACCATCTAGAGGTCCGCTCCAGGTGACAGAAAATGATGGTTAAGAACTCGATAAAGGGAGTGGAACGCCAAGGCATAAAAGGGTGCTTTAAACCCCCCTTCTCATGGTTGGAAGAGCAAAGAGACCACGAAATTGATGGGGGACACAGAGTGGGTCAGTTGAGGCAGGAACCTAGCGCTGCGCCTCGACACATCCTAGTGAAGCTTCACAACTACTCTATTAAAGATTGCATAATGTCAAAAGCATACAAGAAAATGAAACTCTTGTTTCTGGACAGTGCAAGTGAGTTCCAGAAAATTGTTAGCCCAGCCACGCTGGTGAGGATACGCATGAAGCCGCTTACTAATGCATTGCTTAAATTATGGGAGGGGACGGCTCGATAATGCTGGCTTTTTCCATCTGCAATTCAAGATTGAAAGGTTCCATGTGTTCATATCGCGCAAAAATATTGCCATATTTTTGTGGCGATATTGACCCATGGACCCTGCGGGGGACACCCCTGCAACCCCCGCTCCCACAAAATATCCTCCCCAAAAATATTGCCTATGGCGAGACAAACGGCCCTATGTATGGCAATATATTTGGCGTGCATATTTTGTAGGGCTACCGATTGAAACTATGGAAATCTGTTCAGACAACTGAAGAGGGGTTGAGAGTGCTACATCATTGAGAGGGTCCAAAAAAAGGAAGTAAGCGGCCAATGGCCTGGGGCGTAACATTGAATCGTAGCACCTGTCCTATGGGGAGGGGACTCCCCTCTATAGGGACAATACATCCTCTGCTAAACATATGCGAGATAAGGCTGGTTGTCTTACATCCAGTAGACACCTAGCTCACGGTGCATGCTGTTTATATTAATGGGCGGACTGAAGTCTGACTTTGAACATCTAGCTGTGTGATAAATAAGCCCCAGCCTATGAACTGTGGAGATTTCTTTTCCTCATACTGAGGTATGGTTGAACCCCGCCATTCTGAGAAAAGCTATGTTTATAATGTGGTATGCTGAGTATTGATTAGTAAGTACTTTGAGCTCCCAGGGGGCACTTTGTTGTACACTACTAACGCTTTTGTAGTATGCCTTTAGTATGTAAAAAAGTGTGAATGTTTTCACTTAATTGCACCTGATCTTACTTGAATAGTTTGGGACACATAGTTAGGATTCGGGGGAGAGAGGATTATGGGAGTCTCTGGGTGTTGGCCACTCCTGAGTGTTTGGAGATGTTTTGCTGTACAATATGCTTAGTGTTAGGAGAAATGGGAAAAGAATGGCTGTGGAGCGGGTGACGCCTTGCTGGTCGAGGGCGGGGCTTAGAACAACCATTTGTGGCATTCAGACCAACAAGACAGGGCAAGTTTGCAATGGCAGGACGTGATCTCTATATGCTTTTTAGGAAGATGATCTAAAATATTCGAACATGTTGAAGGGTTGAACCAATCACATTACAGGGCTGAACTTCCTTGTCCAGAGTAATAGCTTTTTTTCAGAATTGATGGCCGACATGTCCAAGGTGGCATGCCTGCAGGAAACTCACCTAATGACCTTGGACCAGCATAGACTTGGGCAACAAGAGTACCCAACCAGTTCAAAACAGGTATGTAGTCCAAAAAAAGTGCCCATTTTGATTCATAAACAGTTTGTCCTTCGCCCCCTCAGTTGGGGGTAGATGCAAAGAGCCAGATTCTGCATAGTCCTAGACAATGAAGGATGCACCCCCTCGCTATATCAACTGTGTACACAGCTAAGCAAGGGCAAGACCAATTTCTTGATTCCTTTTTAAGATTGCAGGAGTGTAAGGCTGTGAGGGAAGTCATTTGCACAGGGAATTTCTGCTTGGCTCTTGATCCTGATGAGGGCAGATATATACATTCTTAATATGGTGGTTCCGGTGCAGTGCCACACAAGAGGAAATACCTGGGAAGGGTAGGGTTAATCAGTGGTTGGAGGCCAGGGACTCGGCAGATAGGGGGTACAATTATTCACATGTTCACAGATTGTATGCCTGATTAATCAGGTTTCTTCCCCCTTTTCATTAAGAATACTACATTTATGACTGTGTGTAATTTCAATGACTGACCACGCTCCAGCTCTGGTGGAGCTCTACTATGGGGCCAGAAGAGAGAACTGATAATGCAGTGACTGGAGTCATATAATACATCTTACAGAGTACTGAGATCTGAATAACATGCCAGGGACTGAAA
The DNA here is from genome assembly GCF_040938575.1 of Ambystoma mexicanum. Classification (NCBI taxonomy): domain Eukaryota; kingdom Metazoa; phylum Chordata; class Amphibia; order Caudata; family Ambystomatidae; genus Ambystoma; species Ambystoma mexicanum. The sequence continues at coordinate 48,933,809 of NC_090936.1, forward strand.
TTCAAAGTAAGTAGGATGTGAGGAAGGCAGTATTTCGCGGGGGTTGGAGGGTGGGTTGTTTCGGGCGGGTTGCATTTATTAAGCTTGCATCAGAGTCCAAACGGCTAAGAGGGCTAAATTAATCTTATTTACAATTGCAGCGAGGGGGATTTTGAGTCACAGACTGGCTCTTGAAATATATACCAATGGCTTACTGCTGTTGGTGACGATTTTACGGGCTAGCAAAGTTTAATGAGCAAGTCTATCTGCTAGGTACCCTGCTGTTGTGTGCGTTAATGGACCAAGCCAGTCGATCCTTCATTCAAGTTAACGGCAAAGATCGGGAGGAGATTCAGAGGTGTAGTGGGGGAGAAAATATTACTTTTTGCACCTTTTACCAAAAGCCCTATCGGCTGACCATCTCGATGAGAACGAGCAGAAGCTGAATCTAGATGAGATTGATCTCCCAGGTATATTGGGAGCCCAGAGAATTAATGGTGGAGGTGGTGTAAGCACCAAAGTTAATATTACAACTTAAAGCACGTAAAAGCCCTGGACCTCATCGTTTTGCATAGTACTTTTACAAAATCAGTCACCTTCTACATAGCCTGCATCCACTCTTCAATTCCTTTAGGCTGCAGGAAGGGTTTCTATTAACTAATCCACCATCACAATATTACCTACACCTGGCAGGGACCCTAAGTTATGTTTGTTGTATGGAGCTAGAGCCCTGACCAACGTAGATGTGAAAAAGTATACCACGGTCCTGGCAACTAGGCTTGAATGTTTCCTCCCATAGTTCATTGACCCAGACCAGTCTGGGTTCATGCCCAATAGAAATAGCCTTCATAACCTAAGGCGGCTATTCCATACTGCTGACACATCTAACTGGTCAAAACTACAAAAGACATACCTCGCGCTTGATGCTTAAAAGGCTTTTGACTGGGTGAATTGAACATTCTTGGAATTGGTTATTGGGAATTTTGAGTTTGTAGATGAGTTCTAAAAGATGATTTTAGTAAATTACCAGGGTCCAAGAGCAGGAGTTACTATCAAGGGTAGCCTGATGGATGCTTTTCCAATTAGAAGGTGTGCCTGCTCTCTCCCTTGCTTTTCATGGCGAAAGATCTGCTTATTTGCTGATAATGTAATTCTTACCCTGTCTGATCTACCCAGGTTGCTGGCAGGAGTAGCTCAGGAAATTGAAGCTTTAATGTGAACTAAGTCAAATCTGAGATCTTCGGTATCCCTTGACAAAATAAGGGCTCTTCCAACGCCATGATAGATTTTATTAACAAAGCGCCTATGCACAAGTGTTTCAAGGCGCGACGAGCAAGGGAGGGGAACATGGGGGACAAGACAAAAATCTTACTAGGCCCAGTGACATTGAAATTGCGCAAGTGCAGGGGGGAGGCAAGGGGAGATTGCCAGGGGAAAGGGAGGAGGAGCAAGTGCAAGACATAGGATCAAACATTGAAAGACGAGAAGTGTGGCCAGCAGGTGACCGTGCAGGGTAATTGCGTAGAACCATTGATTAGATAAGTGCAGGTTGTGGGGCTGTAGGTTTGCAGATACAGGCCCAGGTGCAGAGTTGCCAGGAGGCAGTGCAGTTGTACAACTGGGTGGGCAAAGACCTGGCCTGTGATTCAGAGGGTAGCCAGGTAACCAGTGCGGTATCAGATAGGAGACCAGCAAGGTAGTGGAAGAGAGAAGGCAGAAGCACAGAGGAAAGTCTTCAGCTGCTTCCGGAACTTGAGATGGTTCTGCTCAAGTTTCAGAGAGGCAGGGAGGCTGTTCAAGAGGGAGGCGCCAGCCGAAGAGAGAGATCTGCCCCCCAACTCGTTGCTTGGACAAGCGACTGACCCTCAAGGAGTTGGAGGTGGAGGAGCGAAGAGCTCGAGTAGGAAGCTATTTCAGAAGAGAAAGCTGGAGAGATTTTGGTCCAAGGCCCAGAAAGCCTTGTGGATGTTGCAAAGGGTATTGAACTTGATCCTTGCAGCCACAGGGAGTCAATGGAGGGATTTCAGTGCTGGAGAGATACGATCCCTGCGATTGAGGCCAAGGACAAGTCTTGCAGTCCTGTTCTGGATGAGTTGCAGAGGGCAGAGAGTAGAGGCAGGCAGATTTAAAAAGAGCTCTAGAAACAGTAAGCTTCTGGGGAATTAGAGGAAAGGAAGAATACTTCTGCGGACGTGCAGTTGGCAGTTTGACTTTTTTGAGACGTCGGAAATATGAGGAGAGATGGAGAGTGAGGAGTCGAAGATGACCCGTGGTTATTGGCCACACAGGTGGGAGCAGGAGGAGGACCAAGGGAGACTGGCCAGAGAGTGGTGGGAAATGAGGAGGATCTCTGTCTTGCTGGCAGTCAGGCAGAGATCATTGGCGGCGCACCACTCGTGCATTGCATACAAACAATCCGGGATGAGAGGGGGAGAAGGGGCGGCAGAGGGCAGCCTGAAAGCGAGCTGGGTGTCATCTGCAAAGCACTGGAAGTTGGAGCAGAGAGCAGCAATGCGGTAGGCAAGAGGTGCCAGGTATTGCTTGAACAGCCAGGTAGAAAGGTTAGACCCCTGGGGAACACCACAAGTGGAGAGAGAGATAGAGGAGAGGAAGGCCCCGAGTTCGACCTTGGAGGGTCGGTCAGAAAGGAAAGAAGTCAGCCAGGCCAGAGCCTGGTCAGTGATACCCAGGTTGTCACAGAGCCGGTTGAGCAGGATGGCATGGTTGACCATGTACAAGGCAGAAGAGAGTTCAAGTAGGATGAGGACAGAGGGGAGATTAGAATCAAGGTTGGAGAGCAGTTCTTCATGGATTTTCAGAAGAGCAGTTTCTGTGCTTCCGGCTGCTCTGAAGCCAGACTGCTGGTCATGGTGCCAATCAACAGATTGAGTGGCCAGATTAAGCTGGGAGATGGCCAACATTTCCAGGAGTTTGCCCAGGAAAGGAGTGATGCAATCGGGCGATAGTTAGCCGTAAGGGAGGGGTCGGCTGAGGGTTTCTTGAGAAGAAGGTGCACATGAGAGTGCTTCAGGGGGAGGGGAAGGTTCCGGAGGTGAAAGAGTGGTTGCAGAAGTCAGAAAGGCTTGGCGCGAGGGTGCCAATGTGGTCCTTGATGGTTTTGGAAGTACAGGGAAGAACCTGTTTTGATGAGGTTTTAATAGATTGGACCTGTCTGGAAACCACATTGGGGGAGAAGAGAGGGAAGGCAGAGAAATGGTAATCTAAATCAATAAAGTACTTGGGAGTTAATCTGACCCCCAAATATGCATCCATCTGTTGAGCCAACTATCCTCGATTGATTGCTCATATTCAGACAGATTTAAATAAGTGGAAGGGGTTGACCGTGTCAGGATGAACATGCAGAGTTTAGAATGTTTAACTCCCATCTAGAAGGCATAGGAGGCCAGTGTGAACAGGTGCCTACTTAAGTGCTTGAAGGCCTTTTTTGTGGTGGGATGTGCAGATGTCACTAAATATTACGTTGCTGGACATCTCAGGGATACAGTAGAGGAGTGGATGAGGCCAGAATCGGAGGGCAAGGTTTCAAATGGAACCATCAGTGGCTACAACAAGGATCCAAGTGCAGCCGTGACTTCCATTTGGCAGAAGTGGCCCCTTAATGTCGTTGAGTCCTTTCACCAATCTCACTCTATCCGTGTGAGGCAGTGCTGCTGACCGATTCGGTCTTGTTACCATTCCTTTCCGTCACCCCGATCTTTTAGACTCCTGGACTAGATTCTGGGAATTAAAGTCTTGGGAAGTATGGGAGTTGCATGTCTGTAGGAGTTAAGTTTATTGGGGGGCAGGGGGCAACAAATCCTTTGAGACCTGCAAAAGAAGTATTTGGGCTGCGAGAAAGTGATAAGCTTCAATACCTACAGAATAGGCATTGGGTCCTGCACAAGTTGATGTAGGGGGTCGGAGGGAAGCCACTTGACCTCTTACTGTTGTTGAGAAACGGGATGTTTTCTTTAACATAAGGAAAGTCCTAATATCCGAAAAGAGCAAGACATATCACCAAATTAGTTTAAATAAATGAACAAGCAACGCCTTTATTTCCTAAACTTTCAAGTATCGGACAGCATGTCATTCCACCATGATACCTGGCTCTCCCTCTCAGCTCCCCTTCTATTTCCCTATAGGGTTGACCCCAAGCAACCTTACACATTCATTTTCAACTTTTCTTTCCCTGCACCCTTAAAACAATGAACTCTTTCGTATTCCGACTTAGTACATCATTGACTTTGTGTTCACTGATCACATGGCCATACATATCTGGTTCTACTTGATATTGCTGACAACATCTGGTCTCCTCGCTCTCAGGTGAGGGGCAGACGCCACTGCCCTCGGACACAAATCTGCTTCAAGAGAAAGTGCATTGTTATAACTGGATACATGCGGTACAATCCAAAGATGGCGGCTGGGTATCCTTCACCCAGTGCCCCTAAACATAGCGTGACCAGACGTCCCGGTTTTCTCGGGACAGTCCGCTGAAATCACCCGGGTCCCGGGAGTTTTTTCATTTTCCAAACCCCATCTGGGGATTGGAAGGCTGGCTGGCTATGGTCCCGGTTTTTGCTGGGACCCAATTTTGAAATCCCGAAATCAGATCCTGGCGAGGCTGTTCTTGCATGTAAATAGAGACGTGAATGCTTTTCACGCCCCCATTTCATCCCCCTTCCCCAGCGCTCTCCTCCAATGAGAAGAGTGTGCCTGTGAGCACGTCCCCTGCCTTCCCTCTGCAACAGGCCAGCAACATAGACGTAGGACTACAGTTTTGTCATAGTGCTACTTCTATGTCTATGGCCTGTCCCGATAAAAAAAAAAAATAATTTAGAATAATTTAGAATCTGGTCACCCTACCTAAACGCTTCACATGTGCTGAGCCTAGTACACTCTACAGGGAATGCTTTCCCATTGGATCTCAAAACAAGTATTGGCAACAGCCCAAAGGTTCAGGGAATACCCTCAATAATGTCTGCTGGGATTTAAAGAAAAATAAAAAATACCCTGGCTTAATTTGGGCATAGGCATCAAGGAGGCCTCATAAAACGGTGCCCCAATTCATTTGACCTTCCCAGTGCTTTGTGGACGCAAGTAGATGACGTTAAATGTAACCATGGGGTGTCACTGTGGACACATCTTATCTCAAGACTCTGGATGGCTGATTTGCCTCCTGAATTGGATAAAGACAGAATTGAAGCAAGGTTTTAGGCTGTCTAATCTCTGGGGATAGCTGTGAGGGTGTGTGAGAAACCAGAGGGTGTCTCACCTGCTTGTCCCCAGGGATGATTTTCTCAGGTGGCCAGGGCACAACCATTGCCTTTGGATCTAGACCCTAGGAGTGGACCAGTGCGGCAGGATCACCTGGTTGAGGGATCTTAGGGGAGTGGGGGTGGCAGCCGATGGTGAGATGCAGTATTACCCCCTTTTTTTGTATATCCAACCCTCCTATTTTTTAGGATCCGATGTCCCAACTCCACCCCAAACCCTCTTTCTGCACAAACACGAGGAAGAGGGCAACTGAGAGTAACAAAACTAACTTGTATATATTGTACTGGACATGTCCTGCTAATCGGGTTAGGCAAAGTCAGGCACTTGACTTCAAGTACATACACGATTCCAATTAGCTCTCCTCACACGGATAAAAGGTGGAACCCAGAGAGACACTCTGAGCAAGGTGGAACATGAGACATGAGTACAAGCAGAACATCCGGGACGAAGGCGAACCTACTGGAGTAGAGCGACGGACCAAGGGACAAGAGCAGCGGGTTGAAAACCCTGAGTTCCCTACAGGAGGTTGTTGCCTCCACAAGGCCGCAAAAGACACGTGGGGAAGGCCAGATCCCAATATCGAAGAGTGCATTGTGTTTCACAGATGCCAGAGACCCAGAGACCCTCCCGGGTAAACTGCAGAGTTGGGGAGGCGAGGCCAAGCTTGTGGTACTAACCTTGACTTGGGAATTGGAAATCGAAAAAGCAAGAAAGAACAGCACAGAGTCAGTGAGTTGGCAAGCGACATGAGAGACTGGTGTGTGCTAAGAAAGATTTAATTTCACAACAATATATTGCAAGCAAAGGTTGCACACGTGTGGATGAGACGCGAGGAAAGGTAGAACTGGGAAGGAACTTCAAGATAAAGACAGCTGTGTAATCAGTGATCTTAAGTAACGGAGTGGTTTTGTGAAAAGGAGTAGCCCACTCGAAAGTCTAAGTGGAAGGTGCATTGTTTGAGGCGATAAAAATGAATGAACTGTAAAAGTGAAAGTGAACGATTTTAACCCAGAGAGAAAGAGAGGGGAAAAGCTGAACATTGAATTCTGAGTCGAAGTGGTCCTGCGGTAGTCCGTAAAGGAAGCCTGCACATTGGAAAGTCTTCGACATCCGAAAAAAGTGGTTTGAGCCTGACTGAGGGAGACCTGAAGTGTAAAAAGCTTGGGGAAGGGAGCCCCAGCAAGTGTTGGTGAACTGTACAAGGTCTGAGCCCTGCATAGGGGGACCAGTGTGAACTTTTTGTTTTGGTATTTGGGGAAGACTGGAAAAAGTGCCTTTAATGTGGAAGGCCAGGTGAGCCTCGACCCACATTCTGAACGTTTGAGAGTTAAAGCCTGACCCAGTGTCATCCTACCTATAAAGACTGCCTTATTCTGTGCTCTCTGAACGTGGGGAGAGCTGATTCAGCCACATTTATTCTTCGTCGAACACTGATTTTCCTTTTATATACATACCTATATACATACCTATATGTCTTTTGTCCGGTGTATTGAGGTGAGTGAGGTCCTTCCAGCGACCCTCCTGGGCCTTCATTTAATCTATTTTGGCTGCATGTTACCTTGCCCCAGCCCTCTTTATCAGCTTCCATCCTCCCCTCTCCCAGCATCCACTTCCCGGCTGCTCTTCCCTCCCGCCTCCAGCCCGCCCACGACCCTGATTGGTACGTCCATGTGGTCATAACTGACCTTCCCAGATAAGTCCCCTGCCCAGCAGGCCCTGCAGCTAAGGGCCCCAAAGCAAAGGGCGGCTCCAGCTAGTGTCTGCAGAGGAAGCCAGTGGCCAGCCATCAACCAGCAGTGACTCAGGTAGGAGTGGCCTGGGTTAGGGAGAGAACCTTCATTATACCCCAAAAACCTGGCCACATAGCAATTCTCAGACTTGAGTGTGTTTTTCACTATTGTTTAAATTGCATTGTGAAACCTAGGCCTTTTCCCCCACTATACAGGACTCTCAGACTTAGGTGTGTTTTTTTCAGTTATTTAAATTGCATTGTGAAAGTCTTAAAATTTGCATTGTGAAACCTAGGCCTTCTCCCTAATAAACAGGACTCTCAGACTTAGGTGTGTTTTCTCAGTTACATAAATTGCATTATGAAGTATGGCCGTTCTGTGGTTTTGCCTCCTAGCAAAACATTCATCCAGAGAACATTTCTTTTTTTTTATTGGTTTATTCAAACCTTTAAAAGAACAAATGATAAAAATACATTTAACAAATCACACATTTAAATATCATAATTAGCAAAAACAGAAAACAGCAAAGAAAAAGCATCAAAAATTAAGCAATTAAAAATGATAAAGGAAATCAAATGAACACTGATTTAGGCAAAATGAACCACAGGTCACAAACAAGATTTAAGTCCATTTTTCGTTGGATTTAGATAGTTCTTCATCAATGTTTTTGAGGAGAAATGTCAGAGCATATGTTAATTTATTATTTGCCTCCGCAAAACATTCCTCCCACCATTCTTCCATTGTATGATGAGGTTTATTTGCCACAATTGATTCAAACAGTGTCATTCTTATCGCAGAGAAGGCTTTACAGGTGAAAATCAGATGTTTGATGTTTTCTTCACAGTGGTCACAGAATCTACATTTTGGATTCAACTTCTCATATTTAGTCCATCGTATAATCACTTCTTTGGTCTTGAATTGATTCACCCTGAATTTCATGAGCAGAGTTCTTTTGTTTGTCTGGGCATTTTTCAAGATATTTGTACGTGGAATTATAGGCTTTTCCTTCAGGAGGAACATTCTTCATGAGAGAATATTTAACTCTATTTATGCCTGTGCTTATCCAATCGTGTTCCCACAACTTTTTCTTTACGGCATCCGGGATTTCCACCAATGTGACTACGTCACTATTTATGTCTCTTAGAATTTGATGACATTGCTTTATCCAGGCCGAAAAGACTGTATTTGATTGCTTATTTGCCAAATCATGAAGAATTTTCATGTGTGGTGCACCATTGGGCAAAATTATCTTACGGAAGATTGACACAGTGTTCCATGTGACCTTTGCATTTATTGAGATTAACCCCAAGTCATATCTCACCACTGCTGCCGGTATCCCCCTAGCAACTTTCAGGATTCTACCCCAAAAGATGTTTTCAAGGTTATCCCATAAATTTGATGGACATCCAAAGGCAGTTTCTGCGCCATAAATTAGAACTGGCACAGCTTTTTGCTTATAAAACTTTAATGTGGGAACCAATGAAAACTTGCCATATTTTTTATCTAAGGTTGTTGCTTGAGCACTTAATTGACGACATTTGGCTTTAGTTTTCTCAACCCAAGTTTGATCATTTATGTTGGAGTTCAACCACATACCTAGATATTTTACCTGTTTTACCTGTTGCAGTGGTTCGCCGTCAAGGTGCCAATTAAACTTCTTGGATGCACATTTGGTAAGATCTTGAAATGTTAATACAACAGATTTGCTTGGATTTATATGCAAACCATTGTTGCGTATATATTGCTCCAACACATGAAGTTTTCATTGTAATCCAATAGGTGTAAGATCCATTAATACTAGATCATCTGCATAAAGGATCCAGTTCAGAGCAGAATCAACTATTTTAGGATCGAATCCTTTTACTTTTCCAAGAGCTTCACCGATGTCCGAGATGAAAGCATTGAAAATTATGGCCGCAAGAGGACACCCTTGTTTGACCCCACAAATGGTGCGAATGGGTTTAGACAGAGTGCCACATGTATCCAAACGAATGTGGATTTCAGTATCAGTATGTAAATCCTGAATAGCAGATAAAAGGCTATCAGGACAATTCCAAGTTTTTAGTTTCGTCCAAAGAATTTCCCTGTCTATGCTATCAAAAGCATGAGACAGGTCGACAAATGCAAGGTACACTTTTGATCCTTTCATGATCGCGTCCATTTTCATTAAATTAATGAGTGTAAGATTTAGGCAACATCCTGCACCCTTCACAAACCCACTTTGTCTGGCGTCTATATGTTTAGTTAGAACTAGCCATTCCATCAGTTTATGGTGGAGTTGAGTTGCATATATCTTGCCTATAACATCCAACAAGGCAATAGTCCTATAGTCCATTGGGTTTGATCTGTTGCTTTTCTTAAAAATAGGCACAACAATGGCCTTCTTCCACGACATAGGAGTAGCACCTTCCATAACAATTTTATCAAATAGGACCTTGCAAAACTCTGCCCAGGCTTCCGGATCCGATTTAACATAGCATTGGTTATGCCATCCGGACCTGGAGCACGAGAATTGGAAAGTTTTTTTAATATTTAACAATTTCTTCCTGATCATATTGGATATACCAATGTGAAGGACTGGCATCGGAGGATCAGGAGTGTTACCCTTTTTTGAGAACAACATTGAGAAATGCTCAATCCATTTTTTTTCAGTAACCATGTTTTTTTGCGAAGCCAGCTGTATTCCAGATTCATTGTTAATAACTGACCAAAAATCTGAAGAGTTTTTCTCTTTTAGGCACTTTATTATTTTTTCTGCATCATGTTGTTCCGTCAGGGCACGATGTGCTATGATCCAATTCTTGTAGGTTTGTTTGATCTTTTTCTTCATCTTAAATTGATCCACTTTGCTATAATTCTTTTGTTGTCGTAAGGCCCTGCGCATTTCTCATGACAATTTCAGGATTGTAAATATGTATGTGCTTATGAGACCGAGTACTATTTGGATTTCTCAAGATCTTATATTGTTCTAACAAAGAAGTATAATCTACACCCAACAAGTCAATGTGCTTCTCATATTCATTTTTCAAGGTACTCACTTGCTGTGAATTAAGTTTTAATCTATTTCCACTGCAGTTTGGTATTGTATTCCAATTCCATGTCAGTGAAAAAGATTGCTGTGGCATTTCAAAATGTGCTAATACCATGTTATGGTCGCTGACTTGCGTGTTATGAACTTCAAATTGTAATATCCATAGCGATAGATTTTCAGATACAAAAATGTAACCCAATATGGATTTTTGATTATTCCTTTGCCAGTTCGATTTGGCAGGTATGTCACCCTCGACATTACCGTTTAGCCTAAAGAGTCTCCATAAGGTTAGTTCTTCACACCACTTTTGCACCAGATTCTGTTTCCTTAGGGGTTCATTCTTACATCTGTCAGGGTTAGTCAGGCGAGTACAAAGGCAGCGAATATGGCAAGGGAAATGTGCACTAAATCACACAGTGAATAGCCTTGAATTAAACTACGTGCACACAGGAACCAAGACTCATGTATGCTCTAAAACCCAGGAGTGCAAATAGAGTGTGACAACAAAACCAATATAAGAAAAGGGATGTGGGGTAAGCACCTGACCGCGAGGAAAGTCGGCAAGTGCCTTACCCCCAATTGCTGTTACAGGTACTGACAGCGCTAAACCCACGTAGAGGGCAAGCAATGACAGGATCTGTGAACTGACACTCTTGATGGTATTAAATAAGGGAACTAAAAAAACTGTACTCACGAGGACGAGAAAAACCTCTTGAATGTCAGCAAGCCCACGAACCCCGTTGATAAAACTGGGACCCACAAAGGCTATAACAGCAATGGGAGGATAACTAAATACCTAAGTTGGAATAGTGATTACAGAATAGTGAGGAAAACAACAGGAGCTAGCTACAACAGCACACCACCCTAATAATCAAATGGGAAATAAATGCAGAAGTGCAATGGAAAACATGGAATGGATCCCAATAGAAAGTAAGGATCAGGAACAGGTAAAATGATATCAAAAAAGGAAACCTTTCCCACCCATCCAAGGAGAAAAGGCAGGAAGCTAAATCTAAAAAAGGAAAGACTAATGCATCAAGTTTTTCAGTAGCAAAGGATAGCATCAAAGAAACAGAAAACACAGGCAAATTGGGCTGCATCAAAGGGTAAAGCACAGAGAAAGGCTGCCTGCAGACAGAGGAAGACAGAAAGGGAAATCCAAAAAGTAGAAATCAATTAAGCACATGAATCCGAAATCCAGGGCGGAGGAACAAGAAACAGGAACTAGGAACTAGGCACAAAAGCTAGGAACAAGGAACGAGGGACTAGTCACAACAGGAACACTGCAACGATGACCAGCGCTGGACTGAAGTAAACTGAAGCTTTTAAAGCTGCTTAACGAGCACACCCCTCAGGTGTGCCGCCTGCTGCACCTGCAGCCACAGGTGTTGCCTATCCTCCACCCAACCGTGTCCTGCAAGGGAGAAGGTGAAGCAGTGAGCCAGGCATTCTGGGAAGCATAGTCATTTGATCAAAGTAGCATGCTGGCTGCCAAAAACCTGGAATGGATCCGGAACAGAAGTAACTTGAAAAATAAGGTTTTAGCGCTCCCAATTCATCACAGCACTGTATCATTAGGTTTGGAGGAAATGTCCAGTAGGGAATAAACCCCAAAACATGCCCCTAAGTGGCGGGAACGGGAGCGAAGGGAGCGAGTCGTGACAACATCTCTCTATAAGATCTAAATTAAGACCTCCACATAAAATTATGCTGGCACAACTATCCTTGATCATTAATTAATCAATTAAATCCATAATTTGTTCGACAAAAGCCTGAGTACCTGCCTTGCAATGATGCCAATACAGATTTATGATGAAGAATGTCAGATGTTTATTTTCATCATTATTACTCATTGTGATGGTAACAACTTGAATGTATGATGATATATTCTTATACTCCCCGATGTTTTTTCTACAAGAGTGAGAAGACCTGCACTTGGGCGACCTTTATTTCCTTTGATAGCAGGATTAAATGCTATTTCATAATTCTCCGCAATGGGACAAATGTCCAACCAAGTTTCCTGCAGACATATCAAGTCTACTTCGCTAGCCCACTTTTCTTTAGAGTTGAACAAATGAGAGAACCTCTTGTATTCCACGAGCCAATGGCTAGGAGGTAATTTTTAGGCTTCAGTGTACATTAGCTCCGAGTGTTATTTGCCAAGGTTGCTGCTAGCCAATTCCACTCGCTATGGGGTACATGGTTCTCCTCTTTTCCATTTATTTGAGTGATTTGATGAATAAGTTTTACTGTAATTCTGATATGATCAGCTTGTTTTGTTTTTTGATTGCCGGACTGTTCTTGTCAGAATAAGTTGAATTGCTTATCCGATTTCCAGCTCTCCTCTACCAAGGTTTGTGTTTCTGACTGGGTTTCATTTGAAAGTTGCTTCGGCAATGATTTAATCGTAGGAACTACATCATTTGCTTCTTTGATCATGATGGTAGTATCTACTTCAACAATGTCGAAGCCGCAGGGTAGCAATGCTGACGCGCCCTGCAGTAGGGTTTCGCACACCAGTCTAGAGTTTACATATAGAAACACTCTATCCAAATCAATGTCATGCTTGAATTCTACGGCCTGAATATCGCTGGACTCAATAGTACGTAGCACAGGAACATGATGAAACAAACTTAATACATTTTTCCTGTTCATTATGAGGCTGTCACAAATATTTAGGATTCTTTCTAGACTTAGACAGTACTTTGCCTTTATTTTGTTGTTTTTACTTTTCTCACCGTTTTTATTGCCATTATTGCCTTGAGCCTTAGAAAGATTTTCCTTCATTTTACGAGAATTAAGGTCTAGAGGCAAATTACTGGTCACAGATTTTTTTGAGCAGAACAGATTTTCATCTTTCAGTGTTTTCTCTTCATCTACTGGTTTGTCGTTAGGAACCGTATTCACCAATGGGGATATATTCTTTTGAGACATCGTCCTTAGTATGGATTTTTTTCTTTTTTCATCTAATGTTTTGAAGGGGCTCTCTATTTGTTCATGAGACTCAGAAATAGCCATTTTCGGTTGAGTTACCCATTCACAAAGACGCCCTGTCGGTGATACACCGCCTTTTCTTATTTTTCGCTCAACGGGCCCCGTCAAATTCTGGCTCGGAACTGGCTCAATCGCCACACTTCCCTTATCGCTTCCCAATTGTTTGACTTCCTGTGGATCTTCGTATATTGAGAGATTCATTAATGTCTCAATATCAGCTTCGTCAGACTCTATTTCTGATTCTTGATCCGAAATGGCGGGCATAGGCGTTTCCTTTTGCATTTGATTGGCTTTTAAGGGAGTTCTTTTTTGTTTTCCTTTATTTGTGAAACCATCCAAATTATTTTGCAGTGTACCGCAACTATTAGCCGATACATTAACTGAAACTGATTTAAGATTTCTTAAAAACACTCGTGCACTACTTGCTATCTTTCAATTTTCTGATTTTTCGGCTTCTTTTTTTGCGGTACCCCTTTTGTATTTTGTTTTGTTCTGTCTTTTGCAAATATAACGAACAACCCTTTTGGTGCTTGTGCATTATTTTCCTGCAGGTCTTTTCTATTATCTAAGCACCTGTCATATTGTCCCATTGCCTACTATTGTCTCGTCTCATCTACTATTGTCTCGTCTCTCGTCTGCATGCACCCTTCATTGTGTCCTTCCCTAGTGCTCTCCGCGCCCCCTCCCACACCCTCTTCTCTCCCTACCTACTCTGTGGTGCTCTCTGTCTCTCCTATCTTTTCTAACTGCTTCTCTATCGACTATCCTGCTTTCCTCACTAAATCTGGTAGGAAGAAGTTTAAAAAGGACATCCTGGACTCCAACCCAGACCTCCCTATCGTTGATACCTATACCAGTGCCTCTTCCAGGCAATCCCTCACCAACATCCTCTTTGCCGTTCCCTTGCCAGATCTATGGACTCTACAAATGGTCTCTGTCCTCTATCCTTTCTCTTCTTCTCCCATTAATGGTGACACCCGATGGGAGGCCCTCCTTTCCTCCTTCCACTCAGCTAAGGTCATCATTAATGTTTACCAGAATGGTAACTTCTTGGTCCAAGGCCCTCAAGCCAACCTTCTCATCTTTGATAGACTCTTCCCGCGCCTCATCAATTTCCTTTCTTCTCCTGCTGTCCCCTCTCTCCCCTCCATGCCTTCCTCGCCTCCCCCTGCTGTCTCCTCCTTGGATACCTTGCCCTCTCCTCCTTCTTCTGCCCCCCTTCTTCTACACCTCCACAGAGCATACCTCTGATTTGTAACCCTCCCCAAAAGACTTTCAAGGACAGCAAACTTCTCCATATTGCCACTCTAAACTCTCGCTCAGCTGTCACACTCCTCTGACATCTGCCGCCTCCTGGAGGAATTTGACCTGGTCAGATCTCCTCCTTCCACTCTGAGTGGGCATACCTATCCTCTTCCCTCCTAGTCTCGACCACTCAACTCCTTCTTCTTGGAGACTTTAACATCCACCTGGATGCTTCCTGTCCTTCTGCTGGACTCTTCCGTGACCTCTGTGACACTCTCTCTCTATTCTCACCTCTGGCCCGACTCATTCTGCAGGGCACAATCTGGATGGTCTGATCTCTACAGACCGTCCCCTTTCGATTCCGCTCACCACTCCACTCTCCTGGAGTGATCAATTTCTCCTTTCCTCCCAGCTCACCCTCTCTACCCCTCAGGCCAAGCCAACTCCAGCACTGCCACCTACCTTTTTGGTTATCCGACCCATGAAGCGTGTGTCAGTTGAGGTTTTTGCCTCCACTTTCTCACCCCACCACCCCCCTTGGCTGACTCACCCTGACACAGCCCTTTCCATGCTCCACTCTGCTATATCTGATACTCTCTATGTTCTTGGCCCTGTCATGAGGATCCGCTTGAAGCCCAAAACCAAGTGCAACTCTTGGTATGACTCAGACCTCGTCACCCTTAAACGCAAGTGCAGGGTGGCTGAGAGGTAATGGCATCCTTCCGGTACTCCTGCTCCTCCAAAACCATCAAGACCACATTGACATCCTGGCTCCTGCTCTGGCTGACTTCTGCAACCACTCCTTTACCACTGGAGTCTTCCCTTCCCCCCTGAAGTACTCCCTTGTGCACCCTCTTCTTAAGAAACCCTCTGCCGACTCTTCCTGCCCGGCTGTCGCCCAATCTCCATCACTCCTTTGCTGGGCAAACTCCTGGAAAAGCTGGCCATGTCCCAGCTTAATCTTCACACTAAATCTGTTGGACACCATCAGTCTGGCGTCAGAGCTGCCAGAAGCACGGAAACTGCTCTCCTGAACATCTGAGAAGACCTGCTCTCCAACCTTGATTCCAACACCCCATGTGTCTTCATCTTACTTGATCTCTCTTCTGCCATCCTGCTTGACTGTCTTCATGATAACCTGGGCATCACCGATCAGGCCCTGTATTGACTGACTTCTCTCCTCTCCGATCGACCCTCCCAGGTCCAATTCGGGTCCTTCCTCTCCTCTATCTCTATCTCTACCTGCGGTGTTTCCCAGGGATCTAACCTCTCTCCCTGACTGTTCAACCAATACATGGCACTTATTGCCCACTTCATTGCGGCTCTCTGCCCCAACTTTCAGTGCAATGCGGGTGACACTTGTTTTCAGGCTCCCTTCTGCTACCTCTTCTCCTTCTCTCATCTCTGACTGACTGTCTGCTATCCAGGAGTGTGGTGTGCTGCCAATGATCTCTGCCTTAATGCCAGTAAAACCAACATTCTCCTTATCGGCACACTTGTTCCCTCCTTTCCTGTCACTCTCTGGTCGGCCTCCCTTGGCCCTCCCACCTGTGAGGCTAAAAACATCAGGCTCATCTTCGACTCCACCTTCTCCTTCTCTCCTCACATCTCTGAAGTCACACTACCAGCTGCACCTCCTCAGAGGTATTCGTCCTTTCCTCTCCTTCCCCCAGAAACTCACTGTCTCCAGAGCTCTGGTTCTCTGTAGGCTGGACTTCTGCAACAGCCTTTTTCTAAATCTGCCTGCCTCTACTCTTCGCCCTCTGCAACTCATCCAAAACAGGACTGCGAGACTTGTCCTTGGCCTCAACCCCCGGGGATCGTATCTCTCCAGGACTGAAATCTCTGCACTGGCTTCCAGTGGCGGGGAGGATTAATTCAAAACCCTCTGCATTGTCGACAGGGCCTTCTGGGGGCCTCAATACCTTCAACTCTCTCTTCCTAAATGTCTTCCTTCTAGAGCTCTTCTCTCATCCGCCTCCAACTCCTTCAGGGTCAGTCGCTTCTCCAAGCAACAAACTGGTGGTAGATCTTTCTTCTGGTGGGGCCTCCCTCTGGAACAGCCTCCCTGCCTCTCTGAAACTTGAGGAGAACCATCTCTGGTTCCGGAAGCACCTTAAGACCTTCCTCTTTGCTTCTGCTTTCTCTCCTCCTCTCCCCTGCTGATCTGCTGGCTGAAACTGACACTGCACTGGTCACCTGGCTACCCTCTGATCTTGGGCCCAGGTCCCCACCCCCACCAGATGCACACCTGCTCTGCTTCCCAGGCAACCCCTGCACTTGGGGTCTGTTTTTGTAGCCCTACAGTCCCCACCAACTCTTGACACTTGATGTCTGCACTTACCCCTGCACTTGCCACAAGCTGGCCGCACTTTTACTTATTGCTTGTATTTATCACTGTTCCTATGTACTGCACTGCCTCTTACCCCTGCACTTTCCCCACTCCCCTGCTTTTGCGAGATCTCAATGTCACCTGGCCTAGTAAGATCGTTGTCACTGTCTTTCCTCTGTTCCCCTCCCTTGACTCGTCCCGCCTTGAAACTCCTTGTGTATAGGCGTGTTATAAATGTCATATCATATACCTCCTTTACACATTTTTTATACGAGAGATAGGGCAGACATTAGGTTTTGTTGGCATAGGCCATTTTGATTTGACAGACACGACTAAGACTGTTTTCTTTATTATTTGATGGTCGTGACGACTTCCATCCTAGTTATATGGCAAAGTAGGGGTTTTTCCAAACCCCACGAAGTTAATAAAGGTTTTACAAATTTTATCCTACAGGTGTGAGGGTGTGGAGGGAGACTGATGAGGAGCGGTCATGTTTGGGGTTACAAACCTTTATTTATCAAAGAAAAACCTCTCTCTCACTACTTCTCAGAGCTTGACCTGCCTCAACCTAGGAATACTTTAGGGGCCTGTCAGAATGTCTGTCACCTGTCTGAAATCTGGCAATCTAACCCTACACTTAAACCAAAAGTCCATAACAAAAGGAAAGTTCCTTCAGCAGGGGAATGAGTGTAGTTTGTATGTGATGATATACTTGTACTAATACTAGCAATAGTCAAGTCTCCTTGAAACTGGAGGTAAACAGCTGACGTAAGCCGCTGCAGGAGCACGCACGTTACTGGCACTCCTGCGGTGTGACTTGTCAGCGGTTCGCTTGCAGCTGCCCATGCGGGTTTTACATACTTCTACATTGCTTCCCCTGTGTTTTCAGGCTGGTGGGGGATCCTATTGGGGGATATGTAAGAAACCGGAGGGTATTCTCCCTAGCCAGCCCCGAGAATCCCTTATTCAGGTGGCTTGGGAAGGGCCAATGCTCTCAGACCCCAACCCCAGAGGTGGACAGAAGAGAGAGAATCACCTGTAAAGGGGAATGCGAGGGTGTGCTCAGGGAAAGACTCCAGGTGAGGCGCGGTATTCTACCAAGGAAGAGGGTGAGGAATACGAGACCTCTGAAGCCTTTATAAGCTACATGACATCTACCTCCCTTCCTCCCAGTGAAAATCTCTGGCCGAGATCCAACGATCCCTCCGTCCATAGCCAAGCCACTGGGATTACAAACCTCAAACACCCCAACTCAGAGTATCTGCCTTTTTCCATTATTCCCCAATCTAATAACCCCTCCATATCTAGCAAATTCCACAGGAAACCAATCCCTGTTACATTCAAAACCACAACACCCAGAATCCTTGTTTTTCGGTTTCCTATTTGAAAACTCCCAGTCATTCTTCTCAACATCCTTATGGTTTTTCACACTCCCAAAATCCTGGTCATTCCCGTTTGTGCCATAAAACCCCCTTTTCCGACACATTTTTCCACACCATGACAGACAGCACACTGATAAATGTCTTTACCAGACATGTCACATCACCAGGGTCATGCAAAGTCAGGCAATTGACCCGAACCCCACATACCTGATGGCCCTTCCCCTTCTCCACAGTGATAAAAGGTGGAGCACAAGAGCACAATGAGAGCAAGGCAGACTGTGCATCATAGGGGCAAACTCAGCACGGCAGTTCAAGAGGAGGAGAAAGACAGCACATACTGAAAGAGTGACAAGGAAAGAGACCTCTGCAGAAGGAATTGTAAGAGCGTGAACCCTGCTGATAACCAAACCAGGGAGAAAAAGACAGTCAAGCAGTTCATCACAGTCGGCGAAAATCGCCTAACCTAAATCTAAAATGGGAGCAAGCTTCAACCATTAAATGAAAAATAAGGCAGTCGTCGTGGCATCTTGTCAAAGAAAAAGTCGGGATGTGATTGCCAGGGGTCTTCCTTCCCCACGTTTTGAGCACGGGACAAATTGGATCTCCTGGGCACAGCACACCCTCGAGCTTTCCCAGCATGAACCAACAGTTCCATACCAGCTATCAGGTTCTTCGATGGTTAAGTAAGTCTCTTTTCAATAAAAAAAAAAAGGCTCTGACCTTCGAGTCCTGATGTATCCAACAAACAAACACAAAGTTTGGTTCCACGTATACTTTGGGTGATGGCTTCACCCCTGGATCCCCCTCCTCCGGGTGTGTAGAGCCTTCACAAATCGTATTCAATAATTCAACTAAACTGTTCCTTTTCCAATGAACTTTGGGTGATAACTTCTCACCCCTGGATCTTCCTCAGCCGGGCTTAGACCCAAATGTCAAGGGGGACAATTCACTTCCCCTGGTCTTCCAGTATGTCTTGCATTCACGTATCGTAATGCCTTTTTAAACAGATCTTCGGGCTTTGCCATTTTTGGTCTGCTTCCCTCTGCCGGGTTCACTCTAACCAACTCTTACAGGCAATTCACTGTGGACACCCTGTGGTCGGGTTCACTTCGGTCAACACACTATTCATAGGTACTTCAGACCTTGCCCCTTTTTGTTAGCATCCCTCCGCCGGGTTCCCTCTTGCCAACTTTTACCAAACCGTTCACTGTGGGATTTTAGACTTTGCGCCTTTTCCGTTACCATCCCTCCGTGGGTTCTGTTTTACCAACCTAGTTAGCATCCCTCCACCAGGTTCACCTTTGCCAACCTTTACAACCTATAGTTCTTGTGCTAATTTCACCAAGTGGGTTTCATCTCCCTTTTCTACTTTCATCTGTAGGTCAAAGACATTTAACGGTACAGAGGATTTTACAAGACACCTGTTTGACCACTCTGACCTCTTTTGGCCTCGTCCCAAGGGCTTCTGGTTACAGTAGTTTCTACCATCGGGAAATCGCCCAGTTTTTTCTGCATGAGCGCCCACGTGGTGCCGGCCTCCTCTGTTGCTGGTTTACCCCCTCTTTCATCAAAATTATCTTTGAGTTTCTAAAATGTTCAAATTAGCCATTGGCTATTTATTGTTCAACACAGTTCGGTTTCTTATCGGCTCTTCCCTCGACTCACTGGTTGTGATGAACCGCTTGGCTTTCTTCTCCTTCGAGTCAAGGTTGGTACCACAGAGACCCGCGTCTCTCCCCAGCTTGGTTATGAGCGGAGAAGGGTCTCATGTACCGTAGAAATCTGCTGCAACACACGCTGGCTATTGTTTGCAAACTTATGATTCCTTCTAAAGAGGTTTCACAGGCCATGGTTGGAAAGGGCAAGGTCGCTTCTCCTTGTCACCCTCTCGGTTTGCGCTGTCGTTCTCCTCTTGAACTGCCGTTCTGAGTTTGCTCTCACGTCGTGCGGTGTTCCTTGCTCGTCTTGTGCTCCACCTTTTATCCCTGTGGGGAAGGGAAAGGGTCGTCAGGTGTGTGCAATTCTGGTCAGTTGCCTGACTTTGCCTGACCCTTGTATTTGGGCAAGTCAGGTAAACGGCTCTGGTGTTAGTCCGTTGTCTTTCGTGTTGTACGAAAGTGTTTGTATCGGGAAAGGGGGGGGGGGCAGTGTTTTGGAATATCCTACATGGTAGGATGGGGAAAAAGTGTTGAAAGAAAGGGGAATACTGTGTCTCACCCATCGGTGTCCCACTTCCATCCCCCAAGCACCCCCATCCAGGTGATCCTTCCTCATTGGTCCTCCCCCACGAACTGGATCCAATAGCGATGGCTGTGTCCTGGCCACCTGGATGACATATCCCCAGGGACTAGCCAGGGAGACACCTTCAGGTTTCTCACAGACATCTCCATACGCTCCCGCTTCTATGTGACCACAGTAGACACCCAGACCCTGCTTGGCTGCGCCACAGTCAAAGCACTTAGACTCATTCAATTCGCGCATGGAGTATTCGTAGAAGACTTGCAAGCCCTGCTACAGAGGTTCCAAAGCGTATTCACAGGCATAGGGCAAATGGCAGGACAGCCAATTCACCTCCACATCGATGACACAGTCTAGCCGGTGGCATTGAAACACTGCAGAGTACCCTTCCATTTCTGTGACATGGTGAAGGAAATACAAAACTTGTTCAACCTAGACATCATCGAGCGATTAGAAGGGCCCACCCCCTGAGTGTCTACAATCATCATTGCCCACAAACCCAAGCAGCCTAACAACGTCTGCATATGTGTCGATATGCGGCTGCCGAATAAGGTAATAAGAAGGGAAAGACATTTGACCCCCACACTAGCCGATATTATTGCCAAACTGGAGGGTGCATCCATCTTCTCCAAACTCAACCTCTGCTCAGGGTATCACCGACTTATACTCCACCAGGACAGCCGATATATAACAATGTTCACAACACATGTCGGCCTCTACAGATACAAGAGACTGAACTTTGGCACCTCGTCAGCGGCAGAGGTGTTTCAAAATGCGATATGTGGTGCATTGCCTGGATTCGCTGGAACTATAAATGTGAGCGATGGTATCCTGATACATGCCACATCAGATGGAGACCACCTGGAGCGTCTGGAGAAGGTACTGTCTAGGATTTAATAACTAGGGTTAACCATCCATCGCGTGAAGTGCACATTTCTCAAAAGAAAAATCAAGTTCTTTGGTTTCGTTTTTTAGGAAGGAGGGCTACCTGCCGAACTAGCTAAAGTGAGATATCCAGGAGGCCATAGCACCAGAGTCTGTCTTGGAAGTCAGAAGTTTCTTGGGATGGTCACCTACTGTAGCCGTTTCATAGAAAACCTTGCAACACTCTCGGAGTCCCTGCGAAACCTCACAAAGCAATCCACAACATGGGAGGTGGACAGCCCTGGAACAGAACACACCTGATGACATTAAGAAGGCACTGTCAGACGAATGCATCCTAGCTTTCTTTGACCCATGGAAGGACACTGCGATCATTGTCGACGCGAGCCTATTCGGCCTAAGTGCTTTCCTCACACAAACTAACCAATATGACACCCCATGCACCATTGCGTACGCCAGCAGAGCCCTCTCCCCGACGGAGCAGAGGTACTCTGATTGAGCGTGAAGCACTAGCTGTGCTATGGGGGGCGAGGGGTCACCACTTCATGTATATATCTATGGCAAACCTGTCAAAGTGTTCACAGACCACAAACCCCTGCTGTTCATCATAACTGGCAGGGCAGCCCACCCACCACCACAAATTGAAAAGTGGCTACGGGCACTCCAAGAATATCACGTCAACTGCATGTACAGGCCCAGACAGAACAATGCCACAGATTACTTGTCCCGGCACCAGCAACTGGAAATGAAACTGCCCATGAGTTGGTCGCTGAGGTAGAAGAGTATGTGAAAGTAGTCAGGAAAGCACAATTCCCAAGTCATAGACGTTGAATAGCTCTGGGCCACATCGAGACATGACGGATGCTTCTGAATCCTACGAGAAGCAGTGGAAACAGGCCAGTGGACAACAGCTCGAAAAACCTAGGGACCAGAACCCTGGAAGCAGAAGTAACACTGGAGCAATTGTGGAAGGTACGGAATGAGCTAATATTTGCAGACAATGGCCTTCTCCTGACAGGGTACCACATGGTGATCCCCCTGTGAATTGACTGAAAGATCAATTGCCCTGGCACACCATGGCCACCAAGGAGCTGCAAAAACAAAGAGTCGCCACATGCTCAAAGTCTGGTTTCCTGCTTTGGAGTCAAAAGTGGAGGAGTTCATCTGTGTCTGTAGGTGGTGCTAAGCCGCTGCTCAGAAAGGAAGAGAGCCTGCCATCCAATGTATGCCCGGGAGCGAAGAACCATGGGAGAGCATCCACGTGGACTTTGGCTCCACACAGAGAGACTCCAACTTCCTGGTTATGATCGACCAATGGCCTCGCTACCCTGAAGTCGAGTTTGTACCATCCCTATCTCTTCAAGATGTAATACCCTTGATGGAGAAAATATTTGCCACCCATGGTTTCCCCAAGACCATGTGCTCAGACAATGGGTCACCATTTCAAAGTGATGGCCTTGAAGAATTTCTCACAGAAAGAGGGATTACGCACAGGAGGATAACGCCAGTGTGGCCATACGCAAACTGAGAAGCAGAACGCTTCATGTGCACCGTCAATAAAACATTTCGAATAGCGCATGGTCAGGGGGCCTGTGAGAGAAGAGCACTATTCCCATTTTTGCTCGAATATAGAACCACCCCACACTACTCCACAGGAGTGGCGCTCCAGCCGAGGCCCTATTCCAGAGGACCCTGCGCACGTTCCTCCCGAACGGGGTGGGAGAACTCCAGGAACTATAGACAATGAGAACGTACGACGCCCCGAGGGAAACTGCCATCCACAAGGAGAATACACGGTGCGTCCTAAGAGAACTCGACATGGCGGTCGGGGACAGTGTTGGTGAGGACTTGTCACCCGACAGGAAAGACCTCCCTCACCCATGAACCGTCGCCCCTCAAGGTTGTCCGAATACAAGGCTTGCAGGTAACAGCTGGGGATGACCGTGGTCTGGTGACAAGAAATTCCAGCTTCTTTCATAGGCTCTCGGGCCCTCCCCGGCAACAAACTGACTGGTATGGACGGAGAGAGGACACTGCAGCCCATCTCCCAGATGTGAGCGACACCCAAGACGACAACCCAAGAGAGCCACACCATGACGGAGCAACGGACCAAACCCCAAGAGAGAATGGCCATCAGGTGGGATACCTCCCAAGCACTGATGCCGAAAGGCGATACCCCAATCCGTGAACTGAGAGGGCCACCATTACCTTAGGGACTACGACCTAGGCACCTCAACTCGGACACAAGAGGGAGCCAAACCTGTGGCGAACTACCCCAGCCCTTGGGTAACTGTGAGTTCAATGCAGTTATGTTTCTACTACGTGTTCTGTTGTGACATGTTATTGAGATAAGGTTGTTATAAACATTGGGAAGCGTGTTGTGTCATATGATCGTACGTTGTGACGTTGCATGTCACGATGTGCAGAGTTATTAAAGAGGCCCACTTTGCACTCGTTCTCTCAGAGCGGAGCGGCACCTGTCAGACTGACATTGTTGTACGAGTCTTCCTTGCTGCGCATGCCAGGCCCCCTCCACAACCGCACTCGCCACAGCTGAATACGTCAAAGCTGTGAAGTGGTGTACCTTATCACACTCCTCTTTCCCTCTTTACACTACGAAGTGACTGTTTTCACAACTGGCGCCGCACACGTCGTCTTCCTCAAAACGTCCTTACGTCATGTGTATTAGAAATGACTTTATGAAACAATAATGGGGAAAAGACACAAGGCTTTAAGCCTGGATGTGCACGTGTTCATTTGTGCAAATACTTGTGTCTTTAATCGTTTTTCTGCTTTGGTCACACAGTCGATAAGCAGGCACGTGCTGTGGAGAGATAGTGCTTGCTTCGCGTCACGCGTCAGGAAACCGAGCCTGCTGTGGGGAAAGGAAAGCTGCTTCCGCTAGCGTTAAAGATGGCAATTCTATGACAAGACAGGAGGCTCATATTATGCATTACAATCTTTACTCTGAAACCACAGCAGCAAAGAAAAAAACTTTTACAAACAAAAAAAGTTGAAATAACAGAACTAAATAGAGTTCAGTGTCAATGTAAGGGGAGCTCCCCAATCCATCATGGCGGACAGGTCATGCCCTGCAGGGGACCAATGAGCAGGGACCCTTCCTTATATAAGTCCATTACTCAAATCCCAACCCCTCTTTCTTTGCTGCTGAAATCCACAGCTAAGTTACTCCTCCTAGTTCTTACCTTTGTGTGGAATTTATGGAGCTTACAATGTTATTTTCTGTTACTTTATGTATTAAGTGATTTATAGCGCTGATAATTGCAGTCGCTTCGCCTGCTCATTAAACTCAGGCGGCGACATGTGGAATTTATTGCCCTCAGGGGAAGTTTGTTTATCTTCATGCGGCCAGTCCAGGGAGCCAGCGCGCCTTGCCCACGGGTCCCTGGAAAAATGCTTCTCTTTCTTTCCCCTCAAGGAAAGTTTGTTTAGTTGTTTATTTTGGCGCGGCCTGAAGTCGCGCGCATTGCCCACGTGTGCATTGTATTTCTTCCCTTCAGGGAAGGCTGGTTTTCCGTGTGCGGCTGCCTTCAGTCCCCGGAGGCAGCGCGCATTGCACACATGCTTGGTTGGTGACACGCGCCGTCTGTTTTAGAAGCTCAGCTTCTTACCGACGCGTGTCACGTCACGTCTCCAATGCGGCTCCTAATGCTTTCGTTTTTCCCTTCCCACGGATGTTAAGGTGGCGCAGCGAGTAGAGCGCCCGCTTTGCCATGGGTGCAGAGCCTGCTGACACTGGTTCGAATCCCGGAAGGGCCAAGCTCCTTTCCTCCTTCCAATCGTAAAAGCGATATATTTAAATGCCAAATTTAAACGCTTCGCGTGTGCGTTTTTTCTTTTAGACGCTGCTCGCGTTTGGATTGAGGTGCATGCATGATGGGACCCAGCTGGGAGGCAGTTCCCTAGGCCCTCATTTCGTTGGTGGAGCTCTTTCATGAGCATTTCCCCTACGTGCTGCTGTCCCCTCTCTTACATTGAAACGCCATGTTTTCTTGGTTTTGTGCTTTTATTCTTTAGTATATATATATATATATTTTGTGTTTATGGTTCAGAAAGGCTTCTGTTGCAGCGCACAGGCGACATAGCTCAAAGGGAAGGTTAATGGTTTTTCCATACAGAGGACCTGGGTTCGCTGCCGCCATTGGCAGTGTACACATATGGATGTGCATTTATACCTTTCTTATTATTTGTATTGACATGTGTGTATTTATATATTTTAAAAATAGATATTTTATGTGCTGTTTTAATTGATACTTTCAGCCTATATTTGCGCCAGTTCGCCTATTGAAGAGCCTCATACGCTGCCATTCTGCTGCTTTTATTTATTTATTTCAGTGCTACTCAGGGCATGGGTGATTTGCCTTCACTGTAGGGGCGATACCCTATGTCGGTTTCAGATTCTGCCTGAGTTCTGTTGCGAGGTTAACCCCTCGCCTACTGCTGGTTTTCCACACCCTGCTGGGGTGCGCGGTTTCAGGTATATTGGCTCAGTGTACTCCTCCCTTAAACTTGGCTGTTTTGTGTTTACGTGCGGCTGGGAGCAGATGTCAATATTCTCCCTGGAAGGGTACCGTCACCTGCTCGGTGGCAGGTTTTACCTGTGTTTTTTTGCTGCGAGGTGGCCCCTCGTATACTGCTGGTTCCACACCCTGCTGTGGTGGTCAATTTGAGGTACACGTGCTCAGTGTATTCCTCGCTTACAGTCGGCAACTTTGTTGCGTGCTGCATATGGCTGTTGCTGTGTCATAACCTGCTCGGGTTCAGGTTCTGCCTGAGTGCTAATGCGAGGTTACCCCCTCGTGTACTGTTGATCGCAGTTGGAGGTGCACTTGCTCAGTGTTTTCCTCCCTTAAGGATGGCAACTTTGTTTCAGTGCTGCATACGGCAGAGGTCATTGTCTTTCCGTAAGCACGCCATAACCTGCTTGGTTTTCAGGCTTTGCCTGGTTTTCTACTGCGAGGAACTCCCTCGTGTACTGCTGGTTGCCACACCCTGCTAGGGTGAGCAGTTGAGACGCACTTACTCAGTGCACTTTGGATAACCACTAGGTTTAAGTGATGACTGGAACACATTTGCATGTTCAGAATGCTCAGTAGCCCGCATAGCTCAGTAAGTATCAGCTTCTATAAGGGCTGGGGGTCCAGACCCCTGTGAGGGCGTACCCCTCTGCTTTGACATGTTATATATTTATTTATGTATTAAGTACTTTAAAGAAAAGAGTGTGTGGAGGTTGTTGTATACAGACCCATGTGGGAGGTTGTAACTTCCTCTCTAACCGCGGTGTTCACCGTCGCCTTTTTAGTTAAAATTCTGTTGCCCTTTACCTTGGTTAGTTTCAGGACAACTCAGTCCTTTCCTTAGGTTTTGTTTTCCCGATTTCAATTGCTCCACCCAATACCTGTGCTTATTAAGCTGCACTATTTTCTCCTAACAGGAGGAAGAAAACAGGTTGCGTTATGCCTCTTTTGAGGTCTGCAGGGCTTGAAGCTCTCTTTATGGGGATGTGTTTCCCTTACTATTGGTCCCTTGGACATTCATTATTCTATTGGAACTTTTGGTGGAGACACGGTCAGCTCGAGAGGAACTGTTCAGTTGTGTGGCATGGCAAGTTCAGCAACCAGGTTCTACTTGGAGGAAGTGTTGGGAAGCACTTGATGCTATCTAACAGACGAATTGCCAAATAATGATTTTATGGCGCCTGCCCAGGGATTTCCTCCCAAGGCTTGGCCTGTGGTTCAGCTAGCCGTCTAACAGGTGTTGCAATTTCTCCTCTGCTCGAGGAGTTCAAGCAGGCTTCGGTACCCTCAAGAGCGTTGATTAACCTCTTTCATTGGGTATATATATATATTTATATATATATAGACATATTTTATTTTCTACAGTGCAGTGGATAGAATGGAGTTTTCACATCCGTGCTGACCGTATGGATACAGGTCCCTAATTGGGAAGGGTCTAAATCAGTCTTTTATCCTGCTGTGATCGATAAGTGAACACCTCGCACCACACTCTGTTCGTTGTAGTGCTTGTTTTTCCTTCCCCTGATTCCCTTAGTGGCCAGTCAGCCTCTCACGGATTCAGAAACTCGGACCTCAGGGTTTGAGGGGTCTGTGGTCCCAGGTTTTTTACACAACCTGTCATTTACGGGGCATTGATAGTTATCCCAGAGTTCTACTTCCTGATATTTCTTTAAACTAAGGGAGACCCGTCCACGGTCAAGGGTTGGCTGAAGTACAAGCGTGTATTTAGTTTTCTCTTAGCGGGGTACAGCATGGCTTTAATATGGTCCTCAGGGTAGCCTTCTTCTGGGGTTGCATGGGTTTTTCCCTTGGATATGGGGGGAGGGTCCTCCTCCTTTGGGTAATCTCAATATCCCTCGGTGGGATAGTGGGGTCTGGGAGTGATACTAATCTCCCATCAGATTATTATGACCCTCTATCAAGATGCGTTCCAGCGTCTCTACATTAACTATCAGAAGGTGTCTGTCAGTGCGATTCCCAGTGGGCTGGGATATATATATTTAGTTAATGACTGGTTTCTCCTGGTCACCTGCAGGGCAGGTGGACCTTTTGGGTTTTCACAAGAGTTTGTTTTGCAATACGACGCCAGCTCAGGGTGCTGTGAGCTTCAGGGGTCTTCAATTTAGTTGAAATAGAGGTTAGACCTCTTCTGGTGTGCAACTTCAGTTTAACTGCTTAGCGATCGGTTCTTTGCAGTTACAGTCTTGCTAAGACTTTGGATTTTAGGAGTTCTCCTTCGGTTTGTTTTTTGATCCTCTAGGGGTTTTATCACCCAGAGAGGAGAGAACAAGGTTCAAGCACCGGGCATATATACAAAGGAGTTTACATATCAATATGATGGGAACGATTGGTTGTAAAATACTTTTTCTCCTTGCAATGTTTGGCCTCTTAGGGGTCAGGTGGGTAAATATCTGCCTTTTGTCATGGTAGCAGAGTCCTTTTAGTGAACGCGGGAGGTCTGTGGGTCTCCGTGTTGACGGTTTGACAGGTTCAGCTTCTCAGGTGTGGCCCTCTCTCTTCAATTCTGCTTCTGTCTCCAGAAGTCTTCCTTCCTTAGTATACACATATGTCTTAAGACATTGGGGGTTAGTCTATTGTTTTCTGCTCCGCTCAGGATGGGTCGTCCTCTTACAAATTATTAAATTACCTTTTACTCCCACTTGGTTTTCCCAGTGTAATTATGGGACATGCGCTGTTGCTACTACAATATCTTCCTTTAACGCATGGGAGGGAGCCCTACAAACCTTTCACCCCTATGGGGTACTTTCTTTATCTCCAGTAGAGCTGGGTGCTTCTTTCTTTGGTTTGCTATCCAGGTTCCCAAAGAGGGTGTGAGCTTGACTGTTTTAATGTTTGACTGGACAACAGATGCGTTTTATTTCAGAAGGGGGTTTTTTCCTAACCTGTTAAGTATAGGATAGCTTTGTTCAATGTTTTCCCCTTCTTTTAACCAGTTGGTTTGGTGGCTGGTTGGGTCGCTGGAATTAGCACATCTTCCTGTTTTTTCTTACAGTGGATTTGGCTATGCCTTTTAAGTTGGTTTTTGGGGCAGCCTAGTCTTGGGCAATTCTCTTGCAGTCAGCTGATTGATTTAATGAAAGCGTTTAAAACATTCTTTCCTATTATTTTATCACATTGTCTATTGTATTGATTATGTTGTACTAATGGGATGCAAGGGCTTTGAACTTGCATAATATGAGCCTCCTGTCTTGTCATAGAATAGCTAATCCCCCACACTAACGTGAGATGGGGGTTTAGATTCTATTAAAGACAAGGAGGCGATTATTATCCCACCCACCCACCCTGGATATAATATGATATGACAGTTTGGACACGTATGTGCACAGATGGTTCAAGAGAGAACATTCTTTGGTTTATTGTTTTTCCCATCCACCCACCCTTCTTGCTTGTTTTTACAGCTACGGGTTGAGGTTCTGATCAGGAGGGTGGCTCGCAGTTACAAGTTATGGAATGCGCAGTACGAGAGCTTCGCTGGATTTGCCTTCATCGTTTATCATCTGATCGGTGCAGTGGACGTCTGGTTGAAGTCAGCTACAGAAAGAGGGGTTGGGATTTGAGTAATGGACTTATATAAGGAAGGGTCCCTGCTCATTGGTCCCCTGCAGGGCATGACCTGTCCGCCATGATGGATTGGGGAGCTCCCCTTACATTGACACTGAACTCTATTTAGTTCTGTTATTTCAACTTTTTTTGTTTGTAAAAGTTTTTTTCTTTGCTGCTGTGGTTTCAGAGTAAAGATTGTAATGCATAATAATCGCCTCCTTGTCTTTAATAGAATCTAAACCCCCATCTCACGTTAGTGTGGGGGATTAGCTATTCGCGCGCATTTCGCATGCCACCCACTGCAACGCTACTGTACCTTCGTCGTGAACAAGGGGGCCTTTGCACGCGCTGCGTCCACTTCCGCCTTTTAATTATATAAAAAGGACGCGAGACCTGTTGTTTCTTCTTAATATCGTCGCCCTCAGATTGATTGTTTAAAATGCAGGGCCTGTGCCGATATAAACGCTTTGTTCAGGGGAGGCCCTGGAGTGGGCCATTTGCGTGAAACGGCGAGTGTGACTTCCTTGGGTGGCGTTCAGTGGGCGCAATGTTTTCACATGGAACGCCCGAGTTATTTCACTGCGTACTACATTCTATACAGAATAATGTACCCTGTACTGTTCATTATACATGGGGGCGACGTACCCCTTATAACATTGCACAGGGATTATGGAAGTCACTGAAGTTTCCCGTGGCCAAATAGACTCTGGGATGAGGGTAGAGTTGTAGTTCCTTTATAAAGTCACAGAACTGTGTGACCAATTGCAGTAGTCTTTTTTTTTACATATGGTACCGTGTATTTTGTACTTTATAAATGCATCACCACCTTCATTGCTAGGTATCAAACTCAACCTGATGCAAGCGCCCAGAGGCCCCCGGGTTCGGCACGCTTTATCCACGCCAAAATAAATAAATAAAGCGATCCTGCTTTGGATTAAGGCTTAATATAAATGACACATCATTGTCATACATAGAATAAATGGAAAACCTGTTAAGGCATTTAATGGTAAACTGCAGACAGTTCTCTTGTACTCAACTGTTGCAGTGCACTGAATACACACATTACCGTAAATGTCTCCTGATCCACTTATGCCAGCGAATTGTCGGAAACAAAAAACAGACCAACAAAGCAGTCTGCTTCAAAGAAAAACTAACATGCAGCTTCTAATGTGTTGCAGGGAAATAATGTAAGCAGTTTAATAAAATGCACCTGAGCATGTTTTCGTGTTGTACTGTAAAGTAAGCAATACCATGCGGATTCTTGCTCCCGTCTGTTAGACCCCAGCAGTGCACACAATAAACATACTACCATCAATGGTTCCTAATCAGCTGATGCCTGTAAAGTGTCACAGAAATCCATTTTTACATGAAAGGAATTTTAAAAACTTGTCATGGCATGGCTTTGATATTTCAAAAAAGGTAGCAGGCGCTCCTCTCCAGAAAGAACATGGCATGATAACCTGTTCTGAGATGAGAGTTTGCAGCACACGCTTTTTGCTCACTGTACCTTTCACAGATGGGAAATATCCATTTGCATATCAGTCTTTGTCCCGCCCACATGGGCAGTCCAGCACCGAAATGCTATGGCAATTCCTCTCTGAACAAGAGTACCAACAGCAACCCCATACACGTGTTTCAGCCTTGGCATGGCTTTGATCAAGTGCTACGATGGCAGCTGGATTTCTCCTCTTTTCTGCGTCAAGCAGCAGGATTTGTGATTTTTGATGTCACTGTTCTCAGAGAGGCACAGCTCCACCTCACTGATGATGCCCAGCAAGGCTGAAACACGTGTATGGGGTTGCTGTTGGTACTCTTGGTCAGAGGAGAATTGCCTAGCATTTCGGTGCTGGACTGCCCCAGGGCAGGACAAAGACTGATATGCAGGGATATTTCTCCTCTGTGAAAGGGACCGTGAGCTAAAGACTTGGTTGAGACTCACCCATGGGCAATCCACCCAAGAACAGATCAATGGGCCGTGTTTGTGCTGGTTGAGAGACTCCCAGACCCCCCTTTATTTTGCACATTTGAAGCGTAATAACTAATTCAAGAGCAGTAGTTATGTCATTTTCTTATTACAGGTCAGTAGTGATGTCACATCTAAGCTATAATAAAAACATTATTTACAGGCTTTTATGGGGGCATTGTAGGCTGCCATGTATTGTAACAATTTTTTACAGGTTTGAAACATTTTTTTAGATATTGCAGGCTTCCATGTGTTAAAGGATATTCAAGTATGTCTGTATATGTCATGCTGCGGCACGGTTGGCGGGTGTGGAATCGCTGGCGTTTTTGTCCACCATAGAGTTTCCCCTCACTGCCAGTCACCGCACGGTTCTAGTCGTTGCACGCGACCGTTTCCGGGTTCCCACCTGAGTTTGCTGCCGCTCCCGCTACTGGTGTTTACTCCGCCGTCTATTTATCGTCTCCTGTTCCCGTGCTTTTCTGCTTTTTCCTCCTTTTCTTCTTGCCGTCGTTCTGTGCTTCTTAGCCCTTGTACCTGACTGATCTGCTGCCTTCCAGACCCTTGCCTGCTTACCGGACTGCCTTTGTCTAGCCCTTGTACCTGATTGATCTGCTGTCTTCCAGACCCTTGCCTGCTTACTGGACTGCCTTTGCCCATCCCTGGTACCTTATTGACCTGCTGTCTACCTGACCCATGCCTGCCAACTGTATTGCTCTCCCATACCGTACTTCCTCCAGCGCACAAGAAGGACACCTTCTAGGGGTTTTTTTGTGCCTCCTGGCTTTTTTCCCCTGAGTGGCGCTCCCGGTGGGATAACCCCCGTACCCCTATTTTTAGAGGCACGGTGGCATCCTATCGAGGGCGTCCTTACCTGCACAAAAAAAAAAGAGAAGCCTCCAAGAAGCAAGGAAGGGAAACCCAAGAAGAAAGTGGAAGGTGAGGAGTTGGGGGAAGGGGGAGAGTCTGTCTTTTCGTCCGACGAAGAGGACATCACCGACCTTTGTGACGGTATACAAACTTCTGAGTTTGCTTTTAATATCTTTATGATCTGCCACAGATGGCACAATAACCAATCCAATTACCAGAGGCGGTGCAAGGGTTTTTATTGAAATATCGATGGTCCCAATGGCCATCCATTTCTCTCTCGTCTCCAAGCACCTCTTCACTAGTCCATACTTCTGTAGCCCCAGGTCAGTTTATACCGATTGGTTCATCCACCATATACTAATCGCTAAATGAGCTAAGGTGTTAACTAAAGGCCATTGGCCTTTTCTCAGTAATCTCCCTCTTGCCCAAACCCTTGGTTAGTCTTCTATATGGATAGGAAACAGTGCCTTGCAGATGACCTGCTTGAGTCAGGCTTATCCTTTCATACGCACTCTCCTGTTTTAGCCCATCATCTACCAAGCCGTCTTTAAAATGAAGGGGTCCATAGCTGGTGACCAGCTGAGTGGGCAAGCAGTTGGTTCCCTTGGATCAACAATAGCTCAATTATTGCCACATTTAGGCAGCACCAGTCTCCTTGCAGCCATTTCTGCATCAGTTCCATCCAGTTTGTCATCTATCGATGATGCTCTCCTAGAGCTCTTATGTAGTTATGGGTCTTGGTACGAGTGTCAATCTGCATACCCACACTCTGTACGCGCGGCCGTGAAGCGGTTCCTTGGCAACACGCTGGTTTCCGCCATTCGCTGCTGTGCCCCATCCAAGATGGTGGCAGACGTATCATGCAAACCTCAATCAATAGGGCGTCCATCTGCATGTGGCGTTAGGATGTTGCCGTCTGAGCCTGTGCATTTATAAACTGGCAGTGAGGGACACCTTTCTTGTCGCAACAGCCTAGATATCACCTGAGGAGATGCTGTCCATAAGAATGCCCTGCTTCCTCCATACTTTGCTTCCTCTTGGTTACTGCTCCAAGCTTGTTCTTTGCTTCACTACCCCTTGTGCTCCTTAATCCTCCTACTTCTTTGGCTGCATTTTTCACTGTTTTCCATCCCATCATACCATGCCAGCAATTGTCTTTTATGGTTTGTGGAGGACTTCATTCGATGATCCACCATTCTGCTCCTGGGTTTTGCCCCACAACAGAGGTTTTCCCTTGGACTTTTGTCCCACATTGTACCTGCCCCCTGTACCTCCACATGGTCGGGGACAATGTGGTGAGTCTGCCACAGTCAGCTCTTATTCAAGACTACCTCGTATACAGGAGAGCCAGTTGTGTTTAAGTAAACAAACACCCTTATTATACTAATTTGTGACTGAGCAGCATAGCTGTATTGCCCCAGTTGGAAGCCACCAACTATTCTGCCACCAGGGCCACGTGATAGGTTTTGTGACAAACTTAGGTAATTGGGACCTTCTCTCCAAGGGGGAGCAACCCCATTTGGGACTATGAAGGTGAACTTGCTCTGTTTAACACACCATAAGGGCAAGCAGGATCCCACTGGGGGTCCACCCCCCCTAGGGGACAAGAATGCCCCGCCAGAATATGTAACCCACCTCCCTTACATGAAGAAACCCCATTGTTGGTTATATGGAAGTAGTAAAGGGGGGCACTAATGAACCATGTTTTTTATGGTGGTTGGCATGGTTTTTGACCAGTATGTATTGGCTAAATCGTAGAACTGGTAGACTCTTGCCTCTTCTCTCAGGGAGGAAGTTAAAGGCCTCGTAGGACTGACACATGTGAGGAGAGCGAGCGAGAGAGCCGCTCACTGAAGAGCTAACGCAGAGGAGGATCATCCCCTTGGAGAAAAAGTCCAGAGACATCGCCAGGCAGTTCACCTGGAGTGCAGTGCGAAGAAGGAAAAAATCCTGGTGAAGGCTGTACAGGTGGACACAGCAAAAACAAAGAGGTGATGGCTGGAAGGTTTAGAATGAATCTTAACCTCTGGCATTGCTCTGGGCAACCCTCCA
This sequence comes from Ambystoma mexicanum, assembly GCF_040938575.1. NCBI lineage: Eukaryota > Metazoa > Chordata > Amphibia > Caudata > Ambystomatidae > Ambystoma > Ambystoma mexicanum. The sequence continues at coordinate 48,967,880 of NC_090936.1, forward strand.
GACCATTGTTCTTCGTCTGCTAAGCCATTACAGAAGGGCAAAGACCACATGCAAATCCGGCTTGGCCCCATCTCAAAAGGGGCAGTCCCGTACCGGTGGACACAGCTGGGAGGCAGAGGAGCTCCAAGCTGATGAGTCCAGAAGAGAGACGACCGCTCCAGAGCCGGTGAACCGGCGCCTTACCTGAAGGACACCGAAGTCCTGTCGAGGACAAAGGAGTGGAAGCGACGCAGATGGCGAAACAGACTAGCTGCAGCACCAGTTCCTTGCCAGCCCAAGACGCGCCTTCCATGGCGATCAACTCCACTGCATACCAGGTACGTGGCATGCAGAGGCAACCAGGAGGAGGACCGTGGAGCAAGGCCATACACCACGAGGGTATGAGAAAACCGCAGGTCCATGAAGAACCGACAAAGCACACCATCCAATTTGTGATGAGAACCAAGATATCCCACGAAGGGGAAAGACACTCAAGGGCCCAAGAAGGACTGATAAAGCAAAAGCAAATTGCCCAATTCGGGCTGGAGAACCATGAAACCCCATGAGCATGTGAGAACCCCAATGGTTCAAGAGAGGTTGAGGGAAAATCAGATGAAATAGGTTTACTGGATAATACTTTGATATAAGTGGGGTACTTATGGAGAGTTAATGGTGTTTGTTGCATATAATGTTTTGTATAAACACTTGAGAAAACAAGTGATGACATTCCTTTTACATGCCCCCTGCATTTGATAATGATTTGTTATTTAAATATCGCGTTTGCCAAAGCACTGGACATAGTACATATTTACATACAATCATTCCCAACCGAAGTAGTTGGTACTCATTTATCAACCTCTGATTAATGAAAGGCTGAGTTGGCCTTGCCAGGATTTGAACCTTCTTTGATCCTGCATAGATTGCAGCAGCGCCAGTGAGCGCTCAACCTGCTGCTCTATATTACTGGTGTAAGCTAGCAGGAGCAAGCAGGTCCTTCCTTCTTCCCCCCATCATCCATCACTCCCTTATCCCTCCCTCCGTTCCTCTTGATTTTCTTCTTTCTTTTTTCTTTTGTTCCTTTTGTTCTTGCTCCCCATCCATTCTCTCCCCTTTCTTTCATGGGCATCTTTCCTCACTCACATTGTTTCCTTCCTGTCTCCCTACCATCTTTCCTCTTAACTTTTCTCCAGCCTTCTACCCACCTTGTTTTTGTCTCTTCTGCCATTCCTCCTTATTTCTTTCCTTCCTCACTCTCTGTAATTCCTACGCCATTATTATGTTGGAAAATAGCAGTTAACGATAAATGATTGTGCGTGGGTCGACAGGCTAGGGTGCACTTGAGTCAAGTGCAATGATGGCCTCTGCAGCATTCTTGACTCACAACTGATACCAAAGGGCAGCTGCATCAACAAGCCCTTAGTCCATGTTCAGACAGAAGCATTTAATCTAAGCATGCATGAATCCCACATCTGGGTCTGTCTAGGTATAGATATCTCACTGGATTAGGGCCATGATTTACAATGTTTGTATGTGTTGTCTAGTCCTGTGGGTAAGGTGCCAGGAAAGGGTGATGTCGACAAGCATGCAGTTTCAGCTATGACTTAACAATACCACAATTCACTACAACCATGGTGCCACCACACACCTCATGCCACTCAGACAAACCCCAATCTAAAGCAATGGCACACTACGGTTACCACCTCCCCAATTCTACAGTGTGAGAACCATCACTCGTTAAATCAGGGTAATGCACCTAAACTACTGAGGTGCGATTGCTGGCTGGAAAATTAGGAAAACCTGTCCTCAGCGCACCATGTGATGCTGATACCAGTATGACACAGCGCGCTGCAGAACTGGCACTAGGGATAACCTGGCTTTAGATCGCTGTATTTTGACTTTAGTAAGGTGAGAAGCTCTTACTTTCCGCAACTTCCCGTTTTCTGTTCAAAACCCCAAACATGCCTATAAGTGTATGAGGACAGTATGTTTGGATAAATAATGGGGCAGATAAATGTAAGTTATAAATAACATGTATATTTATTATTAATATAACTTAATGGGAGATAGGAGGGAGCCAGTGTCTGCTGATCGGATCGGCAGATGTTATCGTTAAACTCACGTTCCACGTTCTCTCTGAGCTCTTCCAGCACAATCCAATGTGACGCAGTAGGCTCGCTCTCATTAAGCACAGAAAGCTGCCAGATGACATTTCTGACCAGCAGTGCTTGTCTCGTCATGAGAGTGAGTATGTTACACATCCCATTTTAGACCATTAGACCATGCCCACTTAATGGTCTCCTTTAACACTTTGTTAAATCGTTCTACTACTCCATTGGTTTGTGGATGATAAAATGCACTCTTTTTGTGTATTATGGAATTCTTACTACAGAATTCCGCCATCTCTTTAGACCGAAATTGTGTACCATTGTCAGTCATGTTGCTCTTCGGAAGTCCCTCTCTCGCACAGATTTCCGACAGAAAATCGATGACAGTGCTTGCTGTGATACACGGTGTAATTAATACCTCCACCCATCTAGTTAGAAGATCAATCACAACCAGACAACATTTTTGCATTCCATTACTGTGCACAGGGCCCAACACATCCATGCCCAAATCCGCCCACACTTTACTTGGAATCTCTGTCACCACCATGGGTTGTTTCACCCCCACACAACTTTTCTCACTATTATTGCAAAGAATCCAATCTCGGATGGAGCGCTCTTATCTGTGCCACCACACACCTCATGCCGCTCAGACAAACCCCAATCTAAAGCAATGCCACACTATGGTTACCACCTCCCCAATTCTACAGTGTGAGAACCATCACTCGTTGAATCAGGGTAATGCACCTAAACTACTGAGATGCGATTGCTGGCTGGAAAGTTAGGCAAACCTGTCCTCAGCACACCATGTGATGCTGATACCAGTATGACACAGCGCGCTGCAGAACTGGCACTAGGGATAACCTGGCTTTTGATCGCTGTATTTTGACTTTAGTTGAGAAGCTCCTACTTTCCGCTACTTCCTGTTTTCTGTTCAAAACCCCAAACATGCCCTACACCAGAAAACACGTGTTCAAAGGAAACCTGGTGCAATAAACCTTATGTCCCTCAGGGTCCCTTCCAGGCACACAAATGGGCCAAGAAAATAGGCCTTGATGCGACTTGAGAAAGGGCCCTCAATGCAGCCACTGAATCTGAACCATACACAGCGACTGAGAGGTCTCTTACTGAGGGGCCTGTAACAAAACTCCCAATGCACAGGGAAGCACAGAGAAAACATTGTTTCAAATTTTGTGCACTTGCACAATAAAAGGTAGGATCTGTACATTCAACCAAACACCCAATATATATATTAAAGCAGGCTGTTTGGAATAAGGGCCAGAGTTTAGATGCCAGAGACCGTGACTAACGTTAGAATAAACAAAGCAGAGCTTTAAGAGAAAATAATGATCCTACGCCTCGGGTATCAGGAAATGCAACCATCTACCAGCACACATGTTCTTTTTATTTCACCCACCCTTGACCTGCAAAGGTAAGGAAGAAGCAGTGTGCAAGGCATTCTGGTAAATAGTTTTTTAAAATTAAATTTGTTTTGCTGATTGCCTTAATGCCTATATTCTGGATATATAGTACATTCTGAAATACAATCCTAGGGCTTGCAGAGCGTGACAGCCATATGCTGCAAAGTTTGGAAGCAAGGTCACATACTAGGCTCCAAAGCCAACAGTTTGGGCTTAGAGCAAAAGAATCACATCATGAAAAATTATAGTGCACACTTGTGCTTGCCACACTTTATACCTAATGCAGAAGTACAATTGACTGGACTGTCTGTGTCTGATAATTGTACACTGAATTTAGGAAATTAGGTCTTATAAGAAGCATTGTGCATTGTACACTACTAGTCAACGGGCATGCACAAAATACACATACACATTTACTACAGTTTAAGAGAAATGTCCATTTCTGTAAACTAAAACTAGGAAGCTTCCCCCTGGCCTGTAGCAGTTTGTCCATGTCGAATTTCAGACATTTTTAGAAGATGAGTGCTTTTGCTCATGGGTTAAAAGGAGACACGTGGTGTGGATGCAGTTCTTGTTCAGTCTTAGAGAGCTTTCAGAGAGGCTCGATCATGACCTGATAAGTGTGACATACATACTTGCCATCTCACTGCATGAAGGAGCCAGCAAGTATGATAACATAGACCCAAGGCAGCCCAGGTTGAAACATAGAGCTTCCGGCACATATTTATTGTGACACTGGATCCACCTAAATACTGTATCACCACTCCCTCCCAAGCCCGCCCAATTTAAACCTTTGCAATTAAACGCCTTCACAATGCTTTTTTAACACTGACGCACTGAGTAGCATCAAATGCCTTTGCCACTGGGCAGCACTGAGTGTTTTCACCACAGAACACCATCACATCCACATGCCTTTAACACAATTCAGCACTGACAGGAGCGCAGCACCTTTGACAGCAGTGTAAACATCTCTTTCACTGAGTAGCATCACAGAGCAGCATTAATGTTTTATACATTAGGCTGAAAAAAACGGCGGAGAGGTGGGCACCACTATAAGTTCAAAATTTGGATCAAGTGTCGTGTTTATTGTGTTTGCAGTAATTTGCTTCTCATATATGGAGCTACCAGGTTAGGAATAGCCCAAATGACACCAGGGCTATAACGAAAACATAGCATCAAAAGAAAAACAGAGTGGGGTCCACCCTGTAAAGTCTGGTTCTCCTCGTTGCTCCTGGACAGGAGCTCAATTCATTTGTACTCAAGTTCCAAAATTTAAAGCTTTTGTTTGTAATATGTTTGCTTGAATCTTCGATTATACTATTTCTAGTTTACTTGCTTCAATGATCAAATGTTCAAAATATACTCATTCGAAAAATATGCTGTAAAAGATTTGTGTTTTAATCACACAATTATCCCAAAAGAATCAACAAATCCTCAGTTAACAGTACAAGCTCTTTGGCCAATGCATTTCGGTGCAAAGCACCTTCGTTAGGGCTGAGTTAGTTCAAAAAAACATGAATTCAAGCAAACATTCCAATCATGTAATTAATTGTAAGTATTTACATACCACCATTTGAGCGTGTCACAAAAAGATGCATGGTTGTATGCCGATGAACGTGTCAGGAGAAAACAGAAAGAGACAGAGTACCCTAATTAGAATGCTCGAACCCATATTTGCATTTTGTATCATACCTTTTACAAAATTCAGTAACTCGCGTCATGTTTAATAATTACCTTAGCTATGACTGGCTAGAATATGTGTCTCGTGTTCCTTCAATTGCAAGTATACGGGGTAGATAACTCTGCGGGAGAAATGGTATGCAATGAACGCGTTGAGCTTCATGGTGTTGCTGTGTGTGTTTCAATACCCGTGCAGGTAAAACACTTACCTCCATGCCGTATTCGTTGAACAGTTCTGCTCGCGCGGCGGGCTGCAAATGCAACCGCTCACCTGAGCTTCATGTTTAAACGTTGCCATGATGACCGGGGCGGCGCCACACATCCAGGATTGGACAGTGCAGGCGCGCCTCTAGTCCCACCCTCCCAAGGGGTTGAAGGGGCGGGACGTGGTCAATGTCATGACAACGCTCTGTCTGGAAGTAGACACTTCATTCCGGGTCAGTAAGCCATGTAGTTATGTGTGACTGTAAACACGGCGGTTCGGATTATCCTTAAATACAAGTGCGAGTCAGGTACCCGACTCACACAATGGTAAAAAATCGCATGCAATAGGGTCTGGTGGTGTTAAAACGAGATCAAAAGTCGACTTGTTTATAGAAATGTAGATTGGACCACCCATCCTTAAAGGGCCCCTACATCATATCAACATGGTTCCTTAAATAGGTGCTAGTGCATCGTCTGTGTCGCGTCAGCACCCATATCCCTAGACGGATAGGGACATGACAACCTCACAGTGTGGTTACATAAAGTTAAACCATGTTCGCAGTCAGAGTGCACGCTAAATCTTCCCCCATGTTGTTTGTGTATTTCTGCATCCATTGACCAGAGGCATAATTTCTTAATCTTATAACCTTCCCTCAATTATCTTTCTTAGTAACACATATCTGTAAAAACCATCAACTTTGTCAGCAGATTCCAACAGTGGACTTTGAAGCATTAACATCAACATTTAGAAAGAACCTTTTAAAGAAAAACTCAAACAAACAACTGCACATCATTCTTAAAGAAAGCAAGCAAAATTGAACTCTTCATTTAATCCCCTTGGTGTCAGAGTTCCCAATTTGTCAATCCAAAAAGACTCGCGCTGGTCCAGTCTCTGTTGTATATTCATGTGCTGATCCACTTTCTTTACCACTTCCAGTATCTGAAATCGGATCTGGGATAAATTATGTTTTTTCAAATCCCAGTGTCTTGCCACTGCCGAATTTTTGTTATGGTTGCGAATGCAGGAGCGATGCTCGTTCCATCTTACTTTTGCGGTACGTTTGGATTGTCCCACATAGTATAGTCCGCAAGGACATCTTATGGAGTAAATCACATTGCTCGAGTTACATGTTACAAAACATCTGAGCTTTATTTTTTCTCCTGTGTGTGGATGGTGTACTATATTGCCTTGACCAGCGCAAGTCTTTTTGGATTGACAAATTGGGAACTCTGACACCAAGGGGATTAAATGAAGAGTCAAATTTTGCTTGCTTTCTTTAAGAATGATGTGCAGTTGTTTGTTTGAGTTTTTCTTTAAATGTTTCTTTCCAAATGTTAATGTTAATGCTTCAAAGTCCACTGTTGGAATCTGCTGACAAAGTTGATGGTTTTTACAGATACGTGTTACTAAGAAAGAGAATTGAGGGAAGGTTATAAGATTAAGAAATTATGCCTCTGGTCAATGGATGCAGAAATATACAATCAACATGGGGGAAGATTTAGCATGCACTCTGACTGCGAACATGGTTTAACTTTATGTAATCACACCGTGAGGTTGTCATGTCCCTATCTGTCTAGGGATATGGGTGCTGATGCTACACAGACGATGCACTAGCACCTATTTAAGGAACCATGTTGATATGATGTAGGGGCCCTTTAAGGATGGGTGGCCCAATCTACATTTCTATAAATAAGTCGACTTTTGATCTTGTTTTAACACACACCAGACCCTATTGCATGTGATTTTTTTTACCATGGTGTGAGTCGGGTACCTGACTCACACTTGTATTTAAGGATAATCCGAACCGCCGTGTTTACAGTCACACATAACTACATGGCTTACTGACCCGGAATGAAGTGTCTACTTCCAGACAGAGCGTTGTCATGATGTTGACCACGTCCCGCCCCTCGAACCCCTTGGGAGGGTGGCACTGGAGGCGCGTCTGCACTGTCCAATCCTGGATGTATGGCGCCGCCCCGGTCATCATGGCAACGTTTAAACACGAAGCTCGGGTGAGCGGTTGCATTTGCAGCCCGCCACTCGAGCAGAACGGTTCAACGAATATGGCATGGAGGTAAGGGCTTTACCTGCACGGGTATTGAAACACACACAGCAACACCATGAAGCTCAACGCGTTCATTGCATACCATTTCTCCCGCAGAGTTATCTACCACGTATACTTGAAATTGAAGGAACACGAGACACATATTCTCACCAGTCATAGCTAAGGTAATTATTAAACATGACGCGAGTTACTGAATTTTGTAAAAGGTATGATACAAAATGCAAATATGGGTTCGAGTATTCTAATTAGGGTACTCTGTCTCTTTCTGTTTTCTCCTGACCTGTTCATCGGCATACAACCATGAATCTTTTTATGACACGCTCAAATGGTGGTATGTAAATACTTACAATTAATTACATGATTGGAATGTTTGTTTGAATTAATGTTTTTTTTTTTTAACTAACGCAGCCCTGACAAAGGTGCTTTGCACTGAAATGCATTGGCCAAAAAGCTTGTACTGTTAACTGAGGATTTGTTGATTCTCTTGGGATAATTGTGTGATTAAAACACAAATCTTTTACAGCATATTTTTCGAATTAGTATATTTTGAACATTTGATCATTGAAGCAAGTAAACTAGAAATAGTATAATCGAAGATTGAAGCAAGCATATTACAAACAAAAGCTTTAAATTTTGGAACTTGAGTACAAATGAATTGAGCGCCTTTTGAGGAGCAACGAGGAGCACCAGGTTTTACAGGGTGGACCCCACTCTGTTTTTCTTTTTATACATTAGGCTGCACATTTGCTAACTCTGTCCTCACTTTGCTGCAGCAGATTCGCCTAAACTGTAGTCAGACCTCCTCAATTTGTGGAGCCCTCCTACCGAGTAGCACCCCAAAGAAGTGAGGGCCTGTGCTATCTTGAAATACATAGACAAGTGCAGACTGTTTCAGACTTGCAGCAAGAAACCCTGTGCCCACTAGCGAGCATCAGTGGGGCTGCCTCCAACAAGCCAACTGAGCTGCACCATAAACGCCTTATGCGACAGACGAGCAACATGGACAGCCAGGTTCCGAACACCCCCTAAGCCCACATTATGAGAAATCAGATTAAATTGAATACTTGGGGCCAGGCTTGATAGAATATGGAGGGTGGAGACAGGAAGATAAAGGTAAAAGGGGAATGGGAATTTGGAGCAGGTCGACACTTCAATTAGTCGAATGAAAGCCTGCACAATGATACTATTTCCAAAAAACTCACATCAACCAGGATACCTAGGCCCTGCATGCGCCACCAGGACAGGACCTTTCACCTTTCTCTGCACCTGGTCCAGGAAAGCTCTTTCATGTGGGCCAAGTCCACACTACTATAAGCGTTTTTCTCTGGCATTCATTCAAATTGGCAATCATGCACACGCACATTTATGTACACACAAACGTGTCGTTTTAGCATTCAGTTTTCCCATCTGCCATTGTGCACTTTTGTAAGGACTAGGACTACTACAAAGGCCGGCCCTCCACCGCTTTCTAGCCCACACTGAGCCAGGTGTTGCAAGCAATGACCCACACAGACCACAACATGGCTCCCTTCTGCACCAGCTCCGGATAAAGCACTAGGAACAGCATCGAGAGTAAGTCATCTCATGCTATCACCATCATATGCCATGGATGGGAGGGATGCTGCTGCCTGCAACAGATGTTTGAGAAAACCTAATCTTCTTTCAGAAGACACTGATTTAGTCTAATTGGAAATGTGATTTTTATTCTTCATATTTGTTTTTGTCTGTGCTCTAACATCCCCTTGTGGTTTGAGTTGCATGTGTTGTTAGTCATGCTGACAGGATGATTACACGGCTGTGACACACACTGACTGAGTGGCAGTGCTCTGGCCCTTTCTCGATTACATTACCTAAGATAGTAACAATTAATTACAAACACTTCACTTGACTGTTCTCGTTCAGAGTGACTGCCTCTTCTCCGACTCCCGACCCCCGCTGCCTATTTCAATTTTATGTTTTTATCACTTACTGTGTGTAACCCACGTGCACAAATTCTGTCACCAGAGACTCTCCATTGCAGTTCAAGGCTGGGCCAGGAACCTCGAATAGACCCCTTGTTGTTTTTGGGTGTGCTTTGCTTGAGGCCTGCTCCCTCCTCTGTCATCAACACTTCCTTATGAATATCTGCGCATTGTGCTGGGTGTCACACCCAGCAACACACCAATGCGCATGACAGCCCACACGTCTTGAGCATGATTGCCTGCCACTGCCAGCCTGCTACATATCAACAGTCACCCTGACCCTGCCCTGCGAGGGCAAGGCTCAAGAGTCATCCCTGGGTCAGCCCCTCCCTGCCCCCCACCAAAGGCAGGCAAAAGCCAACTTGATGTAGGGCCCACCCCCCTATGTCAGGAATAGTTGGTGTTCTCAAAGAGAACGGGAAGCTGCCTGCCTGGCGGCAAGCCAGTGGATAGATGGGGCACTGCCAGCCCCACGACTGATGCTATTGATGCACCATCAAAGCAAAGTTAACACTTAGTAAGTGCTAATTTTTTCTTTGATGATTTTCTCCAACTGACACTGGGCATTCTAATCATAAATACATCAGTTTGCCACAGTGCAGCGAGCTGGCGGCAGGCTGTGTGAGGCAACGTAACAAGTACAACTTCAGTTACAAAAATCCAGCCGAGCTCCATGGATAGTAATGTGGCTCATCAAACCAACCCAGAGTGGCTTTTAAAATCGGCCCCTGGGCCATCCAAAGTCCATTTTGATTTTGCTGATGGCAGATAGGCCAGTCTGCCCCTGGTACTTCATTGCAGATCTAGCATGAGAAGGGGATTGTTGTTGGAGAACGCCTTTATTAATGTGTCTCCTGTAAAATTTAATAAATTGATGATTAAGAAAAACTGCTTGGGTATAGGTCGTTTCAGTAAGCAAGAATTTCTCTAGTACTCTGGGGTTGGCTTTGGGATTTTGCAGGAGCAGTAACAATGGCTTACTTTAGAAGGTTGAAGACTATGCCCTTGAAGAGGGAAACATTTATAAGTTTTGTGATATCGGACAACCTGTTTTGAAGCATTCCTTGATGCGCGGTGTGTGTGGCACAGCTCTTCTGGCATCATGGAGACTTCCATTTTGTTAGTTAGTATTTGGATGTAAGTCACTCCCAAAGACTGTGTATAAAGGTAGTCAAATAGTAGTGCTTAGAGCTAGCACAGGTACCAAACAAAGACTGATAGGACGTGTAATTGAGGAAGATCTAGGGTGTGTGACGAATACAGGGAGTTTGTTCCTTCTCCGCAAAGGGGAGACACACCCCCTTTGGGACTTGGGACTAGGGAGGTGAGCCTTGTAAAGGACCGGTAGGGGGTGGTCTGTACTTCTGCTCTCTATATGGTAGAGGGGAGGCACAGAGGACCCCAGCCTAGATTCTCTATTCGGTAGCTATGGTCGAGCAATCAAGGCCTAGCTTCTCAGGAGGTGATGCAGGCTGGTTCTTAAGTACAGTGTAGTCCCCAAGCCCCCACAAAGGAATGTCCGCACACTGTATTGGTTAGACACAGTCTTTATATAATCAATATTCAAGGTTATGTACACCTATCATAATAACTCACTTTGTACTTAGGAAAATCAACAATGGCAAATATATTCAATTCTAAAGTGGTACCACCCTTTGTATTAGATCTCATTAAAGTACATCAACAATACTGTAACAATTTCACACAGATCAATAGAGTGAAACCAGCAATAGAGAGAGGAGAGAAAATAAGATGGTTGAGCAATGGGCAGAATACTGGCCCCTACCACTAGACACAGTTCTGTGTGGAGATCCCCCCACCTGGGCAACCTGTAAAATAAAGATATAGCACAAGCCCAGTCCATATATTGTTCTGCAAGTCTTATTCCCTCCTATAATGTTTTTACCCCCCCAATATACCTGGTGGAGTCGAGTTCTTCGAAGAGGCGTCGACAGATCCTTCTTGAGCGACCCCCTTTCAAGCGGGAGTCACGGATCGTCGAGAGGCGTCGAGGAACTCGGCGTTTGGCGTCGGGGAATCGACGGCCCTTCTTGAATGCCTTCCCTTTCAAGCGGGAGACACGGGGCGTCGAACGTCCGACAACAAACAGGGTAGAACGGCGTCGATGAGGCGGCAGCTTCGATCCAAGCGGTGCTCATCGACGACGGAGCGTTGGCGTCCTGCAAGGCAGAGGCGTGCGGGGCACCTTGACGACAATTGTTCTGGACCGCAAAGATTCGTGAAGACGGGGGCCCAGCAAGGGCATCGAGTCGTTCGAGTCTTTGTAGTCTTCGGGTGGCGGGAAACCCACTTGCAGGTTTCTCCTCGGCGCGTTGGTCGTCCTCGACTTTCTCCGGCAGGATAAAGCGGTCGACGGTGCGGACGAGGGAGTCCTTCGATTTGAATGTTCTTAGGCAAGGAGCGGACGGCTCCGGTCGTCGGCGGCACAGCGTCAAGTGGTCCCCACGGCTGGGCAACACAACTTCGACGGGCCTCCAGCGGTTACACAAACCCGCGAACCCTGGTCGACGGCAATGGACTTCGACAGCGGCGATGTCCGGCTGCTTCACTTCGATCTCCTCGGCGGTCCCGTCTCGGGTCGGCAGCCTTTCGAGGGTCTGACTTCTAGGGCGCTTCGGCGAAGATGGAGCGGTGCTCGATGGTCCCTCGGAGCACGGGAAGAGGGCGCCTTACCAGGTCCTCTCTCGGGTCAGTCTTCGACGATTTCGGCAGCCTTCGGATCGGTCGAAGCAAATGCAACAGCAAGTCTTCTTCTTCCAGCTGGACGTCGAGGATCAGCAGTTCCAGTTACTCTTAGAGTGGAGACTCAGCTCCAGAACGCTTCTGAACAATTACCAGTGGTGAGAGGTCCCCAGATAAACTATTCTGTCTCTCATCCACACTGCTGGCACACACTCAGCAGCCAATCACACAGAAGGGCATTCATGCAGTCAGTCAGCCAAACAGGCACACAGTGCATTCAGGCCACACTCCTCCCTTTCAGACACTCACAACAAGGATTGTGGATTGGGATAAGTACCCAGCCATTCAACACTACACACTGCATTCAGGCCAGTTTCGGGCAGGGCTGTCTCAGTCTTTGTCTCTCATGCCAGAAACCAGACAACCACAACAAGGAGTGTATATTGGTCACACACTCCATTCACCCAGGTCCCACCCACAGGAGGTACCCACAACATACAGTCACTGGGAAGGCTCCAGTCAGTCTAGCTGGGCCTTCACAATAACACCATATATGGAACTTCCACCCAACAGCCAGTCAGGGGGAAGGGACAGAGTCAGGGCTTCCCAGGACTTTGGGAAACAAGGTAACAGGCAATAGAAAGCAAGAGGCCACAGGGGCCATCTTGTTTCCTATCAGGAATCAACTGATCCCAATGGCAGGGCCTGGGTATCCCAAAATGGAGGACACCCAGAGCACATGTTAAATTCAGCATGGAGCTGCCACCAGCCCATACCCTGCTCTGTGGGCCACCCACAGGTGCCCAAAAACATACACTAGGGGAACAGGGTTGTACCCCTACCCATGGGTGCCATAAGGGTATCCCATGGGTCTGTTCACCAAACCAAAAGAGAGAGCTGCACTGCCAGGAGTCCCACCTGGACTCCTGGGCAGAAAACACGACAGAACACACGATAAAAAGCAGTAAAGGACAAGGATTCAGAGGCCCTATCCCTCTGATGCATTTCCAGCATCACAGTCGCCCCCCCCCCCCCCGACTGAGGTGGAGGGTGTCTAATCTCCCACGGGATAGACACCCTCATCCAGATGGTCAACATACCTTCTGGAAAGGCCATCTGCATTATCGTGACTCTTCCCTGGCCTGTGGTCTATGGTGAAGTCTAGCCCTTGCAGGCTAATGGACCACCTAAGCAATTTCGGATTCTCACCCTTCATTTGCATAAGCCACTTCAGGGGCTTATGATCTGTTTGGACCTTGAAGGTAGACCCCGTAAGGTAGGGCCTAAAACGCCCAAGGCTCCAAACTATGCTAAAACACTCCTTTTCAACAGTAGCCCACCTAAGTTCTCTACCCTTGAGTTGTCTACTGATGAATATGATAGGATGTTCTCTCCCTTTGTCATCTAACTGGGACAAGACAGCTCCAATTCCGGTGTCGCAGGCATCCGTCTGGACGATAAAGGGTCGAATAGTCAGGCGCACACAACACAGGTGCCCTACACAGACTTTCTTTCAAGCCATCAAAGGCGCTCTGACAGTCTTCGGTCCAATTAACCTTCCTAGGCTGTTTGGGTGAGGTTAGAGCTGTCAGGGGTGCAGCTATGGTTCCATAGTCTGCCATGAAATTGCGATAGTACCCAGTGAGGCCCAAAAAGGCTCTCACCTGGGTTTGAGTAGTGGGAGTCTCCCAGTTCTGTACATCCTGTACCTTACTGGAGAGAGGTTGGATTTGACCCCCTCCTACCTCATGACCAAGATAGGTAACTTTCCCCTGAGCTATCTGGCACTTGGTGGCCTTGATAGTGAGGTTAGCCCTTTTCAAGGCCTGCAACACCTTATCCAGATGTGTCAAATGCTCTTCCCAGGTGGAACTGTAGACGGCAATGTCGTCTAAGTAAGCCACACAAAAGGCTTCCAGCCCACTGAGCGCATGGTTGACCAATCTCTGGAAGGTGGCAGGGGCATTCTTCAACCCAAAAGGCATGACCCTAAACTGGTAGAGTCCCTCCGGTTTTGAGAAGGCCATCTTTTCCTTGGCATGGTCCGTCAGAGCTATTTGCCAATAGCCTGAGGTAAGGTCAAAGGTGCTCACAAATTTGGCAGCACCTATGGTGTCCACGAGCTCATCAGCCCTGGGCAATGGGTGCGCGTCAGTTTTGGTGACGGCATTGACTCCTCGGTAGTCCACACAGAACCTCCAATCCTTGGTACTCGCCTGGGAACTTGCCTTGGGGACAAGGACCACTGGACTGGACCAGGGACTGGTTGAGGGTTCAATAACACCCAGATCCAACATCTTGGCGACCTCAGCCTGGATGTGGTTCTTGACGGTATCTGACATACGGTAGCACCTGCTTTTGACAGGCACACTGTCACCAGTGTCAATTTCATGCCTACACCATGGTGTAAGGCCTGGCGTCAGTGAAAAAAGGGAGGCATACTGTTGGAGCAAAGCCCTGCAGGCCCTCTGTTGCTCTGTTGTCAAATCCGGAGAGAGATGTACTCCCTCCACTGAGCCATACTGAGGGTTGCTATGCAGCAAATCAGGAATTCACTCTCATCCTCTTCTTACCCTGAAGCTAGCAAGAGACATGAGACTTCTGCTCGCCGGTGGAAAGGCTTGAGCCGGTTGACATGGAATACCTGAGGGTCTACCCCAGAGGCTCCCATGTCAACCAGATAATTGACTTCGCCCATCTTGGAGATGATCCTGAAGGGTCCAGTCCACTTGTCTGCCAAAGCTCTAGGCTTGGTAGGCTCCATCACAAGGATTTCCTGTCCCGGAGTCCAATCCACTTGCGAGGCTTTAAGGTCATGCCAGTACTTATTCAATTCCTGGCTGGCCTTGAGATTTGCGGTTGCCTGACCCATCATCTGTGTCATCCTCCGTCTGAGGCCTAACACATAGTCCCCCACTTGCTTGGCGGGACCTGGAGGGGTGGCTTCCAAGCCTTCTC
This sequence comes from Ambystoma mexicanum, assembly GCF_040938575.1. Lineage (NCBI taxonomy): Eukaryota > Metazoa > Chordata > Amphibia > Caudata > Ambystomatidae > Ambystoma > Ambystoma mexicanum. The sequence goes on from NC_090936.1 coordinate 48,982,954, forward strand.
TGATCAAGGCGAGGGGCCCCCTCACGGGATGTCCAAAGAGTAACTCAAAGGGGCTGAAACCAACACCCTCTTGAGGTACCTCTCTGTAAGCAAACAACAGGCATGGCAGGAGGAGATCCCATTTCCTCCTTAGGGGTTCTTCCAAAGCCCCTAGCATGCCCTTGAGAGTTTTATTAAATCTCTCAACCAGACCATTGGTCTGGGGGTGGTAAGAGGTGGAGAACTTGTAGGTTACCCCGGACTCTTTCCACATGGTTTTCATGCAACTAGACATGAAGTTGGATCCTCTGTCAGAGACAACCTCCTTGGGGAATCCAACACGGGTGAAAATGCCCAGGAGAGCCCTGGCAACCACCTTGGCAGTAACAGTCCGAAGGGGTATTGCCTCAGGGTACCTGGTGGCATGATCTACCAAGACCAGGATGAACCGATGTCCACCTGAAGTGGGAGGGTCAAGGGGACCGACGATGTCGATGCCCACCCTCTCAAATGGTGTGCCAACCACTGGCAATGGCTGCAGTGGGGCAATGACACTGCCTCCAGTCTTGCCAGACAACTGACAAGTTGGGCAGGTCCTGCAGTGGGACTCCACCTCTACTCCCATCCGTGGCCAGTAGAAATGGGCAGAGAGCCTCTGCTTAGTCTTCTTGGTCCCAAGATGACCTGCCAAGGGCACCTCATGCGCCAACTGCAGTAGGAAGGGCCTGTAAACCTGGGGTACCACCAACCTCTTGAGGGCACCAGGTTCAGGCTTAGTGGGCTCACTAACAAGGAGCTCACCCTCCCAATAAATCCGGAATGTCCTAGGCACTTCTCCTTGTGCCTGGGACAGGGCCTGTTTCCTCAGTCCCTCGAGAGAGTGGCACTCTCTCTGTCCCTTACAGAAGTCTGCCCGGGAGGGTCCCCCTTCAGCTAACAAGCATTGAAGGTCGGGATGATCCTCCGGGTTGAGAACCTCTCCCACAGGAGAGTCTTCTGTCTCTTCTCCCACAGGAGTTGAGTTTGGGTTTTCCACTGGACCCAGCCCGTCCGGAGCATGGATCCCAATGGGTGCTGTCGGAACAGCAGGAAGAGAAGGTGTTCCCTCCACGGAGGTGGCCTTCTTGGTCTTCCTTCTTTTTGCCTTAGGCCTCGCCTTTGGCTCGGGTACCTGACTCACAGCCAGACCCGGTGTCACCTGTGACCTAGTGACTGCAGCAGCAGTCATGGGAAGACCATCCGAGATCAACCCCAACTCTACTAGATCATTTCCTAACAGAATGTTAGCAGGGACATTGTCCTGAACCAGGACAGGAAGCTTTGCTGTCTTGTCTCCAATCATGAGTGTGACTAAGGCTTCAGGCGATAATTTGGGAGGCCCACCAGCTAACCTGGTGGTTCTCAGAGGAGCACCTACATAGTCCTCTGGCTTGAGCAGGGTCCTGTCCACCACTGTCATGCTTGCCCCAGTGTCTCTCAAACCAGTAGAAGGCTGGCCATTCAAGAGGACACTTCTCAAAAACCTACGGGTGTTCTGTGGGATAGTCGCCAGTACTTCTGCATACTGGTCCCAGGCCCCAAGGGACACTAAGGAAATCTCTACCGGAGCACCAAATGTGATCCCGGTAGAGGAGGGGAGGACAGTGGCCTCCACCTCAGAAACGGGGTAAGGGTAGGTCAGGCTGACAGCCTGTACTCCAAGTGCCTTACCTTTACACTTGGAGTCACCCCTTCTGTGATCCAGAGCCCCACAGTCCCAACAAGTGCCAGGAGTGCGGGGTACGGTACTGGAACCACTGGGAGCCTGCTTTGCAGAAGGTGGACCACTACTCTTATTCCCACCCACAGATGACTTATCCCCACTAGATTTTTGGGTCTTGGGAGAGGAAGGTTTAGGTTTACCCGACTGTGACTGCTTGTGGGACTCCCCAGCTTTCTGAGAGGCCCCCTTTTCTTTGTCCTTGTCCTTCCCACTGGAGTCCTTAGGGGACACCCGGTGGGAGACCCACTTGTCAGCCAACCTAGCCAGCTTAAAGGGGTCCAAAATGTTCTGGTCAGCCACATACTGACGCAGCTCTGGTGAACAGGCTTCAGAAAAATGCTCAAAAAACAAGAGGTGGGACAATTCAACAAAAGTCTTAACCTTGTATCCATCAATCCACCCCATCATGTTCATGTGCGCAGCACTCACCCAGTCAACCCAAGACACATTCTCTCTTTTCTTAAAATCCCTGAACCTTTTAAGGTATTGGGTAGGTGTCTTGCCAAACTTGGCAATCAAAGCAGACTTCATACACTCATACTGACCCCTTTCTTCCACACTCAGCTTCAGAATACAGTCATATCCAGTTTGAGGCACTCTGCTTAACAAACACTTAGCCCAATCTCTTTTATCAACATCATGAATCACACAAGCCATTTCAAACGCTTCAATCCATTGGAGGATATCTGAACCCTCCACAAATACACCAACCAAATCTTTCATAAACTTGGTGGCTGGGGACCTGACACTCTCACTGGTTTTAGCTGAAGTCTCCACTCTAGCTTTCTCTGACATTCAGTGTCCTGGCTCTTGAGTTCAAGGTCCTTATTCTTGAGCTCCACTTGTTGAGCCAACTCCTCTCTCTTAAGTTCAGCATCTATTTCCTACTTGCGGTATTCAAAGGCCAATTTCATCTTTAATAACTCAAGCTCCAAGGAATTGCTGGGGTTTGGAACAGAGGCAGCAGGAATGGCGGCATTCCCAGAAACAGATTCAGCAGAAACCCCAGGGGCAGCGTCCTCATTGGTTGCATTCCCCCCCCCCTCATCAAGAGTTTCACCATCAGTCTGGTAGTCCACCAGGGAAGCTATCAGCTCAGCCCTAGACATATCCACAAAGTCTAACTCCCTGGCTTCACAAGCACTCTGGAGAGCCTCCAAGCTCATCCGAGTCAATTTGCCATTTGCAATAGACTCCATTGTTTGTAATGCAGTTATCTTGTACACAACTAAACCTTAATTTAATAAAGTGCAGATATCTTTTGTAAGTGGCACGGTTATACACTGATTCTTAAAACCATAAGCATCCCACCGCTGCCACCAGCTGTAAAGGACCGGTAGGGGGTGGTCTGTACTTCTGCTCTCTATATGGTAGAGGGGAGGCACAGAGGACCCCAGCCTAGATTCTCTATTCGGTAGCTATCGTCGAGCAATCAAGGCCTAGCTTCTCAGGAGGTGATGCAGGCTGGTTCTTAAGTAGAGTGTAGTCCCCAAGCCCCCACAAAGGAATGTCCGCACACTGTATTGGTTAGACACAGTCTTTATATAATCAATATTCAAGGTTATGTACACCTATCATAATAACTCACTTTGTACTTAGGAAAATCAACAATGGCAAATATATACAATTCTAAAGTGGTACCACCCTTTGTAATAGATCTCATTAAAGTACATCAACAATACTGTAACAATGTCACACAGATCAATAGAGTGAAACCAGCAATAGAGAGAGGAGAGAAAATAAGATGGTTGAGCAATGGGCAGAATACTGGCCCCTACCACTAGACACAGTTCTGTGTGGAGATCCCCCCACCTGGGCAACCTGTAAAATAAAGATATAGCACAAGCCCAGTCCATATATTGTTCTGCAAGTCTTATTCCCTCCTATAATGTTTTTACCCCCCCAATGTACCTGGTGGAGTCGAGTTCTTCGAAGAGGCGTCGACAGATCCTTCTTGAGCGACCCCCTTTCAAGCGGGAGTCACGGATCGTCGAGAAGCGTCGAGGAACTCGGCGTTCGGAGGCGGGGAATCGACGGCCCTTCTTGAATGCCTTCCCTTTCAAGCGGGAGACACGGGGCGTCGAACGTCCGTCGAGGAACTTGGCGTTCGGCGTCGGGGAATCGACGGCCCTTCTTGAATGCCTTCCCTTTCAAGCGGGAGACAAGGGGCGTCGAACGTCCGACAACAAACAGGGTAGAACGGCGTCGATGAGGCGGCAGCTTCGATCCAAGTGGTGCTCGTCGACGACGGAGCGTTGGCGTCCTGCAAGGCAGAGGCGTGCGGGGCACCTCGACGACAATTGTTCTGGACCGCAAAGATTCATGAAGACGGGGGCCCAGCAAGGGCGTCGAGTCGTTCGAGTCTTTGTAGTCTTCGGGTGGCGGGAAACCCACCGGCAGGTTTCTCCTCGGCGCGTTGGTCGTCCTCGACTTTCTCCGGCAGGATAAAGCGGTTGACGGTGCAGACGAGGGAGTCCTTCGATTCGAATGTTCTTAGGCAAGGAGCGGACGGCTCCGGTCGTCGGCGGCACGGCGTCAAGTGGTCCCCACGGCTGGGCAACACAACTTCGACAGGCCTCCAGCGGTTACACAAACCTGCGAACCCTGGTCGACGGCAATAGACATCGCCAGCGGCGATGTCCGGGTGCTTCACTTCGATCTCCTCGGCAGTCCCGTCTCGGGTCGGCAGCCTTTCGAGGGTCTGACTTCCAGGGCGCTTCGGCGAAGATGGAGCGGTGCTCGATGGTCCCTCGGAGCACGGGAAGAGGGCGCCTTACCAGGTCCTCTCTCGGGTCAGTCTTCGACGATTTTGGCAGCCTTCGGATCGGTCGAAGCAAATGCAACAGCAAGTCTTCTTCTTCCAGCTGGACGTCGAGGATCAGCAGTTCCAGTTACTCTTAGAGTGGAGACTCAGCTCCAGAACGCTTCTGAACAATTACCAGTGGTGAGAGGTCCCCAGATATACTATTCTGTCTCTCATCCACACTGCTGGCACACACACTCAGCAGCCAATCACACAGAAGGGCATTCATGCAGTCAGTCAGCCAATCAGGCACACAGTGCCTTCAGGCCACACTCCTCCCATTCAGACACTCACAACAAGGAATGTGGATTGGGACAAGTACCCAGCCATTCAACACTACACATTGCATTCAGGCCAGTTTCGGGCAGGGCTGTCTCAGTCTTTGTCTCTCATGCCAGAAACCAGACAACCACAACAAGGAGTGTATATTGGTCACACACTCCATTCACCCAGGTCCCACCCACAGGAGGTACCCATAACATGCAGTCACTGGGAAGGCTCCAGTCAGTCTAGCTGGGCCTTCACAATAACACCATATATGGAACTTCCACCCAACAGCCAGTCAGGGGGAAGGGACTGAGTCAGGGCTTCCCAGGACTTTGGGAAACAAGGTAACAGGCAATAGAAAGCAATAGGCCACAGGGGGCCATCTTGTTTCCTATCAGGAATCAACTGATCCCAATGGCAGGGCCTGGGTATCCCAAAATGGAGGACACCCAGAGCACCTGTCAAATTCAGCATGGAGCTGCCACCAGCCCATACCCTGCTCTGTGGGCCACCCACAGGTGCCCAAAAACATACACTAGGGGCACAGGGTTGTACCCCTACCCATGGGTGCCATAAGGGTATCACATGGGTCTGTTCACCAAACCAAAAGAGAGAGCTGCACTGCCAGGAGTCCCACATGGACTCCTGGGCAGAAAACACGACAGAACACACGATAAAAAGCAGTAAAGGACAAGGATTCAGAGGCCCTGTCCCTCTGATGCATTTCCAGCATCACAAGCCTTAAATGCAAAATACTCACCATGCGGGTGTGGGGGTGTGCAGGGCAAGCAGGATCTCACAGGAATCACCAGTTGATAGTTCCATAACATCAGAGTCACCGTTTATTGGATATATGGGGGCTATACAATATCAGTGTACTGAGCCCTTTAATTGTACCTAATTTCGTTGCTGACCCTTCCATACTGGCCTAAACTCAAAACCAATGGTATTGTGTATCATTACAGAGATTGATGTAAAAGGGCCATGGCCCTTACCTGGGGGGTGGGCAAGCAGCTGTGGGGCAAACCAGCCACGGGGCAAGTGCCAGCCTAACCAACATTGCGCTTTGCTGTTACAGGCAGTACAGCACCGAGCCAGGACATTCAGGAGTAGGGACCATGGTGCATACATGGTGGCAGAGCGCCCACAGAACACTGCTGAGTCCAGTAGGGCCAAGAGCCCCAGACTCTGAGGTCTCCGACACCGAGAGACTGAACCAGCACCAAGGCAACATCAAAATGTGCCTGGGCAAAAGAGCACAACCAGGGAACCCGAGAAGCACTGTTCCCACACTGCTGGAGTGACCGCCTGCCCTGCAGAAGAGCACCACAAACAAACAGGACCATGGGTCACACCTGGGAAAATGAGGGTGAGTGAACTCCACAACACTCTGGAAAGGAGTACAAGACTATCCTAGGGCCACTGAGCGGCTATAAGAACCCAGAGAGCAATATAAAGACCCCACGACTGCGATGCCTGCAAGAGAGCAGATCTTCGATTGGAAGTCCTCGATTTTGGCGTGAAGATAATCTTGAATAAGAGAAGGGAGTCTGCATCCATTGCAGGTCCATCACCTGAGTTCTAATCAACGTACAGAAGGAGCCAAGTCTCCTGCACGAAGAAACCTGACCTGAGAAACTGCCAGAGACGCTTTGGAAGGTTTTGGCACCCTTCGCCCTCTGCTGTTCTGTCGGACCCCTGCTTTCTTCTTCGATCAAGAAGAGTGGGAACGACGACTCTCGGCACCCCCAGCTTACCCACTCAACGAGCCCCTTCGGAAGTGTTCCTGGGCCATCAAGTGAACTGTTCAGCTCTACCTTAGGGTATCCTGCAGAACCGCGGCCGTCTCGAGTGGCAACCCGAGACTTGGGACATTGCTTGCTTGTGGTCCTGTGCATTCCTCTGCCAAACCTTGCAGGCATAGCTCCTCTCGGTCCCGAATTAGGAGAGTGCATAATCTGCCTGCATCTGTGATTCCCGCGTCACTACCTGTTGGTGACAGTCTCTGCAGACCCTCTCCTGTTTTGCTGTCATGTGCCCTGAAGCCTGCTGCACTGGAACTTTCTTCATACCTCCTTTGGAAGCTGAGAAAAGGCTACTGTACCGTCATGGACGATCGTTCTCCTCTGCAGCCACTGAGAGTCAGAGCACTGTATAACTGCAGGACTCAAACCTACTAGCGACCTCTACTAAATTGGCAAAGTTTGGTCTGGACTATGCTTAGGGTCGGTGCGTACTGCATTACTTACCGGTTGCCCCCTGGCACAACTGATCACTTTTACGCACAGGTATCCCTTAAAAGGTATTCAAACTTGGCTGGGCTAGCCTGCGCTCCCTAGCTATTCTCGCCATTTGAACACTGCTTTGCCACCAAGGGCAGGGCCTACTCGAATAGTGGGAACCAATTCTTCATCACCTCAAGCCCTTTCCTGACTTGCTACAGCCCTCCCAAGAAGACCTGCTTTTTGTTTCACCCGCGCGATATCACGTTTTTACACACAACTGTACTGTTGAGCACAAGGCTCAAGTCTTCTTAGCGTTGAACTCGAAAGTTGGGGAATGACTCAGAAGAATTGCCAAATGCTATTAATGTGTTAACTCTGCCATCTCCTTACAGGTTGTGGCTGTGATTTACTAATGTATTGCATTAGGAAACATAATGTATATATATTGTATAGTATAAGGATTTTGTGTGATAACTGTGTGAACGGGAGGAAAGGGAGGAACGGGAAGAAGGGGAGAAATGGTGGAATCCCCACCGTGAGAGGGAACAGCGGCAACACTTTCCCGGACTAAACCCAGCAGCGCTGGGAGCCGAGGAAACAGGCAGTGACAGCCTGGCGGTTCCCTCTCCCTTATCGTGTGGAGCCGAACTGGAAACGAACAATAAAGACCCGGCGGGTCCCAAACTGTTCATTCACAGAGGGTCATTATATAAGGAGGACACAGCTAACGAGAAGCCTTCACATGTGACCGCAGGCTCCACACAGAGAAAGAGTCAGGCAGGCGGTCACAGTCTCTTGCACATTCCCGTCTCCCCTGCAGCCATGCACCATGCGGCTTTTCCCACAGATGCCGTCACTAAGTTACACATATCCGAGTCCGCATTTCCCAATCATAGCTCACCTGCCAGTGGGAAGTACAACGCTACGGAAGCGTTAATCACATCATCTGACAGACAGACAGAGGTACCCCGCAAAACTCCAGTGTTGTCGGGAGAGGCTGAATGGCAAACCATGGGCAAAGAGAAAGGGGGTGGAGCTTGGGGGCCTATTTATAGAAAAAGAGGCTAGAACAGCCCTGATTGGTCCACACAGCCCCAACCCCTATATAAGGATGAAACTGATGAAGGACTGTGTGTTTTTCCGCTTCTCTTGCATAACACCAGGGAAGAGAGAGAGAGAACTGTCCCTGAAACGCTCTGGGCATATGAAGACTAGGCGTCACCTTTCCTTGGTTCATCCTTATCACAGAAGAAGAAAGAACTCTATTCAAGAACTTTGAACAATCATTTTTTTTTTCTTCTTTGTGAACCTGAATAAAGGCAATTTAAGTTCCTTCAAGCCAGCTGCTGTCTGCGCATCCTTACAAATTGTTTTTGCATTACTAAGGTTACTTGTGTCTGTTGGTCCAGCCGACAATAAATGTATAGATATTTTACATATACACTTGTCTAAGAGTAATTTGTGGGTAATTGCTGTGTGTGCTCATTGTGGGCTTCCGTTCACTCTCACCCCTCCTGAGACTTTATCTTGACTGCCTGTCAAGCTACCGAGATTGGTCTAGCTTGTCCAGAAGGTTGCCCTGTTTCACTAAACCGAGGGCGGCCTCCTAAACTTCTGCTCACCTGGTCAGAGTTTAGAAATTAATCTTAACTGTAGGGACAGCTAGTAGGGTAGCATAGGTTTGGACTGAGGACGAGGTTGATTTATGTACGACGTCCTGACGAGCGCCCTTTCGTTATTTTTGTAGATTGCTCCAGATCACCAACTTTACCCCTTATGTGTGGAGTCCCGCAAGGATCCACCCTGTCCCCTGTGATCCTCAATCTTTACATGGAACCGCTCAAAAATCTTTCTCCACAGAACATCCACATTCACCAATACGCAGATGACACGCAGATTTACCCCAAAGTATATTCCATCAAAGAAATTCACAGGCTCCAGGCCTGACTCACATTGATCCAGTCCTGTATGTCCAGTACTTACCTGAAGCTCAACCCCCTCCCAGACTGAATTCCTACTGCTGACCAACAACACCGAACACCCTCACATCCAGACCTGGCTCTTTACTTTGAACCTCAACGGATTCACACCCCTGCTGGCTCCCTGTGTCCAGTCCCTTAGGTTCAACATGGACAGAAACCTCAGGTTCAAACAGCACATAGCATGGAAGACACAATCGGCCTGGAACCAACTTTCTCTCCTGCAGAAAATCAAGCCCTTCATCACAGGAAAGAACTTCAGATCTGCTGACCAAGCCTTGGTCCTCCCACCTGTATAATGGCAATGCCCTTTTTGGAAGGCCTTCCGGCGACTACCCTAGCACCCCTGAAATGTGTCCTGCATGCTGCAGCAAGACTTATTAAAGGACTGCGCAAATTCAACCACATCACCCCGCCCCTCATCGAACTGCATTGGCTCCCGCTGAAAGCCTGTGTCCTCTTCAAATCCTGTTGCATCATCTACAAAGCTGTCACCCTGAACTCCCCAAGCTACCTCACTGAGAAACACAGCATCTGCGGGGGCCTGTGAACCACCAGAAGTAAGGAAATGTGCAGACTTGGAAAGAAGCAAAGAACCAGAAGACAGGCCTTCTCGGTCTACGCTCCAAGACTCTGTAACTTCCTCTCTGTCAACCACAGACTTGCCCCATCACTTCTGCAGTTCAGGAAAGAGATCCAGATGCTCTTCTTCAATGAATGGCTCCTCATTAAGACCTAGGTCCACACACCTTGCACTCTCCACCCTACCTGAGACTCAGTGATCTGCTGCCCACTGTCTTCCCCCATGCTGCCAATTGCCCATCTTCACCCTCTCCCATGTTAGCTCCACACTCCCTTTCTCTCAGCTTCCCTCACTGTGTCCTTCCCCCTATGATTGCAAAGTGCTCCGTTGCTTCCCAAAGCTAGGTCTGTGCTCATTACATACCAGAATAATACCCTGACATTGATAGGTGAGGCATTTTCCTTTAATAAATGTGAGTTTTTAAAAATGTCCAGTTCTCGATCTCCTGTGGCTGGTCTACAGTAGTACACTACAGGGTGCAAGCTTATTAAGCTGTATTGTTTGTTATGTGTCTCTTTTTGTCCCCTGTTTTTTTTTAAAAAATCAGTTTTGGCTATTTATTAGCTGAAATTATTGCATTAGATTACAGGTAGGGAGAAATGGCATGTGAGGAGCGACACAAAGCTTGTGGGTGTTTGGTTATTTGGCTACCCATTGACAGCCCATGGTCATGCTAATCCCGTTGGTCATTCCTAAACTCTTTCTGGCCTTAGCGTCAAACGTTGCGCTCAAAGTGCCTGCCAGTGTTTTCACAAAACAGTTTTCTGCAAGTTAATGGCTTAAAGCTGTAAAAAGTGCTACTGATGTAATAAAAATGTCTTAATATGGTCTGCCTTCAGCCCCTATTTGTAAGCACTATGCGTGTTCTTCCCTGAAGTCCTGCTAAAACAAGCATTGGCAAAGCCAACAGTTTGGCTTGTGTATAAGTAGGCATTTTCCACGCCTACACAAAAGCTGCAACTGTTGGCGTTGTCAATGTTGGTTATATCAAGCAGGTTATCTATTTGTTGTTTGACTTCCATGAACATGTTTCCCCTCCGTTCTGGTTCTATCTGCATGGAGGATTGCAGTTTTGGATCTGGGTATATTGAATAATAGGGCCTGTTTTAGACCATGACGTGGCTTTCCAGAGAAAGCGATTGGGTCCTTTGATCGGCCTGGATACAGGAAAGGAGTGGTAAATAAAAGAGACACTGGAAATAATTAAGTGGCCCCATATTACACATTTTTAGCAAGCTTAACCCCTTTGCTATGAGATAATGTGGAAATAAAATAGGTTAGCACACAAAAGATATCCAGGATGCAGAGGCCTACCGGGAAAGCTCCAGATTTCCCTATATGCCAGTCCACCCCTGCCTGGATTGAAAACGCCACAGGAGTCTCGGCAGGATAGCTCAGGGGCAACACGCTCGCCTTGGAAGCAAGACGACATGGAGCAACAGAGGTTTGATCCCTGGTTCCACGCTTGGAAACCTCTGGGTATTAAGTGCGTTATAAATAACCTATCATATCACAGAACACAGGAAGGTTGTCCCAAAAGTACCGAAATGTGTCCTCACCACTGTGCATGTTAGGCGAACACTCCCATGATGCTGCAGGTTACCATTGGCAGAAGCAATGTTGGTGGTGGTTAACACCAACCTAATGTTGTGGGGCCGGCGGCAGTCACGCGGCCGGCCTCATTGGTGCTGGGGTGCCCAACACCCTGCTGGGATGCCGGCGGTCACCCAGACTTACTTCTTGTTGCAGGCCAGGGCCTTGGGAGGGTGTGGTGCACAGCACAGGTGCCGGAGCACCGTGGATGCCTGGAGCATCCAGGATGGTGGGTGCCTGGGCTGGACCCAGCGCACTAGGCTCACCTGGGGGGCCCAGACCAGCAAGGACCTGCAGGGCCGTAGTCACACAGCATTTGGCCTGCAGGCCAGGGCCGCAGGATCGTGATCACACGGTGTAGGCCTGCGGGCCCGCAATGAGAGACAGACACGGTTGCTCCATAGTTGGAGTCTGCAGCCGTTCCCCCTGCACATGCCTGCAGGGGCTCCTTTTATTAGCTTGGGCCATGACACAGTCATGGCCCATCTTAAAAGGGCAATACACGTGGGAGGGAAACATCCCCTTAAAGGGGTAATAGACAATGGGAGGGTCACACATTACACTCCTTTTTCATAAGGAACAAAACACATGGTGCATAGACATACAGATCCCCCCGTTACAGAACGACAAGTACTTATCACTTGGAAATTGTGGGGTAGACAGATAATAGGATATGCCACTGACACATTCATAGCTACTCGGGTAGTTACAGACATAACACATAACCCATTCTAAATATACTCAGCAGGTGACAGTCGTGGTCGGTGAACCTAGGCAGTAGTACCACAGTTTACAAAATCCTTTATTAACCTGGGGTTCGGAACTGCAACCACCGTTCACTGTTCTTTACTGAGACCACTTTAAGCATGTAGCTACTATGCAGGCTCACAGCTTCAGAACACTGTTTACTGAGTCCTCTTTAAGCAATCGCAGGACTGCAGGAGACCAGTTCAATTGCCTTCAGTGTCCATTTGGGAGTCACTTCCCGGGGTCCAGGTCTGTTGATGGTACAGTTCACGGCCGGCAAAGCCACACCTGGCGGGTGCCAGGGGCCACATCGGCATAGACCCTTGATGTTATGGGCAGGGCAGTGGGATGCAGATTGCAGGGCGTCCAGGCTGCTCCATGTAACGTTGACAGGGCACAGGGTGACGGGACATCACTCATCCCCTTCTTTGGCAATGTTCCCCAGTTAGAGTGTCTCTTTCCTCCAGGGACGCAGGAGGGTGCACAAGCACTCATGATGAGCTGCAACCCATACCTTGCCCGTTGCACTGCTCTTTGGCGTTGGGGGCCAGGGCTGCATGGTTTGGTTGGACACAATGTATTGGCTGGGAGGTATCTCCCCCCAAGCACACGGCCTGGTACTTCGATGGCATGGCATGCAGGGTGTCATTCATGGCAGGCAGCCAGGGCCAACCCCAGAGCAGACAGGGTGTTTGTAGTGGCTCAGTGTTGGGGCCACTTACAGGACAGGCAGGGTGACGCTGGTGGCAAGGTGCTGAGGCCACAGCTCGTTGCTTCCCCTTGCGGGTATGGGCTGATGTCGCTGGTGAGCTGGGTGACGCTGGTATTTGGTTGGCCAGGATACGTGTGGTAGTGGGGGCCCCAGTAACACAACAACGAGGCCATTTGGACATCTCCCCCCAGGCAGGGGAAGGCGTACCTCTTCCCTTCTGCTCCGCTGTGGAATGCTTTACTTCCCACCCCAGAGGACTGCCGCTGCAGTGGGAGAAACCGCTCATTCTCCTTCGCCTCTCACACTCGGTGGAGGGTATAGGGAGAAACTGCTTACCCCTGTGTGGATGTGGGGACACCAGAACTGCTTCCCTTCACCGGGCACGTCCGCTCTGAAGCTGCAGTTTTACATATGTTGCTGCTTCGGACCAGAGCACGTCATGCTTTACACCGCCGGGCCTGTGTTCATTCAGGGAGCCTTTCCTTTTCAACAGTTCCAATGCTGGGCTGCATCCTTTATATAGCTCCGGCATTGAACATGCATTCCTTTTGTTTTTCTTCCAGCTCCTACCGGTGCACAGTAGCAATGCTCCCGACCGGATCATTTCCTCACTTTCACTGCCGGGCCCAGGATCCAGTGGGATTCCGCTGTTCTTCCTTCTGCTCCCTCCGGAGCACCGCAGCAATGCTCCCGATTGGAGCGCTTTTTTTTCTTCTAATTTTCACTGCTGGGCCTGAGATCTCAACGAGGCTCCGGCGGCACGGCACCACTCGGGAGAGGTGCTGCCGCTTGGGGCGCTCACCTCCTGCTCTTGACAGGATTTTGCTCTCCCTCTTCTTGGCCGCAGCGACTTCAGCTCACGGTCGGGGCACAGCTGATCTCTCGCTCAGCGTGGCGGATGCCACAGGGACTTGCAGGCTGGATCCCTCCCTGCCCGCACGAGCACCCTTGTTGCCGTGGGCTGCAGCCAGGGAGGATCACAGGCAGGGCTCCTCCAACGCACCGGCTGCCCCTTCCTTTCTGGGGGGGTGGGGGGGTGCAGCACCACTCTCACATTTTTTTGCAGCAGCGGACCCTCCATTTCTTCACCCCTGGGGGAGGGGGGCAGCACGGTTCATCTCTTTGCGGTGGATGCCGCCAGGGCGGGACAGCACTGTGGCGTTGGCCCGCAAGGGCTGCGCACGCGGCGGCGTGACGTTGCACGTCGCCGCGTGCAGCTTTAATAAACGGGGCGTTCCCGGGAGCCAACAGAGCGACCAGGGAGCCCGAAGCCGACAGACGTGTGTGTGTGTGCTCTGTCGGGTTGGGGGCTCACGGGCACGCATGGGGGCCAATGATAGACCCCCAACAGTGGCGACGAGTGGTGACGGATGCCCGGGCCCGGCGGTGAAAGGCGTCCGGAATTTTTCTTAATAACGGAACGTTCACGGACGTTTCGTTTCACGCCGTGGCTGCGGACCGCACACGCGGCTGGCGGCCATTTTGGACACAAGGCCGCGGAACTTCTCGGGGCTCCGGTTCGGAACGAGAAGGTGATCCGGGTCTAATTTTTGGATTTCATGGTAGCAGACTGCATAACCTGCACGCCCATACCTAATTTGTGTGTTTTACTCATATTTTGGGACTGTTACGTCAAGTGCAAGCTAGGACAAGGACTTCTGTGGCAGGGCCTGCTTAGTCCAGTCCACCCACATAGCTTAATTTTTGGGACCTCTACTTTGCGGTGCATTGCTGCAGGGTGGCGACAAGGCACTTCCTCGCCCCTTCATCATCAGGACACATTCTCTTGATCCTCTTCATCATCACAAGGTAGTGGCAGTTGGTGCTTCACATTCTCTTGATCCTCTTCATCATCACAAGGTGGTGGCAGTTAGTGCTTCTTTGTGTGCAAGACTCTTTAGTGGTGCTCAGTGAAGGAGACACACCTCACTGTCGTCTCCGTTCTCCAAGTTGGACCATTGCTGTGCCTGGTGTGGGGGTGAATCCTCCTGCATGGTGATGGTGGGAATCTGAGTTGCGGCCCCAGGACTTGAAGTGGGGGTGCCCGTGCGCTCAATCCCATGTACGACAGCGACCAGGACGGCGACACTGCGGACCCTGTGGAAGACTCTCAGGACGAAGGTCAGGCGCCTGCACCCCAGGCACTACTAGGGGCGCAGCCAGCCGCTCCACAAGGGGCTCCCATCCTGGCTCAAGCGAGAGCCCAGGCGGCCCTACAACCGAAACCAGAATTTGATCCAACGGGCCCCCCGTCCAGCCTGGGGCCCCGATGGAGGAGGTGGGTGGCCCGCCTGGACATGTACTTTAGGGCTGCTCGGGTGACGGACGACGACAGCATGGTAGCCACCATGCTGTACTCGGCGGGAGCACCGGTTCAGGAGATCTTCGAGTCGCTGACACCGGTTGACCAGACCTATGGTGAGGCCAAAGCGGCTCTCCTTGCACATTTCCTTCCCCTCGCCAACGTGGACTTCGAGAGGTTTGTCATGCTGTCGGCCAAACAAAAGGATGATGAGACCCTGGACACTTTTTACGGCCGCCTGCGCCGCCTTTCCCAAGGGTGTGCGTGGGGGGATGCGGATGATATGATACGAACAATGCTGATCCAAGCATGCTCCTCCGGCAAACTAAGGAGACAGGTCCTCAGAGAGCGGGGAATCACTCTCCCCCGCATACTGGAACTGGGTCGATGTCACGAAGTGGCTGAGGCACGGGCAAACAAAATGGAGGCGGGGTCACGCTCGATCAAGACCGAAGAGGTGTGCGCTGTTTGGCGGGGCGGCCGAGGAATAAGAAGGCCTGGTGGAGGTCCCTGAGACAGAGCTGGAAGATCAGGGGAGTCATGTCAAAAGTGTGGCTATGACCTCCCCCACCCAACAGAGTGCCCAGCCGCAGGAAGAACATGTGGCCGATGCGGACTGCCTGATCAATTCTCAAGAGTGTGCAAGTCGGCTCTACCTGTCATGGTACAGAGAGGCCCTGCCCGGATCTGTACTCCGCGCCAAAACCGGCCGTCCAACGTGGCCCAGGTAGATCAAGCGGAAGAGGAGACCCAGATGGAGGTGGCTGAAGAAGAAGAGGAGGAAAACATCTTTTTCGTCTCAAGCATGGGGGTCCTGAAAGGCAAAAGCAGGAGGCAGCCAAGGTGCGTGGTGGAGGTGAACCGCTCGCCTGTTCCCGTGTTGGTGGACACAGGGGCATCTGTTAATGTAATGGCGAGGGGACATTATGACGCTCTTGACCCGCCACCGAATCTGGCTGTGCCAAGAGCTCGCATATTCGCCTTTGGTGGACTTGAGCCTATACCGCTGGACGGGGCGTTCGTAGCGAAGGTGGAACATGAAGGCTCGATGATCAGGGCTCGGTTCTACGTGACCCCTATAAGCAACAACACCCTGCTGAGCTGTGCGGCTGCGGAGGCACTCGGGATAGTCAGTTTTGCGTACTCAGTGTACCTGGAGGACATTAACGATCTACTTGACAAGTACGCGGCCCTATTCAACGGCATTGGGAGAATGACCGGTGATCCAGTCAGGCTGCACATTGACAATTCAGTACAACCCACTGCCCTGAAACACCGGAGAGTTCCCTTTCATCTGAGGGAGCAGGTCGACAAGGAGCTGGATAACCTGGTGGCCTTGGACATCATTGAGAAGGTGGAAGGCCCAACACCATGGGTGTCCCCCATTGTCGTGGCCAGAAAACCAAAACAGCCAGACTCAGTTCGTATATGTGTGGACATGAGGCTGCCCAACAAGGCCATCAAAAGGGAGCGACACCTGACTCCGACCATTGATGACATAATCGCTGAGGTACAAGGGGCCAGATTCTTCTCCAAGCTCGACCTCAGAGCAGGGTATCATCAAGTTGTCCTCCATCCGGAGTCCCGGTATATAACAACATTCACCACCCACCAGGGACTCTACAGATACAAGAGGTTAAGCTTCGGGCTGTCCTCGGCTGCGGAAGTGTTTCAGAACATCATCCGAGGTGCCCTTGCTGATCTTGAAGGGGTACTCAACATCAGTGACGATATTTTGGTGTTTGCTACCACGGAGGTGATCCACCTGAAACGCCTGGCCAAGACTTTCGAGAGACTGCAGTCATTGGGCCTTACCCTCCATAGGGACAAGTGTGAATTCCTGCGCCCCTCCATAGAATTCTTTGGGTTCGTGTTTAAGGAGGGAGGGGTGTCACCCGACCCGCGGAAAGTCCGGGACATAAAGGAGGCACAGCCCCCGGAATCGGTGTCGGAGGTGAGAAGTTTTCTGGGCATGGTGACCTACTGCGGTCGGTTTATCCAAAACCTGGCCTCAAGGTCTGAGCCGCTCAGAGCTCTCACTAAGAAAGAGACAGCCTGGCACTGGGGTCCACTGGAGCAGTCGGCGTTCGAGGACATCAAGAGCGTCTTAACAACGGAGGACACCATGGCGTTTTTCGACCCAGCGCTTCCCTCGGAGATTGTGGTCGATGCCAGTCCGTTTGGCCTGGGGGCGGTCTTGACTCAGGTGGACCGGGATGGAAGCCTCCGTCCCGTAGCGTATGCCAGCAAAGCGCTCTCGGAAACGGAGCAGCGTTACTCCCAGATTGAGCGGGAGGCCCTGGCGGTCCTGTGGGGATGCAGACATTTTCGCCTCTATGTGCTGGGGCGCCCGGTGGCTGTGGTGACTGACCACAAGCCCCTGCTCCCGATCCTGGCGGGCTCGTCCTCAAAGCCCCCGGCCAGAATTGAGAGATGGATGCTCGCATTGCTTGAGTACGGGGTCACGCTGGTGTACCGGCCAGGAGCTAACAATGCTGCTGACTACCTCTCCCGGCATCCCGGAGTGCGTGGGGGAGTGGTGGGAGACACCTGCGCGGAAGAGGCGGACGACCATGTCCGGATGGTAGTGGAAGGAGCAACACCAAATGCGATGCCCCTGTCGGAGCTGGAGGCTGCAGCGGCCGAGGATGGGTGCTTCCAAATACTGAAGCAGTCGATGCAGAGCGGATCCTGGAAGTTCGTTTTGGAAGCTCTCGCGGGGCGGACCCTGGAGGCGAAGACCGCCCTTGAACAACTGTGGAAAGTGAAAGACGAACTGTCATTCTCGGAGTCGGGACTCCTACTCCGAGGGGATTGCATAGTGGTCCCCCACTCCAAAGTAGGTGATGTGATCACTCTGGCCCATCACGGGCATCAGGGTGCCGCCAAGACTAAGGCAAGGCTGCGGATGAAGGTCTGGTTCCCGGAGCTGGAGAAAAGGGTCGATGACTTTGTGGCAGCGTGCGTATGGTGTCAGGCAGCCTCCCCGGTGCCGAGAGAACCTGCCATCGAAGCCATGCCTTGGGGGACCAGGCCCTGGGAGGTCGTTCATGCGGACTTTGGGTCCACGTCCGTGGGCACCCACTTTCTGGCCATAGTTGATGAGTACTCCCGGTACCCCGAGGTGGAGTTTGTGGAGTCGGTGGCATTCGAGCATGTGGTAGTCGCCGTGGAAAACATATTTGCAACCCATGGTTTTCCCCTGACGCTATGCTCGGACAACGGGTCGCTGTTCCAAAGCGAGCGGTTCTCAGAATTTCTAGCCAGCTGTGGAGTCAAACATCGGAAGATATCCCCATTGTGGCCCCGAGCCAACGGTGATGCAGAACGGCTGATGCGAACGCTGAACAAGACATTTCGGATTGCGCAGGGACAAGGTCAGCCTCTCCAACAGGCCTTGTATCAATTCCTGAGAGTGTATCGCACCACTCCACATGCATCCACTGGTGTTGCCCCGGCGGAGGCTTTATTCCGGCGATGCCCCCGGGGGCTACTGCCAGAGGTACAGGAGAAAGAACCCGGTGTGATCAACGACCAGCAGGTTGAGGCCGACCGACTGACCAGGATCAGCCAAGAGAACGTGTGCCGGGGTCTTCGTCTCCAGCGGCTGGAACCGGGGACGAGGTGCTCATCCGGAACCGACATCCACACGGGAAGCTGTCCCTCCCTTACGAACCAGAGCCCCTGGATGTGGTCGCCGTGAAGGGGTCGATGGTGACGGCCTCAGATGGGCGATCGGCTGTCACCCGAAACGTCAGCTTCTTCAAGAAGTTGGGGGACTCAAGAACGGAGCCCCCTCTGGACCCTGGTGTCGCTGAGATACCTGAGGATGATGGGCCCCCTCTCGGTGCCCTGGCCTCTCCGAGTCGAGGGGCTGCTGCTGATGGACTGCCAGTGCCAGAGGTGAGCGGGAGGTACCCCCAGAGGGCTGGGCGAGGGGAAACCCGCTTACCTCAGCGAGTATGTGTTGGTACAGTTGGAGGGTCATCCGGAGTGATGGGACCCGGGTGGCTGACATTAAAGGGGCATGGGCTCAGGACAGGCAGTTTGTTGTGTGATGTGTCGTGTTTAACTAATGTTGCAATTGTGTTTCCTCCTGAAAAAGGAGGAGTGTGGCGTTGGCCCGCAAGGGCTGCGCACGCGGCGGCGTGACGTTGCACGTCGCCGCGTGCAGCTTTAATAAACGGGGCGTTCCCGGAAGCCAACAGAGCGACCGGGGAGCCCGAAGCCGACAGACAGGTGTGTGTGTGTGCTCTGTCGGGTTGGGGGCTCACGGGCACGCATGGGGCCAATGATAGACCCCCAACAAGCACGACACTCCCAGGCGGGAGGTCCCTCATTCCTTGCGGCAGTGGCCACTTATTACTTCTCCCCTGGGGGGAGCACATTTGTTTTTTTCTTTCAGCATTCGGCAAATGCTGCAGAGGACTTCTTGAGTCTTAACCTGTGGGGGGTGCCCGGGCAAGGGGGTTTGCAGGCACGCTTCGACCGTGACCACACGAGCACCAGGGCGAAGTCGTGCTTGGGCATTCCTCACTTCCCTGCGGCGATGGTTCTGCCACTCCTCCTCCACTCTCCCTCCTCTTCTACCCCATGGAGGGAACCAAAAAAAAAAATAACAGAGGGAGAGGGACGGAGCATAGGCAGCTCGGGCGCTCATCTTTCTCATTGCCATTGTTGTGGGACCGGTGACGGTCACGCGGCTGGCCTCATTGGTGCTGGGGAGCACAGCACCATGTTGGGATGCTGGGGTCACCCGGACTTACTTCTTCTTGTGGGGCACAGCCTGGGGGCCTGGGCTGGACCAAGGGCACCAGGTTGGTGTGCAAGGAACTGCAGGGCTGTGGTCACCCGGCATGGGGCTTGCAGGCCAGGGCCGCAGGACCGTGATCACACAGTGTAGGCCTGCGGGCCTACAATGAGAGATGGACACAGGAGCTCCATAGTTGGAGTCTGCAGCCGTTCTCCTGCATGCGCCTGCAAGGCAATACACGTGGAATGGACACATCCCCTTAAAGAGGTAATACACAGTGGTGTGGCGTTGCCCCGTGAGGGTCTGCGCACGCGGCGGCGTGACGTTGCACGTCGCCGCGTGCGGCTTAAATAAACGGGGCGTTCCCGGCCGCCGCAGAGCGACCGGGGAGCCCGAACTACACAGACATGTGCCGAGTGAGGTCTGTGGGTTGGGCTCACGGGCACGCACGGGGGTGCTGACAGACCCCCAACAGTGGCGACAAAGGTATTGGATGCCTGGGCCCGGCGGTGAGAGCCATCCCGGAATTTTTCTCCCTGTGTCGGAACATCCGCGGATGTTTCGTCTCACGCCGTGGCCGCGGACCATACACGCGGCTGGCGGCCATTTTGCACACGTGGTTGCGGAACTTCCAGGAGCTCCGGTTTGGAGTCGTAAGGTGATCCGAGCCAAATTTTTGGACATGCTGAGTGCGGGCAGCCTAACCTGCAGGCCCATGCCTGGGTTTTGACAATTTGACCTGTTTTGGGTCCCCTACGTCGTGTGATAGCTCGGAGAAGGACTGAGGTGGCTGGGCCTTCTCAGCCCACTCCAATATTTCGAGCTCAATTTTTGGGACATCTACATCAAGGAGGTCTGCGGCGGCCTTCGTCTGTCGAATCTTCTTCAACCCCTTCATCATCACGAGGGTGGTGGCAGTAAGGGGTCTGGTGGGCCCACGTGGCACGGTCTGCTGACAAGTCTTGGTGTGGGGAGGGGACTGAGTTGCGGCCCTCAGAACTGGAAGGAGGGTGCCTGTGCGCTCGGTCCTATGAGTGACATCGGCGCCCTGGAGGGTGCGTCTGCCACGACCTCGGAGGATTCACAGGACGAAGGCTTGGCAGATCTATTTCGGCAAACTCCCCAGCAGCCACCACTACCTGCAACATCTGGACTGCCGAGTCCCGCAGTAGGTGCCACCACTCCCCCGAATCAGCCAGGACCTGGGGTTTTGCAGGGCGCTCAGCCAACTCCTCCGGCCATGGCCCAAGCCAGGGCGCAAGCAGCCCTGCAGCCCATTCCAGAATTTGACACCACGGGTCCCCCGTCCAGCCTGGGCCCCCGGTGGAGAAGATGGATTGGACGCCTGGACATGTACTTCAGGGCCGCCCAAGTGACGGACAATGACAGTAAGATAGCCACTATGTTATACTCAGCGGGAGCCTCTGTCCAGGAGATATTTGAATCATTGACTCCAGTGGATAACTCCTACGACCAGGCCAAAGCCGCTCTCCTCGCACACTTCCTTCCCCTTGCCAACGTGGACTACGAGAGATTCGTTATGCTGTCGGCCAGGCAGAAGGACGATGAGACTCTTGACACCTTCTATGGTCGCCTGCGCCGCCTCTCCCAAGGGTGTGCGTGGGGAGATGCTGAGGACATGATGCGGACCATGCTAATCCAGGCTTGTTCATCTGGCAAGTTGAGGCAAAAGGTCCTGAGAGAGCCCGGCCTCACTCTACCCCCCATTCTTGAGCTGGGGCGATGTCATGAGGTAGCCGAGGCCCGAGCCAACAAAATGGAAGCCGGATCCCGCACCGCGCGGCCCGAAGAAGCGTGCGCCGTCTGGCGGGGCGGTAGAGGGGTGCGAAGGCCCGGTGGAACAGCCAGAGACAGAGCGGGAAAGCCTGTGGAGTCCTGCCAGAAGTGCGGCTATGACCTCCCCCACTCATCTGAATGCATGGCAATAGGGAAACTCTGTGGCCGATGTGGGGTACCCGACCATTTCTCGAGGGTATGTAGGGCGGCCCTACCCGTACTGACTCCGAGAGGGCAACCCCGGCTTTGGGCTCCTCGCCAGAATCGGCCGCCCAATGTGGCTCAAGTAGACCACGCGGAAGAAGATGCTCCGGCGGAGGACGCTGAGGAGGAGGACGAGGAGAACATCTTCTTTGTCTCCAGCATGGAAGTCCTCAAGGGGAAGAGCAGGAAACAGCCGAGATGCGTGGTGGAAGTGAACTGCTCGCCTGTCCCGGTGCTGGTCGACACTGGGGCATCAGTCAACGTAATGGCGAGGGGACACTATGCCGCGCTCAAACCACCACCGAGTCTGGCGATGCCGAGGGCCCGCATCTTTGCTTTTGGTGGGCGGGAGCCCTTGCCACTGGACGGCGCATTCGTTGCAAAGGTGGAGCATGACGGGTCCATGATCAAGGCCTGTTTCTACGTGACTCCAGTGAGCAGCAACACCCTCTTGAGTTGTGCGGCGGCGGAGGCTCTTGGCATCGTGAGTTTCGCGTACTCAGTTTACTTAGAAGACATAAACCACCTGTTGGATAAGTACGCTGCCATCTTTAAGGGCATTGGAAGAATGAATGGCGACCCGGTGAGGCTTCACATTGATGAGTCGGTGCAGCCGGTGGCTTTGAAGCACAGAAGGGTCCCTTTCCACCTGAGGGACCAGGTCGACAAGGAACTAGACAACCTGGTGAACCTGGACATAATCGAGAAGGTGGAGGGCCCAACACCCTGGGTGTCCCCCATCGTGGTTGCGAGGAAACCGAAACAGCCAGACTCTGTCTGGATCTGTGTGGACATGAGGTTGCCCAACAAGGCCATCAGGAGGGAGCGGCACCTGACCCCGACCATTGACAACATAATTGCAGAAGTTCAAGGGGCAAGGTTCTTCTCCAAATTGGACCTACGAGCAGGATACCATCAAGTTGTCCTCCACCCAGAGTCCCGCTACATCACGACCTTCACCACTCACAGGGGACTCTATCGGTACAAGCGGCTGAGCTTCGGAGTATCGTCAGCAGCCGAAGTGTTTCAGAACATAATTCGAGGCGCCCTCGCAGATCTGGAGGGTGTCCTCAACATTAGTGACGATATTCTGGTCTTCACTAAGACTGAGCTGGACCATCTGAAACGCCTTACCAGGACCCTCGAGAGGCTGCAGTCGCTGGGACTCACCCTCCACAAGGACAAGTGCGAGTTCCTGCGCCCGACCATTGAGTTCTTTGGGTTCGTGTTTAAGGAGGGCGGTGTGTCGCCGGACCCGAGGAAAGTCCGTGACATCAAGACGGCACAACCGCCTGAATCGGCATCGGACGTGCGAAGCTTCCTGGGTATGGTGACATACTGCGGGTGCTTCATCCAGAACCTGGCCTCGAGGTCGGAGCCGCTCAGGGCCCTGACGAAGAAGGAAACCGCTTGGCAGTGGAGTCCGTTGGAGCAGTCGGCGTTTGAGGACATTAAGGGTGCCCTGACGGCAGAGGACACCATGGCTTTCTTCGACCCGGCTCTAGAGTCGGAAATTGTTGTGGATGCAAGCCCATTCGGTCTGGGAGCAGTGCTTACTCAGGTGGGCCGAGATGGAAGGATCAGACCAGTGGCCTACGCTAGCAAAGCCCTCTCAGAAACAGAACAGAGGTATTCCCAAATAGAACGCGAAGCCCTGGCTGTCCTTTGGGGCTGTAGGCATTTTCGTCTGTATGTGCTGGGAAGACCTGTAACGGTGGTGACTGACCATAAGCCGCTGCTCCCGATCATGGCTGGATCATCATCGAAGCCTCCGGCCAGAATCGAGAGGTGGATGCTTGCTCTTTTGGAATATAGAGTCACCCTGATATACCGGCCGGGTGCCAACAACGCGGCGGACTACCTGTCCCGACACCCGGGAGGGCGTGGAGGTCCAGTGCAGGACACCTGCGCCGAAGAGGCCGATGATCACATCAGAATGGTGGTAGAGGGTGCCACCCCCAACGCGATGCCGCTACCAGAACTGGAGGCAGCTGCGGCCGACGACGAGTGCTTCCGAATATTGAGGAGCTCGATGCGGTCGGGATCCTGGAAGTCCGTGCTGGAGATGGTGGCGGGGCGCACTCAAGAGGCCAAAGTGACCCTGGAACAGCTCTGGAAAGTGAAGGACGAGATGTCCTTCTCGGAGTCAGGCCTGCTGCTGCGGGGCGATCGCCTGGTGGTGCCTGGTTCCAAAATCAATGAGGTCATCAATCTGGCACACCAGGGGCACCAGGGTGCCGCCAAGACAAAGGCGAGGCTGAGGCTGAAGGTGTGGTTCCCCGAGCTAGAGCGGAAGGTGGACGACTTCGTGGCGGCCTGCGTGTGGTGCCAGGCGGCCTCCCCGGTGCAGCGTGAACCTGAAATCGAGATGATGCCACGAGGTACCCAGCCGTGGGAGATCGTACATGCGGACTTTGGGTCCACGGCAGTGGGCACCCACTTCCTGGCCATAGTGGACGAGTACTCCCGGTACCCCGAAGTAGAGTTCGTTGAGTCAGTGGCGTTTGAGCACGTGGTGGGAGCAGTGGAGAAGATCTTTGCCACCCATGGTTTTCCGGTGACTCTGTGCTCGGACAATGGGTCCCCGTTCCAGAGTGCACGGTTCTCGGAGTTCCTGGAGAGCTGCGGAGTGATACACAGGAAGGTCTCCCCGTTGTGGCCCCGTGCAAACGGGGACGCGGAACGGCTGATGAGAACACTGAATAAAACATTCCGGATAGCCCAAGGGCAGGGCCAGCCCCTCCAGCGGGCATTGTATCAATTCCTGAGGGTATACCGCACCACCCCACACGCCTCGACTGGGGTTGCCCCAGCTGAGGTCCTATTCCGACGATGCCCCCGAGGCTTCCTGCCGGAGGTACAAGCAAAGGAGCCCGGCGTGATAGACGATCAACGGGTGGAGGCTGAGCGACAGACACGGACAGATCAGGAGAATCTGCCGCAGGGCCTCCGTCCGCAGCGGCTAGAGCCGGGTGATGAGGTACTGATCCGGAATCGACATCCTCATGGCAAGCTCTCGCTCCCGTACGAACCGGAGCCACTGGACGTGGTAGCCGTAAAAGGGTCAATGGTGACGGCCTCGGATGGGAAATCGGCCGTCACTCGAAATGTGAGCTTCTTCAAGAAGCTGGGTGACTCTCGAGCAGAGCTCCCGCCGGACCCCGATGAGGTGGACCTCCCGGATGAAGACACACCCCGGGAGGAAATCCCGGTGTCGCCACATCGAGGGACTGGGACGATGGGAAGTCCTGTGGTGGAGGTAGGCGGGAGGTACCCCCAGAGGGCTGGGTGAAGGAAACCTGCCTACCTCGGTGACTATGTACTAGGACCGGTTGAGTGCCTCCCGGAGTGAGGGGACCCGGGTGGCTGATATTAAAGGGGCATGGGCTCTGAGTTTTAGTTGTTGTTTTGTGTGCGGTGTAACATTTAGAAATGTGTGGTATTGTTGTTCCTCCCGAAAAAGGAGGAGTGTGGCGTTGCCCCGTGAGGGTCTGCGCACGCGGGGGCGTGACGTTGCACGTCGCCGCGTGCGGCTTAAATAAACGGGGCGTTCCTGGCCGCCGCAGAGCGACCGGGGAGCCCGAACTACACAGACGTGTGCCGAATGAGGTCTGTGGGTTGAGGGGCTCACGGGCATGCACGAGGGTGCTGACAGACCCCCAACAAGTGGGAGGGTCACACATTACACCTAAGAGTCGTTGCCCTTTGAGAATACCCCGCCCCCCCCCACCCCCCCCAATCCAAAGTGGCTCCAGACAGCAGATGTGTAAACAAGGAGCCACGGCCGGCGTCCTCTTCGCCACTCTCCCATGTGTTCCACGCGCTGAGATAAGGCGTGGGAAGATTAGGATGACGCAAACTCCCGAAAGTGGCATTGTGACCAGTGCGCGGAATGGGGAACCCGATGCAGCTGAAAGGCACGGGCGCTTCAGCTGGGGCAGAGGGGCAAAACTAGTGCATGTACTATCATTCCACACAAGGGGGACAGGTGCATTAAGTGTGCAATTCTAAAGAGGTGTCTAGCAACACGTCAGTAAACAGAGGCTCCAGAAAGAGATACTCGCGGCGCGTGTCAGCCAGGCTTTCGCCCTCTCCCCCCTCCTGCCACGTGTGTGTCGGGAGACGTCGTGTTTTCGGTGGGCTGGGGGCAGTTGCGTGCGTGAGGAGGAGGAGGAGAACCCCTTTTTTTGCACCTTTGGGGGGGGAGGGGAGAGAGAGAGAGAGAGAGCGAGCGAGCGAGCAGCGGCGGCCGCGCGTGCCCTCCCCGCCGGTCGCTCCCCGCCCCGCGTGTGAGTGGCGGTGGAGGTGCTGCTGCTGCACGGGCCTGACGTCAGCCCGGCGGTGGTGGCGGCGGTGGCGTGTGCATAAGCCGCGCTATTGTCTCGCAGCGGCCGGCCCCGGGCTGCCACAGCTGCTGCTGCTGCCCACTGCGGCATCCGGAGGCGGGGGCAGCGGCGGCCGGGCCTCGCGTTGGGACGCCCGCTCCGAGCTACCCGTGCTTTGTTTCCATTCCCGGAGGAGGGAGGGAGTGAGGGCTGCCCGCCCCCCTGCCTGGGGGGGAGGGCAGGGTCTGGCCGCTGGATATCCCGGCTCCATGTCGTCCTCCTCCTCCTCCTCCTCCGCCGCCGCGGCGGCTTAGCAGCCCCCCCCCACCCCGAGCCGCCGCATACCAGCATCGGAGGCCAGCCATGTTCGGCACTGAATCGTCCTGTAAGTGAGCGCGCCACCTTTGCCAGCCTCGCCTTTCTGTGGGGGCAGTGTTTGTTGTCATTCCACAGTCCTATTGCTGCCTCTGGCTTTTGGGGAGGCGGGGGCGGGGGGCTGCGAGAGCCTGGGTGAATTTGTACACAGACGCACACCTCTCTGACTGCTGTGCCCACCACCTGGTATTCTTGGGGAGTATGCCCCGCCCCCCCCCCTGCCACCGGGCCCTCGGGCTCCTGCCTGCTCAGCATCCAGCATTGAGCATGCCCCTGTGGGCGCACCCCTTCCTGATCGGCCTGCCCTATCTTCTGCAGGGGGCAAATGCGTGTTGAATATTACACCTGTGCACTACAAACCTCCCACTCTGCCTACCTGGCATGTACGAGACCCTGGGCACGCATGCCTCTGCCTGCTTTCTGCACAGGGCACCACCAGCATGTACGTTACTACACCTGGGTGCACACGCTGTCTGTCTTTCCATCTGCGGGGGGATCCTTTGGGATACATGATGATCTGGACACACGTGTGCACTTGACATCATTGCCACTGCCTGCGGTTGGCACTGAGGCATACCTGGAATGTAAGATGCACTGGACATGCCCCGGCTTGCCCTGTCTTCTGTTGAAGGCTCCCAGGAGGTGCGAGTTACTCGACTCCCCATCTACAGACACATTCCTTTGCCTACTTTATGCCGTGGGGGCATCGCAGCCGTATATGATGCTATGTGTGTGCATGCCTCTGTGCCTGCTGCAAGGGGGGGGGGTCTCTGGGATATGACACTCTGGGCGCACATGTCTCTGCCTGTCCTTGCTTCTTCAGAGGGAATCCCTGGGGTGAATGTACACACACGTATTCTGCACTGGGGGAACCCTTGCCCTTTATGACACCCTATGCACACGCCTCTACCTGCCCTTGCTTCTTCCGAGGGAATCCCTGGGGTGCATGTGTACACACATGCACGCAAATATGCATTCTTGCCCTTTACGACACCCTATGCACATGCGTCTGCCTGCCCTTGCTTCTTCCGAGGGAATCCCTGGGGTGCATGTGTACACACATGCACGCACATATGCATTCTTGCCCTTTACGACACCCTATGCACATGCGTCTGCCTGCCCTTGCTTCTTCCGAGGGAATCCCTGGGGTGCATGTGTACACACATGCACGCACATATGCATTCTGCACTGGGGGAACCCTTGCCCTTTATGACACCCTATGCACATGCCTCTGCCTGCCCTTGCTTCTTCAGAAGGAATCCCTGGGGTGCATGTGTACACACATGCACACACATATGCATTCTGCACTGGGGGAATCCCTGCCCTTTACGAAACCCTATGCACACGCCTCTGCCTGCCCTTCTTCAGATGGAAACTCTGGGGTGCTGCACTGGGGGAATCCCTGCCCTTTACGACACCCTATGCACACGCCTCTGCCTGCCCTTGCTTCTTCAGAAGGAATCCCTGGGGTGCATGTGTACACACATATGCATTCTGCACTGGGGGAATCCCTGCCCTTTACGACACCCTATGCACACGCGTCTGTCTGCCCTTGCTTCTGCAGAGGGAATCCCTAAGGTGTATGCACGCACACACGTTCATGTGTTCTGCACTGGGGGAATCCTTTCCCTTTATGACATCCTATGCACATTGTTTCAGAAGCCCTTGCTTCTTCAGATGGAATCTTTGGGGTGCATGTGTACACACGCACACACGCATTCTGCACTGGGGAATCCCTGCCCTTTACGACACCCTATGCACATGCGTCTGCCTGCCCTGGCTTCTTCAGAGGGAATCCCTGGGGTGCATGTGTACACACATGCACGCATATATGCATTCTGCACTGGGGGAATCCCTGCCCTTTACGACACCCTATGCACACGCCTCTGCCTGTCTTGTCTTCCTGAGATCCATGAATGCCCAGACACATACATGCCTTTGCGTGCCATGCCTTCTGCAGTCGCTACATCAGCACTTGGTGTCATTTGAGAGCCTCACATCTGCCAGTGATCTATTGAGGCCAACCCAGTCATTAATGTTGCCCGGATGGTAATGAGGTTGGGGGTGGGAAGAGGGGGAGTAAGCAGGAACAGCTGAAGCAGTAATCCCCGGGGCGGGGGTGCCAGGCAGCTTACAATGTTGTTTCAGAAAAAAGCTCGCCATCATAACAGGTGGCAAGCGAAAGTGGGGCACACGCCTCTGGCAAGCCTCCCGTGTTGGTTTTATGTGACTTTCATAGAGGCAGTTTTGAGTGGTGATTTTGGCTGACCTCAGCGGTCCCTCCATGATGCCCCCTCCTGGCCCCCGATCTCTTTGATGTGTGTGTGTGACACTGTGACTGCCCCGCGAGTGCCAGGTTTACAGCTGGACTCCCAAATGCACCATGTCTACACGTAGGGTCCGTTGCATGTGCTTTCTGCATAGGGGGTTGTGTCGTGGCTGTCGTGGAGAAGGCATGCATGTTGATGCTTTTTTTTATTTAGACATTTTGTGAGCAATGTGTGTTTTCTCTGTCTCTCTCTCTGCCTCTCTCGCTATAGAACCAATTGACTTAATTTTTCGAAACTGTACTTTTCTCTTTGCGCCCCTTGCACTCGGTGTGTGGCAAGATGCCTTGTGCATTGTTGTCTTCCGTACAGGTGGATGGAGTGGCACCACAATGATCGCTGTGTGTGGAAGAGCTGGCAGTGGGTGTGTTGTGCCCACAGCCTTCCCACTGTGTGGGTGCAGTTTCACGTGCACTCTGCCACTGGTCTGTCTAAGCTAGGCTGGGGGAATAGCTCTTCTGGGGGGGGAGGGGCTGTCCGCCCTTGCACATGAAGCAGCGGGGAAGGGTACCACACGCATGTGTACCGTGGTGGTTCCTTGAGAACGCAACATTATTTGGTTTCTTGCGTTCTTCAAAGGGTCAATCCTTCATTTTTAAGTTATGTAGCAGACCTGACCTGCTCGTCTAGAGGCCTTTCTGCATAGGGATGGACACACGATGTGATGCCTCTTGAAAGCTTGGGCTGCAGTCGGAGGGTTTGCCAATCGCATTGGCTTGGAGTGGCAGACGCCTACCCACTCCTGTCCTGACCCTGGCCTTGTAGTGCCAGAACAGTCTGGGGCTGGATGGAATACCCGTTGTGTTGCTAGAGGCACCAGTCCTGCTTTACAAGCAAAGAGGGCATCGATGCTGCGAGTCTGGCCTGCCCCCGTAGAGACGATGCGCGCTTGCCTCTTGCCTTGGGAGCTGGGTGGGATGCCTGCAAGCTCATTGTGCGCCGCCGCGAGTCGCTGGTGGAGGCTTGCGCCCTATTCCTCGCTTCATCTGCTCGTGGAGCTCTCGTTGATAAAGCAGGTCGCCAAAATACAGCCCTATCTGGTTTGCTCTGACAACGGCTGGCTGCTTGGGTTCCCATGGTTACCAGATTACTAATTAAAAGAAGGAAAAAACCTCAGCAGCGCGTACACAGGCGCTCATAAGAGCCACCGGGTCTGCAGCAGGCAGGCGTATGCTTGAGTCGGCGCGCTCTACCTGGCAGCTTCAGCCTTGCAAGCGGGGAACAAAAGAGGCGAGGAGGCCTTACCTGGGTGCTGCGCGCCCTCTTCATTACCAGTCTCAGCAGCAGTAAGTGTTCATGCCGACTGTGTTGGATCTGGGTTTGATATCTGGGAGCCCTGCACATGTCACTTGGGGCTGGATCCCCCGTGTTTTCCTTTGTTTTGCAGGGTGGCGCGGTCTGGACTTTGGGGTTGCCAATTAACCCTCGACATCTGATTTTGCAGCTATTTCGGGTGTCCCTATAATTAGCTTGTTGTCCCTAGAAATCACGAAGCCCCATTCCACAGAGCTAATAATCCAATGTATGTCGATTTACCTTCAGAATTCCGATAAAAAACTATAATTTTGACCTAAAGTTATGAAATTGCTTCCAAATGGGTGCAATTGGCGATTCATTTCTCTCTTGGGCGCCATTGTTCCCAGGTCCCATGGGTGGACGTGCAAGTGTTGGCGGGGGAGCACCTGCTCGCTGGTGGTTGAAGTCGCAGCCATTCGCTTCGTCACTAGGATGCTCCGTTGTCATCGGCGCGTGCCAGATCGCGGCGTCTCTGGCTTTATTGCCTTTGTGGGACCTTCATTGGTTAGTGATGATGGCCTTTTGAATCCATGTTCAATTTGCCACTGCTCTGTCCCCCTATGTAATCATGTCATGCCACACATATGATAGGAGGAGCACATGGCTTCCACACTCGTGATGAATTGCTACTCCCTGCGTGTACACCTTTCCCACTAGCTTGTCAGATACAGTACTCGCCCCTCCCCTGCAATCTTTTGTAAAAAAAAAAAGTTATCCTGACCATTTTGCAAATTGTGGTTTCCTAGTAAATAGTCTGTTGTGCTTTTACCACTGGCAACTGCTATTGGACCTCCGTTGGATATGGTAACTGGCGTGTAAATCCACATACCATGTGTCACTGATTTGTCCAGGGTTCAAGAAACATGTTTGAAATGGCAGTATTTTACTCCCTGATTTTTGAAGTTGGGAGTGACCATCTTTTAGTGCTTAAAAACGAGTACCAATTTCCAACATATTTTTTATTTGAGTAAAATATATTTGTACTCTAAAAAAGATTTGTTTTGTAATTCAGTTGTATGCACTTAGTAATTCCTGCAATTTGAAATACGCATTTACCTGAAGTTCCTCCTCTGAATGGTCTTCGATTATGGTAGCAACCCCTCCTTTGGCAATCCTTCGCTGGTAGCACTAATTCGAATAAGTTCGTAGACCCGTGTGGGTGGAAACTGGAGGGGCAAGCAAGGGGAGGCAGCCCCTACACGTTAGTTCTCCAGCATGGGCTCTGTCATGCATTCACATGCTCTTGAATGTTCCCTGTAGTCAGGCTGGGAATCCTCCATAAAAGAAGAAAGTTTCACTTTCAGACTGTATTACTTACTCAAACCAATCACTGTCCTCTGGCTCATGCTGCCCCATTCAATGGCAGTCCTCTGCCTAAGCCCCTCCTCTGGCCACCATCTTCAGATTTTTTTTACTGCACACTTCCGTGTTGGGAGTCCTGCAGTTTGCTCTGCAAGCTACTTCTACGTTTTTTCGTGTTTCCAACGGAAAAAGGTTCTATTTTTGTTCCAAAGTAGTCCCTGTGCTCTCTTCTCCATCTACCGACAGCAGGGATACAGGTGGCAAGATATGCCTCAGGTTCTCCAAGAAGACGACGAGGGACAGGCACAGTAGACTGGCAGCGTGGCTTGACGCCAGGGCCACTGTCCTGAGCATTGTCGTGCCTCACCCAGGACCGGCGGGTCTGAGGAATGGTCTTCTAAGTCCTTTGAGGGCACCTCCTTCGTGGTGGCCCAAGAAAAGGCGAAGAACCGCAAGTCTGAGCCCACTGGGTTCACCAAGGAAGCAGGTCCCAAGGTGGATAGGGTGCGATCGACATTACCCACAGCCTCCCATTTCCAGCCGGCAGTCGATCTACCCCGGGTAAACTAGGGAGAAGTCTGATGAGCCGCAGACGGAGAAGGCCAAATAGCCAAAGCAGGCCCAATCAGCACAGGCTAAGACTTCGAGTATGGAGTTGGCAGCGGTTACTACCATGACCGCTAAGGGAGCTGACCCAGGGAATTTGGTCCCCGCAGCACAGCAGGTTTCGCTGCCCTCAAGGTGCGACACCGCCGCAGTAACTCTGGCAAAGTCTGCTGGCACGCCAGAAGTGGGGGTAACTGTCAGGCCCCGGTTCGAGCTCCGCAAGGGTGAGAAAGGCAGGGGGGTTTTGAAGAAGCCCAGAAACAACCCTCCCAGACCGTGGACCAAGCCATGGAGGTCTCGTCCACAGACGACGATGACCAGGAATCCTTGCACACGGTCCACAAGTACGTGGAAGAGGAGGAGGGTGACGACGGCACAGGGCCTAGTTTTCTGATCCCGCCAGCTCAGCCGAGGGACATGTCTCTGGACTCTTTCTCAACCCTGTACACCTTGTGTCAGAAATCCAGAGGAGTGTGCCCCTCGGACCTGGCTCTGTTAGTCCCCCCCCAGATCCCTGATCAGCCTCCAACAAAGAGGAAGCATCACCCAACACCCCCATTTCAGCCTTCACGTTGGGCTCCTTCTTCCCTAGCAGACCCATACCCTGGGACTGATAAGACTACGGACGACTATGAAGATATCGTCGCAGCAGACGGCGGGTCTCTGCATTTCAATGCTCGAGATACGTTATCCCCACCGGATGAGGTGGGATCTTTCCACTCCATGATCTCCAGAGCCTCTGAGCTATTCCAGCTGGAGCCCGAGGAAACCAGGAAGGAGTGTTTCTTGTAACAGAGGCACGAGGCCAAGAGGAGGACAATCGTGGTGGTGCCCCTTCTGGATGACGTGAAGGAAGAGGGTCTGGCCCTCATGAAGAAGCCTTGCACAGCTCAAGTATCGGGTGCCGGACTCCACACCCAAGTGCATGAGGTCGCAATCATCGTCGGATTTGGTGGTATCGGTGGTCGCGAGCAAACGGTCGGCTAACCTGTCCTCGTCTTTGGGCCCTCCGGACACAGAGGGGAAGAGGATGGATGCAGTGGGAAGGAATGTGATTTACACTGCAGCGTCCACTATCCAGCCAACCAACGCACTGGCAATCCTAGCCAGGTACGACTGGGAGCTGTGGTACAAGCTGGGGCCTATTCTGTAGTTCCTCCCCAACGATAAGAGGATGGAGGCAATCGCTCTCTTCCAGAAAGGGGAAATGGCATCTTATCACGCCATCACAGTGGCATTGGACGCGCGAGACCCAGGGTTCCGGCAAGTAGGGAACGGTGTCTGCTCTCATAGCGAAGGCTGGAGGAAGGCCACGAATTTCCGGCAGGAGGTCCAGGCGAAGGTGCTGGACATGCCCTTCGACAGAGAACTTGTCGACCTTCCCAAACAAGTCCCTCCAGGCCATGAAGGGGGGGTTCCCTGGGTACTTTCCAGCAGCATCGCTCTCCTTTTCGCTCCTCCAGGGGAAAGTCGAGCAGGTCTGCCAAATGTTTCTCTGCTTCGTACTGTCAGCCCTCCTGATCCATGACTCGGGAAGCCTACAGAGGCCGTTCCGAGGCCTACGGTAGCAGAGGACAGTGTCGTCGCCCACAGGAGAAGACCTGGATGTCATGCACCACGCCTGCACCCCGGTGGGAGCTCGTCTGATGAGGTTTGTCAGCTAGTGAAAGAAGATCAGAGACAGATGGGCGCTGGATGCTCTCGCCCAGGGACACACCTTGGAGTTTCAATGCAGGTGTCCGCGGATCCCTCGGATTACTTGTCGGGAGCAGCACATCCCTTAGCTCCTGGAAGATTTACGGGCCACGTTGCGAAGAGGTCTGGGGCTCCAGAGTCTATTCCAGATACTTTCTGGTCAGAAAGAAGAAGGGGTGCTGGGACCTGCGACGTGTTAACAAATACCCGAAGTCCAAAAAGTTCAAGATGCACATGTTGCAACATGTGCTCGGCCAACTGGAGGAAGGAGACTTCTTGATGTCGCTGGACCTGGAGGACACCTATTTCCATGTCCCCATTCACAAGAAACCTCAGAAGTTTCTGTGTGTCGTAGTGCAGGGACTGCACAATCAGTCCGATGTTCTACTTTTCAGACTGAAGTCGGCCCCCAGAGTGTTTACAAAATGCCTGGCGCTCATCCAAGTCTACGGGGCATTCATGTATACCCTTACCTTGATGACTGGCTAATTCGGGCCGGCTCGCCGGAGTTGGCTGTCAGACACAGGGATTGTTCATCAACTATCCAAAGTCCTGCTCAACACCATCACAGAACATGCTGTGCCTAGGCGCCAGACTCAATCCGGTGTCCTGCCTTGAGTAGCCCTCGGAGTAGAGGGTAGCAGCCATTCAAGGGAAGGTGCAGCGACTGTCGTCGACGAAGACAGCCACGGTGCGGGTCATCAAGTCATTGGTCGGCATGATGTCGCCCTGCATCTACCTCCTGCAGGTTGCAAATGTGACCTCTTCAGGAGTTCCAGGATACTTGCTGGATACAGGTGTCCGGAAGCTTCGGGGACAAGATCCCTCTTGACGACGAGTTCGGTCGGGCGATAGGATGGTGGAGCATGTGCTCCAACATCATCCAGGGAAAGGGATTCCAAAACCCTCCATACCAGGAGACAGTCACCACGGACAGTTCCCTGGAAGGCTGGGAAGCCCACACCAAACGTCTGCTTGCCAGAGGCCTGTGGCTGCCGGAGGAGGATAATCTCCATACCAAAATCCTGGAGCTACGGGCAGTGTTATGGGCCCTCAAGTCATTCCTTCTGTCACTGAAGGGCAAGATGGTGAGGATCTTCCCAGACAACACCACCACCACATCAGGAAACAGGGGTGTGGGGGGGCACTGGATCCCCAGCGTTCTCCAAGGAAGCGCAGGACTTGTGGCACTGGGCTGTTAGACAAGTGATGTTCCTCATCCATAGTCACCTAGAGGGAGTCACAAACACCATTGCAGACTCCCTTGGCAGGCAACAGCAGTCCTGCCACGAGTGCGAGCTTCGGCAGGATCAGGTGGACCACATCTTCATCCGGTGGGGCAGGCCCCAGATCGATCTGTTTGCGACGGCGGCTAACTCCAAATACCAGAAGTTTGCCATCAGATTCCACCAACCAAGGAGCCTGGGGGACTTGTTCTCCTTCGCGTGGGAGTGGCTGTTTCTGTACGCATTTCCCCTCCACCCCTTCTCCTGTTATTCGTCATCAACACACTCAGTGTCAATGCAGGATGATACTCCTCACCCCAGCTTGGCAGAGGCAGATTTGGTACCCGGACCGTCTCAGCCTGTCAGCGTCACCTCCAGTCAAGCTGCTGGTGGTTCTGGATCTTCTCACCAGAGAAGGAGGTGCAATCCCGCTTCACAACCCAGGATCGCTGAACCTGATGGCTTGGCACCTGCAGCCTGGGAGTTTGGAGGATATGAGTTGCCAGCAGACTGCAGTGAGGCCCTCGCCAAGGCCAGGGCGTTGTTGACCCTGAAGTGCTACGGTCACACGTGGAAGCGTTTTGCTACGTGGTTCTGGTCACAGAAGTTTGACTCTTTTGAGGGTCACGTCCCCAGAGATCCTCCCATACTTGCTTTCCTTGTCCAAGGCCTGACTGGCCCACGCCTCCATCAAGGTACATCTGGCGGTGGTGATCTGCTACACCAGGTCAAGAAGATCTTCACTTTGGTCCCACTGACTCATCAAGGAGTTTCACAAAGGACTTTTCAGATCTTACCGCTGGTGAAGGCTCCTGCCCCGGTGTGGTAACTTAACATGCTTCTGGCGTGGCTCATGGGGGGGTAGGAGGGGCCTCCGAGCCTCTGCATCAGCCCCCACTAATGGTTCTCTTGTGGGGAAAAGGCTTTCCTTGTGGCCATCACCTCTGCCAGGAGGGTAGGTGAGATCCAGGCCCAGGCCCTATCCTGCAAGCAGCCTTGCCTGACTTTCCACAAATCGAGGGTGGTGCTGCGTAGGCACTCCTCCTTCATGCTGACGGTTCTGCCATAATTCCACCTTAACAAACCTTTGTTGCTAGCTGTTTTTTTCCGAAACCTTCGTCTCAGGCAGAAAGGGCCTTGCACTCGCTGGACATTGTTCGTGCCCTGAAGTTCTATGTAACGTGCACAAAGAGTTTTCGGAAGACTTCACAGCTGTTTGTGAACTTTCGTCCCGTGAACCATAGGAAGGCCCTGTCCAAGTCTTCCATTTCAAGATGGCTCTCCGGCTGCATCACGCACTGTCATCCGTTGGACCTGTCTGCCGCATTTGCTACAGTAGATCATGGGATCCTGTTGAAATGGTTGAGGGGGGTGGCAAGGGTCTCGGAACAAGCCCTTCAGTGGTTTGAGTCATTCCTAACCAGAAGGGAACAAAGGGTCCAGCTTGGAGATTTTCTATCTGATTCCTTTTAACAGAAGTGTGAGGTTCCACAGGGGTCCTCACTTTCTCCTCTGCTTTTTAACTTGCATGTTAAACCTCGTATGGACATCCTGAGGAAACACTGCATTAATTTTCATTCATATGCGGATGATACTCGGGTGTTCTTGAAAGTTGATAGATCAGAGGAGTCCTTTGAGATAGTGAAACAGTGCTTACAAGAGGTACAGGCCTGGATGTGTGCTAATCGGCTGCTGTTGAATGCCAGTAAGACTGAGGTGGCATTATTTGCCTCAAAATAACATCTGCAACATACTAAGCCGGCACTGTCACCATGCTTCCTGGGCGCACAGTTGAATTTTGCCAAGAAAATTTAAAACCTGGGTTGTGTGTGGAAAGACAACCTGGGATGTGGAGCGCAGGTTAGCACAAAGGTGCAGTCGGCCTTTTTATACCCTGTAAATGTTGAGAGAAATGTTGCTATTTATAGCAAACGAGGACCGAGCAGCGGTTGTTGGGACACTTGTTAACAATTGCAAAGGTTGCAAGTGACCCAAAACCCTGCAGTTAGGTTGGTGTTTAGGCTAACAATATCTGCCCCAAACTCCAATCTAAGAATATCCTTACACTGGCTGACGGTGAGAGAGCGACTAGATTTTAAAATCCTCTGTTTGGACTTAAAATGCTTGAACAAAGTAGCTCCAAGGTATCTATCGGATAAAATCAAGAGATATATTCCAAGCCGGCAGTTGTGTTCAGGTGATAAGAATCTGCTTCAGGTACCGCGGTCCAACTATCCGCGTAAAGGGGACCGAAGATTCAGGGACTATGCACCAAGACTTTGGAACAAGCTCCCTGGATTAATTTGAGAGATTAAAACGCTCACCGCGTTCAGCAATGCTGTGAAAACCTATCTGTTCTGTTAGGGACTGCAGAGGGACAGGCATGGGTGCATGCAATAAACGATCAAATTGGATAATGGCAGGCTCTTTAATTGCTATGTCGGCGCCCCGGCATGATTGTTCGTTCGGGCATTTACAAATGATTCAAAATTCAAATCGTTCTATTGCAATCTGATAACTATCTCCCCCTCACGAGTCACCCTGTACTGTAAGGATCTTGGTCAACTATTGACCCTGGCCTTCACTTGGTTCGTATAAAGCACCAATGTAAATCGTGGACTGCTCAGCATCCCTTTAACAAGAAGCTATCGACCTTCTGGTTCTCGGAAGTACCGGTCTCGCCTCAAAATTAATTGCTCGCCTTATTGGTATAGCTACTCTATTTCTATTCGATCTGCTTGAGGCAAAAAACTGAATAGGATACGTCTTGTGTTTCAAACTTGCCTTCGTCCTGTGCAAGCAAGTGCGTTTCCTGTAAAAAGGCAAGTGTTGCTTCCTTTTCACATAGTCTTCTCATTATGGAGCGTGCCTTGGGTGCGGAGTTAAGACACTGTACATTCACGGTCCTAAAGTGTAGGTCATTCATTGGGATCTGTGTCTGTCCTTCTGTACCGACATCACCGGCCTGATCGCAGACTGGGTGCCACTTGATTCTCCCACTTCCTTCCCCGTTAAATCAAATTAAAAACATGACATTAATAAAAACCTAAACCCTGCATTCGTACTGATTTACATTTCTAACATTCAAACAGTAATCTTAACATTGGTACATATTCATTGCAAATGATGGTCAATGGTGTTTATCCTTTGGATCTGCTAGGAAATGAATTCCCCTTGTTGGCAACTCTCAATTCAATTTGCAACTTCTAATTAGCCCAACACGATCTCCTCATTTCTGCTTTTGGTTAACCTGATCCTGAACTTTGCCAATTCGAAACCAACACATAGCCATTTCGTTTTAGTCTTCCCAACTCTTTCCCTCCCCCATAAACTTTACTTAATTTGAACTCAAGGAGTTTATCTTCGTCACTCCATCGCAGCATAACATTTCTCAAATGCTCATCACTTTCCTTCCTTCCTTCCTTCCATGGACGTTTCTTTCTCGTTTCCAGGTTGCTGTCATTCGGGGTCATCTCCCCAGACATGGTTATTCGATGTATGGCTTCATCTTTCGTGATGTTGTACCTCTGCCCTTCAATTTGGAAAAGCCATCCGTTTGGGTGCTCCCATTTGTACCGGATGTAATTTCCCCTGAGCCATCCAGTTGATGCCCTCAGTATTTTCCTCTTTCTTAGGCTAGCTTGTGCTAGATATTGATAAAGTGCAATACTGGCATCCGAAAACACTCCTATCTTTAACGTGAGACCGCCATGATCTTTTTCTTGAGGTTTGAAAAGTGTATTTGTGTCAGAACGTCTGGGATCAGACCTATTTTGCTAATGGGTGGGTGTGTACACCTGATGTGCTCTATCCGGGATAAGTTCAGCATTTTCTGGGAGATCCAGGATACTTCGGAATAGGGCTGTTAAACATTCTTTTAGCTCCGTGTCCTTCACGTGTTTTGATATACTCCAGAACCTGACAATATTGCCTTGCAATCTGTTTTCTGCATCTTCCTGCTTGGATAGTATACTTTGTTTGTCGGTTTCAAAGGCCTTTCGCCTTTTAGATATTTCAGACTGCTCTTGCGCTTGTTCAAAAAGCAGATTTTCAACTTCTTGTAAACTTTTCTCCATTGCCAGGACATCCTTATCCAGATTGATATCGATTTAGCAAGATTCACTGTGCTGTCTTTGATTTCTTACGTTCAGTAAGCTTGAGGTGTAAATCGCTCTTTGTGACGGACCCTCCTCCATTCCAAATGTGTCCTGGTGAGTGATTTTGGGCTGTGATCTGCCGAGTAGCTTT
Source organism: Ambystoma mexicanum (assembly GCF_040938575.1). Classification (NCBI taxonomy): domain Eukaryota; kingdom Metazoa; phylum Chordata; class Amphibia; order Caudata; family Ambystomatidae; genus Ambystoma; species Ambystoma mexicanum. The sequence goes on from NC_090936.1 coordinate 49,022,060, forward strand.
ATTATTCGATTGCTGAGTTTGCAGCAGTGCTTTAATGACCCCTGAGTTAACGCCCTTCTGTTTTTCAGGTTATTTAACCGATCATCGTAGAGCTATTTAGGTGACTTACCCAATGGCTTTCCCCTACGATTGCTTATTTCTTGGACTTGGAATTTGCTCTCTAAATTCGTCTTACTCGATCTCTCTGCTTCGGACACTTTGTGAATCGTCTTGGTACTTCTCAGTATCTGTACTGCTCCTCCATGATCGTTACCACAGCCTTTCATCTTTACTTGTATATGGCGGTTTATTAACTCTGTTCGTTGGTTTTTGTTTCACTTGGTGTGTTCTTCATAAACTCGGGGCCCCTTCCTATGGGACTGTTTCCTGCATGTAAATAGGGAACTTCAATCTCTGCGTTTGGGACATATATAGGGGGAGGGTTCAAATCTGGGAGAGAGTAATCTCCTACGTTGCTCTGTTCTCAAGTCAGCAATTCCCCATACCTGAGCTTTTGGACACCTCTCGTTGCCGCTTTTGACTTCTCGTTCTGCCCCTCCCCTCATCTCTGCTTCTTTCTCCGTGGTCCAGTTACAGGTGTTATTCTTTGTGTCAATTGCCGCTTCCTCCCAGCTGCACCTTTTTGTATTGTCCGACGCCCGGTTCCCAGGGTTGTCAGATGCCTAGAAACAGCTATTCCTCTGCCGCTACTACAAGCCAGTGAGGCATTTTGCCAAATATGTAGTGTGCGCATAGTGATGTGCACCATTTTACGGGACTGGTACTTGTTTTTGGCTCCCAGTCAACTTGGAGCAGGCGCATTTCTCTTAGGTGGAGTTTGTAAACTAAGGAACTGGGATATAGTGTGATTTTCCTTTTTTTTTTCTTTTTAAAAAAAGTATTCATTTAAAGAAAAAGAATTTGAGGTGTGATCCTGTGAGTGGTTTAAGTCTTTATAGTCGAGAACCTTCACCCCAAATCCATGTCATTTTCATTGCAAATCTAACTGTTTCTTACTTACCAATGCCCCGTGCAAGTGCAAAGTTTGAGCTTTGGTGTATGCTGAACTCTTTTTCAAATAATGCTCCATTTCAAAGAAATATCTCTTAACTACTTTGATTACCACATCTGTAATCTCCATGCCTTTTATCCTTGTGAAAAATAACAATTGGTTGAAAGCTATTTTGATGGTCGTTTGCGTTGCTCGTTATGAGGTTCTGCATTTTTTTGCTTTTGCACTGTGGGATATACTAGTCAAGGAAAGCTATATTGGTGCATGGCATTACGGATCCAAGTCTCCCAATGCAAAGTCACCCAACTCATGTGTGTCACTAGAGAATTGATGATTCCACTGGAGTTTCAGTATAGTGCATACTATACTTAAACAGAATTTAGCAAGGATTCATATTTTCGTAAACTGTTATTTCTTGAGGGGATTTGACACAACTGACCCCCCTCCCCCAAACGCCAACACCATATATTATGGAGGAAGTTTAGTTTCAGGGACCAGAGTTTGCTATTATTGGCAGTTGGTGCTATAAAGAATAGGTCGGTCAGTGAACATTGTCCTGTCCTCAAGTCGATTCAAAACCGGTTAAGGTTGGGTTTGAAGGGCTTTCCCGAAGGTCAGGTGGTCATCGAAGTAAGTGCCAAGACTATGCGGGAGAAGCCTAGGAATGGAACGGTGCACGTCGGAACCCTACAAATGTGTGCACTTACTAAAAGGTTCCTCTTTGATACAAACATGGGCAGGAACAAATCAAAAGCATCCTAGACGGACACTACCACTTATCAAAAATGGGGGTGAACAGGCAGAACTGAAAAAGGAATGCAGCTCTTCAAGGCCTGTCTGCAATTTTAATTTACATGTAATGAGTGTATGAAGCAAACATTGCTTTGAATGGATTGTGTCCTCCAACGTATTCCTCATCTTAGATGTATTGCATCCAGCTTTAGCTGCTTTGGAAATGTTTTATTGGTAGAGGGCACCATGCGTCGATGGTCCCTCGAAGGCCTCCGTCGAGGGTGACCTCATCGGGTATACAAGAAGCACGCGCGGTGCCCGTTGGCCTCAGTTCCGTTTTACTGCAGTACGTGTTGCTTCGGAGACTCGGCGCGCCTCCCCGAGTAGTTCTGTGAGATATTTGATATGTCCTAGTCGTCGACCCCGACTACAACCCCGCGATCGGGATTCAAAAAGTGTAAATCCTGCGTTTCGAAAATGTCCATCACGAACCCGCACCGGGATTGTCTGTGGTGTCTTGGTGAAGGCCACGACATGGAGGCCTGTACGAAGTGTCAGGCAATGAGAGGGAAGGCCTTGCGAGAGAGGAAGGGAAAACTACAGGTAGGTTATAAACCTGACCGAAAAGCCTCTAGTGTCGAGTCGAGGTCCCGTGAGGAGAAATCTCCTCAACGTGTAAGGCATCGGTCTAGGTCCCGAAGCGATTCTCATCGGTCTTCGTCTTTGATGAAAAAGTCCAAAAAAAGGTGCCACCGGTCCCCTTACACCTCAGACAAATCCCTAAAATGAAATGCCCCACAAAACATTCTTCCTCCAAAGAGTGGGAAGCATTCAGGATAAAAATGATGGAGGTGTTTGAAAAGGCTAAGCCTCGGTCCGCACCTTCCTCGGAAGCCGGCCGGGAGTGTTACCGTTCCGACACTCGTGCGCCCTCGAGCCTGGGTGATCAAAGGAGGAAGGATCGGGAACCCTTGAGCACGCCCAGCAAACAAGACTTCTCGAGTCGACCGTTTGAGGTCACCGACACCATCTAAAACCCGACACACCTCAAAGGGTAAGTATTCGAAGAGCGCCTCAACGCCCTCGAAGCCAGCTCCGTCGACGACCACTATTTCGTCGGCGCCATCGACTCCTCTGTCGACGTCGACCTCGGAGCCAAAGATTCAAACAAAGGCTCCAACAAAACCAAATCAGCCAGAAGCTGTCAAAATAACAGAGAAGGCTATTTATTTATTTTATTTTTTTTGATGCTGCAGTTTATTTGAAAACTTTTTCATCATTTACTTGAGTTAGAATCGGTTTTTAACTTTTGTTTGTTTAGTTCGAGTATAGAAGATAGGAAGAGAGCAATTGTGTAAGTGTACTTGTTGTTGTGGCCGCTTAGGAGAGCGGTCCATCTTTCTTGCGTACACATTTGTGTCGATGAGAGTTGAAAGAATGCACCGAATTCTTTGCGTTGTGTGGCGAGTTCATTGCATTCCATTACGAGGTGGAATATGGTTTCCTCGATTTTTTGGTCTTTGCAGAACCTGCAGTAGTTGTCTTCGGGCTTGATCTGTCTTTTTGTGAATCGGTATGCTTTTGTAGGAAGAATGTTTAGGCACATTTTTAGAAATGTTGCTCGAATGGTTTGGTCTGGGAAGGTTTGCAGGTAGGCTGGTGGTTCGTGGATTCTCCTATTATCTTTTGTGCATTGTAGGTTCTGTTTGTAGGTATTTTTTTGTTGGATGGTCTTTATCCAGTCGTTGTGCAGCAGTTTTGTTTTTGCGTGTTGTGGACGAAGTGTAAGCAGTTCTTCTGTGATATTTTCACTATCCATTTCTTTTCTCATTGTATCTTTCCATTTTTTCAGTATTGTCGTGTTGAAGGTGTTTTCTTTGTGTCGCAGTATTTGAATTGCTGGAGTTTTCCCATCTGTCAATATTTTCCGAAAAATGTCTAGTCTTTTCCATTGTACGACTGATTCGATTGATTGAGTTGCCAGTTCGTAGCGTATTCTTGGCATTGGAAATGTTTGCGGGAGTCGAAGGACTTTGCGCCAGAAGGTCGCTTCATATTTTGTCCAGTTGACTCTCTGAGCGTTCAACATTGCTTCGGTACCGTAGGTCAGAATCGGAATGTACTTGTGTCTGTAGTAGGAGATAATTGGCTTAAAGGAGAACTTGCCGTATTTTCTGTGAAGGAGGCAGCCTTGTCTTGATAGAGTTTGAGATGTTTGTTCGATTTTGTCTATCCACTGCTCTTCTGATTTTGACTGGTTTATTGTGATCCCTAGGTATTTGAACGATGTAACATTTTCTATTTCTGAATTGTCGATCGTAAAGATATATTGGTTTGTTCTTTTTTTTGATGGTTTGGTGAGGGTCATTGTCTTTATTTTTTCCGTGTTGATCGTTAGTTCGTTTTTTTTCATGTAATGGCTTAGATCTGCTAGTGTCGTTTGTAGCCCAGTCGGTGTTTTGTCTAGTAGCACAATGTCATCAGCGTATGCCATGATTGGGACTGGGATCGAGTTGATTTTGGGGGGATTGGTTTTATGTGATTTTAGATGTTCTTCGATATCGGCAGTGAACAAGTTGTAGAGTGTCGCTGCGAGAGGACAGCCTTGTTTAAGTCCATTTTCTGTTGGTATGGCAGATGTTGTAGCTCCTTGTCTCGACAATCTGACTTTTATCGTGGTTTTTGAATACAGCAGGATAATCGGTTCTAGGATATCAGATGGACAGTTTCATGTTCTAAGTTTCGACCATAGTTTTTTGCGTGAGATTGCGTCAAAAGCCATTTTTAGGTCAATAAATGCTGCGTAGATTGTCGAGTTGGAGTTGATGGCTTCATGTTTGATTGCTTGTAGTAATATCAGGTTGAGGTTTGTTCCAACATTGGCCGTGAATCCTGTTTGTCTGGTCGAGAATTTATTGTTTTTTATGGCCCACGCGGTGAGTTGGTTTAGAAGTACTGCTGCAAATAATTTTCCTAGCGGATCGAGCAAAGCGATCGGTCGGAAGTTTTGGGGGTCTTCTCTAGGGCCTTGTTTGTGGATTGGTACGATTACTGCTGTTCTCCAGGAGTTTGGTATTCTGTGCAGTTTATTGATCAGTTTTGTGATGTGGCACAGGAGGGTTGCCCAAGCGTTAGGATCTTCTTTGATTATGGCATTGGATAGTCCATCAGGGCCTGGTGCTCTGGAAGTGTTGAGTTTGTTAATCAGGAGGATGTAATCTTCAAATTCTGCGTGTACTTTCCATGTTGGGTCTGTTGTGGGTTGTGTGTTCTGTTGATCTGTTTCTCGTGATGCATAGATGGTAGTAAAGTGCGTTATCCATTTTTCTTGGGTTACATTAGCTGTAAGCTTCTGCTGTTTTTGTTGATTGTCATTGAGTAAGTTCCAGAGTTCTTTTGTATTGTGGGATTTGTGGATTTTCAATATGTTCTCTGCATCTGCTTGCTGAATGAAGCTTTTTTGTGATTTAGTCCAGTTTCGATGGTTGTTTTTCAGAGTTTTGATCTGGTTTGGGATATCGAGAGCTGGGGTTTTCTTTATCTGTCTTATTGTTCGGTTTAAGGCTTTTTTCCTTTCGGCAATTTCTTGGTTGTAGAAATGTCGATGGTCTTTCTGCGGGCGATTTTTACTGGTTTGTCGGAACGGAATTAGGATCCATTCGTAGTCAATTTTTAGAGCATTTGTCAGACTTGCGTGTAGGAATTTTTCCGGTAATGAGGCTAAGGATGCTTGTGGGATTCTCAGTCTTGTTGTTGTTCCGTTTAGTTCTAATAGAGGAGATGGTAGCCCCGGCTCTATTTTTTCCAGTGCCGCTTCAGAGTGGGCGGTAAGTTGATTATGGTCGCTCCTATCTGTTAATATCGTCTGCACGTTTGTGACTGATCGGTGAAGTTTTTCAGATAGGAATATATAATCGATGATAGCATGGGATGAACCTCTGCTCCATGTTGGTGTATAGGGTTTCGAAGTGTTCCCTTGACTTAGAAGGAGTAGGTTGCGTATCGTGGTTTCTTTCATCCATCTCTTTGCGTTTGCCGATAGGTCTGAGTGCTTTAAGAGGCCACCGTGATCGTATAGTTTGATGTTCAGATCGCCACATATTATTACTTCCGATGACGGATGTTTAGTTGTGGCCTCATCGATTGAGATGAAAACTCCATTTAGGAACGTATCTGTTGATATTGCTAATGGGTTCCAATAGAGATTTAGGATTAGGATTGTTGAGTTATCTTTCTCTTCTCGCTTTTGCTGGTTTTTTGTATATATTATTGTGGTCAGTTGAGTCCAAGGGTTTATGTTTTCGGAAAGTATTACTGTGCTGTGAGGGTTTATCTTGATTAGGGTGAGTAAGCCTGAAGCGGGTCTGCCTTGTTTTTGTACGATAGCTGGGTTTAGAAGTGTGATAAAACCATCACATGCTGGTGGGTCGCTGAGCCAGGTTTCTTGGAGGCATATGAATTGGTATTGCTCTAGCTCAGCGGTTGAGTCCGTAAATAGATGGAGATTTCCTCTGGTGTTCCATGAGCACAGTGACCACGTAAATCCATTGTTCGTTAATTGTTATGAGTTAGAGTTCATTGAGTATTCTGTAGATTCTGTTTCTGAGAAGGTGGTTTCGAAGTCATAGATTCTTCTAATTGCATGGGCATCTTTGTCTGGTTGTTGGCTTCTTATTGAGTCTTCTATAGATTCAATGTCTGATGAAGGAGTTTCAAAACTTGTTCTGTTAGGTTTGTTATTTCTGTTTAGGTATGCTTCTTCTGAGGCACGATTTGAGTTTCTGTCGTCAGTTGCCTGTTTTTGTTTCCTTTGGTCGTTGTTTTTTCTTTCGTATCTTGCTGTTGTTTTATATTTTGGTTTGCTTGGTATTCTTGTGGATGTTGAGGCCCAGCATGAGAAGCCCAAATTGTGCAATTGTCTTCGTGTTGATATGATGAGTTCTTGGTTATTGGGGTCCGAAAGCTCTATGACGATTTTATCCAAGTTTCGATCGTCTTTAAAGGTTATCAGATCAAGGTCTTTTGTTGTGAGTTTATTCAAGCAAGGTATTACGCCAAGGAGGCGTAGTAGATTTGTTCTATTTAGGATTACCGGTTCCAGGTTTTTATTTGCATTTTCAATGTGGATTTCATATATTTCATTTTGTCGTAGTGGATTAACAAATGTTGGTCGCATCTGGGTTTGTTGACTGGAGTCTTGTGGTGTTGTTGTTATCGAGATCGACGAGATGGGGTCGTAAGCTTCGTCTCTGGTTGTGGATGTTGAGATGTTTTCCATTGATAGCATCGAAATTTCTTCTAGGGAGAGTTCAGTAGAATTGTCTTGATTTTGTTTCGCATGTTGATCAAGGATTGTGGTATATTCATCGATTATTATGTAACTCGTCTGGATTATTGATTGCGAAGCCTGTTGATTGTTTTCTGATGGTTGTTCTTCGTGGGTGGTCATGTTGAGCAGTTCCTCATCGATCGGCGATTGTGGCAGGATAGGTCCCGCTAATTTGGGTTTGGTCTGGGCTAGATGAACTTGAATGCTTTGTGTATTGGCAGCTGATAGTTTCTTCTTTGATTGTTGAACAGTTTGGGCGTTCTGGTTTATATTTCGTAGAAACGCTCGAGAGCCCGTTTGTCGTTTTTTGTTATTTTTCTGTTGGGTGGGTTTTATTTCATTTGTTGTTTTTTCTTTTTCGAAAATCTGAAAGTTTTCATTTGGGTTCTTTGTTATGTTGCTTGGGGTGATGGTTTTTGTTTTTTTGTTAATAATATTTTGACTCGGTTCTTTTGGTACTTGTTGGGCGAGGTCCGAGGTGGTTTCAGATAGTTGTGTCTGGATTGGACATTGTGACGATTTTAGAAACGGCGGGGTTTGTAGTCGTTGATCGTTTGGTCTGGTTGCTTGCTGGTGATGGTGTTCTTTGAGCATCTGTACTAGTTCTCCTGTAAGTTTTGTTTTCTCTTGTCGGTCTCCTCTCGCAATCTCGGCTAGTCTTTGTTGCCACCGGTGTGTCTCGTCTGCTTCTATTGTGAGTCTTGATTCCACTGTCGAGACAAAGTGTTCGATGTGTATCTGTTTTGAATGAATTAGCGCTAGAAGGGTCGCCTGATCTTTTATTGCATCTTTCATATCTTCATGTAATTTCAAGAAGGGGATCATCGACTGGGAAAGTGTTGCGATGAGCATGTTTTGCAAATCTAGCATTGTTGTTGGGATTCTTGGGTGTGTGTCTTCTTCAGCTTGTTTGTGGTTGTCGTTTTTCTGTTGGGGGTCTTTTGATTTTTGATTCTTGATTACTGGATCTGGGGTATAGTAAGATTCATCCGAGTCATAGTTGAATCGGGATGGGGCAGTTTTACGTTCATCCAATTCTGGTTGTCGTTCTTTTTTCATCAGCTTGTTTTGGTTGCCCTGGGGGATACATGGTGTTGATGTTAGTTGCATTGGGTTTGCTTCCGTTAAGTCTCCAAATACTTCTTTTCTTTTTTCTGCAGTAGTCATGATTGACTCAATTTCAGTGATGTCCAGTGATAATTTTGCCGGTCTGTTTCTTGTTTTTGATGTTGTTGGTTCCACTGGGCTAGTGGATTTGACGGAGTTGTGGGTTTTAAGCCACGCAAGTCGTGCTAATCTTGCTTTTTCTTTTTGCTTCTGTTGTTCTGGTGTTGGGACTGCTGGTTTTGTAATTTGGTCTTGTGTTCGTTCAATTTGTTGGCAGTTTGAGGTAGGCTTGGCGCCGATATGTTGAGCTGTGCGTTTTGGTTCTTGGTTGTTAGCAATTTCCTGAGGATTGCTGACTATTTCGTGTGGTTTCTTCGATTCCATGGATTGTTGATTTCGGATTTGTTTGTCCGGTGTTAGATCCTGTTTTGTCGGTGTCTGCAACTGCTTGTTTGTAAGTTCCATGGGTTCTTTATTGCTGGTTATAAGATTTGTCAGGGTGTCTTGTGTCCTGTTTGGAGGATCTTGTTTTGTGGACTGGTGGTTTGTGTTCAGAGCAATTGGAGGATTGATCAGTTGCTGTTCAGGTTCGAGTTGAAGAGCCGGTAATGATGATACGGACATGGTGGTTTGTCCAGTTGTTGTGGTTGGATTCTGAGCTTGAGTTTTAATGTCCGGTCTCTTCATCTCGGTTGAGGTAAGTTGCTGATTTTCAACTGTACTGTGTGATTCCACTAATAGTCGAGGGGATATCACAATGAGATTAGCAGATTCGAGGTTTCCTTCTCTGAAGTCTTCTGAGTTCTGTTTAGAGTGTGAATTCTGTGTCAGGGACTTTGGAATTTCTTTATACAATGTCACTTTCTTGAAGGATTGCTCCAGTGTTAGCTGCAGTAAATTTTCGTCCGTTGTGTTAGCGCTCGCGGTCTTGGCTGTTTGTCTTGTTTTTGGACGTTGAGTTGGGTGTTGTTTGTTGGTGCGAATTATTGTCATTGTTTCCAGATTGTAGATTGCAAAGTTTAGGTTTTGGGGGGTTCCTATTTGGTTTCTTAGAATACTGGCCCCCTGGTTACGGCTTGCTACTGTTGTCTATTTGGTGCGGTCAGGATCCAAGGGTCGAACCCTTTCAGTCTCCTGATCAGCGGGGCTGCGCAGGTTTATCTTCGTTCCGCTTTTCTGTAGAGGATCAAGTTGCGCTTTCAGGATCCAAGGGCCGAACCCTTTTGGTCTCCTGATCAGTGAGGCTGCGCAGGTTTATCTTCGTTCCGCTTTTCTGTAGAGGATCAAGTTGCGCTTTCAGGATCCAAGGGCGGGACCCTTTCGGTTTCCTGATCGGTCAGTGGTACGGGGTTGTGCGATCGTTTTGTTCCTGTGGGGCGGTTAGAGCTAAGTTTTCGGGATCCAAGGGACGAACCCTTTCGGTCTCCTGATCAGCGTAGGTAGGCAGATGTTGGAGTCGGAGTCCTGACGGGTCTGGTATAGGGCGTTGAGGGGGCTGCTGTACAGCCGCGGGTGTCGGGAGTCAGCACGTTGAGTGGCAGGGGCGGGGCTGCGAAGGCACACGCAGCAGAGGACCCTGTTCGGTGTTAGGTGGGTGGAGCACGAGCACGCCAGGCACAGGCAGGCTCCGGTGTCAGAGGAGAGTCAGAGGGGAGTCGTTCAGAGGAGTCGTTCAGCTCCAGGCCAGCCGATACGGACACACGAGGGGACAGCGCAGCTGTCAGCGGCGAGAGGCAGGTCACCTGCAAGGTTTTAAATGTCTTCGAATGACTCGGTGGGCGGATTTTTCTGGGGGGGCGCCGCGGAGCCTGCAGAGCCGCTCCGCGGTCTTCTGGGTATTTTAAAGGCACCAGGTGAAAGCAGGTGAAACAAAAAAAGGACAAGAAGCAGGTCCTCACAGGGTTCAGGAGCAAAAGCTGTAGAGTCCTCTCGCAACCGCAACCAAAAGACTCTGCAGCAGACTCCGCTATAGTGCCTTCAGGTTCCACTAGTACACCTCCCCCACCTCTCCCAGAAAAGGTTTTTAAACCTCTTCCAAGGAAAGAATTTTTCAAATCCTTAACTTCAATTTTTAAAGAACAGGAGAGGTCTGATGAGGCGAATGTTCCGTTTGGACTGGAATATGGCACCCCAAATGTCCCAGAATGCCTGATTTCTGAAGAAAGCAGTATGAGGGACCTGGTGGAAACCTTGCATAATGCAAGTGGTATTGATACTTCGCCTGAAACCGATTTTGGCAGGCCAGAACCAGGAGAACACGCCAGTCCCTCATACCGTCAACTAATGACAAAGGTGGTAGAATATTTAGGATGGGCTAGACCACCAACTCAGTTCATCCAGGATAATCTGACCGATATATTGGATTATGGTCCCACCAAAGATCCGATTTTACCCTTCCATGTAGCCTTGCAAAATAGGGTGGTCAAAAATTGGGAGACTCCGGATTCTATTCCTCCGGTGAATAAATCCCTGACTTCAAAATACCGCCCTTGCAGTAGCAACCCCGGCTATCTGTCTAAACGCCCTACTCCCAAGAGTCTGGTGGTCCAGGCAGCCACAGCTTCAAATAAGGTGGCATACCCTTCTATCCCGCCGGATAGGGATGACAAGCATGTGGATGGTTGGGCACGCAAGGTATTTTCATTTGGGAGTATGGCTTTAAAATCGGGCAACTCCACATGTGCCTTGGCAACATTTTCGTACACTCTGTGGGAGTGCATTGCAATGGCGGCGGAGCACATACCAGAAGGGGATGAAAGGGAAGGATTCCTAGTCATTGTTAAAGATGGAAAGGAGGCCATGCAGGAATCCCTTCAATCTGGATTGGTTACTGCAGATAGTGTGAGCAGGTCCATGGGCACTAGCACAGTAATGCGCAGATTTGCATGGTTACGGAAGTCGGGTTCCGCACCAGACATGCAAAACAGTCTTCTGAACATGCCCTTTGACGGGTCTCACCTTTTTGGCAATAAGGCTGACGAGATACTTGAGAGGTTGCAGACCTCAAAAGCAGCTGCCAAGTCTTTAGGAGCTGCTATTAGACAAGCTCAGCCTTTTCGTGTGTCAGGATGATCCTATCGTTACTACTACTCATATGGAAAGGCGAGAGGAGCGGCGAGTCAAAGGGGCCAGAGAAAGGCCACTCGTGGTGGACGAAGAAAACGTGCAAAGCCTGCTCCAGCCTCTTTGCCATCAGCGGCCGCAGCAACCGCCACAAAACCACTTTGAGGACTTGCATCACAAGACACCTGTGGGAGGCAGTCTGTCACAGCATCTGCAAGAATGGCGAGCCATTACTTCAGATGTTTCGGCTCTAGAAATAGCCCAAGGTTACTGCCTTCCTTTTCTAACGCAACCTCAAAGCAATCCACCATGGAGACACCCTTTGAAGTTTTCAGACCCGCTCCTACAGCAGGAAGTTCTGGCCCTGCTGGAGAAAGGTGCTATACAGCCAGTACCTGTAGCGGAGAGGAACAAGGGATGGTACTCTCCTTACTTTTTGATCCCAAAAAAGGACGGAGGACTGAGACCCATCTTGGACTTGAGAGGCTTGAACAAGCTCCTCAGGAAGGACAAATTCAAGGTAGTTACTCCTTTCTCAGATCCTTCAGGCCCTTCAACTTCAGGATTGGTTGGTGTCATTGGACCTCCAAGATGCTTATTTTCATGTGCCAATTCATCTCAAGCACAGAAAATACCTGAGGTTCGTAGTTGGCGACTCACACTCCGTTTCGAGTCCTGCCATTCGGGTTGACCTCCGCCCCGAGGGTCTTCACCAAGTTAATGGTAGTAGTGACAGCGCACCTCATGAGGGGGGATTCACGTCTACCCCTACCTGGACGATTGGTTGATCAGGGCATGTTCTACCGAACAAGCACTGGATCATCTAAAGATCACCTGCCATTTCCTCCACAGAAAGAGCTTGCCTCTAAAGTCGAGGGCTCAAGACATTCTTCAGATGGTTTCCAAATTCCAAAATGCCCAAAATCTCCAGGCCTACGACTTCAAGGTTGCTCGGCCTCATGGTATCCTGCATCTTCCTAGTGCCAGAGGCACGCCTGAGGATGAGGTCCCTTCAGTGGGCTCTAAAGACTCTCAATGGTCCCAGTTCTCGGGTCAAATTATGGATTTTCTTCAGATTCCGAACAAGGTTCGGTAGGATCTTCTGTGGTGGACTTGCACAGAGAATATCCTAAAAGGAGAACAGTTTTGGCAACCATGGCTGGAGATTACAGTAGTGACGAACGCCTCACTCATGGGGTGGGGAGCACATGCCAACAAGCTGACAATGAGCGGTTGTTGTTCTCCATCGGAGTCAAAACTAGACATCCGCCTTTTAGAGCTGAGAGCAATCAGACTAGCGCTGAAGGCTTTTCTGCCATCTGTCAGACGAAAAAAGGTCCTGATAATGACGGACAACACAGTGGCCATGCATTATCTAAACAAAAGAGGTGGTGTAGGGTCACTACCTCTGTGCAGAGGCAATGCGGCTCTGGTATTGGGCAATTCAAGAAGGAATCTCCTTAACGGCAGTTCATCTAGCCAGGGAGGAGAATGACAGCGGACGCTCTGAGCAGGCACAGCACTGTGTCCCACGAGTGGGAACTGGCTCAGGAAGTCATTCAAGAGATCTTCGCCCTTTGGGGAACCCCTCAAGTAGACTTGTTTTTGACCGGAATCAACCGGAAGTGGGAAAAGTATTGCTCAAGGGAATTTCCCCCAAAAGGAGCCCTAGAGGACTCGTTCGTGGTGGAGTGGAACTTCCCACTATTATACGCGTTCCCTCAGATTCCTGTCATTACTCAGGTCATCAGCGATTGAGACGGTTCGGAAACCGCATGATCCTAATTGCCCCAGATTGGGCCAGGAGAACGTGGTACCCGGACCTTCCAGACATGTCCATCTGTCCTCTGTTACGTCTTCCTCAGACAGAGGACCTTCTCTCACAAATGGAGGGCCAGGTTCTCCATCCAGAGGTCAAGACTCTCAACCTTCATGCTTGGTATCTGAAAGGCTGAGATAAAAGGATTGGGACCTTCCAGATGACATCATGGAGGTGTTGCTTTCAGCAAGAAGGTCATCAACAAGATCTCTATACCGTTGCCGTTGGAAAAAGTTTTGCAACTGGTGCAGAGAAAAGAATTTTGATCTTTTTCTGTGTTCCATTCCGGAAGTGTTGTCCTTCCTCTTGTCCCTAGCACATAGAGGTCTAAATGTTGGGACCATTAAAGGCTATCTTGCAGCGCTTTCCATTTTCAAGCGCTCTTCAGAAGAATGCTCCCATTTCAAAATTCCTTTAGTAGTACAATTCTTAAAGGGACTCACCAATGTGTTTACTCCTTATCCCTTCCAAATACCAATTTGGGATCTTAATCTGGTTTTAAAATTATTAATGTGTGCCCCCTTTGAACCTCTGCACACTTGCACCTTAAGATTACTAACATTGAAAACCGCTTTCCTAGGTTGCTGTAACATTTGCAAGAAGATTGAGCAAATTGCAGGCACTCTCTTCTGGGCCACCCTATACTGTGTTCCATAGGGACAGAGTGATATTAAGGGTTAAACCCTCATTTTTACCTAAAGTTGTGTCCGATTTTCATTTAAATCAGAAAATTGTTCTACCCGCATTTTACCCTCCACCTCATCCTAGTAAGGAGGAAAGATTTCACCGGTTGGACCCGAGAAGAGCTTTAAGCTTTTACATTTCTAGGCTTTCCAAGCTTAGAGTGGATAATCAACTTTTCATTGGCTACACCGGAAGGAAATTGGGTCAGTCGGTGTCAAAACAAACCATATCACGTTGGATTGTACTTTGCATTTCAGAATGCTACAGATTGGCGGGAAAAGACCCACCAGAAGGCTTAAGGGCCCATTCCACCAGAGGCATTGCCTCTTCGACAGCCCTTCAAAGAGGTGCTCCCATAAAATCCATTTGTGAAGCAGAAACTTGGTCATTGCTGCACACTCAAAATTATGTAGTCTGGATGCTTCCCAGTCTAAGGAGCTTGCTTTTGGTAAAGCAGTGCTATATTCTACCTTATAATGGTATTAAAAATCTACTCTCCTCCAGAGATTTTCTATCTAAGTCTATCTAAGATGAGGAATACGCTGGAGGACACAATCCATTTGAAGAACGAGTTACTTACCAACTGGTAACGTTCTTTCGATTGGATGTTCCTCCAATGTATTCCTCATCGCCCTCCCATCCTAGCCCTATGTAGATTTTCTGGGTTATTTCCACTTCAACTCTCGCAAGGCTGATACAGAACTACCGGCACAATCTACACCGTAGAGCAAGAGAGTGGAAAAACAGAACTGAGGCCAACGGGCGCCACGCGTGCTACTTGTATACCTGATGATGTAACCCTCGACGGAGGCCTTCGAGGGACCATCGACAACATCGACACATGGCGCCCTTTGCCGAGAAAAACTTTCCGAAGCAGCTAAAGCTGGATGGAATACATCTAAGATGAGGAATACATTGAAGGAACAGCCAATCGAAAGAAAGTTGCCAGGTGGTTAGTAACTTTTTCTTCTCAAGTTCTCTATGGCACTGAGATATGGAGTATCGAGTAGGATACATTTTGTGAACTTCAATAGGGCGCAGGTCGAAAGCAGTCGCTTTCTGTGAGGAAATCTTAGGCTGGCACAGAGATGGCATCAATTTGTTCTCACATAACGGCAGCTATGTAACTCCAACTTAGTAAAATGTTGCGGTTTATGGTCTGTGTAGTGAATTGCCACACTCTTCCATTACAATGCATTGTGCTAAGGATGCAGAAAAATATGGGATTGTTTCCATAGTGGTTGGTCGTATTGACTCCATTGCCACCGTTGGTTTTAAGGAGGACCAAAAAGCTGTCCTGGAACAATTGCCATTCGTGGAAGGCCACCGTGGGCAGGGATTGTCTGTGTGACAATACTAATTGGGGTAATGGCACTCAACGTTGGCTATTAGAACATCTGACTGCATGGAATAGGGCAGCTGTCTCCAAGCTTTGGGTCAATGCCCCATCAAATGAAGCCAGCATTATAAATCGTAAGAGACCACCGTAGTTGCAGTCCAAAACCATTATTGGCGACTTATTCCGTTAATGCCAGCCTCCTCCAGCTTCTAAGCACCAGACCATCGTCTTGGTTCACTTTTCCCCCCGAGTTATGTGGAGAGCCCCCAAATTATGCAGATTATAGAGCTGACACTGAGTTCACCTAGACATTAGTTATTTGCTTGTTGCGTACTTGAGAGGAGATTCACCAAACCGTTTTCTTTACTGTTAAAACATTCACGTTTATTTTTAAGCATGTGTATTGCAGTTTGTCGTGCTGCTATTCTTTTCTAAATTTTGTTTTTCTCATTTAACATGCTGTTCCTTCACCTGATCACATTTGACAATTATAGAAGTATTTTCTGCAGTTCCCTAAATAGTTAATTATTGGTTGTGGTATGTCTGTATGGTTATCAACAAATGAGCCAATCTACTGTGGTTGAGTCTAATTGGTAGATTTATTTTCGGTAAATGTTAATATTCCCCTCCATCTCTGAGTGTGTTGGTCGGGGCTCTGTCGGGCCCGGACTGGCCTATAGGGCAATAGGGATATGGCCGAAACAAAAATGCAAAATGCTGCTGGTGGTGGGAGGGGGGGGTGATAGAGGGGTTGCAGTTTTTGGGTCAAAGTGGGTCAGATTGACAAGTTACTTCACTGTGCGACTAGTAGTTTTGACCACACTGTGCGGCTAGTAGTTTTGACCACACTGTGCGGCTAGTAGTTTTGACCACACTGTGCGGCTAGTAGTTTTGACCACACTGTGCGGCTAGTAGTTTTGACCACACTGTGCGGCTAGTAGTTTTGACCACACTGTGCGGCTAGTAGTTTTGACCACACTGTGCGGCTAGTAGTTTTGACCAGTGCTGCTAAATAAATATTCTTTGAAATGCACAATTTTCATCAAATTTTTATTAAAAACCTCCCCCTTCCCTGGGTACTATTCAAACAGTGTCACCAAAGGAATGAATTGCCATTTTCAGGTGTGGGCCACTTTTCCATTGGTGCCCGAGACTGGGCCCAGTCCGAGCCGCCTACCTTGGGAAGCTCAGATATTCATCAGCCGACAGCAAGTGAGGGTTCACTCACTGTAGGGCAGGATCTCGGCACCTGACTGAGTCTCTGTGTATGCGTGTTCCTCTTTTGACGTAGGATAGACATCGGCGCTAGTGACAAGCCACAACATTGGCTCAAAGCGTCATTCTGGGCGATTCTACCTTCTCCCAGTGCATTAAGCCCAGTCTTGCCAGAGGACTTGCTTTAATGTATGCACGGGCCTCCCTCCTACGCGTTATGCCCCGGTGTTCTCTTTTCAGTTACTCTGAGACTGGTTGTTCAATTTAGAATCTTATGTCCAGGCATGATTTAAAAACAAAAAGAAAGAAAAAATGGGATCGCTCTGCTAGATTTAAGCTGTTCTTAGAACAAACTTTTCCAGCACACGGATTGGCATCAGAAACGGTTAATGCCGGAGCAAAAACAAACTTGTGGTCCTGCGTCATGACTATTTTGGAGATGTGCCTATTTTATTTGTTGAATTGCCCCAATTGAAGATTTGTATGAAGGAATTTGGGCACCGAATGTCTGCCTGTGCCCTAGTACATACCACATGATCTGCTAAGGCAATGGCTTGTGGCCGCAAAAGTAATAGCCAAGACTGAATTGCTGAGAGAACTATATAGAACAGCTGGCTTGTTCAGATTAAATACATTGCTGACTTTGTTCCTGAAAGTACAAATGAGAGACACGTAGGAGTATGGCTTGCTCGGGTTCGGATTGTGTAATCGGGTAGGGCTTGCTACAGCATTGGAGACGTGTGTCTAAATAATAGGATTATAGTCTAAAGCAGTCATTAAAAGATTGGCTGATTAACAGCCTATTAGCAAGATTGGCATATCCTATTTGCATGTTGCGAGCTTCTCTGCAATTTTACTGCATTTTGATAATTTTGTTGGCCTCTGATACAGTTGTTTAGTTTGTGACTGTAAAAAACCTCCAAATACGAACACACCGGTATTCGTGTTGATCACGTCACCTGCTAAAGTATTTCTATGCTATTTTTGCACCCTTCCCGGTGCAGCACATAGTAGTCCCCCTTTAAGCTGCCCTGATTGCTTTTCTTCTGAATACATTATCTGGAATAAATAGAAAATGATATGATCTGGAATTTTGGATGTGTGACACTTTACCTGTAATCGCAATGTTGCAGGTAACAACCGCCCAAGGCTTACTCGCTTGTGCGCGGCTAGTACATATGGAATTAGAGTGACACTCTTATACAATGGGAGAGTGGCTTGGGAGCTGTGGTGCAGAGCGGGCAAGGTGTGATCATTTTCATGTTTCAGGTGACTTTGATTGGCTAACAGTCTTGTCCCGGTAAGTGAGACCACCAGAAAACTAATATGGGACAGAGATGAGAGGCAGGGAACAAGAGGAGAACAAGCTACATCCTGAGTTTAAAAATGGCTAGCAAAGTTTTAGTGGCCTCGGTTTAGCTATGACATCTGACAGGGGGAGAACTGCTGAAATCCCTGGGAAGCGAATGGGGTGCAAAGCCCTGAAACCAGCTTGAATCCTAGGAAAATGGAGGCGGTGAAGCCCCTCGCATTCTGGCGGCGGAAGGGGTGGAAGGCTATAAAAACCGACTAGCACTTAATTCATGAACAAGTACTCTAGAACTGTATTGGTGTACATGGAACAGTCGAAGCTTAAGTAGATCAGCCTAAACCAACTTATGGTGCACGGTGTCAGCCTGCAGCCTACTAAGATGCAGCACTTGCGCTTGTGAATTCTGTGTGCCAAAGACGAGCAGCAGTAGAAGCCTCTGCAAAGCGCCTGTTTTATTTATATTGCGCCGTAGCCCGCAGGCATCGGAGCGCACACGTTTATACCAGGACAGGCATATTGTGAACGAGACAATTGGGTGCCAATTCTTAGTCCTAAGTATCGCTTTCATTATTGAAAGATGACCGTCTTCAGTGCTTTCCTGAAAGCTAAGTAGTTGCTCTCTCGCCTCACTAATTTAGGTAGACTTCCATATTTGAGCAGCTTTTACTGGAAAAGATCGGCCTAATCCATTTGATTGCTTGAAGGGTGGACAGCCAATCTGCCCCGGCGCTTCGGATCTCAATGAGCGGCCCGGGGTGTATTTGAATGTCTGATCCCTTACATAGCCCGGAGATTGTCCAAAAAGACATCGATGTACTGTGGTCATGGCTTTGAAATGAATCCCGTCCCCGAGTGTAAGCCAGTGCAGGGCTTTCCTGTCTGCTGTAATGTGTTCCATTCTGGTTTTCTTCTTTACTATTCTTACAGCACTGTTCTGTATGGTTTGGCATCGAGCAATGCACCCATTATTTGCTCCAATCATCAAAGCGTTTCCATAGTCCAGCCTAGATAATATTGTGGCCCCTGCTATAGTGGCACTGTTCATTTCATTCCGATAAGGTCTGATCTGCTTTAATAGTCGCAAGTGGTATCGGCAGCTTCTGTTCGTTATTAACGTGAGATTCTGTGCTTAATGACGCTTCAAGGTAGATCCCAAGGGTTTTTGCTTTTCCAAGAACTCTTACTGGGAAGCTCTTAATCTGGAAGATCTCGTATTCCTTACTACGTTTAGCCCCTGCTTGATGTGATCCAAAGATCATCAACTCAGCCTTCCTTCCGTTTAAACGCATCCAATTGCTTTCATCCAGGCCTCAATGGTGTTAGAGATAGTTGCAACCTTATGAGCGTCTGTGTCATAGTAGCCACTCGGCTCCATCGCCAGCTATGTGTCATCTGCATAGTTCATAAAAAGGCTCTGATGTTATCGAGCACTGTGCATAGACCTCTAAGGTACAGGTTAAACAACAGGGGTGATAAACTAGCGCCCTGCGGGACTCCACAATTGATGGATGTTAGATGTGAAAAGTTATCCCGCCTATGTATTATTGATCTGTGTTCAGGAAAAAATGAGACTTCCCACCTGATGGCCTTTGTCGAACAGCCTCCCATATGTTCTAGTGACCATTTGAAACTGTTCTTGGTCTAGCAAATCGAAAGCCGCTGACGGGTCAAGCAATACTGACGTGCCCGCTCTGCAATTGTCCATGATGCCAAACACGTGAGTCTGGAGGTCAAGCATAGCTGTTTCTGTGCTGTGAACCATTCTAAAGCCGGACTGTTGTTTATGCAGGATAGCATTTGATTCCACAAATGCTTGCAGCTGAGATGCGGCCGTTTTGTCCAAGACTTTCAGTAGGATATTATAATTCGTAATTGGACGTAGGTTGTTCCAGTCCTTCTGGTCAAAACCTGGTTGTTTCTTGGGCTCCAGGCCCACCACGTCCTCGGCGTGGACACTCCTTCTCTTGGGGCTGGCTCTGCTCGGACTCGCCAACTCCGCACAGCCCTGTGCCTTGTCAGGCACGCTTCTCTTTCTATCTGGTTTCTCTCCCAGTTTTTCTAAGGTTCTTCCTCCAGACCACCTTCCGGGTATTAATTCCCACCACAGCTGGTTCTGCCTCCCAATGATGCTAGTACATCGGAGGCTCACCTTGGTGTATCGTTTCTCCTCCTCCATTCAAGGGTGGGGGGTGAGGGAGTCCTTTCTATTCTTGCTACCAGATACCGAAGGGGTGTATTTAACTCTCAAACCCATTGAGAGGCCAGCATTGCCCTGAGCCAACTGTTCCGTTGCAATTTGTACATTATGTGGAGTTCCACAGCTGAGAGTCGGATTCACTTCTGGTTTTCCCAATAGATGCAGACAATGTGTCAGTTGTAGGGAGTTCCTTGCTGGAATGGGAGTCGCAGTACCCTGATGGGGAGTCGCTCCCATTGAGGTCCCGCTTTCCCAAAGTCCTAGGCAAGGTTTTTCTTAGCAGTCTCACCTCCCTAGCCTCAAAGGGGTGGCTCCACCCAAGGAAGAAGTGACGAATACCCTGGTTTTTCACACAGCCCAGTGATCTTTAAATGCGTGTAGGGAAGTGTCACCCCACCTATACTCTACAAAACATACTCTGCTTGGGTCATGTCTGGTCCGATGCGTCACTAGGAAAATAGGGTGGGCAGTCATAATTTCGAAAAAAAAATGTCGACAGACAAAAATGTCGACAAAAAAATGTCGGAAAAAAAAATGTCGACTTTCGTTTTTTTTAATTATATATTTATTTTAGGGGTTCGGGAGTTAAAAAAAAGGGAAACATTTTTAAAAAAATTAAAGGGAGGTTGGGGGGGAACCCCCCCATTTAAAAAAAAAATGCATTGAAAAAAAAAGTCGACTTTTTTTTTCGACATTTTCTTTTCGAAATTTTGACTTTCGACATTTTTGTTGTCGAAATTATCACTATAAACCGGAAAATAGATTGAAAGCTCAGAATCTTGTGTGATGAAGCAAATGGGATAAGATTGACAATTCCAGCTGAACAATGGTGTTCGCTGTAACATTGCCAAGACTTGAATTTGTTTAATGCAGTCGTTTTTTGTTTTTGTGTTTTTTAAATGTGCATGAATAACCATTCTTCCATTTCTTGCTATGGAAGTTTTTCTCATGGTTAGTAAATGTTGAAAGAGTGGTTTTATTATCACCTTCAGTAATCTTCATAGGATGTAAGAGGCAATGTGTTTATTTTTTACTGTGGAGGAAACTTAAAATACTTTGGAGGTAAAACAAAAAGGATATAATTGGGTCTTTCCTTAAAAGAGCAGACAGTGTGCCCCGCAAAAAAGGATCTCTGAGTGGATCACACGCATGGCTATGGTCCGCATACCCAGTCGGAGGCCACTTTTTGTTCATTTCATCTCCTTGTGATGGAGCGAAAAGCACTCTGTATACAACATCAACCACCCCTCCCTCTTCAATCGCCATTCAGTGCACGATTTTGTGGCGTGATTTGGCAATATTACCTACCCAAGTGTCTAGGGGATGGAGCCAGGGCCATGAACGCACCTGAGAAACATTCCAGTGGCCAGTTACCTAGATGCTGGTCAAGGAACTAGTGATAAATGGACGTCCTTGTTAGGCAACGTTTTTTCAAGATGTCTGTTCCCCAGTGTGTAATCTTGCCTATCCAACAATAAACAAGAAGCCGGATTGCCAGGACACTAGTGCACAGTATGGACATGTGCTTTGCTTGCAGGTCCTCATCACCCCGGATCTGCCAGTCGACTGCCCAGAAACTGCAGCCCCACCATTAACCAAATACAAGACATTTTAGTATTTCGTACATCCAGGGTCACGCTGATCCTGTTAAAAAAAGTGGCCTCCTTTCCGGGAATGTGACATTTCTCTGAAGAGAAGAAACAGAACACACTGCAATGCTGGCCAGTGAGACAGTCCTAGAGTGAAGAACGGGAACACGCTGCAATGCTGGCCAGTGAGACAGTCCTAGAGTGAAGAACGGGAACACGCTGCAATGCTGGCCAGTGAGACAGTCCTAGAGCGAAGAACGGGAACACGCTGCAATGCTGGCGACAGTCCTAGAGTGAAGAACGGGAACACGCTGCAATGCTGGCCAGTGAGACAGTCCTAGAGTGAAGAACGGGAACACGCTGCAATGCTGGCCAGTGAGACAGCACTGCAATGCTGGCCAGTGAGACAGTCCTAGAGTGAAGAACGGGAACACGCTGCAATGCTGGCCAGTGAGACAGCACTGCAATGCTGGCCAATGAGAGAATCCTAGAGTGAAGAACGGGAACACGCTGCAATGCTGGCCAGTGAGACAGTCGTAGAGTGAAGAACTGGAACACGCTGCAATGCTGGCCAGTGAGACAGTCCTAGAGTGAAGAACAGGAACACGCTGCAATGCTGGCCAGTGAGACAGTCCTAGAGTGAATAACGGGAACACGCAGCAAAAATGCTGGCCAGTGAGACCGCACTGCAATGCTGGCCAGTGAGACAGTCCTAGAGTGTAGAACTGGAACACGCTGCAATGCTGGCCAGTGAGACCGCACTGCAATGCTGGCCAGTGAGACAGTCCTAGAGTGTAGAACTGGAACACGCTGCAATGCTGGCCAGTGAGACCGCACTGCAATGCTGGCCAGTGAGACAGTCCTAGAGTGTAGAACTGGAACACGCTGCAATGCTGGCCAGTGAGTCAGTCCTAGGCACTTCTTTTGTGCCTTATCTGGATGCAGAATATGAGATGGGGAAGCAGACTATTTTTAATTCTCAATTGGTTCGTTTGAACGTCTTGTGACCTTAACGAGACTGTCCTTCTCAAAGCCCCCCCCCCTCAGCCCTATGAATGGATAAGCCGCCCTTCTTCCCATCTTGCTGATCATCCGAGAGGATGGGAAGTGGTGTCCATGTTTACTCGTTGTCCTCTCATGGGCATTATTTTGTAGCATTCATTTTATTACATTGTAACTTTTCAGAGTTTTCATCTGCTCTTCTATTCCATTGGTTGCTTTTAATACGATCGACATTTTGAAAAGTGAATCCTTATTTTCTTTAGCGCCAGCATCGGGCATCCACTGGTGTTTTCATAGCTTGGGTTTTACTTTGACCTGTATTTTTGCCATTCTTTTAAATGAACACGTTGCATTGCACTTTATCTTTGGCACTAGAGTTCCCATAAGACTTGTAGTTCTCACGCCTGAGCGCCGGCGTGAGAACACCAAGCCAGCCTGTGTCGGTCCGTGAAAGCAGGGCGCCTTCTCCTTGCTTTCTTGCACTCTCGTCTTTCCACCATGGGCATCTCCAAGGTCTTGGTAGCAATTACAGCAGGCAGAGGCCTCTTTAACAATAGTAAGCCCAAGCAGAGCTTCCTTAGCAAGGCAAGCCTTCACACTTCCATTGCCCGGAACATGCTGGTGGAAGCAACCTCATATAGAACTCCTCACAATCCTAATCAGGAGTCACCTCTGTGCTGCCCAGATGTGACTGATCTTTAGGCCACTCTAGCTACTCCAGGTATCATGGACGCATCAGTCGGGCTACTCGGGGAGGCTACCCTGGAAAGCAGAATGAGTAATGGGATGCATGTTCCGCTCAAAGGTTCGTCAGAGGCCACTTAATATCTGTTTGGTGGAGCATTCAGACTCTGGGTTGGGGCAAGGGAATAAGGGGTCCTGTAGGTGTATCTCAGGTGGCCGAGCCGAATCCGGCCACCCCTTTGAGCCACACCACCGGTACTGCAAAATTCGCCGTTTCAGCTCTAAGGCTACTGCTCTTGGATACGAGGTCATTAATTAAGCATGCCCTTGAAATGGCTACATATATCACAGAGTTGAATGTGGACATCTGTGTGATTACCGAAACCCGGGTTTACGATGCAGCAGGTCCCTCTCTGGGCCTTGCTATACCAGAAGGCTACAGCATGTTTCTTCAAGACAGGATAGAGGGTAGAGGTGGGGGAGGTCGCTCTCATTTTCAAATCTAACCTAGATACGTTGGAACTTAATTGTCGAGTTGTGGCCGGTACTGAGTTGAAACGTGTCAAAATTGGTATTAATGCGGAAACTACCATCAACTTACTACTGTTATATAGATCCTCTACTGCAGGGTCTGACTTTCCAACACTTCTAACTATCCTCTTCCTCTTCTCAAACCCAATACCACATTTTTGGTTTTGTATGATTTCAATTTTTGGCTGGGGCATGAGATGCATGCAATAGCCAATGGTTTGGAAGATTCATTGATTAACATGGGCTTCGAGCAGAAGGTCAGAGAACCTACTCACTGCAAGGGGCATGCTCTTGATTGGGTTGCCACTTCTAACATTTCTAAGGATCATCAAGTCTTGGCTTGTCCATGGTCCAACCACTTTTTTGTACACCTTACGATCACTTTTGAACTTCCCAATCAAGCAGTTCTAGTGAGCAGTCTTAGGAAATTTACTCCGGAGCTGATTAGACCTTTGCTCCCTTCAGCAATCCCAGATATTATGAATTCTGATGCTGCTGAGGATATGTCTAACCTCCTTTTACAATCTTAAACCCTAGCACCCTTAAAAATGAGACATCTGAAAGATACACAAAATAATAACTTGTGGTTTACTCTTGATTTAAAAAAAAAAACTCAAGGCTTCTAAACTCAAACACTTCTATGTTTGGAAGTCTGGTCAGGATTCAGACTTTGGAAGCATATAAAGTGGTGGCAAAAGAAAATAAATTAGCAGTTATTGAGCATAAGAAAGATATGCTTAATAGTAGGATTCTGAACCCCAAGTCTGAAGTTAAGGATCGTTTTAAGATTCTCAGAGAATGGGAAACCCCTCATGTTCAGGATATGGGCATCATGCAGAAGGATGATAGGCAAACTAGAAAAAATTAAGGATGACATTGCACTAAAATCACAAAATGAATAATCAACAGTGTAGAGTGTATTGTGGAGAGGCGGAAGCACTGCCCGTAATTCTTGTATACAGTGTCCCTCAGGGTGTGTGTGTGTTTTCCCCCTCCTGTTAAATTTTCACGGTCCCCATTTTTGCTCTTTTGGAACAGAATGGTGTGGCCTTTAAAAACTATGCAGATAACGCACGTCTCATCCCTCTAACTGGATCACATGAAGATGATGAAATTCTTATCAATACAGTGTATAATCTTATTCAAAATTGGATGTTGCAGAATGGCCTGGCCTCGAATAAAGATAAGGGTGAGCTCATGGTGGTTGACACTCAAAACATGATAAAGAAACTAGGATCTACTTATGATTGTTCCTCTATTGCTGAAGGTAAAATTGCCACAAAAAGAAGTCAAGACTCTAGGCACTTTACTTGATCAGCATTTAAATATGAAGGCACTTGTTAGTAGCCTGGTTTCATCCTCTGCTTATTACATAAAACTGCTAGTCCATCTTCGTCCATTTATTTCTCAGACTAATGTGGAAACTATCGCCAGGGCCATAGGGGGATCAAAAATTGATTACTGCTGTACTCTATTGATTGGCATTGCAAAGTTGGAGTGCAATCGCCTACAGGTGATCCAAAATAGAGCAGTAGAGTAGTCTCAGGCCTTGGCTGGAGAGATCATGTCTCTAAGGCCGGACGGCGCTTGCATTGGCTCCCAGTGGAATCCAGATTATTGTATTGCTTATTGCTGATCACACATAAATGGCGTATGGGAGCGATGCCTTCTTACCTGCAGGAACCACTTATTGAAATATCTAGTACAAGACTCCTCAGATCGAATAACTCTAATCTACTGAAGCCCCCCCAGATGTAACAGTAATAAAGCCATGAAAGGGGCTTTTGAGAATGAGGTACCAAGGGCTTGGAAACATTGATACTCTCCTAAAACATTCTCACTAATCTGATTTGCTCACTGCAGGCTTCTGTTTTTCAGTTTATTTATTATGTTTGTTTGTGCTTGTCTTTGTTCATCTGTGTGCCCTTAAGCCTACGGGTCACTGGTTGCACGTTATAAATTAAGTAAAGTAAAGGCATAGCCCTCCGTTTACTCCCTGTTTGTTGTTGGAGTAGTGTTGCCGGGCACCCGTAAAGGGGCAACCCTGTCCAGCGTGTGTGGAGTCTCTCGGCACACTGCACCACCGCTCTGAATGTGACAACAATCTAATGATCTGTCTAGGCTTTAAAATACGTTGCCTTACTTTCTACTGTCTATTTCAACAAGCATACTGTCATCTACATTCAAGAGGCTTGCATGCTCGCCAAACAGGACACCTGACTGCATTTCGTCTTTGTGAAATCCAGCCACCCACCCTCGTCTTCTTTTTCCACAGTGGTCCCATATCTTACATGGCTGTCGCCTTCCCTTCTTGACTTTAAATGCACCAATTTTGGGACATTTACCCCGCACCCCTCCCCCCCCCCCGGCCCCACCTCTCCTTATTTCCAAACCTGAGCCCAGGGGTTCTGCAGTATCCACTTTGACTGCTCTACTAGAAAAGTGTGTCTATTGACTTGCATAGGAAATGTCCCTTTCTTCAGTCTTTTTTTTTTGTTTTTTTTTGTTCAACCAAATCTTTATTAGCACAAAAACAGCATTTCCAGAAAGGCTTCATTCACATAGCTTTTGTGTTATGAACTTTCAAGTAACCAATGCATTCAACAATAATATCAACTCGTGCCACGAGTTGCACTACCGCTTTGGTCTGGTCTAAGTGTTCCAGTGTTTCTATACCACCCCTTCATAGCTTAGTTCTCTTCCTCCGGTAATATATCAAGTGTCTTTCGTCTCTATGGGATATATAGGCAAGAATAATCTTTCACAGCGTGGGTAAGAAAAGGTGACCAAACATGTAAACCTTCATCATTGTCCCCCGTATTATTGCCGTCATTATTTCCACACTGTGTCCCAAATTACACTGTACCATTGTACAGTGGACGGTGCTTCCTTTTGCTTCCATTGTTTCACTATGCAGCGTCTAACACTTCAGATTCTTTGCCCACAATATACCAGCACTGCCCCTCCCCCACCCCCAATCAGCAGTCCCCATCCGTTATGTTCAGGAGCGCCAATGCCCCATCCATTTCTAAATCCAAACCCAACATGTCGCCCATCGACTTTACCTCCATCCAGAAATGCTGTACCACCCTGCTATTTTGCAGCCAGCTTATTGGAGAGCGAGTGGTGTACATTTTGTGGTGCTTTTTCTACTGCAGCTGTTGTGCCGAGGTACATGGGCTGTGCCACCTTTTTAATGGCCTGTCCCCATTCCCTATCTCTGAACTCGCCCCCCAGACCAGCCTCCCACATAGTCCTCACTCTTAGTTGCTCCTGCCCCCCTTGATCTGATGGGATCCTATAAATGTCTAGAATGAGTCTCCTGTTAACCTCACTGAATGAAGGTAGCCTTTCCCATTCTTTCGAGCCCCTCGTAGTTCCTTCCACTATTGATGAGGTTCCCACCCAGTGTTTTACCTGCTGGTAGGCGTAAGAATCCTCCTTCCCTAGATCGTATTCCCTGCAGCATTCCGCAAAGGATTCAAGATGAGCAGCTTCATACAGATCCCTGATTTCCCTTACCCCACCCTAAAGCCACCTTTTTAAATATAGTGTGTTTCATGCCTGGTGGAAAGGCGGGATTTCTAAAGATGGGGGTCCGTGGCGATGGCCATAACGCCAACCAGAGCCTCTGTTCAGCCGAGCCCATATCTCTAGTGTCTTTTTTTTTTTTTCGTGATCAGATTCTCTAGTAGTCCTCCCGGTCTATGCTCCTTTCTCATCCAGGGCTTTTTCAAGAGATTTTCTCCAACCAGTGCTTGCACCATACCCACGCAATGATTCTTGTTTAACTCCCTTACCCACTCTGCCAGTGCTCTCAGCTGTGCCGCCTGGTAGCATTTTAACACCTCTGGGCAGCCTCCTTCTCCCCGTTCGCACATTACTTCTATATAGGGTTTTCTGCCCTATCTAGGGTTTCTACCCGTTCCAAATGAAGCGATTTTATCCTCCTGTATCCCTCTCGTCATCTTCCCCGGCACTGGTAAGGGAGTCTCCTGAAACAGATACAATTAGCGTGGGAAGATATTCATCTTTACAATAGCTATCCTACCCAGCCACGAGACATATAGCCCCTTCCATCTCGCTAGATACGTTTTGATTTGCTGCACCCAGAGTGGATAATTTGCCCCAACTATTCCACTCAGGGTTAATGTCAAATTAATTCCCAGGTACCTTACTGGGCCGCCTGCCCATCTAAATGGGACGTTGGCTGAAATCTCTCCTGCTCTTCCTAAGCCAATTTTGTTATTTGAATTTGCCCGCTTGACCCCTTGCACCACCCATGTCTCCTTTAGTCGATGTGCAAATGGCTGCATCACTGAAGCAAACAATAGGGTGGAGAGCGGACAATCCTGTTTAGTTCCCCGTCTGATGGGAAACCTGTTTGTGAAACCCCCCCCCCCATTCACTTTGATTATTACCATGGGAGCCTGGTAATTTTCCTGGACCATCCTCAGAATATTCGCCCCCCCACCTGGTTCAATTTTTGATTCATAAACCCCCAGTTGATGCGATCAAATGCCTTTTCGGCATCAAACGTTAATAAACAAGTGGGTGTAGGCCTTCCTCCCCTTGTGGCTTTGTTAGTTATATGCAGGACCCGTCTTATGTTATCAAATGTGTTCTTGCCCTTGATAAATCCAGTGATCATGTGCAATTAAGGACAGCAGCACTCCGTCCAGCCTTGCTGCTAGTACCCTTGTGTATATTTTGGCGTCACCTGTACGAGGAACTCTGCTGCAGGGTTTTCCCCGGTCTCTGGATGAGGGTGATAAGCACCATTTCCATAGAGGACGAGATGTTACGCTTCTCGCGAAACTTGCTGAATAACTCTGCTAGCCTCTTGGACAATTTCTGGCTAAATATAGTGTTGAACACCGCTGTCAGCCCGTCTGCTCCTGGGTGGTTGTGGTTTCAATCTTGCTATCGCACACTGCACCTCCTCCTACGTATCTGGCTCTTCCAAATGCTCTTTTTGAGCCCTGGTCAGCTGCGGTCCTGCCCACTCTGCTAGTTATGCCTGCTGCCCCTCTCTGTCACATGGTTCTTACCTATAGAAATTGGCAAAAACTCTTGCATGACTCCTTTCGTACCCACTTTCGTCCCTACCATTCTCCCTCCATTATCCTCCAGATACGCTATGAAGGCCCTCTGTTCTTTGGCTCTTAGCTGCCTTGCTAGCACCATCCCAACCTTATTCCAATGCTCATTCATAGGTGTCTTCTCTTCAGTAGGGTACTCTCTACTGTTGGGTGTCCTGACCCACGTTAGGACTATTATGCTGCAACATTTGGTGCTGTGGGCTTAGGAAATCCAAGAGGGCGGAAAAGCCCACATTTGCGCCAGAATCCTAGAGAGCCGTGCAGTTTTGCGCACAGCAAAGTGGTCCCCTGACCTGCCACCCACCAGTGCGAGCGTGAGGGGCCAGGAGTGCCATGAGTGAAATGTGTGCCAAAGGAAAAACAGCAGTGCCGGTGGCTAAAAAAAAAGCGCTTTGAAATCACCTTTGTTTCTCTGAAATGCAAGCTAAAAATGCCTATTTTAAACATCACAAGATATTCAAAAATCTCAATGAACACCAGCAGGCATTTGGCAGAATGTATTCTTGTGTGCATACTAAATCTGGAAAGAGAAAGAGCTCAAAACAATGTTCATAACAAAACTGGCTGAGCTGTGGGTGTCAGCAGCTGAAGTGAAATTGGACTGAAAGACACTAAAATCTAAATGTTTAAAATAAATGAGTGACCTACTGTTGAGTGTCACATAGTTTGCAACTGTTGAAATGTCATAGTTTTGAACTTAGAATCAGCGTTCTAGCTGCATGTGTAAAAATTGTCAGTTTGATTTGAATGTAGAAAACTGGGAACTAAAGTGACATTTAGCTGAAGCCTGGCTTGAAGAGAGTGAATCCTGCACGGCAACTACCCCTGACCGGAGTGAAACTTGCTCAGCCACTCTTCCCAGGCCTGGCTGCATTCTGCTGCCCCTGCCAAAAGGAGAGGACATCTCTCTGATTGAATTAGGGGAGGAGCACCTGGGGACTACAGGAAACTAAACAAAGCACTGTCCCTGGCTCAGGCAAATGTTATATTAGGGGGGTTGTAAATGGCTTCCTCTTGGAAGGAGAAGTGGGAGGGGCACTGCATCTGTGAGCAAGCTGAGCTTGGGGGAAGTGGATAAACCAGCAATTCCACCATGTGCTTTGGAAAACCACACCCCTTTGGGGCCAGAGCATGATTTTAAAAAGATGGATAATTCATAGTGCGGACTTGTAAACATTATATAAATAACATCATCATTCTTGTGATTTTTCTGTGCACATTTTAAGAGGTGTTAGGACCCTGTGGTATGGTCTTGGAGATAGTAGCGGAAAAAAGGTTGTTACTCCAAATGTACGCATGTTAAAAATCTGACACTTTATCATCTGAAACCCATATCCCTGGTGCACATTTGTGTAAAATCTGGAAAGGTTTAGAGGTCGTTATCTGGATGAAAAGGGGAGAATTATGTCATAAATGGACACAACATCTTACAAAGACAGAGATCAGATGGTTTGGTGCTACAGAAAATATGTTAACTGGACGTATAATATTAGAAAAATGGTACATAGATAAATATGTATTTGGATCAGAAATAGATTTGTGTGCAATTTGACAAGGGGAGGATCCTCTGACCATAAACCTACCTCATCACTCTGACTCACAACCCAGTTCCCCCAATCAAGGGAGAGAGGGGGAACTGGCCAATGATAAGTTGAGAGGGTTGGGCATAGAAGATGAGCCGACCCTCCCACTTTCTAAACACATAAAAAAAGCCACTGGAAGCCAGATAGGACTTTTCTTCTTTTTCACTTTCTGCAGAGCATTTTGACGGACAACTCCACATCCTGATTTCAGACTTCACATCCAGAAACTCCAAGAACTCTAGAACCCAACAGCTGAACTCCTATCAGCAGGCCTTCAAAACCTAGCAACCAAACTATTCAGACAGCCGGGCTGAGCTGTCTGATTCTGGCTAAAACCCAGTGCCAGAAACACCCAGAAAGCAGAGATGTACCCGGAACCAGAGACCATACCGCCGTGCAGTGCGGCTAGCAGAGCTGACCCAGATCGCTGTGAGCAGAACCAGGCAGAGATCGTCCGTGGCGAGAGAACCGCCAGGAGTCAAGTCCAACCAGTTGACCCGATCCGTGACAAAGCCGCATTCCTGTCCAAAATCTAGTGTGAGTACCCAGCTAGCACTATGCAAAACCAATCTCTTAGGCTAAAATAGTTTGGATTAGATTATTTTAAACTATTAGAACTGCCTCCTAGAATCGTGTCTTCCTGTCATTTTTAAAACTGAAAACTGTCATCTGTCATTCTGAGCTTTAAAATTTCAAATCCGAAAAACTACCTTTACTAAATCGGCCGTATATCTGGAACCGTTTGTGCTAGGAGCGAGTTTTATCTGTCCTCTTAAAGCTAAGATTCTAAGCTTTCCAACGAACCTAAAACCGACTTGCTACCCCTTATAGTGCTTCCATAATTGCGCTAGACGCACGTGACTAAATTGCCGCGATTTGACATTTTGCTTAATTTCAGCCACGTGTGAAAAATATTTGTCCTTGCTTTCCTTTGCTGAAATTCGTTTGCAACCTGACAATCATTCATGGAGCATTGCTCAAGTGATCTTGAATTAATGTAAAGTATCTCTCTCACCCTGAACCTCCTATAGGGAATTAAAAGCAATTTGAGTATATTTTTCACTTCATTGCCACCACGTTTAAAAGGATCTTGCCTGTGTTTAAAACTCCTGCCTGTTTTCCTCGAAGCTTGCTAGGGGGGAACTGAATTATATTTGATTGCATTCCTGAGAACTGTGTGCTTTCCTTCCATCTCTTTACATTGCATAAAGGGGGGCGGGGGGTGTGAATTGCTACCAGGGGGATAAGTGATTATATTGTTTTGGTTGAAATCATATCAAGTTATTTTCTGTACTGCATTTTCATTCATCATTGCATTGTTTTTGAAGCCATATGAGCATTCTCAGCTACTTTATTCTCTCTATATCAACTTCTAAGCCATTAAAAAGAGTGTACCACTATAACATTATCCATTGTTGATCAACATCATATTCTCAAGGGTGATAACAAATATTAATTTATTATAAAAGTGTGATATATACATATATTCGTTTAATTTTCAAATAAACCTTTTAATTTTCAAAACAAACCTACTTCTTGGCTCAGTGGGGTCAGGGGGATTCTAAGAGAGGGGTGTTATATGAGGGTTGTCATCCAGAGTAAACAAACTGGACATAAAAATATATCAATAAGGGTTTCCCTCAGCATCCCAGACTAGGCATTGACTTAGCTGTAGTGCTGATTTGAATCCGCTTACATTACCGACCTGCCAATGAGTTGTTTAAGTTGTCCCCTTGCTTGAGCCAGCTGCCTAGTGACCCTGTTGAACCCCTTCCCATTTTGAGCTGCCTATAGCCTGTGCATTTCCTGTTCTAGATCCATTTCTGCCTTTCTAGTCTCTCTTAGTTCCTGCTTCTATCAGGAGGTTTTTGATCCTATCTTGAAATTAATCCTATTTTTCACCCCTGCTTCCTTCTCCTCTAAACCCATGTACCTTCTTATTGCATCTTCCACCTGTGTCCGGATCCCTTTATCCCTGAGGGGAGATTCTTCAAGCCTTCACCCTTATGCCCTCTCTGCAAGCTCACTCCTTCCGACTCCAGTGTAACCAGTGTATTGTCCCCTATTGTCATACTCCCTATATGCACCCCTTTGTGGTATGCACTACTGTGTTGACAGAATATAGTCTATCCAGTAGTATGTTTTGTGGATGTGGAAGTAGGAGTAATCCCTGTCCCGTGGATCGTGCATCTGCCAGGTATCCCTGAGACCCACTTCCTCAATTCTCCTGCTTAGTTGCGTGGTCATTGTTCCCATTGTGTGCCCCCCTCACCCCTCCCGACCATTCCAGATTAGGATTAATTGACAGATTGTAATCACCTGCCATCACCAGTTCGCCTGCTCCAAATCTGCCCAATTCCGCTAGCTACCACTGCAGAAAGTTTTCCTACCCCTGATTAGGTGCATACACTGAAAACCATGTGTACATTTGACCTCCCAACTTCCCTTTCACCATCGCAAACCTACCCTCTGGATCCCTCCTGGCCGTGGACCACTCCAGCTTTAATGATTTGTGAAATACAATGGCCTCCCTCTGGCTCCCTGTTCCAGCACGATATTCTTTTTGGGTATTGCCTATTATTCAGGTGACCCGCATCACCCTTTATCAGATGAGTTTCCTGCAAGCAGACTATCTCTGCTCCCTTTTTCCTAATTCCCGTAGCACTGTTATTCTCTTATTTGGGCTGTTTAGTCCCCTTACTTGATTCTAACCTATACATTGCTCTTTAGTTGTGTATACTCCCCAATCCCCGGATGGATTCCACTCCCATACTAAGCCCCTTTTGCCATTCTTTCAAAAATACCCCCTAGACTAGTACCGTATACTTGAACCTCAACAATCCCTGAATCCACCGTCCAGGTTCTTGATGTGACCCCCCATACACTAACATCGTGCGCCCCACCAACCTACTCCTCACTAGTGTCATTTGTGATAAGTCATCATACAGTTGAATTTCGCTCCTCCTCTACTGTATTTTCCCTTTTCCCCTGGCCACGCTCATGAGTCATGACTTATTCTTGATTTGTGCATCTTCACCAGGACGTTCTGCGGTCGGACCCCTGGCTCCGTTCATGAGGCCCCACTCTGTGTGTCCTGTCAAGTTCCATCTCTCACCCTTGTCCTCCTTCTGTGAGGTCCATAAACATCTGACAGATGCAACCCTCCTGATCAGATCCTTCTGCCCCTTCCTCGAGGTATTTAATCCAGATATTGTCCCTCCATGATCTGTTTTCCAGATCTTTGCACTTCTCCTCCAAGGCTTGTATCTCCTCTTCTGCTTCTTTGTGCCTTCTGTGCCAGCTCGGGTACCTGCACGACCAGCCCTGTGACATGACCTTACACTTCCATCACCTGAACTCCCAATGCATCAATGTCTCTCCGGTTCACTGTGATCGCCTGCAACGGTTCTCCTTGATACTGGCTGTCTCTTTTTTGACCGTCTCCATGATCTCCCCTTTGGCCAGGACTATGCAAAGACTCCTAACTGAACGCCATCTCTTCTCCGCCCCATGCTCCCTGGTTCTCAATGTGGAGTGTAGTTTGGGTATGCCCTCATTGATGTTCTTTCTGCTCCCGAGCCCCAGAGGTGTTGACCTTCTTTTTTGGTCCCATCTACATCTTGCATACCGCCTCCTCCAGTGGGCACCCCCTTGCCTCTCCCCTCAAGGGGCTCAGTCTTTCCAGAGGGACTAATCAGTGTCTCTGCCTTCCTTGCCACTCTGCTCACTTTTCCACTGCCTATGGTTCTCTCCCTTTCTGCCTCTTCTGCGCCCCACTCTACCACTGTTCCACTCGGTGGGGGCGGGTCTCAGTTTGTTTCTCCTGGGCCCGGGCCTGCCTGACTCACTCCATGGTGATCCCTCCACTCCTTCCCTGGTTCCCGTTGGTACTCTTACTGCACCCACTACTGTGCCCCTCCTCCTTCCTGGTGCCTGGGTGTATCACACCTCACAGCCACCCCCTCTTCCGGGCCCGCCAATGTGCCCTGCACTTGAGTCTTCCCCTATCTGCTTCTTGCAGCCCAATTCTTCAATTGTTCTCACCTGGGAGCCCCAACTCGCATATCCCGGGTTCCTTCCTGTGTTCCAGGTGTTGCAGCTCACTTGGAAATACAGCACAGGTCTCCTTCCACCAACTTTCCCCAGTCTAATCGTGCCCCTTGTCTTAGTGTTCCCTGCTGGGCTTCCTTGCTCTTAACCCTTTTTGCCTTCGCCTGCTGGCTCCGCAGTCGTCCTTGCGGTCCCCTTCTCTGGCCAGTTGTACTGCTCCTATGTATGCCGCTCGGTGCTTGGGGGCTCCTCCTCCAGTCCCTGCTTCCGTGCTGAGCTGTGTGCCTCCAGGCTACTCCTGCAGGTTCTCCAGACACTCACTCCTCCAGATGATGCCGACCACTGATGCCGGATCTCCCACTGCTGCATGTCCACGGGAGCTGCTCTGCTCCCACGGCGAGTGGCAGGAGCAGTGAACCCGTGGTTACGAAACCCTCCGGCCTTATGCGATCATCTGAATGTGCCAGCCCGCAGCCTCTTCCAGTCCACACGGTGCTCCTCCGTTTCCGGGGACCGCTGCCTCCTCTCTGTATGGTGCCCTTGCTGTACCACCAGGCACCGCTGCTGCTCTCCTCCTTGACAGCGCAGCCCTGCACTCGGTCACTCCGCGGGTGTTCCGCTCCGCTCCCACTGTCCCGCCTGTCATTTTGGGGCTGGCCTCTTTTTCGCTCGGCTCACCCAGCACTCTTCCCACACCTCTAAAAGCTCAGACCTCCTGCGTTGTTCTTATACCTTTGGGGCACACACGGCCCGCTGCCCTTCCCCCATGCTAGAGGATCTTTTTGAATTAGGAAATGGGTGTTTTTATGATCTTTTTCTGTAAGTTCGGGAAGGAGCTCGCATCCGCTCAGCCTCCCATCTTGGCCACGCCCACTTCATTCTTTTTTTTTAAAGCAAACTTCTGCAGTTAAACTGCTTCCCTCTGAAATTTTTCTGGCCAGCCCGACTCCCACCCTTGATGCCGTGTGCAATCTAACTAAGGCATAACCTCAGGGGTGGGGGATAATGCCACCCAGTAATGTTCCCTTAAACCATTATCAGGTGTTGAAGCCTCACACGAGGGGTTTCTAGCTATTGCGACACCATCAGGTTGCCTAGAGTGCCAATAGATTATTTTATTTTTGTTAACGTTATGAAGTTGCACACAAACATAAGGTGGGGAGGTTGCGGTGATTTGAAGAGGATGGCTGTACTCAAAGATCCCCCTTGAAGGAATGTATTCGGCAAAGGACTGTTTTGCATGGTGTAATCTTATTCATTTCACTTACGGATATTCTAAAATGTGTGTTGTTTGCAGGGTCTGTTTGCGAAGTTTAAGTCTGTGCACAAATTCCATACAGTTCCCTTTTCTCAGGAAAAACAAGTATTCATTAACACAATTCCACCATTTCTTACTTGGTGGTTGACAGTTTCCTTGTCTTAAGCACTGTAAACTTACAGGTTCTTTCTCCTCCCAGTTCGCTTCACCATGTTTCTTTTTTCCAGGACTCCCGAAAGTACTCTGGCCCTCTGTCAGGTTTGCTTTAGCAAGTCCTTGGTCGGATATCTGCCCGTTCGGGTTTTCTGAACTCTGTAATCCTTGTGACTTCTCCAGCCTTGGTATAAATCTTCCAGTTTCTCTGGACTCTTCAAAGCCCTTTGGCCCTTTGATAGGCTTGCTTTAACTCTGCTTCGGTATGGCATCTGCTTGCTTAGGTTTATCTGGCTCTTGTAACCCTTGTGGCTTCTCCAGCCCCTGGTATCACGTCTCGCCCCCCTCAACAGCGTTGCCTCTTCAGTGTGATCCCTTCCCTTCCGCTGCTCCTTAGACAGCTAACATGCTTCTCGGATCCGACTTCTCCACTGCAGTTTGGTGTTGCCGTCCATTAGCGGGCCCCCGGCCTACCACTGTTTTCGTGTGGTCGCACTACCAAGCAGCTTCTCCGTCTCTCTCCCGGCCATGGGCTTATTGGTCTATCAGGAGACGCCAGGCTTCCGGGTACCGATTTGCTCACTCTCCATGCCACTGCAGGCTCTGCAGTCTAGCGTGGCTCTGCCCCTCCAGGACGTTATTCCATCAGAGACTTGCATCTGCCTGGGGTTCTGTCTGATTCAAAGTTCCTCGTGGTTTTATGTAAGTCATCAGAAATAAAAGGGGTGTGTCTTTCCTCTTTGACTGTGGACTTCAGGCCAGATCCAGCATTACCTGAAGCCAAAGAGATTGAAGAAATGTCACGGTTTGGATTCAAAATGGAAGTAACGACGACCTTTCCACTTCATATGTAGGCAGACATGTACTCTGGGCTGGGAGTTACGTACTGGAATTGGAGTCTTGCCCAAAACCATAAGGAGGCTCTTGCTTGGCGGACTCGCTCTCCTCCCAAGCCTCAAAGGGGGTGGTCCTCCTCTGGGGAGAAAGGACGTATAGTCCAGAATCCTCACACAGAGCAGATCCACCCTAGAATCTTTGTCTGCCCAAGAAGGAATTGCTCGATGGCTTGCTTGTAGTTTGTCACTGGCCTACTTGGAAGACCCCCAGTGGTATGGCACTTCCTGACACGAGCAGAAGGGATGGGTAGAGCTGCACATTCGTAGTGCAGGTGGAATCCATCATCTCTCGTTTGGCACCCATCCCTTCTCTTTTGACACTCATTCCTTGCCTACCATAGTGTAACCAAATGTTTTGGACAGCCAGACTTTTGTCCTGATAAGTGTTCCTTCGGCTTCTTAAAGAGGCAAGCTGATGACCTATAGCATTGAAGAAATAACTGGTAATATGCAGAAACCATTTGTGGGTTATGCAGCTACAAAGAAAATAGTAATTTTAAATAATGCATCGTAACCGATTCCTTCCTCTTCTAAACCATGTCATAATGTAAAAATTACTTTGTTTGAAATCCTGAAAGGTGAAGAGCTGAGTTGTGCCTGCCCCGATTCAAGCCAGTGACTGCAGGTTGCACAAACATGATGACGCGTAGTAAAGTAACTCGCCGAGCTATCTAACCGGCTTCTGCAACCCCTTTTGCTAGTGCTGCCTAGTAGTACATCCTGCCAAAGGTCCATGGTGGAACATGCGCTAAAGAATTCCTTGAGGAACGACTTGGAACACTGTGTATTTAAAACACGTACTTCGAAGGGATTGTGTCCTCCGACGTATTCCTTATCTTAGATATAAATCCTTCAGCTTTGCTGGCCTCGGAAAATTTTTTCGCCAGAGGGCGCTGCGCGTCGATGATCGCCGAGTCGATGACCCTCGACGGCCTCCGTGCCGACGTCGACGTCATCCTGCCTATAAAGGCCGCGCGCAGCGTCCGTTGCTCAGTTCCGTTTTTCCGCGCTTCGTTGTGCCTCGGAACACCGTTGCTCAGTTCTCGTCAAGATAACGTATATAATAACTACTATTTACCTCGATATCGATGGCATCCTCCTCCGACCCGACGACCCCTCGGTCCGGTTTCAAAAAGTGCCGAGACTGCGGGAAGAAAATGTCGTTGACGGACCC
The DNA here is from genome assembly GCF_040938575.1 of Ambystoma mexicanum. Lineage (NCBI taxonomy): Eukaryota > Metazoa > Chordata > Amphibia > Caudata > Ambystomatidae > Ambystoma > Ambystoma mexicanum. The sequence continues at coordinate 49,059,870 of NC_090936.1, forward strand.
TCACAGGGTCTGTTTGTGGTGTCTGGGAATCACGCACCAGAGTTCGGAGTGTGAGGAATGCCTTTCCATGACGGCGAAAGCCTTGAAGGAGCGTAGGGGGAAGCTCGAGAGAGGTAGGTCAACTTTAACTTCCTCGAAAGCTTCTTCGGTAGAGTCGAGACGTTCGTCTCCTCACCATAAAAAACACTCTCGATCTAGATCACGAAGTGGCTCCCACCACTCGTCGACATCGAGACACTCGAAGAAGAGACGTAGGAGATCCCCTTCGTCATCTTCGTCGAGTTCTCCTGAGAGAGTTCATTGCCCCACAAAACGCAGCTCGCAAGCTGAGTGGGAGGAATTCAGGAAAAAGATGCTAAGCGTCTTCGAGAAAGCGGCCTCGTCCCCCTCGAAGACAGCTGAGGGTGATACCCCGGGTAAAAAACCCAAAAAATCTAAACGCCGCGAGTCGCAGTACCCGGCGGAAAAGTCAACCCGAAAGCGCCTCGAGCCATCGGGAGATAAAGCATCATCGACGCCATCGTCGAAAACTCCTTCGAAACAGAGGTCGGCGCCATCGACGCCGTTGTCGAAGGATCCATCGGCGCATCAGTCGATCGAGTCGACGCCGACGTCGACGCCGATATCGACGCCGGTGAAGGAAAGAACCACGGCTACTCCACAGCCAACGGTTAGACAAAAGACCTCCGACTCGACGCCGAGAACGTCGACGTCGTTCTCGAGCAGGACTCCGATCCTTTCGAGTTCTTCGAGGCCTAGTACACATTTCTCGACGCTTTTCACGGCGCCTTCGAGTACTTTCACGTCGGTGTCGACGACATCGACGTTTTCAAGGCCTGTGATGATGGCTCCTTCTGCATTGGAAATGGGGTTTATACCATTCCAAAAACCAATGTATCCCCCTTTAACCTCGATTTTTGAGGAAAGGGAGGATTCAGACCAAGATATTGATTTACAGAGGACCACATCACCAGAGCCAGAGACTTTCGCCTCTGAGGAAGGAAGATTAAAAAATCTTCAGGATGCACTTCAGGAAGCTAGTGGCTTGGACACTTCTCCTGAAGCAGAATTTATCAAACCAGACCCAGGAGAACATGCGGAGACTCCATATAGAGCTCTGATGTCTAGAATCATAGAATTTATGGGTTGGTCTGCACCTTCTCCTGCCTTTCAGCAGGATGACCTCACTGACATACTGGACAAGGGCCCACAGGAGGATCCTGTGGTTCCATTTCACTCTGCTCTACAGAGAAGGATTTTGACAAACTGGGAAACGCCAGAAATTATCCCGGCAGTAAATAAAAAACTGTCAACAAAATACAGGGTGGCTAGTTCTGACCCTGAATATTTGTCAAAACACCCTACTCCTGAGAGCTTGGTTGTACAGGCTGCAACCTCATCAGGCAGCACATCTGCATACCCCACTGCTCCGCAGGATAGGGATGACAAAAAGTATGATGCCATGGCTAAGAAGGTTTTTTCTGCCTGTAGCATGGCGTTAAAGTCTATTAACGCGACCTGTACGCTCGCTAGGTTCAGCCACACCCTTTGGGAGTGCGCTTCATCAGCGGCTGACTGCCTCCAAGAAGGAGAGGAAAGGGACGCATTTTTAAACATCATCAGGGATGGTAAAGATGCGATGTGCGAGACCCTACAAACTGGCCTAGATTCTGCTGACAGTATTAGCAGGGCCATGGCGGCAAGTACCACAATCCGCAGGCATGCGTGGTTGAGGAAGTCTGGTTTTGCCTCTGACGTGCAGACCAGGCTTTTGAATATGCCCTTTGACGGTTCTACCCTCTTTGGAAAGAAGGCGGATGACAGTTTGGAGAAACTGCAAACGTCCAAGGCAGCAGCCAAGTCATTGGGAGCTGCTATCCGTCAGAATACCTTTCGTCCTTCGGGATCATCGTGGAGAGGACGGTCCTTTCGTTACTATTCCTCATATGGAAGGGGCAGGGGACGACCGGCTCAAAGAGGCCAAGGAAGATTTACCCGTGGTGGACGGGGTAGGGGAAAGAAAGCCGCACCCGCAGGAGCAGGAGCCACTTTACCTTCGGCAACTGCATCAGCCGCTTCAAAACCACTCTGAGGTCTCCCCTCACAGAACACCAGTAGGGGGCAGGTTAACTCACCATCTGACGGAATGGCAGGCTATTACGTCAGATGCTTGGGCTCTGGAGACAGTGGCCCAAGGTTACTGCCTGCCCTTCCTACATATCCCTCAGAGTCATCCACCGGGGAACAACCCTTTGAAGCTTCCAGATCCGCTCCTCTTGCAGGAGGTTTTAGACCTGCTAGAGAAAGGTGCCATAGAACTGGTACCTGTAGCGGAAAGGAACAAGGGTTGGTACTCCCCCTACTTCATAATACCGAAGAAGGACGGAGGACTGAGACCCATCTTAGACTTACGGGAATTGAACAAATTCCTCCGAAAGGACAAGTTCAAGATGGTGACTCTCTCTCAGATCCTTCAGGCCCTCCAGCTTCAGGACTGGTTGGTATCTCTAGACCTCCAGGACGCTTATTTCCATGTGCCGATCCATCCCAGGCACAGGAGATACCTGAGGTTCGCAATTGGCAGCTCTCATTATCAATTTCGAGTTCTGCCATTTGGGCTAACCTCCGCCCCGAGGGTCTTTACCAAGCTAATGTCGGTTGTGGCTGCAAGTCTAAGGAGGGAAGGGATTCATGTCTACCCTTACCTAGACGATTGGTTGATCAGAGCTGTATCTTCGGAACAGGCTCAGAGACAACTGGATTATGTTTGCCACTTCCTTCACAAGCTGGGCTTCTCCCTCAATTTAAAGAAGTCACAGATGATACCATCACAGAGACTCCAATTCATTGGAGCAGTCCTGGACACTTCCCTGGGAAAAGCCTTGCCACCAGAGGTGAGGGCTCGAGATATTCTGCAGATGGTCATCAGATTTCAGAATGCCCAATATCTCCCAGCCTACGACTTTCTGAGGTTGCTAGGCCTCATGGCATCCTGCATATTCCTCGTGCCGGAGGCTCGCCTGAGAATGAGATCCCTCCAGTGGGCACTGAGAACTCAGTGGTCACAGTTCTCAGGAAGGATGACAGATCTCCTTCGGATCCCGGTCAAAGTAGCCCGAGACCTTCAGTGGTGGGCCTGTCGGGAGAACATCCTGAAAGGAGAAATGTTTTGGCAACCATGGCCGGAGATAACAGTAGTCACGGATGCCTCACTCACGGGGTGGGGAGCTCACGCCAACGACTTGACCATCAGCGGTCGTTGGTCTCCATCGGAGTCCAGACTACATATCAACCTGTTGGAGCTGAGAGCCATCAGACTAGCGCTGAAGGCTTTTCTGCCGTCTGTACGGGGAAGAAACGTCCTAATAATGACGGACAATACAGTGGCCATGCACTACCTCATCAAAAGAGGAGGCGTAGGCTCACTACCACTGTGCAGAGAGGCGATGCAGCTCTGGTTTTGGGCAATTCAGGAAGGAATCTCTCTATCGGCAATTCACCTAGCCGGAGAGAAGAACTTGACAGCGGACGCTCTGAGCAGGCAGAGCACAGTCTCTCACGAGTGGGAGATAGCTCAGGAAGTCCTTCAAGAGATCTTCGCCCTTTGGGGAACCCCTCAAGTGGATCTGTTCGCCACCAGTATCAACAGGAAGTGCGACAGATTTTGCTCAAGGGAATTTCCCCCGAGAGGAGCTCTAGGAGATGCGTTCGTAGTGGACTGGGAGTTCCCACTTCTGTACGCGTTCCCTCCGGTCCCTGTCATTCCTCAAATGATCAGGAGGTTGAGAAGGTTTCGGAAGACCATGATCCTAATTGCCCCGGATTGGGCCAGGAGAACGTGGTACCCGGACCTTCTAGACATGTCCATCTGCCCTCCAATTCGACTGCCATACAGAGAGGATCTTCTCTCGCAGAAGGAAGGTCAGGTTCTCCATCCAGCCATCAAGACCCTCAACCTTCACGCTTGGTGTCTGAAAGGTTGAGGTACAAGGATTGGGACCTTCCGGATGATGTTATGGAGGTGTTGCTTTCGGCCAGAAGGCCGGCAACTAAAACTCTATACCGCTGCCGTTGGAACAAATTTTGCAGCTGGTGCAGAGAAAAGAATATTGAACCCTTTTCTTGTGGTACACCTATGGTGTTGTCATTCTTACTTTACCTGGCTAATTCAGGCCTACAGGTTGGCACAATTAAGGGCTATCTCGCAGCGCTATCAATCTTTAAGCGCACTGCAGAGGAGCCTTCATACTTCAAAATTCCATTGGTAATACAATACCTAAAAGGATTAACTAATGTTTATCCCCCGAAACCTTTTCAAGTTCCCTTATGGGATTTAAACCTAATTTTAAACTTCCTAAAGGGTGCCCCTTTTGAACCACTACACTCTTGTTCATTGAAGCTTCTCACCCTCAAAACTGTTTTGCTAATAGCATTGACATCTGCTAGAAGGGTTAGCGAGTTGCAAGCCTTATCGTGTAAACCTCCACATACAATCTTTTACAAGGACAAAGTTGTTCTTCAGGTGAAGCCTAACTTCCTCCCGAAGGTAGTCTCGGAGTTTCACATCACTCAGAAGATTATATTACCTTCTTTCTACCCTCCTCCTCATCCGGGGAAGGAGGAAGAGAGACTGCACAGGCTGGACCCTAAGCGAGCCTTGAGCTTCTATATCAGCAGATTGGCTAAGATCAGACAAGCAGACCAACTCTTTGTAGGTTATGCAGGACATAAGTTGGGCCTTCCAATAACAAAACAAACCATCTCCAGATGGATTATTTTAGCCATTCTGGAGTGCTACAAATTGGCAGGAAAGGAGCCTCCTCAAAATCTAAGGGCTCATTCTACCAGGGGTATCGCAACATCCTCAGCCCTTCAAAGAGGGGTGCCAATTCGAGATATATGTGCGGCTGCCACATGGTCGTCCGCACATACATTTACCAAATTCTATAGCCTGGATTCCTCCTCTAGTCAAGAAACTAGATTCGGCAAGGCTGTGTTACACTCTGTCCATTCTGGAAGGGTAACATAACTTTTATTACTCCCGCCTCCAGTCACAATACCACTGCTATGGGAGTCTATCTAAGATAAGGAATACGTCGGAGGACACAATCCCTTCGAAGAACTAGTTACTCTTACCTTGTAACGTTCTTTCGATGGGATGTTCCTCCGACGTATTCCTTATCGACCCTCCCATCCATCCCCGCAGTATGACTTCCTGTGGGTTTGCAGCCTATGCTCCTTCAAGGTGATTAGTCTAATCCAAAAACATTACTGGGGACTACAAAACGGAACTGAGCAACGGACGCTGCGCGCGGCCTTTATAGGCAGGATGACGTCGACGTCGGCACGGAGGCCGTCGAGGGTCATCGACTCGGCGATCATCGACGCGCAGCGCCCTCTGGCGAAAAAATTTTCCGAGGCCAGCAAAGCTGAAGGATTTATATCTAAGATAAGGAATACGTCGGAGGAACATCCCATCGAAAGAACGTTACAAGGTAAGAGTAACTAGTTCTTCTATAACGCGCACATAAATTGCATGGAGGGTAAGGGTTTCTGAAAATCCATGCTGCCGAAAAGAGCCTTGCATCCATTTGGTGCTACGTTTTGCAGTAAAATGCCTACGTACCCCTTTCACAGATTCACGATGCCCACACAGGGTTCGAAATTGAGGGGAGCTGGCAGCTATTTAGCTCCTGCTGGGAGCCTAGAAGAGCCTCGTGACCTTGGCACCACCTGCTACCACGAGCTACTTCTGGCTCCCCAGGCCAACTGATGCAGAACAAACACACCTATGCGAATTTAACTCTGTACATTTGGGTCAATCTACAAATAAGATGTAGGGCACATGGATATGACACTTGAAGCATAAGGGGTCATGAAGTGGTTCCTCGGTGGCAGCTCCCGCTCACTGGTTAATGCCGGATACCCAGGAGCTGCTTTTAGCTCCTGCTTATCCCATCTTAAGTTCGACCCTTGCGGCACATGGGAACCTTATCACATTGGCTTAAGCTTGCGTATAAAGGCAGGAGAGGGTGTGTAAAGAAAGTGGCATACCTCAAGTGAGCATTAATCTAATAACGATAAGTGTGTTCACGCGCGCCCTAAACATATAAGGCAAACACCGACTTTGCGTGCTGTTGCCTAGGTAATGTTCTCCATGGCTGCATGGTGTGATAGTGGTCTGTTTGGTTCACTTTGCACGCCACTTTTGCCCTTCATGTGTTTGATAACCAAATGCTTCTCTAAAGCTGCTGCTGCCACACCTTAATCCTTGGAGGGCCTGTCGCACGGTTAGGGGACACATGCTGGTCCTTGGAGCAGAGGACTCTGTCTCCTCTGATCCAAATGTGTTAACCCTGTGTGCTTTTGCCCCCTCTCACCCCCCCAATCTAACAAACACACTGGAGCTCGCGGTCTGCCAAACAGCCCTTTGCCCTAAGGGGACAGACCTGCTTAATTGGTTTCGTCCTAACGACCAGGTTATGTTCTATACTAATAAGTAGTTAACGAAGAAATGACAAATGTTCCATCGTTCAGTGAGTTTATAAATGCTGTTAAAAACGTTTTTCAAAAGCAGAGTTTGTCGACCATTCTTTGGATACCTTGGAAATGGGTACTGCGAGCTCCTGTAATCTAATGGGGTCCGATCTTCTTCAGGACTAGCCTCGTACCATACAGTTCTTTCCGGTGTGTCAGCTCAATTCACCTTGCCTAATTCAATGGAGTGTCTTGAGTGATCGGCGAACGAGTCGTTTTTTAAGCTGAAATATCATAAATATGAAATATTTTCAACATTGCCTCAAAATTGCACGCGCTTGTGTCTCAGTGAAGCTCCTACATTGTATATTCTATAACTTCATAGCACAGCACATTTACAATCGGTATTAAACACTTCATTTTTAAATTGGATCCCCTTTAATTGCTCGCAGTCTAGGGCATGTATAGTTTAAGCACACTGCCTAGGATGCACAACTGTACTGGAGCCAATAGAAGGCTGTCTTGGTTGGCCATGCTCTAGCTGCTTTTAGAATAATCTGTCTGCCACGAGTTAGCCTTTCCACTGAATAATGTTGGCTTTTAAGACTCGGCTGCCTGTCGTCGAGACCCTGTCTTGACCCAGAACATCCTTTAAGCCAATGAGCTAACTGAACTGCCATAATCAGAAAATGCAGAATGTGAACTCTTGGACTGAAATCGGTTTGTTTGAGCAGATTTTATTTTGTATTTCAAGCCTCCGTGATTACCATCCATGTTGAAGTTTAGTTTAGTTTCAGCTCTTGGAGAAGATGCTCTCCTAGAAGAAGTTTTTCTTTGATGATGAGAGCAGGAATGCATATCTGGAATCTGAAAAATTAGAATAAATGTGCTAAAGTAGACTCATTTAAAATTCCTGCGGTAGGGAACCGTGCAGATGCTGGATGAAGAGTCCCCTTAATCCATTCTAGACTGTACGGGAGTGGATTTCTTCCCCTGCACTTCGATTGCTAAGTGGTTCCAAATTGATCATTGGTTGCAATTACTGTGAAATGGGGCGGCCAGTTAGACCGTCGCTGGGACAGCGTGAGGGAGATTGCGTGGATCTTCCTTCATGCTTCAGAAGACTGGCAGAGGCCTTGAAAGTATTTCTGGTAAAGATCTGGAATTGCTGATGGGAGAGGCATAACCTCCCGGTGCAAGGTATATAATGTGTGGGACAATGGGGGACAAACCGTGTGCAAGACCATAGTGAAGATCTGTGGCCACCTATCGGGACTTGCACTAGTCCACCGTGAGGGGTAGAATTGGTGAAAGCTCTTGGGAAAGAGATCGATTGACCTAGGAGGGTGAATCCAGAAGATGCAGAACTACTTGCGTTACCTCTGTGCCCAGAGGTTCTAGCGGGTTTTAAGGGTCTTCCGAGATCCCCCCCCCCCCGTGCTTCAGTTAAGACTTGATTATGGATTTGCTGGCATCCTTGGCTCTGTGGAGGGCTTTAAATGTGTTCTGGCATGCCGTGTGTGTACGTTTCTGCAGGCGTGGCCCGTCGGCTTCTGGCCAGCGGTGTAAGGAATCTTAAAGGCTGCCACTGTTTTGATCTGCATAAAGTTCACTTTAATCTTAATTGTTTGTTTGCTCCTAATTTGAGTTGACTTGCAAATGTTCTCTCCCTGTCCTTTTTCAAGTCCCAAAGTCATCTTGTGTGCTTCACTTCCGGATCTTCCGGCCTCGGTTTTTTTACATGGCCAAGTGACAATTCTAGTAATGATAAAAATAACGGATTTGTCCCTGTAGGACAAATGTAAAAATGTTATTTGTTTTATAAATTCCTCTGCCACCGGAAGGTAATTTTTAAAATGTCCTGGTTTTACTTCCTTTTCTAGGAGAGACCCTAGTTCATTGATAAGACAGTCGCTTGGGCCCCTGTCTCTTGTAACCTTTCAGTCTCTCTCTTCTAAACATTTAGATGGGTTACAAGGGTATGGTGCCTGTTGGGTATACATTTTTAATAAACCGCTTGTTAAGGTTTCTTATTATGTTAATACATTTACAAAACCTTCAGCGATCCGCATAGTTAACAGTAAGGACAATAGAAAGTTTAGAATTTGGTGGGTTAGCTAGGTGGTAATGGGATAGGCCAGAGGAAGGTGCGAGGGGCACTTTGTGCAGTGACACTAGATATTTGGGTTTGTTACTTGGACCTGTGCTAGTCAGCAACCTCTGCAAGCAGTGTGTGAAACCCCCAGCGGCAGAGCACACAGAGCTCACACATGATACTGGTCCTGAGTGGGTTGCATGCTGTGGAAGAAGACATTTTTGTCAGTTTCATGTTCTCACTAGCTAATTTCTCACATTGTTGGATAATTGTTTTACCCCCTGGGGTTTCACACCATTTCTCCCAGATGCTGGCCCAAGGCGCTCTCTGCCTGGAGAGGCAGCAGCTGCTCCAGCACCCAAGTGAATGCAACCATGTGTCTGGGCTTGCTGCTGTTATTCCTCTGCCTAACCTCTTGGGCAACCATGTGTCTGGGCTTGCTGCTGTTAGTCTTCTGCCTAACCTCTTGGGCAACCATGTGTCTGGGCTTGCTGCTGTTAGTCTTCTGCCTAACCTTTTGGGCTCCACTGCCCTTAAGATAAGGGTGGGCTCCATCACGTAAGCTTTCTTTTGATTGCACTTATTCCCACTAGAACATTTTTCACATTGTTGGTTAATTTATTTTGAAATGTAGCCGTTTTATGGTCCTTTCCCTCAGCAACTTTACCCAAAAGGCCAGTGTTGTGATGGTTTGTTTTGAGTACATTAAGCATAGTTGTATGCATAAAATCCATTCCTACCTGAAGTGATTAGAATAGCATCTTTCATCTGTTTTGATAGCTCTGTCCCCCATGGAAATGTAGTGAACGTTAAGGTTTCAGTGAGAAGGTGGCCACATGATTTAAAACACGCCGCACCAGTGTTGCATTCACCCCATGCACAGCTGGAAACTCCCATCATTGATTCTGCAAACATCCTTCCCCTCTTATTTCCTCTCTTCAAAGCATCACATAAAAGCATGCTTTTGGCAGTGGATTTATGCTTTGGCTACTATTTGGTGCAATCGCTGCAGATCCAGGATAAGCCACATAGGCTGGGTTCTATGATCTTTGATTCTGCAGTCCTATTGTGAACATCCTGCCAGAATTCTAGATGCCTTCACCTCATCTTGATCTCTCTCCCTGTTCTCTCTCTATATTCTCTTTCTGTTATATCTCTATGTTCTCTCTTTGTTCTCTCTCTCTCTCTCTCTCTCTCTCTCTCTCTCTCTCTCTCTCTCTCTCTCTCTCTGCCTCTCTCTCTGCCTCTCTCTCTGCCTCTCTCTCTGCCTCTCTCTCTCTCTCTCTCTCTGCCTCTCTCTCTGCCTCTCTCTCTCTCTCTGCCTCTCTCTCTCTCTCTGCCTCTCTCTCTCTCTGCCTCTCTCTCTCTCTGCCTCTCTCTCTCTCTGCCTCTCTTTGCTCTTTGTATCTTCTCTCTGTGGTGCAAGTTCTTGTATTGCTCATGTGGGTCTGGAGCTGGAGCCGGGTACATTGTACCAAAACGCTTGATATTCTAGCCTATTCATCGTGTCGCCAGCATTTCCTCATGTGAAAATGGACTGCTTTCTTGCGTCGGACTCTGGGTGAAATTGAACCGGGTTGAGTCATTTGAGATGAAGAACCTTGCCAACGCAGACTCCACCCTACAGCTGACCTTTCCCAATGTCTCTAGACTAACCTCTGCAATCCCGGCACAATTTACATAGTTTAAGTATGAAGACACTGCGTTGTGAAGATCCTTTACTGAGAAGTTGCTGATATTTAATTGTGAGCCGATGGGATCTCTAATCCCCACCCTTGGGATGATGACACCCCCAAGCCCTACCAAGCCTATCGTGCAAGAGGACCGACCAAGGACCTACTAGGAGGTTGAGGAATGCGTGCTGCGGAAAATCTCTGAAGGGACATGGAAGGCACTGACAAGCTTCACAGATGTGTTGGAGTGAAGGTAACGGAGTGCGCTGCGGGGTGCGTCAAGGGGAAAGGCATGGAAATAGTTGTTGAAATAGGCCTTGAAGTAATGAGTAGCTGTTGCTGCTTTGCATTCTTTCCCCTAGTCTTCCTCGTGGCTTGTTGCTTTGGTGATGTCAGGAGACTTCCACTATTGGTGGTAAAGTTGTAGTCTGTCTTTTTTTGAAACATTATAAGGATGCAGATAAAATCTACAGTAGCAGCAGTGATCCCATATTCCTATTAATAGTTGTATATTGTGTTCTCGGTCTTAAGGAATGCTGCATTTTGAAGAGCTGTGATGGATACCGTAGTAGTAGTAATGAGGATATGACGTGGTGGCGTGTAGAAGGCTGGCTTAGCATAAACCCCCGTTACTGTAATTCCCTTGAGTGGAAGAAGGTGTTTCTATGCTCCCAAATTAAGGACCCTCCTGTTTGAAGAGAAAAAGATGATCAAAACTGCACCGTAGACCGAAGTGTGTGGGTCCTTGCAAACACCTATGAACGAAGTCAACAAATGCTGCTGTGATGATCAAGGTCATGATCCACTGGTGTGCCATCGCATCATGGCCTCCATGATGGCATGACGGGTCTAAGCAGCCTTCAGACCTATGTAAATAACGCACTGTCCTGCATTGTGGCAGCCTGCCCAATGTGTAGAGGCAGCAGTCCGACTCCAGCAGCAGCAGGGGGCCATCCCGCCTTAGGAAAACATACATTCTTTATTCAGTGATTTTGCCAGCATTCTAATACTGGTGGCTTTACTCGGGTGCTCCAGTTTTTACAGGGTGGTGGGAAGAAGAGGTGTTGTAGGGGGTGGGAGAACCCCTCCAGATAAAAATAAAACCTGTTATTCCGGATGGCATTAATTGCTGCTGGCATTTAAAGGGCGTCGTGTTGCTCTGGCGCACACCCTTTGCTGGATTTGCTTATTCCAGGCTATTAGTCTTCTGTGAAATCCCCGAAGTGAGGAAGCTGCTGTCAACCTGCTGGAGAAGGAGGCTAATGACTCCCAGGACTTTACTGAAAGGCGTCTCCAAGGCTTTCAGCGGCAGGAAGTCGCAACTGTGCAGGCGTGTGGATGCCTTCTGCAGCCTAGTGCAGCTGCATGTAACTATAGAGATGTGGCCCTCTGTACCTAAATGCAGCCTGGGTGCTTGGCCTATAACTAGGCAGGTACCGTAACTGAGCAGAAATGGTACCGTATTGTCTCACAGCGCACAATGGTTGCTGTTCCAGGTGTGCCTGCAAGCAAGCCTAGGGGCAGCCGTGCGATAAGAGATGGCATGTACGCACGCCTGTTCATCCCCACCCCCAAGAAGGCAGACCCTTTCACTGACACTCAAAAATTAGTCGATGGGTGTCCCTCTGCGAGAACGAACACAGCCCATTGACCCGTTCTTTGGGAAGGTATCCACTCGAGAGTCTGCATCCACACTTTAGCTCACTGTACCTTTCACAGATGGGAAATATCCCTGCATATCAGTCTTTGTCCCGCCCACACGTGCAGTCCAGCACCGAAATGCTATGGCAATTCCCTTCTGAACAAGAGTAGCAGCAGCAACCCTAGACACGTGTTTCAGCCTTGTTGAGCCTCATCAGTGAGGTGGAGCTGTGTCTCTCTGAGCACAGTGAGCAAGGGGTCCATCATGAGGGCCAGGCACCCCCTTCCTCCTAATCTGGGTCAGAAGGGGGGCCATAGATACTGGGGATACCGCAGGGACCACTGGCTGCAGACATCTAGTGGCCGCCTTCTCTGTTGTATTTTGCCACTCGCCCCCCTTACCTCTATTGTGCAAATGGCCTGTAGGTGGAATGGAACTGCACTGTTGGTAGCTGGGTATAAAATAGGTGGTGTATGATTATGTCCATGTTAACAGAAGTGCCTTTGAAACTACCCATGGGCAGAGGAAAGGGGTCAAGTCTGCATAAGAAGCAAAGCTCCAATTGGCTGGCCTGACCTATCTGCTAAAAGTACACGGTACACCCAATGCACTTTCTCTGAGTGGACTGTTCTGCTGTAACAAAGCAGGTTCAGGGACCTGGAGGACCTGGGGTATAACAGAAGAAGTAAGAAGACCTGCTCTGCTCCAAGTCCAGCCTTGCAAAGACCCATGGCTTCTGGCACACTCACACCCAGTGGAGTACGACTTAAAACCCAAAAGTGGCGTCTTCCCCCTTTACGCCACAAAAGGAGTACCGCTCGGTACCCCTGGATCTGTGGGGGGGGGGGATGCTGGGATGCCACTTTGCTGCTTAGTAAGAGGGCGCCTCGTGGGCAGTTCCATGGATGCACAGGGAGTGGTGTGGCTGATGGATGAAACTTGGTGCCGGTTTCCTTGTGGGCCTATAGTGTTTATGTTGGCACTTTAAAGCCATATTATGCCCAGAAATATTGTCCATAGCTTCTTTCTGCAAAAGAATGGCCTCCGGAAAAGGAGTTGGACTCGTCTTTATGGATGGCAAGATAATCCCCATTACCCTAGTCCTGAAGATAAAATGGGGTGTTTGGTCAGATTTTTCATTTTATACAAAATCACCTTCACCTGTGAGACCCCCAGCACGTTTTAATGGATGTGTGGATTTAATTTCTATGTTCCTGAGTGGTGGGAACTCTTTTCCTCACTCACCCTTTCTTTTGTACGCTAACTATGGAAGTCATTTTTGTCTCTCATACTTTAGTTTTCACAAGGAAAATAAAAATGCTGTTCCCAAGGATAGGGCAATACTTTTGATCCCTCTTGCCTTTACATTGTGAGGTCAGCTCACACCTGTGGCGTGCTGAGGGGTTACACTGTATCCCCTTTTCACTGTTACAGTGACAAGCATAAGTGAATGGCTGGAGGCAGTGGACATATTCTACCGACTTTGTTCTTTTTACTTGCAGGCTCTATTCACAGCCCTGGCAATGCACAGAAGGGTCACCATAGACCCAAAATGGTGGCTGTATTCTTTATTCAAAAAAGGACAGACTGGGAAAATATTCAAGAGCAAATTACAAATGCCTTCTCCAACATTATAAACATCTACAGGCAACACGCACAGAGTGTATGGAGAAAGAGGAAAGGAAGATCTGCACGGATTAATCCATTATAGACAAAAACTATTGATGCTGTCTTTGCATGGAAGCACACCCTGTCCCTGCAGGGGGCTGCTGTCTGTCAACTGTGCTAGGAGAGAAAACTGTCCCTCCACTAAACTGTCAGTGGTATCTGCTGTTCAAGCACCAGGTTTCCCACAGTCAAGACCAATATTGTCTATTTGAACATTTCAGAGGGGAATTTTTCTAAAGGTCCTTTGTTCCCCCACAATGTGGTGTGTTCAGAGGAAGTGTGGGTAAAATAGTCCTTTCTTTTAGATAGGCGGCACAGCTCTCATGACATGGGAACAGCACCCCCCTGCAGGGACAGGGTGTGTTTCCATTTCGAGACAGTCCGTAACTTTGTAGTTTTTTGTCATCTGACATGTCTGCCTGGAAGCAGTTCCAACTGAGAGGCACAGCCATCCCCCAAGTTTGCATGTAGCATGTGTGCTGAATGGCTGGGTTCCTGGATGAATGGCTTGCATCCTGAGGCTGAAGACAAGTCGACCACTGGAGCTGAATCTTGTGAGAAAGAAGAAAGGCACCTGTAGCTACTTCCATTGAATGGAGAGGCCTGCTGAGTGACTGCTGCTGTGCTGACCCTTTCTATCATGCAACATGTGACCCAAAGAGGAAGTCTCCTTCCCTTGGACTCCTGGGACGAACCAGTCCTAAGACTACCTGCTTTTCGAGCCATCCCACGTCGAGCTGTGACCTTCCTGGGCTGCAAACCGTCAATACCCTTGGACCTTGAGCCTGAATGCTGTGCATTATCTTCTGAAGAACTGATCTCTCTGAAACTTATTATCTTCCGAAGAACAGATCTCTCTGAAAGTTCGGTGGACCCCTTCTGGACCTCCAGAGGCAAGATTCCACTCCTTGAAGTCCTCTCACCAGAGTGCTGGACTGAGAAAGCAAGGCGAATAGTTCGGATGGCAACCGCAGCTGGTATCCTGAAAAGGGTGCCAAAACTACAGAGCCACAAGAAGTAACAAAGATTCCTTTGGTGGGAGTCTTTCCACTCGACTGCTGCTGCAAAATCCCTTTGTGTCCTTTCTTTCATCTGAAGACCCAAGCATCCAGAGACCGGGTCCTGTAGCTACTGCATCGTGAGGGCGTCCGCTTGCATCATCTTCACTGCTGAAGTACTGAGAGACTTGAGGTAATATTTACCTAGAGTCGTTCTGTCCATCCTGTGTAGCTAGGGGGTAATAGGTGTGGTTGGGTGTTCGCTCATACACGCTCGCCCAGGCCCAATGCTGGAACGCATTAAGGGAGCCTCCTGAGTCCCTGAATGAACCCTTTTATATTGTACTTACTTGTTTGAGATGATATCCTCTGGAACTTTGACTTTTCAGTGTGTGCCTTCTCCAGTTGTCCCTTCATCTGGCTACTGGACCACCAGTGTCCCCTTCTGCCTCGGAGTACACTCCTGTCTAGATTAGGGAAGGACTGCTAAAGCATAAGGCCTCTGTGAAGGAAAGTGTTACAAGTGTAAAGTACTTGCTTGCTAATGTTCATAGCGTAACTACTATTCCTGAAACAGAATAACGTGCAAGTGAAACCAAGTTATTACTCCCCTTTGAACTTCATACTGCCATTCTGAGCACGAATTGCCAAGTTCCTACGTAGTTTTCAATTGTCTACTATTGTAGAAAGTATTGCAAAGTGGTTTTTACTTACCTTGAATTGCATACTGCCATTCAAGTCTTTTACATGTTTACTCCTGCTAGCCCCAGCTTGAATTCCTTGCCAGAAAGGTTCTGGGCATCCATCTTCACTCATGCTAGCCCAGCATGACTTCGCTTGGCAGAATGGTGCTGGGCATCCATCTTTACTCATGCAAGCCCCGGCATGAATTCCTTGCCAGAAAGGTTCTGGGCATCCATCTTTACTCATGCTAGCCCCGGCATGAATTCCTTGCCAGAAAGGTTCTGGGCATCCATCTTTACTCATGCTAGCCCCAGCATGAATTCCTTGCCAGAAAGGTTCTGGGCATCCATCTTTACTCATGCTAGCCCCGGCATGAATTCCTTGCCAGAAAGGTTCTGGGCATCCATCTTTACTCATGCTAGCTCCAGCATGAATTCCTTCCCAGAGCGGTGCTGGGCATCCATCTTTACTCATGCAAGCCCCGGCATAAATTCCTTGCCATAAAGGTTCTGGGAAGCCATCTTTACTCCTGCTAGCCTAGCAGGACTTCCTTGCCAGAACAGTTCTGGGAAGCCATCTTTACGCATGCTAGTCCCAGCATGAATTCCTTGCCAGAAAGGTTCTGGGCATCCATCTTTACTCATGCTAGCCCCAGCTTGTTTATCTTTTCAGGTTACATGCCTGGAAACCGCTGACAATGATCCTGTTACCGGCTTGGGTACTCGATGCTTGTTTCTCTAGTGTCAATTCTGTGAACAAGCTGTCCGTTGGTGATGCTTTTTAGACCCAGGCAGGGGTTCCTCCTGCAGTTTTGTTTTCTGCTCCTCTGTGTGGCCATAGTGTGTCTGGTCCTGATTTATGTGTGACTGTATTCGATAACCCTTGCCCCACTGTTCCTAGCACCTCCAGCCATGTTGTATGTTCTAATATTCCCAGCCCTTCTTTCAGCATTCTTAATTCTCGTCCATAACTGGCTCCTCAATGGTGCTTGCACAGTTTGACCAGACGAGTTAACCTGTTCTGGATTCCTTTCACATAGATGCTATCTCTGTAACCGCAGAAACTTTTACAATGGTGCAGCTAATTCTTTCAAGCCACAGATTGCTGAGATCTCAACATGTGAACATGCTTTGAATGCAAAGTCTTTTAACTTGACTCACTACTTGGGCCCCTGCATTTGATTTCATGATGGTGGCTAATGGGATTGTTTTCTCGTGGTGTTGGGTTAGAACCACTCATGAATGAATGAATGAATGAATTAATGGGGATACATGGGGTGTGTCTTATTTGCGGTGGTGAAGATGCTATGGCGAAGTCCTAGAGATGTGCTCTGCTAACGATGCAGCATATGAGGCTCTATGTGAAATGGGACAAGGCGCTAATAGAAGTGGGTTCCTTGCTCGATTGACTACACGTTGTCAGTAGTAAACCTGCACAGCCTCTTCTGCATCACAGGTGGCTCAGCAGATGAGAAATGAGAGCCAGACACATGTTTTTGGGTAAAAACTTTTACATTTTTTTATTAAGTGTTTGGTAAAATGCCTCTCTGACCCTATTCTAAAGAGGAGTTTCCCCTACCTAAAAACCACAAACTAAGGATCTGTCTGTGTCAGGATGTCAGTAATTGAAAAGTCGTCCTTGTGTCCAAAACGTCCTATCCTGACCTTCACACTGCAAACAAAAAAATAAAGTGTGAAAGGAAAGGTCTTCAACCTGATAATGGGGGGGGGGGGGGTAAAAGGGCTCACAACTAAAAGTTAGAAAGGCTCCAACGCAAATGTTATCCAAGGTGGAAGATCTTGGACCCAGAGGGTAGTTCCCTTTTCCTGGATTCTTGAAAGAGGCTGGCAATCTCTTACTACTAGTTCCTGCGTCTCTCCTTGATTCCCAATGTTCCTGTTTAGGCAACACATTCTGCAACAGTCTTTCTTTAACACAAGTTTCTTTTATTTAACAAACACTGTTCATCTGTAGTTTGCCTTGTAGCTTTGCCAACTGGCCTGGTATACTCCCCTGCCAGGACTTCTTATGCGTTTCAATTACCTAATATCCTTCTCTTGGCAGGACTTCAAATTTGTTTCATAGTTACTCTAGATCACCAAAACTACATATACTGTGGTGTACTCTGTATATCTGTCTGTAGTCATGTTTGTTCACACTTGGATCTCATTAAGGCTTGTCTCTGTACTTTGCCTTTTCTGCAATAACCAAACTTCTTATTGGGGTTTGATTCTGTACTTTGCCCTTCAGGTCCCAGTCTAGAGAATGCTGCTTCTTCGAGCTGCTGAGCACTCGGCACTCTCCCACGGCCCCTGGCATCTGCACAGCCCTTCCTGCTCTCGCTCTGAATTTTTCCCTCTAATGCGGATGCCTCTGCTCCGCTGCACCAGTACGTGTCTCTGGCATTGTAAAGCCTTTTTCTAGGAGCCGACGTCGTCTCCTCAGTAAATGTCCCGCGCACAGGTATTTCTGTAGAACTAGTCTGCACATTGCGCTTCCGACTTCTGTTACCTTGCAGTAACTCCTGCATCCTCCTCGTCTCAGTACTTCAGGGATTATGGGAGTTGAAGTGCATAGATGCCATTGGACATCTAGCATTTAGGTTGTTTTTCTCAGTGGTTTTACATCAGGACATCTTTTCATACAGGTATTTTAAAAGCAAAAAGGGGTCTGTTGGAACTTTGTGTGTCTATATCAAAGATGGGATTTTGACCTAAGAGTTATTACTCCCTCTACAAGAGGAAACCAACGCTGATCCATTAAGGCTTTGGGCATAAGAGGGTCTTGCTCAGGGCAATGCGGGGGGGGGGGGGAAGAGAGGTAACTGTGTCTCGCCCAATGATGTCATGACCTCCGCATGGTAGTTGTCTCCTCCCATGTGATCCTCCCTCATATCAGGGTCAGGATGAGGTAGTGGCTGCCATCCCCTGGCCACATAGGAGGTGGTCACCTCCAGGGAATGTGGGATGTCTCCACTGGATTTATCGCACCCCCCATGCCCCCTCGCCCCCCCGCCCTCCCGGCCCTTTCCCCACAACTTAGTTTGCACAGATGGAGGAAAAGGGAGAGGCTAAGGGCTTTATCCAAGTAAGCAAGCTGCCATTATTATTACATCACATTGTAAATAGTCAGGGGAGTGTGTTAAGTGTTTGTGGGAGTGGTGGTTGCAGATGAGTGAGTTGTCTGGACTAGCGAAAGAAGCTTGCAAGGCATGAGGGGAGAGAAAAACCTACCTACTGCCCATTTTGCTAGTTGTGTCCAACTCTTTCCTTTGATTTAAGGTTGAATGGCTATACTTTTAGGGGACCTTATCTATTCAGCATCGTGGGCCAACCTAGTTTCACCCTCACTTCCCGGTTCTCTCTTGGTTTTGTTCTTACCTGTCCAACCTCATCTATTCACTATCTGGGACCGGCAAAGTCTCACCCTCTCTTCCCAGTTCTCTCTTGGTTCTCTTCTTACCTTCCCAACTGATATATTCAGTATCTTGGGCTGGTGTAGTCTCACCCTCTCCTCCCAGTTCTCTCTTGATTCTCTTCTTGCCTGTCGATCCTCATCTATTCAGTATCTTGGGCAGGCACAGTCTCGCCCTCTATTCCCGGTTCTCTTGGTTCTCTTGTTACTTGCCCAACCTCCTCTATTCAGTATCTGGGACTGGCAAAGTCTCACCCTCTCTTCCCAGTTCTCTCTTGGTTCTCTTCTTACCTTCCCAACTGATCTATTCAGTATCTTGGGCTGGTGTAGTCTCACCCTCTCCTCCCAGTTCTCTCTTGATTCTCTTCTTGCCTGTCGAACCTCATCTATTCAGTATCTTGGGCTGGTGTAGTCTCACGCTCTCCTCCCAGTTCTCTCTTGATTCTCTTCTTGCCTGTCGAACCTCATCTATTCAGTATCTTGGGCTGGCAAAGTCTCACCCTCTCTTCGTCTACTCTTTGGTGTGTCCAAGGTTCCTGTCCTTGTGTATTTCCAATCCCTTCAATTATAATGTGCTCTGGTCTTTAAGCTACTAGCCAGTTATAAAATGTCACTTCCCTTCTGCCGTAATTGCTATTTCTCATGTACTTGGCTCGGCATTTTCTTTTTCTTTTAGTGAATGATCATGTTCTGCTCCTCATCCCTAAAGCTTCCTGAAAGTCATTAAACTGGGAGTAAGCTTTAAAGGAGTAAGAAATCTGCTATAAGTTCTGCTGGAGGTACATCTAAGCAGCATTTACCCCGAGTTAGTATTGTCTCATACATGCACTGACATGAAAGCAGTTGGCAATGTGTTGAATCCCACCTGGCAAGAAAAAAACTAGCAGCGCAAAATCTTAGTACAAATGAACAATTCTGGGAAACTGATCTTGCATGCTGTGCCATCCTGTTCAAGTGTACCTACCGCTTTCGGAGCGCAAGATCAGATGGAGCTTTGGGGTAGAAACGTTTTCTGTGTTTTTTTTTTTCTTACCTTTTCAAAAAATATGCAGAACGGTATTTCAAGGGGAATTGGGAACAGCCCCTTTTGTTTGGAACCAAAAAGCACGTTGTCCAATGTATAATGTAGGCAATCGTAGTCCCTAAGTGAATAGATATCAATTTATGACATTATAGACATGTTCTGCTTTGTTTAAAAGCCATGGCAGAAACAGGATAGTTTAATGTACGCAGCGCTGGACATGGGCCAGTGTGACGCCCGCCTGCCTGCCGGGAAAGGGCACTAGCTGTGCAGGAGGGGGCAAGGCAGCGGCTGGGGGGGGGGGTCTCACCCGATGTGGGGAAGCGGATGGGTGTTAATCAAATTTCAAATTCTTTAATGTGATATAGGTTGAAAATAAATTCAAACTTTACACATATATTAATAAACATTAACATAAAATCGTACACATAGAATCATACATATAAAATCATTAATCATTAATCATAAATCAACGCTCCATATAACATATGGCAAGACCTGTGACTACGCTCATCCTATAGACTTAAAAGAGCCCAGTTGGAACCATAGACTCTTCCCTGTAAAATGATAATTGAACATACTTAAAGCCCCAATCCTGGTTCTATCTGTTGCCAGATATTATAGAGTGCTATGAATAAGTGCATGTTGCAAGTATTGGTACAATACTTCCAAAATGAGAATTTATGTATAGTGGATGGATCATGCACAAATTCACTCAGGCAATGATCAATTGTCTTCTTCAGTGCCCTACATTGAGTTAGTAAGTGCCTGGCTGTCTCTATACACAAGGGGGATTTGCAGATCCGACATGTTAGTTCTACTACAGGTATATTTTCCCGTGCTCCTGTGATGGATAAGGTCGGTAATTGTTCCAATCGAAACAAAATGATAAAACGACGGAGTCTTCTGGTCGGGCAGAGAAAAAGGTAGGCCTGCGGTTTCATGAACTTATAAACTCTGTGATTCACAAAGTGATATGATTTGAGAGTGTCTAAATGAGCAAAATTCTCCAGCCAGTCCCAGAGGTCCACCTTTTCCCAAGTGCATTTAACATTTCCTTAGTAACACCCCTCTGTTAATCCAGCCAATTTCATTAAGGAATTTGCCCATAACTTTATAGAAAGACGAGGTGGTGTTTTTTTTGCTTAATTCCTGATGAAGAACTATTAATAAAGTATTGGATGATCCACCTGTCATCTTAAGATAGAACCCAGTTCTTCTTTTCAATACCATAGCCTTAAGTGAGGGGAGGCCCAACTCTAATCTTATCAGGGCCATCGGCACACCCGGGGGAAGCCCTAGCATACTTCGCCAGAACTTTCCCTCTAACACTTGGAGCCACGCCAGATTTACCGTCAGCAACGACTCAAGGCCATATATGACCATAGGAGCAAAAACTTGCAAGTAAAGGTGGCGGGTCCCCCACAAAGTAAAGCCTCCTTGTTTATTAGTGAAAGATGCAATAAGTGAGATCACTTGAAGAGCCCTAGTAACACGGTCTTGTCTGCAAAGGGCATAGTCACCTAGGGGCTCCATTTCCACTCCTAGGTAGCGATAGGACGGGCGTATAGAATAGAATGATTATGGACTATCAAATTCACACGTGTTACTCTTTTCCTAGTGAATCTCAACACATTAGTCTTCTCTAAATTGATGTTCAGGCCGTTGGTCTTAGCGTACTCCCAAAGAGTAAGAGCAGAGCGCCTGAGACCACCAATGGTGTTATCGAGGACTACCAAATCATCGGCGTACGCCAATACCGCACATAAAACTTTGCCTATTTTTGGTGGGCAGTTATTTACCTTAGCAAGAGTTGCAGGAATGTCATGTACATATAAGTTGTATATGAGAGGTGCAGTAACGCAACCCTGCTTGACCCCTCTATTTTGCTTCACGTATCGGGTCGAGTTGCCCTCCTGGTTGAGTCTGAGGCACACCGATGTATCTTGATGGAGCAACCTAAGATAATCTAACTAGCCTGTAGGACAGCCCAGCACTTCTAGCTTATTCCAGAGCCTCGCTCTCGGAATAGAATCAAAAGCAGCCTTAAAATCAATAAAAAGTGCATACAACGGGGGTTGGCCCCTACAATGCGCCCTTGTACGCAATATATCCATTACTAAAAGGTTATGCGATGTGGAGAAATCCCGCCTAAAACCGCATTGAAATCTGCTGAGTATACCAGTGTTCTCTACCCATTTTTGCATTTCAGTGAGTAGAAGAGAGGCAAAAAGTTTCCCAGTGACATCCAGCATGGATAAAAGCCTATAATTGTTTGGGTCTGTGCGAGTGCCTTTTTTAAACACCGGGATCAAAATAGCAGTTTGCCAAGATCGGGGAATTTTCCCCAGTATAAAGATCTTATTAAATAGTACGGAGAATAGGTCCGCCCAAAAGGACGGGTTTTTTTTTATCACTACATTCGCAAGCCCATTTGGCCCGGGAGCTCTAGAAGACTTGAGGATGACAATTTTGTTATATATTGCCTCAGGTGAAACGTCAAAAGGGGGATGGATAGGAGGCTTCCCCATAGAGCTACTCTCGGGCCCATCTTCCTCGGCATTGCGATTAAGGAGGAACTGTTCCCATATTTTCTCATTGATTGGATTAGCGAGCGGTCCTTTGACCTTCGCTCTATTCTCATTTAAGAGGGCCCAAATACTTCGGGAGTTTCTAGAACAAATAGTTCTAACAAGTCGCTGATAGCAATTGTTCCTCTCTATTCTCTTAATACCCTTTAACTCTACTCTATATCGATTTTTGGCCGTTCTTACTTTCTCGCGATAAAGGACTCCCGAAAGATTCTGACATTTTAAGCTACGTATCGTTCTTCTAAGCCCTCTCTTAGCATCCCTAATTCCCCCATTATACGGGCGAGGGGCACTTCCCTCTTTCAAAATATAACCCTTTTTGATAGCGGCATGATGATTTGAAAACCCTGATATCCACCCTTCAATTTCATTTACAGACATACACAGGATATCATCCAGGCCATCTGCCACATTCAGATTAAGTGCTTCAGAGGCCGCTCTTACATTCTTCTCCGTCCAAACTATTCTAGTTCCTGAACAGTTAGTTAAAATACTTCCGATGTTTAACTTGGGGGTATCAGGAATCGGGGTCTGGAATGTACATAGTAATGCTGCATGATCGCTCCAACTGTTGGGCTCTACCCACATGTCAGCCACTCTTGACTACATCTGGGGGCACATCAATATATAGTCTAATGTACTCCAGGAAGATCCGTTACTCCAGGAAGATCCGTTAGACCAAGTGTGTTTCCCTGGCCTATCCCCAGCGGTGCGGCCATTGATCATAGCCAAGTCCCATGATTCGAACAGTTGCATCCACCCCAGTCCTTCCTTCTCCCTCTTTCCGTGCGTCATCAGACATCTGGAGCTGAGGCCAGGATTAGAAGCTATAGGAGTTTCATCGGACATGTGACAATTGAAGTCCCCCACTACTATAACTGTGGCATTCCTAGTTCCCAATGACCAAGAAGTTAATAGATCCTGTAAAGCCTCTTGTAAAGAGTCTCTTACTACTGCTCCAGGGGGGGTTATAAAGGTTGATAAGAAGAAACTCAACTCTTCCCCCACCGTGGGGGTAAACAACTTCCACTGCCAATAATTGATCCTCAGCTCTGCATTGAATTTTATGAGACATCATGGTGTTAGCAACACCCGTAAGTAGGCCGCCATATGGGCGTCCCTTACTTCCCCGTTGTGCAGGTGATTGGTAAGTGACATAACCATCCAGAAAGAGAGAGTCCAATGCCCATGTCTCTTGCAGGCAGACACAACTATGTCGGGATAAAAGATCTGCAGGGCCCTCAGTCCTCAATAGATGGGAGAAGCCTCTGCAGTTCCAGGACAGTAATGATAGGCTTCAATGCTTCTGTAACAACTGGGGAAGAGACTCCAATAAGGACTTAAGTGCTTGTTGTACTTCCGCTAATAGAGGGTTCTCCCCTGACACTATCTTAGAGTTATGTGCACAATTTGGTGGGGTGACTAGTCCTTCTGGGATTAGAGCAAGATCTTTCTCCTGTGGGTCCACATCAATAGCAATATCTACCGCTCTCGGCTCTTCTTTGTGGTTCCTAAGCAGTTGTGCCGTGTTCAGGAACACACAATGTACAGCAGAGATTTGGGATTAGGACACGACAGGGGTTCAATGAACATAAAGTCCTCTGATTTTAACACTCGAAGTTGGGGGGTGTGATATAATCTAGTCAGTAGCTCTGAGCGGGCCAACCAGGAATTGTTGTTCCTAGGATATAAATTCTTAATGAAACATATACGGTTTATAGGGGTTTCCTGCACATCCTTCACTTTCTCTGGAGGTATATGCTCAGGTCGTTCCACCGATAACCGGCCCTCAGGTATAGTCTCAGGCTGAATGATCATACTTGATTCCAATTCTAGTTCAGAGCCCTCCCCAATAGTTATGTCAGGGTCCACATCCTGTGGCTTCTCTTCGGGCATCAGCCAGTCTAAGAGTGGGCCTTTTTTCATTGCTGCCTGTGATGCCGCTCATCATTCTTTTCCGAGCTTTTTTAGAGCGTGTTTCAATTGGAGGGCCAGTTCCTTTAATAGGGAGTTGAGGACCAGTTTTGACAGGCTTCTGTTTAAGAGCCTTCTTTGCCAGTCTGCGCTGTTTCCGTGAGAGGGGTCCCCGAGGACTGTGCTCCGGATCTTGGATTGCTGCTACTATGAGGTCTTCTTCAATCGAGATGTTACTGTCCAGAGCCTCAAGGGCCACATTCTCCTCCCTCACGGATGCCTGACCTTCCATCTCCTCTGCTATTTGCAGAGCGACTGATAAGTTATCTTCCGCATCCTCACGCGGTATATCCTTCAGTTCAAGTGCTAGTGAAATAGAATTGGAGTTTGCCAGAATACGTCCCGTCATCTGAAGCAATATTTTCAGGGCAAATTGGAGGGCACCTACTGACGTTTGGAGCTCAGCTAGTTGAGTAGAACTGGGATGGGATCCAGTGCCCCCCATTGTCTCGTGATCCGGCTCATCCTCCGTCGAAGCCATTGCAAGGTTCGGCGATGTAGATAGACGTTCACAATATCCCGCAGCACTATGCTCCCCTGCATCAGTATTCATGCTGTTTATTTTCTGAGGCGATAAGCCTCTAGGTATAGGTTGTGGAGTGGTAGGCTGCATTCCTCTCTGTATTGTCAGACACAGGTCCAAGAGGGAATTATTATCAATATCATCCAAGTTAGAGGAATTAATGGAACGGCCATCCCTGCTCGCCGGTACTACCCTTTCGTCAATTATAGTAGAATTGATCTCAGGGGGAGGGTTCACCGGGAAGAACTCCGTGATGGCTCCTTGTGCTACAGGTAGGTCATGTTTAGTGTTCTTCTTACGTTTGCCCCCTTTTCTATTGGACTCCTTTGTCTCCTTCATAGCTTGCGGCTTGTTATTCCTCAAATTGTAGATGGAATGAGGAGCTCTCTTTCCTCGCTGCATCCCTGAATGGGATAGTTCTTAACAAGGGTTGGGGAATCCGGAAGGGCTACCTAACGCTTACACTGTCTCTTCCAGACCACACAGAGGGGGAAGCATAAGCTATGTAATCCGGGTCCAGGGCCTTAGCTCGCAGGCCTCAAGGTAAATCTTCCAAGTCTCTTCCTCCTCAGAGTACAGTTTTATTTCTACTGAAGGATATCCAATATACTATCAGGACCCGATGCCGGGCGATTTTCCTCAAGTCCGGGGGGGGGGGGATCTTCTTAGTTACCTTCTCCCTAGTCCTCAGGGCAATTTGACTGTTTAAAGGACCTCCAAGTCCGCCACAGACTGGTCCTTGGCCAACCCTTCTCTTAGGTGGGCTCCCAATGCTCCTTGGGCTTCCAAGCCCTACTTGGTAAGGGACCTCAGAAAAAAGACGACAAGGGGCGTCCTGGGCAAAGTAAAGCCAACCAGCCAGCTGTAGGGAGATAGCCAGGGCAGTGTCCTAACCCCGTGTCCCAAGTCCCATCTACTTACCACCGGTTAGATCCGGCGTTCTACCACACTTGATGCAGCCCGGCGCAGCCGTTGCTCCGTCGGCTTTCCGCTCCTCCGCTTATCCTTGGGGGTGCATTCGTCCTCCCAGGACACCGTCCCACAGGGCCGCCGCACCGAACGCCAGAGAAGCGCTCGGGAGCACTGTGGATGCTGCTTCCTTACGGCCCACCTCCTCGAAACAGCAATAAGGCACCGGGGAGGACAGCAGTGCTCACGGGCCGCTCGCGGCCACTCGCAACCGCTTGGTGCTGCCTAGCCCAGCGTGCTAGAGTAAAGGACCTCACTCTGGTCTCTGTTCTCGCTCTGACGTGTCAAGCCGCACCTCTTCCTCGTCTCTGAGGCCGCTTCCGACTGCCAAAAAAAATGCCAGACTCTAGATTGTTTAATCGGCTGACTAATGGGGGTGGATGCAAGGCACCTGCTTCTATGAACCGCACTCTGCCAGTCTGCATCCTTCCATAGGCTCGTACCTTGCAGTGACTAATATGCACCATAGCTAGCAAACCACCTCTTTTTGTGCGTTCACACAGCACCCTGTGGACCCACATAGGACACACTCCACCCATGTGTTGACAAGCTGACAGTCCTGCAAAGCACCCCAGTGGCAAAGGAATGCGGTACAATGCCAACGCACGTACCAGTCACTGCCTTAATGTATACGTCACCACCCATTACATGCAGGGCAGTTAAGCGGACGCCAGCATGGCACCTGTGGCAAGTCCCACAGCAAACTCCCCTTGGGAAGTATGGATGATAGCACACGGTGCAGTATCTGGGCTGGTAAAGGTGGGGGTGTGGGGGGGGGGGGTTTACTCAGAATACCTCTTTACGTCCAAACACCTCGGATTCTCTCTTCCCGAAAGAAGATCCTGTCCAAGAAGTCCTGCACAGTCGGTGTCCCCCTCCTCTTGCACGGCGTGTGTAGCCTGCTCCTTTTCATCCCGCCTCTGCTCCAGGGTGTTACTAGATTAATCTGACCCTCTGGGAGCTAGGTCTCCAGTCCCCATTCCGGAGGCCTGTTGTACCTTAGCTGGAGACCCGTGGGAGTAACTTTGCTCTTTGCTTTGCTGGATTAATCTGACCCTCTGGGAGCTCGGTCTCCAGTCCCCACTCCGAAGGCCTGTTGTACCTTAGCTGGAGACCCGTGGGAGTAACTTTGCTCTTTGCTTTGCTGGATTAATCTGACCCTCTGGGAGCTCAGTCTCCAGTCCCCACTCTGGAGGCCTGTTGCGCCTTAGCTGGAGACCAGTGGGAGTAACTTTGCTCTTTGCTTTGCTGGATTAATCTGACCCTCTGGGAGCTCGGTCTCCAGTCCCCACTCCGGAGGCCTGTTGCGCCTTAGCTGGAGACCCGTGGGAGTGACTTTGCTCTTTGCTTTGCTGGATTAATCTGACCCTCTGGGAGCTCGGTCTCCAGTCCCCACTCCGGAGGCCTGTTGCGCCTTAGCTGGAGACCGGTGGGAGTGACTTTGCTCTTTGCTTTGCTGGATTAATCTGACCCTCTGGGAGCTCGGTCTCCAGTCCCCACTCCGGAGGCCTGTTGCGCCTTAGCTGGAGACCCGTGGGAGTAATTTTGCTCTTTGCTTTGCTGGATTAATCTGACCCTCTGGGAGCTCGGTCTCCAGTCCCCACTCCGGAGGCCTGTTGCGCCTTAGCTGGAGACCCGTGGGAGTAACTTTGCTCTTTATGGAGACCGGTTCCGCCGCGTCTTTTCCGGCTTCCGCTTCAGTGACGTGCTGCTGCGCTGGTCGTAAGTAAGCAACTTTAGGGAAGAAGGTGGCGTGAGAAATACTGCCGCAGGTTACTCCGGCCTCCTTTGCATTCGTAGCTCTGGTGTCTGTGCCAGGTTGCTCTTGGGGGAATAATGTGTGCACCTGATTGACACAGCCCTATCGGCCACAGAGACATTGGGGGGTAGTGGGGGGGAACCATGGCCTTTCACGGTCGACCTTTCAGGCCAATAACTGGGGCAAAGGCTAAATGCAACGCCTTCATGTGACTGATTACATGCATGACGGCACATGACGCTGTTCAGTGGCTGCGGTTTCAGAAGTCTGGAATTGCAATGCAATTCGTGATCGCTGTAGTGTGTTCTGGTTGGTTATCACTTACAGGGAAAATATAAGAGGGATCGCCTGGCTTCCCAGAAGCTGTGTAAAGGATCTGTGTGTGTATAACCAACTGCATGTTTGATGGTACAGCGACCCACAGTAAAGTGGGCAGGCGCCTATGCCATGTAGCTGTTACTTCTATTTTGCCCCCGCCTCCTGGTTTGGAACGGCCACTGGTCTCTAACTTTCTCCCAATGTGCTCCCAGAGAGATGTTGCTGTGTGCACAGTGCCTCTTCCCAGTGTGTTCTTTCTGTGTGTCCCTGTCCTGTTTGCTCACGTTTGTCTGGTTTTCCTTTCTTCCTCAGGCTGTAGTTTGGTTACCCCATGCAGGAGCACAAGAATACCACGTTGATGTTTCAGAAGTCTCTCTCCGTATGCATCAATGTTTTGGTACCTTTTAAAAACCAGGAAAGATAGCCTTCTAGCTACAATGGGAGTAGGAGAGGCCATTTTAGCTAAGCTGCACATCCCAGGAGCCCTGCCTGGAAGTTGGCGTCAGTTCAGACTTCATGGCCGGTCAGCCACGCCACTGAGCGGAAACGCGTGCTTTTTGCTCCAGGAAATTCGCGATTGCACTCCTCACTTTCTCGGCGACAAGTGCGGCCCAGGTTTAGAGGGAGAAACTCTGCGTATGCATCACACGCCAGGGCTTCAGAAAGCCTATTAAGAGTCTTGGATTTCTCCAGATAACGAGGGCTTGTAATTGGCTTTCATTGTAATGCAGCTTTCAAGATTAAGCCTCCGGATCCCTTTAATGTGTTCGAGGGAGAGAGACGGAGCTCTGGCGATGGGTGGACCTCTGCAAAGCTTTCCTGCTCAGTCCTTTGGTTTACTCTAAACACTGGGCCATGTATTGGATTGCGCGGTCTTGCACGTGCCGCGCAGGTAGCACGCAATGGCCATTGGTGACGCCATCTGCTATTTCAGCGCATCCAAGTCCCGGAGGAAAACCTCACAAGCGGTAGTATTCCTCACCACAGAAGACTACAATACCCTATAGATATCCAAGATAGAATACACATGGTATTAAGATTAGCAGGGAACCCACGTGGCGATGCAATGAGTCTGCTTGGAAGCCTACGACTGTGGTGGTGCCTCCCCATAAGACCTGCCTCTGAGGCATCAACGGTGGGCCCTTGTGCGTCCCTTCACTTCTAGCACAACATGGATTACTTTTATAAAATGATTATGTACTAGTTATTCATATCTCGCATGCTGTGTCCTCCAGCTTCGACATACCGGACCAGGGATTGAACCCATCTTGCAGGACATTGCTTTGTTTCCAAGCGTAGCGTGTCCCCCTAAGACAGAGTGTACATTCAAGTTGCTGGTTACTAGCCAGCTATAACTCAACACCTCAATACTAAACATACACACAACACACAATTTCTTACTTGCCAAGAGTCAAATATCACTAGCCAATGGCTAGGGGACAGTGCACATTTTGCTCACTGCCCTAAGCTATGGTCCCAGCCTAAGAAGCTGAGTAAATGGTGTTTTCAATGCTTGTAAAGCCTCCAAGCCGTGTGTATTGAATGCATTCAGAAGTGTGATGTCATTGGCTGCGTGGTTTCTTTACTGTGCAGAGAAACATACAATGACCAGCATGTTAGGCATTAGCAGGAACACCGCCCATGTGCATGTTTATACAATACTTCGACTCCCTGTGGAAACAACTACTCCATTCCCAGGGACGTAACTCATTTAAACCTTCTCACCAAATTATAAATTAGTTGGGGAAGGTACCAGAGGAGAGTGGCCCTCTTCTTTCCCTAATTGTTGGATTATCAATGCTGGGGTAGAGATTTCTGCAGAAGATTGGGGAGTCCTTCCTAGGCCCCTGTGTCAAGTTCAAGTCCCTTGGGAGGAGGAGGTGGTGGTTGAGGGGTTTGGGGGTGCGGGGGGGAGGGAGATTGGGATGTTTTTGTAAAAGTAATTTGAGAACTATTTAGTGCACAATGGGGCAAATCTCATGGCATATTGGGTTTTTGGTGTCTTACAGGCGTGGTGTTCTTTAGCACCAACTGCTGTTTTGGTTTTCCTACAGAGGGCCTTAGGATTTGCGGTGCTAACGCATTGCCAAGATCTTCTCTGTGGTGCTTGGGGCTTAGCAAGGTGCATCTGGCTTGTGAATGACCATTGCGGGTTGCTGGTTGGCGTGATGGCGCTCTGCCACTGCTTACTTGTCTGCCAACTAGTGTGAGACACTGTCACTGTAGTAGTACCCTTTGTTTCCCTACACCGCTATTCAAAGAAAATAACTGTGCAAAGTTGGCGACTTGACTGGATTTTAAAACTCCATCTCTGTGGATGTCCAAACTGCATAGTGGTGTCGCATCGTTGGCTATCCTTTCCTTCTGGGCCTTTTACGCATGCTGTATACTGGACAGTCTGGTAGCGCATACGGTAGCACAGCCTTTTTCTATATCAAGGGTCCTTCATTTTTGCCCTGTCTGGTCAGAGAGACGACCACCACACTAGTGTGCAATAGATCGGGCATTCGGATTCTGAAGCGTGGGGTATGGGTGCGGGGGGGGGAATGGGTGAAGCCAGTGGGGCTGAAACCTTAGTAAGGGGTCCAAGGGAAGAACGCTGGGGAGGAATAGATCTAGAATTGCATTCCTGAGGGGCAAGGATTACATACCCTAGGTCTGCACCGGACAGCCTTTGCACCTTCCTTCATACGCGCACACACACACACCTCACAATTTATAAACCCAATACAATTCAATGACGCGTGCACGCACGTTTGTAAACCCAGTACAACTAAGGGCACACACACATTTTACCTAAATTTAACATTAAATGGCATGCACACTTATTTAATAAATGTGTACGGCAGAAGCTTCTGATTTTAAACTGAGCAATTCTACCTAGCGCTGACATTTTGTAGAATAGATGTAACACTGTAACAGCACACGTGATTTATGTGGGGCTTCCAGTAATGTAGAACATGTGATCTGGGCCAGCCACCATATTTCATACGCTATCTGGTGCAAATCAAGCTTTTATTTGGAGCATTTTAAAATAATTCCATTAAAGGTCTGTAATAGGGCAATCGTGAGATCTTACTAAAAATGAAACGCTTTACAAGTACATCGCTAAAATACGCTTTTGTTTTTAATTCCATAACTCATATAGATTGCATGATTTCTCCAGACAGACCATAGCCTGGCAATAATGACAAAATAATCAATGTTCTGTGGTCATCACTGTGCAGCCATTTAGCTTATACCCAGCTCTCAAAGTCTTCCTCAAGCTTAGTGGGTGAAGTCGACATGTCGTTAGCTTTGCCAGTCGTTTTTAGAAAAGTCATCATAGCCCATGCAGCGGCTTGCAGGGATCGACATTCAGATTGGATAAACCCGAGACCATGGCCTCTCCCACACCTCTGTAGATTGGTTTCCAACTCTGCGGTGCTCTGCTTTGGTCTCAGAAGAGTGTCTCAAGGAAGCCACTGATGGATGGCCGTATCATGCTCTCCATATACCTTCAGATCCGAGCCGATTACACGCCACGGGCACCACATAGAAGGATTTACAAACATGAGTGGTGCTGCCACATTTATAAGGGGAATGTGATATTAGTACCCTAGATGCTGACAATGATCCATTGTTTCCAGCCGACCTGAAGTACATAGAGGATGCTCTCCACACTGTCAGACGTTTAGACGACGTGATGCCTGATTTCGTGAAGACTCACCTTCTTTAGCCCCCGAACTAATTTCCAATGAGTTGCAGCACTTTTTTTGTCCCAAGGAAGACCCTGTACCCATACGTTTGGCTGGATTTGCTTTGTCGAAACCAGCGTTTTAGGATCTTCAAACTATTTTGTTACCCGGCACATGTTAGATGACAAGACTGTGGGTCTCATCTAGCAGACTTACATTGGGGCGATATTCACTCTTGTTGTTGTGGTGTTTCTTTTTTATATATATTTGTTGTTGGCTATGTTTGTACAACATGTAAATATAAAAAATACATGTAGTTATTTATACCAGACACTTTAGGTGATGCACTTAGTTGTTTTTTCAGCATGTAGAGGTCTAGTTGATTACCTGCCTTTTTAATCATTGGCACAAATAAATGAACGCGCAGTATGTATTAATTCCCTCCATGGCATTATAGTGCAGTTCTTTTTATTTTTTTTGTAATTTTTTTAACACTGAATAAGTTACTCGATAATGGAAGAATTTATCCAGTAAAATTCTAATTGTTTTCTTTAATTTTCTCACCTTGGTATCCAGCATTAACCAGTTGCCAGGAGCCACCGCTGGTAAACAAGGAGCTAGTGCATTCCACAAATGGAACCTTCGCATGTGATGCAAACGTATTGTTTTGTCCATTTTTTACGGATTGCTTATCCTTTACATTCCATATAGATGCATCATAATGTCTGTTTATAGATTGTCCCAAAGCTAACCGAGTTACATTCAGATGGGTGTGTGTGTTCGACATCCGTTGACCTGGGGAGCAAAAAGTAGCTGTTAGTGAAAAACTAACCAGGTTCTTCAAGGGTACTCTTCTAGTACAAGTTTAGCTCCCAGCTCCCCTCAATTCCGAACCCTGCTTGAGTAGGACGGGTCAGTAAGATACAAAATGGGCCTACACTGTGTGAGAGAGTTGGCTTTCAAACTCTGCTTTACAGTTCTACTTTAAACCCTTTCATAAGCCGGGCAGAGAAGTGCACCATACATACGTGTGTCTCCCTCTTTCAGACCCGACTTTAAAGAAGGCTGTCTGATCTGGGCCCCCAGCTGATGTAAACTCATCCAGCTTGGGCAAGCCCTTCAGATCTGCACCCACCTGGTCCTCCACCATGGGATCCTGCGCTGTGCCAGGCAACTCTGAAGTCACGGAGTCCCCTGCTACCAGAGTAGGGTCAACCGTGGCTATTGGCCCCCGGGTCCAGTGCCACAGACTGCCGAGTTGCCCACCCTACAAAGTCTTTCAGAGACCCGGAACATTATTTATCGGAGAACAGTTAACCCAAACCCCGCCCAGGGACCATTGACCATGGAAGTCATTGACTACAGCTAATAAGATTGTATTCCCAGGCACCTATTCAACATTTCCGCTATTCTGTTAAATGGCATCAGCAATTCTACGCTTGCACGCTCTTCCTGATAGTAATTCTACGCTTGCACGCTCTTCTTGATGGAGATCTAAAACAGACTTGTTCAATTCAGTAGCTTCTGTTTTCGTAATTAGGTGCGAGCATTCGGGTTCATACAAGATCTCCTTATTATAACCAAGCAAGGGAATCTCCAGACCCCTTTTTCTTTTTACAATAGCTTCGATCCGATTCTGTCATAACTTTTTTTTTTCTCATACAACCGTAATCGAAGGCCTTGAGAAAATTATATCTCGTCCCCCGTGCGTAGCAAATGTGGATGCTGAAGGTGTGGAGGGGTGCAAGTGGTATATTCAATGCTCGGCCCACCTTTATCGAAGGTTTGTCTCAATGCACAGTGTTGCCTGAGGATTTTGGGAAATAAATATCGAAGTAATGAAAAGAGAATACTTGTGATTTTCTTTCTTTCCCCGCAAAATAAGCAAAGCGGCACTGCCAATTCTTTAACTTTGTAAACTTAACCACTTCTGATTTAGAATAGTCTACTGTGAGATCAAAGGCATTGGTACTTTACAATGGGGAGTTGGCCCTAGTTTTTTTTTTTTTTTTGTATAAATCTCTGAAATGTATAGCATTTAAAAGATTTCTCGCAGAACTTTACACCCTGAACATACGGCTCCAAATCCGAGTTTGAGTAAGTGTTGATCTTGCGTTGTTAACACATTCGGGCAATACCAATGTGAATTGGATCATCTGGGTACACCAGTGCCCCCTCCATGGACAGCCCTCAATTTTCCACGAGAAAGCTCTCGCTTTCTGTACTGCAGCTGGTCTGACTGAAAAGACGAAGGCTATAGCATCCCTGACGATGAGCACTTTTCATCATAATTCGCGTTTTGAGTGATGGCGTGATTTGGCAGAGGACCTTGTATCAGAATTGGCGGAGCAGCATCCCTGCTTTCAGACATGTGCCTCCCAGTCTCAGTTTTCCCCAATTAGGGGCCTATCACACCGGTCAGAACCGACCTTGAAGCCTGTGAAGCAAGAGTAGACTGTAGCGTTGATCTTGGTGGGCTGTAGCACACCTTCCTGTAAAGAGGCTGTTATGTTGGAGTGTTCCTCCAATCACCAAACACCCACCTGAACTCCAGTGCACTGCTCAGCCTTACAGACGGTTTTATCCAAATCCTAGCAACCACCTTTGAGCTCGGGTCCACCAGTGTGAGGATGCCGGGGCAGGCCTCTTCCATTTCTTAAACAATGCGCAAAATAGAAGCATTCTGCCAGGACCATGGTTTCATGTCCAAGTTACGGAGAGCCTTAAAGTCCTGCAAAAGCAGCCCCGCCCCACTCACTGTTCTGGGGGCAACTGAAGACGCACCATTAGAATGCCTGCTGCGCTATACGTGTTTCAGTTATTAACAGAGTTAATCATCTTAGTGGTGTTTCCTGGGTGAATGCCAAGTTGGCAGGGTAACAAAAGCTCCCACACAATCTGCTAATATTTAAGGCGGTAGCTTGCAGTGGTGTTTGCATGCTTTTCCAAATACCAGAGCTCTTGGAAAGGAATAATCCGACAAACAGTAGCTCTTTGGAAGCAGCCCTTGTTGTATTGGACCAAGCTCCGCAGATTTGTTGAAGTGGGGAAATGGTTGCCAGATAGTTTTCAAACGCTTCAGCCTGTAGTGTTTAATCTCGTCCCTCTCCTACCGTGGGTGCAACAATAGCCTGCCTGTAACCTGGTGATAGATGGTTTGTGTTATGACGTAGCCAACACACAAGTTCAAATGGAAATTAATCTGTATTCAATACTTGAATGTACACACTTTTTCAGGAAAGATTTGATGACGTGAATTGTCATGCTATCTCTAATTGTGGCAATCGCTGAAGCCCGATCTAAAGCTGTGGATGTTGATGGTTGCAAAAATATTGAGACGACCTGGATCTGCACTCATAAAGGTTTGCCTAGTGAAATATTGCTCAGCACCTAGGATCTCATTCTGGTAGCAGGGCAGAGTCCCCGTCGTATCTCTTTGCCGTAGCCAGTTTGTAAAATCATAAATACATTATTAATTTGTTAAAAGCCTCATTTCAAATTGCTGCTAAATCCTCCAAGTTTGATGACTCCATTCTGCTAAATATCGCTGCGTGATTTGTGCAGTTGCATAACTGCGAACACCTACTTTTACTGGCAAGAACAGTAAAACAGATGTGACCAATTACCGATTTCCTTGCACTGGTATTTAATGTAGTCTTTCTGATCAGACCTCCCTTCCAGTGGTGGTAGTAAGCAGTCTGCTTGTTCATATGTTGCTGGTCCATTAAAGGGTCTCTTCCTTCTGGTCTGAAGATCATTGTTAATATTCACTTTGTGCTTTTGTAAAGTGATTAGTAGTTACTGTTGAGGCTGTAAACCATGTATGTTGAAGCCTTAAAATTAGCCCCCAGACTACTCTAAATAATTCCCTCCATTTCTAATCTGAAAGACTGGAGACAAGACGATTTACAATTAAAGAAGATTGAATCGTTGTGCCGGTAGACACTACTGAACATGAGAAGACATTAACTTTATTGCAAAGTGCTCGGTACCATATAATAGCTGGGGACGTCTTTTTTCTTCATAAAGATTTACTGAAGAGTTTTTTTATTTTGACCTCCTTTCAATGCATTAATGATCAAAGTCCCTTGTTTTTCGTTACAGCGTGGATGTGCCTAGCCCATTTCATATTTTTTTTTTAATATGACTCGAAGATATTTGTACTTGTTTGCCAGTTCAAAATGTTCCGAGGTACCAGTTAAATGGATAACAATGTTTTCTTTGAAAAGATAATAGCTTAGTTTTGTGTAATTGTTTTTCAAAAATAATTACCCAAGGCTCAGAGAAAGGTGCAGAACAGTGGTTGTACGGTCTAATATTATGATGCCCGCGTGTATCAGTCATATTTAGAGAGCTAGGAAGAGCTGCTAGTTATGAGAACAGAAGTGGAGCCAGGACACATTTCTGTCTAAGGCCATTGAATAGGTGTGTATATATACATATTCTTGGACCATGTGCATCAAGTACTGATATGCAGTTCTCCAATGATATTTTGGAATCGTTTTAGTATCCCCATTGTTTCTTATTCTAGATCTGTGTCCTGTCCACACTGTTAAAAGCACTAAAGAAAGCGATGAAATACGTACATTTGTGGCAGAGGTAAGACCATATTTCTCAATTGGTAGCTTCAGAGCCACGCAATTATCTGAAGTGGAATGGAGTTGTGGCCCGGCAGGGAAATCGGACGATAGTTAAACCAGCATATCTGTGTATTTGGACCGCTGTACTGCCCTTAAGAGTATGGTATTTGACATTTTAATAGACAATCAGAGAATAGGAGTTGAAGGAAGCAAGCACAGAGACTTGGGTCTTGACGCATCATAATCATTGCTAGTCTATCTTGATCTTTTAGATGGATTTTCAATCTGATGAGTCTTCAAAATAGTTCTGGGCGCATCTGTGAAAGTCATAGTTTTAAGGTCCTCTCAGTAGCATCCTAAATGTTACCACTCTTTTTCTGGAATTGCATTGGGACATCTGGAAGCGGTTTGGCCAGTAAAGTGTTATCTATATATTATTTCTCCCACATTGCCTTCTGGCAATGCCCCTTTTTTTTCTTATTTTTTTTTTTTTACAGTTACCTAGCTGTAGCAAATGGATGACATATTTCAGGCTTTTGGGCAAGATAAGCAGATCTCCCTGGTTTGTTAAGGGGTTTCTCAATTTGATGTAACTCCTCACCAAAGTATGGATTTTATGAAGCGATTAGTATATTCTTATTCTGGGAAAATGGAGCAGCTTCCTTTTGATCAGACTTTGACAAGGAAGTCTTCAAACAAAGAAATGATGCCATCAGTAGGCGGTGGGCGGCGGATCTCCTCAAAGTGAAAAATAGAATCTCCATGGGAGTGGACAAAGTTATTCTAGCTCCCTTATTCTTGAAACCTGGGATTTCTAGAAGATGGCAGAAGGAAGAGTCCTTGCTTTCGCTGGTCGGTACTTTTAGATTGAATTTACAATACTCCTTGAGGGATTTTGCCCAGCAGTCAATAATCAATCTCTGCCGACGTTCGAATACAAGGAGGATTTGTAGGGGTATCATTTGCGACACACAGGGTCTTAAGTGGAGTCTTATGGTATTCTAGCATTAACATCACCCATCTTTAAAATCAGTCTTACTAAGGCCCAAAAAACGGAATCTTCAAGTTTATAATTGGTTATCATGGGCTTTGCAGAATCAGAGGTGTGTATTTCTGCCGCTAACCTATTATAATAGGAAGAGGGCAGAATATTTACTGTTCATACCAGCACGGTGTTACCCAACAGAGCTGGGACCCCTTCTATCGCTGGAATGGAAATAATTAATTTTGCACAAAAGTTGCTCAGTTAACCAGGATTGCTGAGTACAAATAATGTCCCTGTCAAAATGAAACAAGATTTAGCAGTAGAAATACTTGCTCACAGAAATGTGGTCTGCTCCACAAATGCTGCTTAAAAAATGAGCCTAGAGAAAGTGGTCAGTTTACAAAAATGCTGATGTTGCCCTGAATAAAAGGGGCGGGGGCCATCATGCCCTGAAGCTGTTAAATGCTACTGCATTCAGCAGTGGGGCCGGAACTATGGAGCAGGCCTCCAAGGTTCATGAGCCTCTCCAAGCAAACTTCATCCTGTTTAGAAAGTAAGTAAACAAACCTTCTATTCCCCCTTTCTCGGGATGCACCAGTCTTGCTGAAGGCTTTTCAGGCCTCCCTCCGATGGACTGCCAGTAACTGACATCTCAAATAGTAAGCTTATTCTTTTACAAATATCCTCATGTTCCCTGGTGTTTTGTGGAGGGGCGGGGGGCAACTCTGCTGAACTGCTAGTGTTACCTCACGCGTTGACCGATCCAACCCTTCTCTGTATTTCGGGTTTTCTTGGTTGTCTGCTTTTTGCCCTCTGTGGTTGCAACATATGTAACCTTAACATCTGACGGCTTAAATTTGTTTTTGAAGAAAAAGACTATTTGATTTGTTGATTAGTGAGTCACATTGGCCTCTCTTCTCTCTTGCTACAATTTAGTCCTTGTGGCCCCACAGCTACTCCCATCTTCTGCTAGGTTTTCTCTTTAATGCCGTCACTTTTGTATGCTGCATCTCTGGTTTTCGGGGCCGAAGCACTTGTAAGGCACCTGCTCCTCTTCTCCTTACCCAACCTCCTGGTTACTGTGCATCCCTTCTCTGCATCCCCACTCCACGGACACTGTCCTTTGTGCCCCTTATCAGCCTCCCCTGTACATCCGGAAGTGATGCGCCACACTTCCTGCTGCTGATTTAGATCATTCTAATTATGCAACAAGTTAGCGTGGCAACATTCCACTTTCTATGTTCGTTATGCACAGCTCTTACAACCCCACAAGCGACCTAAAATGCTCCCAAAAATTGAGTTTAGTGAATACAAAAAGGGCAGTTGGGTCACCTCTGATCCCCCAGGTTCCTACAAACAATATACATCAGGGTTGCCCAACTCCAGGCCTAGACAGGTTTTTAGGATATGCCTCATTAATATTCATGAGCAAAAATGTGCATTTATTTAGAATAATTGTATGCAAATGTCTGATGAATATTAATGAGGGGTATCCTGAAAATCTGAAATGGATTCCTTTGACCATGGGTCATCTAATTATTGCCACTCGTTCACCTTCTGTTTACTGAGAATGTTTGCAATTTCAAAGTATTGCACTTATTTAAAAACCTCTCACTGATGTGAGGTACAAATAACATTTCCTTCTAGACACACAGCTGACTCACAATCTATATACCGGTGCAATAATTATGTGAACAAATTGGAATAGTTGACAAACAACATATACAAACAATAGATTCTTGATTTTAAATGTATGTAGCAAACTGTGATATCATCCTTTCTTGTATACACACAACTAAGTCAATAATTGTCTCTTGATCAAAGTCTCTATTATTGGGTGTTTGTTTATTTTAAGCCATCAAAATTCTGAGGTAATGTCTTCACATTCTTTCTTTACTGATCCTGTATTTATCTGCTGTGGATAGTTATTTCAGCTTTGTAATCTGGTTCGACTCCCATTGTTTCGGCCTTCTGGGCTTCTCTGCGCTCTAAGGTTTAGCAGCCTTCATCAGAACGGATACGCTCCTCAATATGCCCACCTGTGGGATCCTGTATCACCATGTCTGCGAAATATAACCTGACCTAATCTGTGTATTTGTCATACAGTCTATCTAAAGCTAAATTGTCAAAAACCAATATATTTTGGTAATACATTGTTTTTATCATAAATGATGGCGGGCATTGCCTATGATTCTGCATGCCCAATTGTGTTGGCTTTTTTCGTGAGCTCCTCTGGTCATTACATGCTGCACCCTGTAAAACATGACGGGGAATATTAATAATCCACACATTGGATTCTAATGCTAGTTCTTTCATATTGGTGAGCCACTTAGCTCGTGTTTGAAGGCTGTGGACTCCATCTTATTATAAGGCTATCTGTAACGGACACGGTAGTACTCGCATCTCCATAACGCTAGTGCGTGTTTATATTGTCTATGCTCGTATTGCCATAGACGTTCAGGTACCGGCAACCTGAGTATAGACTAGACTAACATGCAGTGCCAAACTGCAAATGTGTGTGAGGAGATGCGAGTTCAGGTGAAAAACTACCGGTTGCATAGCACCTGCCTGGGGCCTAATGACTGTTCTTAATAAATGAGTAGGGCATCTGTTTGAGCCAATGCATAAAGCCCCCTGAAAGTAACTTTCCTCATTGCAGTCACTTGTTTCGGTAGTATAGGCAGACATCTTGGTTTCCAAACCTTTCGTCACCATACATGAATGTAAAGTGGTTTTAAGAACACAACCATGTCTTCCCGATTAGACATTTCAAAATTCCATGTAAACCAATCAGTTGTGTTGACCGCCTTCTTCTCCAATCTAGTAAACGGGTGAAAAAGCTCTCCACGCGCTTGATGTTCAGAGGGCAGTCCTGTTCTACCTTAGCAGAACCAAAGGAATCAGAAAACGGACAGGAAGAGAAGAGAACCCAGTATCCAAAAGCACCAATGCAAGATGGTTTGTTAGGTATTTGCAGCTGTGGTATACCTTAGTCACCAAAGCACTCTATGGGCAGTACTGGGGCAATGCTGGCCGCCTTTGTAAATGTGCTGTTTGTTGCAATTTGCAAGGCCGCAACATGGAGCTCTTTACCCAACTTTTTGTCAGCACACATGAAAGAGCAGATTCGCAGGTGGGACTGGCCGTTTTAAAGCATTTATTTTCTGCTGTTCCTTCAGCTCACCCACCATACACACCAGGTACTGCTTGATAATCTATCCCAAGCATGTAACACTAAGCAGAATCAGAAACATTGCTTACCTAGTCATTCTCTTGCTGTGCCTTGTATCAGCTTAGAAGCACATGTGCCCGGCCAACCTCCCTACAAGGAAGCGAAGGCTCTGTGCAAAACGCAGCTGAGCTCGCGCATCATGTCAGAGAAGCAGTCAATCGGAGGGTGTTGATGCGTGAAAGATTGTGGGTCCATGTACACTTAGTGTAGGGATAGTGATGGGAACGCCCCCTTCTTTGACTTCCAATAAACAAGATGCAATACTCCGAACCAACCACTAGGTTGCAGTTTATGCAAAGCACGTCTACGTAGATACAAGCCACAGAAACATGATTGCCATATATATATGCTTCGTTCAATTGGTTGAAATCGCAGGAGTGCTGTTAATGTTTGTGAGTAAGGCAGTGTATTGGTGCGTGATGGTGTGCTCGCCTGAGCCACAGTGTACGTTTGCCCAAGCAGTGCCTTCTCTGGTGCCACCTCGAGCACCCCCCCCAATTGAAGCTTTCCGTCAGCTGTTCACAAAGCATGACTTTGCACACGTATTGCACAGGCTGAGTGCTTTCAGTACAGACCTACAATAGACCTGGGTAAAGTATGCCTTAAATGTGAGTTTCATGTATTTTCCTATCGGTTCTGGTAAATGGTGTTTGCAGTTGTTCAAACTGTTTCCAAAAACCAAGTAATGTGTGGGTTGGAGCCTTCAGGGCTGACCAAGCTATACTTTTGGGGAATTTCCCAATGGCCGGAATGGCTTCTGGCTTCTGCCCCCCACCGCTGGGTCTCTTGACCCCAGGACCCGGCCTAGGTCCACCGTTCCAATCATGTGATGTGTGCGCGCTGCTGGAGTGCTATCCCGGGGTCCAGCCTGGTCTTTCGCTGCTTTTCATTCTATTTAGAAGCCTTGGTCTTTTTCCTGCGGGGAGGCTTTTATCGGTCTTTCTCCTTGAAGCAGGAGTACTTTCAGTCCCCCTCCCTCCCCACTCTGGGGTTTTGTTACTTCTCACCCCCCACCCCCACCCTGGGGCTCTTACTTTTTTCGACAGTCCTCTACTCACCTCTTGGGGGTGTTTCCCGGTTCTCTCTCCTCACTGAAATGTATCTCTTTCCCTCTTCCCCACTCTGGGATGTTGTGGTTCACTCCCAGCTCCGGGGCTTGTTTTGGTGTCTCTCCCCACTCTGGGGCTTGCATCTGTCTCTTTCCCCAATCTGTGGCTTCTGTGGCTGTCCCCCCGCAGCAAGGCGTCTCTCTCTCTCTCTCTCTCTCGCTCTCTCTCACGACTCGTCAGCTGGGCTCTGCGCTCTAAACGGGTAGTATTCGTGTCATTCGTTCAACTCCTAACACCTGTTTCAAGATCTTTGCATGGTTTGGCTAGCCGGTGGCTGCGAGGGGGGCTATCAGGCAAATGTATATTTATTGAAAGTGGTCCATGCACCCCGAGGAGTATCACGTGCTAACAGCCTAAGAGGGCTGTGAAGATGCTTACGAGAAACTGAGCACAGCTCCGTCAGGTACATCCCAGCCCCGGTAAGCACCCTTCATGTGCCTACCGTGCCACAGCATGGCAGGCGCCCCTCCGTGTGGGGTTATGCCCACCATAAGTGATCAGGTTTCCCATGGCCATAGCAGGAATCGTTTCTTTCCTAGTTCTATCAATCGACAATATCTTCAATCCCAAAATGCATGGACCTTTTTGCATCTTCGTCCTTTTGACAGTCTGGCGCAGTCTGTGAGAAAATAAATCTCCCGTGACCATACTGGAAGATGACTCTATCGGAGATCTGCTAGTTGGACCATAGGAACTTTATTATTAACGATGCTACGAAGCCCCCCCAGAGAGAACCGAGAGACGCCCTTCGGAACCCAGTCCTTGCCTGGCTTCGCGCAAGATCTGTGCCGGCGGGGGTTGTACGATGCTCCGATCTGAAGCGTTTGTAGAATAGAACTTGACGATTGGTGTGTCCAGGGGAATAGGGACTGTAATGTGGTAGGGGGTGCAACCAGTACCCTCCCCCCTTTTCTTGTGTTTGTGCAAATACTGCGAATCTTGGTCTTTTTAGTCTGATTTTTTTCAATAGTGGTTGCATTTTTGAATTACTGTGACTTCCACAGGGGTTCTTCCGTTTGCCCTTTTTTTCCCCCCTTTTTCATCTTGTGTTTTGTACATATGTTTGTAAGTTATGTTTTCTTTGTGGCGCTCTGAGGCCTGTGGGCAAATAGCGCATTATAAGAATTCTAAATAAATAGGGCCGTGGCCGAACCAAA
Organism: Ambystoma mexicanum; assembly: GCF_040938575.1. NCBI lineage: Eukaryota > Metazoa > Chordata > Amphibia > Caudata > Ambystomatidae > Ambystoma > Ambystoma mexicanum. The sequence goes on from NC_090936.1 coordinate 49,102,416, forward strand.
ACCGCAACATACTTGTGTGGGACACTTTTTGTGCCAATTTGGCCTTGTCTGATGAGCTACTTACAAGGCAGCTGGTAGTTTTGACCATTGTTGCTGAATAAATATTCTTTAAATTGCACAATTTCCATCACGTTTGATAAAATTAAAAAAAACTTCCCCCACGGGCACTATTCAAGGAGTCGGTCACAACTGTGGGCCACTTTTTCATTGGTGCTCGACGCAATTTTATGCCCCTGTCCGACCCTTGATCTGACGCTCATCGAGACCGCGTTACACAGGAGGTTGAAGTGGTTTTAATTGTGTTTTAATGTTTCTTGAATTTGGAAGCATGACATGATTTCTAATGGAAATGTATTTTGATTTATTGTTTTTATATGAAATGGTCCTTTGGATGTAACACGCAATACCAATAATACGGGAAGTGCGCCATCTGCTTGCTTTCTTCTCGTAGTATGTTTAGGAAACACACATCCCAGCACGTATGTAGGGTTTCGATTGCTTTATTGCGGTTTCACTTCTGGTCTTGGACCTGTTAGGGGGAGATGGGCAGGACACAGACCAACCAAGTATCTTGTATTTTATTGTGCGAGAGGGGAACCTAACAGACCCCCCCCCCCCCCCCCCACCAGCAGAGCCTGCAGAGTGGCAGCTGCTCTGCACACTCTCCCCGCCCCCAGGGCTGCCACGCTCACTATGCAGCGAAACAAAGGCGCAGGCGCTCGCTCCAGACAGCGCCTTGAGGAAGCGCCGTGTGAAGCAGGCGCTCTCCGTCTCCCGAGCATGAGTGACGGGCGTGTTACACTGCGCGGCGAACGCCTTTGCATCAGAGCCGTAGAAGCAATCTCTCAAAAGGTGCCCAGTCCGGCACCTCACACGCCGGCAAGAAGAGATGCAGCCCGTGCAATCATTTTGCACCTTACAGTACAGTAACAGGAGGCTTCATGCATCGCTTTCATAGGTTGCCATGGACTGCTGGGATGTGTGTTCCCCTGTGGTCAAAGTGTAAGAAAAGAAGTAGTGGAACTATGTTCCCAGCTAGCCTGCCCAGCTCCTCACAAACCCCATTGCCCCGCCCCCTCCCACACACAATACAACCCCCCAAACACATATGCCTGCTGTTTAAGGGAATGTTCAGTGCAGTTCACAGAAAGTTAGGGTGACCAGATTTCCAAAACGGAAAACGGGACGACCAACAACATAAAAGAGGGACTACCCCATCGCAGCCCATCAATTACAGCCCCTCCACCAACACGCCCCCACGACCACCACCCAATCATATTTCCAGCACTGCTCCTTTCTATAAACTGTATATGATCTCATTTGTGCAGTTTTGTCTGTGAATCTTGGCATGTTACTTCAAAACAAGCGTTTGCTCTAATTGCTATTACATGCCTTGTGGTACAATCATTACCCAGCCAATCTCTGTGGCTCAGTCAGTGTTGTGACTTTTACCTGAAAGGTCGGGGGTTTGCGCCAATATTCAAAATTCTAAAAGTATTGTGAAAAATAATTACAATTTTAATTACTGTAAGCACGCAACTATATAAAACCCGGATGCGGTTTCTAAAATGAAAAATCTCCCGGGACCCTGGGACAGAGGACGATTTCCCCAGACTCTTCCGGGAAAACCCAGACTTCTGGTCACCCTACTGAAAGTGCAAGTTTCAACTTCTTCCTACACTGTTATTTTAAAACGAAACCGTTCCGGAACGGTTTCTTTTTTAAATAAAAGTATAGGCGCTGCAAAACTTAATTTACAAAAGTAGAGCAGCCCCGCTCCCGCTCACTTCGACCACTGGACTGTTCCATAGGTCTCCGCAAAGAAGCCATGCACTCTGCTGCTGGGTGGGGCCTGAGCCACACGTGTGCTGCTTCGGGACTGATGGATAGAAGCCAAGAGCCATGCGCACAGCCCCTGCGTGACAGCACTGCGCGTGGGAGGGAAGGGTCGTGCGGGTAGCCACGCACAGCGCAGGTGCAGCCCCGTCCCGGCAAACCACTGCTCTTGTCTATTGGCGCTCGCTCTCAGCCACTGGGTGCAATGTATCCCCTCTCTATAGATCAGAATGCCTCATGCAATTCCTCGTGTCGCGCTGCTGTTGCTGTGATGGACGCGTCGTTCTCTGATGCGCCGAGCAGTGGCAGAAGTGCACCGAAAAAGAGTTGGAGCTGTGGTCTTGGCAAGGGCGAGGGTAGGCGGAAGCATAGTGCAGCATGTGACAAGAGTCGCGGTCAGGGCACTGCACTAGTAACCAAGGCTCCTATTACAACTTTAGACCTGCACAGGGACCTGCACGGACAAATCCTCGCCATGGAATGGTGAATATGCTCGTAAACAGTAGAGGAATGGTAAACGGAACAAAATAAAAGTGGCGGAACACCGCTCCCGACTGTTCCCACTCACTTCGATCGCTGAGAGACACAGAGAGAGACACAGAGAGAGACAGACGAGGCGTTCAAACCATCCTCTGCAGAGAAAGCTGTCCCCGACAGGTTGGAAGCTCTGCAGGTCTGGCTGACCTGCCTTTCACCCTTCTGAACTCGACAAACAAAAGAGTGCCCTACCCTTGGGGATCAAAAATGACACTATTTGCAGTGGTAAAGATAGTCAAATCCTACAGTAACATGTTCTATACAAGAAACATTTTTGGTTCTATGCATATTTACATATTCTATACATGCTTGCAAAATCCCTAAGAATGCAAACCTAGCTCGCTCGTGTAATTGCTTTGCCCCCGTTCATGCTTCCTGTGCAGCGATCTGTAGCTAGAGCTCTTCCCCTAGAAAAATTATCCCACACATAAATGGGTGGTGGAACCGTTGGGGTTGTGTATTATGTGATGGATCCCTGGATGTCGTCACTGCTTCCATGAGGGGAGACCCTTCCCATGAGGCCAGGGATGTGAGGCAGCTACCCGATAGCCTCCAAACCCCCAGGGGTGTTACTCAGCGGAAGAATCTCATGGGGAGGAACCCCCCCGCCCCCTATGGGACCAGTGATGACTATTATGGTAGACGCAGTATTTCCACCCTCTATCCCTGCTACCATACACCCACCTCTGCACTTACCAATACCTCTATATATTGCTATAAAGTACAGGATCCCAGCCTCGGAAGACAAACTGAGACGGGGAAGAGTAGGGATTACCTAGATGGAGTACATCAAGAAACAGAGACAGCGAAGAACTCGCCTAACCCAGTGGAGAGTAATGCAGAGAAATGAGGAGCATATCAAGGTCCACGCACCTTTCAATGTGGACACTTTGAACATGTAAAAAGGAAAGAATGACAGCAAAATATGTCTGATCTTCCATGGAGGAGCTGCGAGAGCCAGCACGGCCCAGGAGAGAAGAAAGCAGACCGGAATGCCGAGAAGGGAGCGGGACGTTACGTGGCCAGTCCGCAGTGGGAGAACCACTCGACAGTCCCACTAAGAGAAGCTCCAGGCCTTCCTTACAGCAGGACAGCGCGAGAAGGCAGACCGCAGTCGAGAGAAACTACGAGGGTTGGGGATGCCCCACAGCTGATTGTAGACGCAAGGGAAGACCCAGGACAGTCGCGGAACGGGAGAGAAGGTGCAGACGGCGCTGGGGCTCTGAAGGTGGAGCAGAGTCCAAAAGGGAGAGCAAGTCAAGAATGCAGGGTCTAGGACCCGAACCAAGGGGAAGTGGTGTTGGCATACCTTGTGTCGCACATTAGTACTTGGCAGGAGAGTGAACCAAGTCTATCCAGAAGGAGGGCCGCACAAAAAAAGCAAGTCTGGGACCCGCACCATAAAAATGATCCTCAGTACCTCTTCATAGTCGCGCAATACCTGGAGCCAGGTGGGCTGTGCATAACGAAAGATAAAGTAAACCCGGGAAAGAAGCCATTCTGCCTGACAACACGAACTGCCAAGAAGCCTGAGAAAAGCCAGAGGAAGGGAGACTGTCCCCAGCAAGTATATTATTTTAGAAATCTGAGACAGGCCAGTGAAGGGAGACATTCCACCTGCAGAAACTTGAGAAAGGTTAGGGGGAAGGAGCCACCCCCTAACACCACAAACTGAGACCAGAGGGGAGATAATTCCCCCCCACCCCCCGGCCAAAGAGCTGAAGAAGCTTATATGCCAAAGAAACCACATGGAAGACTATGATTGAAATGGGAACATTGCTTGTGAACTGCATTTTGGAGAAATCTGGTGCACCTGGAGCCGTATGTTTACAAACCTGAGGAAGAGAGACTTCCCCCTCAGACCACAGTCTCAACGTGAAGCAGCTGAAAACCCATCAGTTGTTGAGTTTAGCGATTGTGACACACGGCGGTGGGCTCTTCAGCGACAGATTGCATTGCATTGTTAGTTGAGACAGGGGAACCCCTCTTAGTATTAGGGCTAGTTGGGGTGTGTCCTCCTTTATTTTCATCTAATAAGTCTTTGCCTGCCACCATTGTCAGACCCATACCTCTGCACCCTTACACTTAGCATAGCCTATGCCTTGTGCATGGCCCCTTGGTGTTTGCATTTAAAAAAGGTGCATTTGAGGTACATAAGTGTGAGCAGAGCCGACCATGCTGATTGATTGGCTGCATGAGGCAATTCTGGAATTACCGTTGCACATGTGCGGGTGTGCATGCGCTTTGCGGTGCTTGTATATTATGGTGGTGTTGGTGTTTAGCAAACCCGAGCCTCATCGTCTGTGTACTGGTTACTGAGGTGGTAATAGAAATGGGAGATGCAATGAGAAATGTTCACCGCTCATTCTGGGAAAAAGTCTGCTTGGTGAATTTGCAAACTTCAGCTTTTTGGAACATTATTGCAGAGCAAAAGACTGGAAACCTCTGCTCTGTTTTTTTTTATTTATTACCATCATAATTTGGTGGTTTATATTGCATTCCTGCTGGTTTCACAAATGTTGTCTAATATGGTGCATGTGATTCACTCAATATAAACCATCCTCCTACACGTGTAGAGGACCACAATTTGAGAAATACTATATTACGAAATTGACAACGTTTGCGAATATTACAATTGAACATCTTTTGCACTATATACAAATTGAAATTTAGGATCAAGGATTAATAAAGTATCACCTTTGAACATTAATTGACCACTATCTGAATCATGTTTTCGACAATACAATCTACACACCCCATGTGGATAAGTAAAACAGCTGCCGCAGAGATTTGACGCCATTCTTTTTTTAAACCGCCTTTGTTGATTGGGCAGACACATTTCAAGGGGCCAACTGGCGACAGCTCTATCATTTACAATATTAAGGCCATTTTTCGCCACAGGCTTGCAATATGTCTGCACCATGTTGTTAACTCATATCTATGATGTTACTCCACCCAAAATGTCAGATAGCCGCAGATACCATACGCCCACAAAAACACTACGTGCCATTTGCCACAATATAGCCGTGGCTGCACACAGCGCCAGATCTACCCGCGGGTAGCAACGTCACGCACTGAGTGGCTGCTGTATAGCAACGGATAATTACAACAGTACCATCCACCAATTACAATTTCGAAAACACAGACATCATACATACCTTGCACATGCAAACTACTAGAAATTAAAACTAGGAATCATTTTCCTGGAAACGGAGAAAGACTGCAGATATCATGGCTGGTTTGAAAACTATGTGGCTGATCGCAGACAGTTGGCTGTTTTGGGAGAAACGAAATATTGACATGGACCTAGGTTTGAGAGATTTTGCAATTAAATGGTTTGGAATGCGGGGCATGCGTTGGTTCCACGTTTTTCCAAAATTGTTCAGTCTGAAAAGTACAGGGCAGCCACATGTCATAGCAATTCATTGTGGATGCAATGATTTTGTGAATGCACAATGTGTGCCCCTTTCTTTAATGACCAAACAAGACATGGGAAAACAAATGGAACTATTTCCTCACACCATCTTCCTTTTCCAATTTGACTCAAACTAAAATGGAGATGGACCACCGCCTGTAATAGTAAAATTGAGAAATCGTGGAAAAAAGTTAAAGAAGTTTCAGCATTCGTGATACCACAACCAATTATGGATTTCAAACAAAAACATACAGTTCTACATGGCCAATTTCTATAGACATGGAGTACACCTAACTAATGAAGGTTACTCCAAATATACTAACATACTGCACTCTGTACACCCCAAAACAGTCCCTTTTAAAGACTACTTATCACATATAAATATAATAAAATAACCAAAAACATTTTATTTTGCCTGCAGGCACAGTTCATTGACTTTATTATAATAACTGCGGTTACGCATTCTTAGTTAAAGGGGTGTGGGACTCACTTCAGGTTTTATACTGCAATATAACTTAAAAGATCAATACAGTACAACATTACTCATGTACTTTTGTAAAGTAGCTGAAGATAAAGCAAGCAGAGAATAATACTTAACAGTGAACGGGGTAGGCAAAAACTTTACAGCCACAAAATATAATGCCATAAGTGGCAATACACATGCTAAAATACAGTGTATGGGGCGTCTAAAACTAGAGTACGAATGCTCCTTTTTAAAATACATTTTTCTCCAATGTCTCACATGTACGAAAGTCTGAAAACACGCAGCCAAAACAAAGACTCCAAAATACCCACCGGGTGACTTACCATGGGCCATGGCCAGTAATTTTTCATCCCCAACATCACTGTACCTATACAAATAACTTTCAAAAAGAAATAAACACTGACCCCAAAATATATAGCCACGGGCACGGAAATAGTCCTAGCCGCGGTTATATATAGTCTTATTGTATCCTCGGATATAGCCACAAATACCAGAAGAATGGCCATAAAAGAATTCTTTCCTTGACCCCCAAGCAGCCCCTTCATCTATGCCAGCACTCCCCACTCACCAGATGCCCTCCTCACTGCCCCTCACAACACACGCTGTTTCTGTGACGCAGTTTCCTTTCAGATGTCGGCTATTCGCGGCTATAACCAAATCTACAGAAAACTTTTTATCTTGCAAGCTTGATCCCTGGACCTCCTATAACTTCCAAATTTTGCTTGCTGTCCTCAACCTCCCCACCTCTAGACAAAAGTAATTTGCAATAATTTTAACCTGCAAATAGCTTTTAAACTACTTTTCTTTTCCCGTTATCAAAGGATATCGCTCACATTGACAGAAGAACAAGATGGCGGCTATTTCATTTCTAAAACCCTCCCGGTTTTAGGTAAATCCCAGAGATCTCCATTTTTGGGAAGGGGCACCCCCTTCTCCATCAAATATTTAAAAAAACTACTGCAGGGAATAACTCTAACGACGCATGGATCACGAGAATGCTTCGTACCCGAATTTGTTTTGGGTGTGGTGCAAATCAGTTCAGCTGTTTGGGCTGAGCGATTTCGTAAAAATGTACCTTGTTTGTCTATGGGAAAATTAATGAGAAGTAGGCAGGGCTTTTGGAAAGCATTTTGTTAATGCTTAATAATGTTTATTTTTTAACGGATCTTAACGAAACTTTGCAGTCTGGCCCAGGGGTTTTAAATTTTGCCCAAAACCATTCCTCGAATCAAAAGTTAACGATAGAATTTTGAGTGGTTCCTATGGGAGTCTGACTTGCCTTAACTTTAGGGTGGCTATCGCCGCACTATTTTTTTTATATATATATATTGCATCCAATACGTATCATCTGCAATCATCTCCCATAACCTAAGTAACTTTTTTTTTCAAATCTTGAAATGGATACAGAATTGGCAAGGCATCCATTATGCACATTCAATAGCAACTCCTGGTGTCGTAGGAAAAAAATGTAAATTGAGCTGCCTGCCACCTGTTGAATAAGGAAGGTGCTTGTGAAATACTTTATGGCACCCTGACCCGGTCACTGCTCGCCCGGCCTCGGTCACGTTTTACCTGCATCCCCCGATGCTCCGCCTTACTTCATCCACTACGTCCTCTGCTGTTAGCTGCTCGGTCTACCTCCTTTTCCGGCCCCGCCCCAAACCGGTTTCACTGCTGGCACTCCAACCCTCCCACCGATGCTGCTTCATGTGCTGAGCTGATTCTCACGTTTATTTTTCATCTTTCCTCCCAAGGGAATATCGCCTGTGTTGTGGTAATTGCCTTCCATCCGTTTAGTTGGTCAAAATGGCTTCTAACTTGCTGGCCAACTTACTTTCTTGCCATTGCTGATTATGTTGCCCCTTATTACTGCAGTAGGGTGGCTCCACCGCAGAAACTGCAGGAAGTTTTCTATTTTTGGTTGTGGCTATTACGGGGTACTTTAGCACTACATAGAAGCTGAAAATGTTGCATTGCGTTACAGATGCCAGTGAGATGGGATGTGAGGACACGCTATCCGCTTTTCCTTGGTTTTTGGATTTTCACCCACGGCATATCGCCTTTCCCACCTGCTACCTACGCCTCTCAGCCAGAACCTCAACCGCTCCATCATTGAGTGTCATCAAGCTTTGTGCTGTAAAGGCCCTTTTAGTGTCTTCTGAGAGTTGGCGGCTTAATTGCTGCTGTAAGTGAGCTCCTGTTGTAATAAAAATATCTTAACCAAGTGTGCCTTCCGTCCCTAGGAGCATGTCTCCTGACATCTGTTCTGTGTACTCTACTTGGTCAGCCAGTGTGCCTTCAGTCCCTTGATTTCTAAGGCGCATGTCTCCTGACATCTGTTCTGTGTACTCTACTTGGTCAGTCCCTTGATTTCTAAGGAGCATGTCTCCTGACATCTGTTCTGTGTACTCTACTTGGTCAGTCTCTTGATTTCTAAGGCGCATGTCTCCTGACATCTGTTCTGTGTACTCTACTTGGTCAGCCAGTGTGCCTTCAGTCCCTTGATTTCTAAGGAGCATATCTCTGACATCTGTTCTGTGTACTCTACTTGGTCAGCCAGTGTGCCTTCCGTCCCTTGATTTCTAAGGCGCATGTCTCCTGACATCTGTTCTGTGTACTCTACTTGGTCAGCCAGTGTGCCTTCAGTCCCTTGATTTCTAAGACGCGTGTCTCCTGACATCTGTTCTGTGTACTCTACTTGGTCAGTCCCTTGATTTCTAAGGAGCATGTCTCCTGACCTCTGTTCTGTGTACTCTACTTGGTCAGCAAGTGTGGCTTCAGTCCCTTGATTTCTAAGGAGCATGTCTCCTGACCTCTGTTCTGTGTACTCTACTTGGTCAGCAAGTGTGGCTTCCGTCCCTTGATTTCTAAGGAGCATGTCTCCTGACATCTGTTCTGTGTACTCTGCTTGGTCAGCCAGTGTGCCTTCAGTCCCTTGATTTCTAAGGAGCATGTCTCCTGACATCTGTTCTGTGTACTCTGCTTGGTCAGCCAGTGTGCCTTCAGTCCCTTGATTTCTAAGGAGCATGTCTCCTGACATCTGTTCTGTGTACTCTGCTTGGTCAGCCAGTGTGCCCTCAGTCCCTTGATTTCAAAGGAGCATGTCTCCTGACATCTGTTCTGTGTACTCTACTTGGTCAGCCAGTGTGCCTTCAGTCCCTTGATTTCTAAGGAGCATGTCTCCTGACCTCTGTTCTGTGTACTCTACTTGCTCAGTCCCTTGATTTCTAAGGAGCATGTCTCCTGACCTCTGTTCTGTGTACTCTACTTGGTCAGCAAGTGTGGCTTCAGTCCCTTGATTTCTAAGGAGCATGTCTCCTGACCTCTGTTCTGTGTACTCTACTTGGACTGCAAGTGTGGCTTCAGTCCCTTGATTTCTAAGGAGCATGTCTCCTGACCTCTGTTCTGTGTACTCTACTTGGTGGTCAGCAAGTGTGGCTTTTGCATAGGTATATGGGCATGATTCCCCCTGGTCCTGCGCTGCTGCCCAGCAGTTGCTCTCTTCTGGCGAGCTATCTGTAGCATCCTCCGTCTATGAATTGCTGTGGGTAGAAGGGGCAATGTAGAATGTGGAGGGAGACGTTAAGTGATTGATCTTTCAGTCTTCTCATTGGTTCGTTGTCTTATTGTCGTCTATTAAAGACTGCACACACAACGTATTTTTCCCCGATTTGTTGCAGCCTTTAATATTTGCCAAATATCACTTTTCCACCTCATCACCCTCACCTCTGAAATTGGCGGGGTTTCACCCCTGAGTGCCCCCATTAATCCTTCACCTGCTCGCTCCCCACAGTCATAACCTGGCCCCATAACACGCACAGACATGCAAACGGACACACTCAATTTACCTCCCACTTCCATCGCTCCCCTCGGCCGCGCCCGTCAGCCCCTGCTTGCACCCGTGTGCGACAGAGGCGCAATGGATAGATTTAGAAAGACCGCTTCGTGTAGTCACAGAGCAGTCATTCTAAATGTGCCTTTTTATTTAAAAAAAAAAAAAGACAAAAAAAGGAAGCCTCAAACTTTTGGTTGTTGATTTCTTTGACACTCTTTAGGAACTTTGGGTTTAACTTGTGAACTCCACTGCAAGTGCTGGCTATAGAACATTAAGCCTTTTAGCACTTTCATAGGTTTGCCCAGTACTTCAGATAAGATTTTAAAGTGGGAGTATTTTACACACTATCTTTTAAAGTTTGGAGTAAAATGATTTTTTAAGGAATAAAAATGTAAGTCCAAATCCCAATGGGAGTATTTTATAAGCCGATAAATGTTTTCACAATAATCCCTTTGCACCTTGTTATTCATATGCATTAAAAGATGCAAGTTTACTTCTTCCAATTATGCAGTAATAGCAGTTTCTTCCTGTGGTACTAAGTCCACTACTGGTCCAGACCTATGCTTGTAGTTGTGTGGGTGACCAAATGGGCGCAAGGTCCCCACTTTATTTCTTTGCGAGTGTTTCCTATTTTTATGGGGGGGGGGGGGGAGTGTCTGATACACCCCTTGCATCTGTAGGGCTGGGTTTAGCATGTGGGGGCCAGCGTAGGGTTTTGGACATGGGGCGGAAGACTCTTACTTGGGTTGAGGCAGGGAGACCACTCCTTGAGTTGGGCTATCGCTGATGCCCCATGAAGAAATGTACCAGTACTGAATGCCAGAAGGCTATCCTGCAGCGCCTCCCACCAAACCCTGCCATCTGGGGCAAGCTCCCAACCTACGGGAAAGAACTGCTCCATTTCAGATGACTTCACCAGTGCCCGGTGACTTGGGACCATGCATAAGAAGGGAAGCCGAGGGGCCGGAATTACCTGGGGCAGAGAATGCCAGAAGACTATCCTGCAGCGCCTCCCATTGAATCCTGCCATCTGGGGCAAGCTCCCAACCTACTGGAAAGAACAGCTCAATTTCAGATGACTTCACCAGTGCCCGGTGACTTGGGACCATGCATAAGAAGGGAAGCGGAGGGGCCGGAATTACAAGGGCGTAGTCATTGCAGCAAATGGTCAGAAGTCAAAATGATAAAAGGTAGAAACACATGGTTAATAGAACATCCTTTAAATAAAATGTTCACTTCATTTCAGGCACTTAATTAAATAACATTAGTAACACCTGTAAGAATAAGTCATGACTGGGGCTCGCAGGCAAGAGTTTCAGCAGCAAATGTTCTATGACAAAGTAATGTGAAATGTAGAGAGTGGGGTTCTTACAGTTCATCACGGCCCTTTAAGGCAGGCCAGGGGGAGAACCCCACTTAAGATACCTTTTTCACTCTTGTTCTGGGGGTTCAGTTGCATTGAGCCAGGCTTCTAGGCGCTCCATGATGCGGTGATTCTGCGTCTGGTTGATGACCTGGCTGACTAGTTCCAACGCACACAGTGTGGTCCAAGCAGCAAGGGCACTTGGCATGAACAAGCTTGGGCCAAGCAGGCAAGATCCGGATTAGTGTAGCTCACAAGCAGCTGGAGGCAGGGAACCAGGGTCCAGGGATGTTCTTTGATTGCAGAGTTGCTGGGAGGCCCCCTTGCAAGGTCTCCCGGGGCAAGAGTAGTCCTTGATCTGCACTTCCAAGCAATACATGTTACCAGAGATCACCTGCAGGAGTTGCTACTTCACCACTGAGCAGGACCCTGTTCCAGTGTTCCATCAGAAGGTAGGTATTGCTCCACCCACAGCTTCCTCCATATATGCCCCATGGGTATTTGTTATGGGTGGGGGTGGAGGGGGATAATAGCTTGCCTCTTGCTTGGAAGTCTCCAGCCTTCACCTCTCATTGCGGTTTCAAGCAGGCTGTACTCCCAGCCAGTTTTCAGGGAAATCCTCCTTCAGTAGTCCAAAGTTGAATCCACTGAATGTATCCCCCCCCACCCCCAAAATCCCATACCCCCCCCCACCCCACCCCCTGCATGTTGCCGCAGAAAAACGGTCCACCGTATTGACCCAAAGCAATCCTGTTCGGGTCCAATCCTAGCTGCTGTAACAAGTATCTTTTGCCTGCTGACGTCTTACCCAGCGTGCCTTTTCTGCAGGAGGTTTGGGAGCCGTAGCACATTCCAAGATGAGATCTCTCTCTCTCTGAACCGAAGAACACTTCTCAGTGTTAGCAACTTCACCCTTTTCCTCTGTCTGCCTATTGGAAAGGGATGGCAGGATTCACAGAGGACCTCCCAGTGAATGTTCCTGATTCTTGGAGGAAGGTGACCACGCTTCTCAGGGGGATCCAAGGGAAGGCCTCCTGGGCTCGGCTGTGCTGAGCGTGGTGGTTCTGCTTAATACACACCAGGCCAGTCCAGAATGAATCGCTATCCACCAAGCTGACGATATGACCTCATGTGCTTGTGGCTGTGCACATGTGTAATAGCAGCTACCATGTCTTAGCCTAGACATGGCGCTTATATGTATGTGTGTGTGTGTGTGTGTACATATATATATATATATATATATATATATATATATATATATATATATATACATACATCTGCTACCAGACGGCTGTGTCCAGACAATTCTGCAAGTCTTAACTGCTTGTTCCCTTTTTAAAGTATTCTTGTTTTTATTCCCAAACTATCAAAGCGAAAATTACAATTTTTAAATTGAGTTCTATACATGGCAACTCAAAATCCCTTTGAGAGTATGTCCCCAAGACACCTTTGCCTAATATCTCAATTGTAAACTTATACCATGGTGTAGCAGATTTGGCAACCACAGTCGGGTGAGTGTGCTTTTTAGTGAATACATTGGCTCTGCACTTTCTGAAAGTTGAGCCTCATTCAAGCCCCACATGCTGCTAGCATGCCAGTGAGTAATGCCCAACAGCAGGTATATGGGGGTTGGTGGGTGCCTTGTATGTGGTGGTTTGCAAGTTCAATGATGCGCCCAGTGGCTGGCCGGCCCATCTGGGTTCATACCCAGCAAGGACAGTTTGTAAAGCAGAGCCATGTCTGAAAGCGTGGCTTGTCCACATATGTGACTTTGATGGGTGCATCCATTTACTAGAGCTCCTAAGATTTCCAAAAATATGCGCGCTTCCCCTTTAGCAGATGGAATCTGCACGACACATTCAGCACTGCCACGGAACCACTTTAGCGCAGACATTGTATAACCATTCTTTTCTGTGAAATGCAAACCATTTGAATGATTGTGTTCAATACTATACTCGTGGGCGTTTTGCAAGTGTTCACATGATTTGAGTGTATAAAGCATTAAAAGGCATAAATACCTCATTATTTAATGGCTCCAGCTAAAATGTGATTTTCTTTTTTTTCTTCTCTTGTAGTGAGTATGTTTTTGAACACTTTAACTCCCAAGTTCTATGTTGCCCTGACTGGCACATCCTCCTTAATCTCAGGACTTATTTTGGTAAGTACTGAAAATCGAATTATTTTTGAGTTCTGAAAACGTTATTCCCCAATATCATGTTAGTTATGCCACTAATTTGCCATGGTATGTGGCTGCGTCTTTTGTTGTGATACGAATATATATTGCACTGCCCTTGTCTTCTAAGAACAAGCCACTGGAGAGTTTTCTTTATACTGGTGACGGAACTGAAGATCAACCATTGTGCAGGTTCCTTATCGTGATCACTATGCTCGGGAGGGTCAGGTGTAATGCACACTGGTACTCCTATAACTCAAATGATTGAATTTGTACTACCTGCTTAATCCCCGTAACTCGGTCAGCCTATTGTACTTGCGTTGCATATTTTCAGCGGGTAATGTTTGCGACTGGTCCGGCTCACGAATCGGTGTAGGATCTATTGCATGCTCCTTCCGGTGTATTGAAATATCTAATGGCTCACCTGATTGCGCCTCACTCCAACGTACTCCCGTGCTCCCTCCGTTGCTGTCGCCCTCTTTTACCTTTACGCTGTTATAATCATCTATAGGGTTCTAGCACATTACGTATCTAATGTCGCAGCACCTTGGTATGACCAAATATGAGAGACCTTTCCTTCTTGTAATACTTCGCAATTAGAAATTATATTGTCAAGTTCATGGTAAAAATGTCTCATTTCTGGTAACCTAAGTACTCCAGAAATGTGCAGAAAATACACCACCAGAGTGATTGACATGGAGCTATTCCTGCATAGGAAAACTCCCCAAACGAGGGTATGAGGAAGGCCCATGCTTGACCATTGAGAAGAATCCTGGTGTAGCCATGGGGTCCTGTGGTTGGCGACCATGACTCCCAAGTATTGCTTGACTTTACCACTGCACACACCATGTGTGTGGCAGGGGCATGTCGGAATAAACAAACTCTGGGAACTGTCCCTTTTTAAGGGATCCTTGTGTTATGGAGATACCTGTTGAAAACCTATACCAGAGTTTACTGAACCCCCAAGTTGCATTTTGCCCCAAAGTTGTGATCCCCTGACAAAACTATGGCAAAGTAGTTCCTGTTAAGGTAATGTGGAGAGTGCAGTGGTCAATGCCCAAAAGCAGTGCCGAAAGAGCGACTTGTGTATGCAAGCCACTGTGATCTTTGTATTTTACAATCCCAGTCCACAAGCGAATAAGACGAGGTGAAACCACAGGATGCATAGGTCCGCTGCACCTGCTCTGTCCCGCGTATGCGTGAACTGGAAATCCAATAGAGCTGCAAGCTGATAAAAAGGCTACATCCACGGGATTAAGTAATAAGGATGCAGCGGCAATGTTGCTGCTTTCCGGCCGCAATCTGGCAGACTGTAAACTTTCATGTTCAAAAACACCTGCACATCTGAGCTGTTTTAAGCAAGGGAGATCACTGGAAGTGGGTCCAGGGCACCTACAATAGGGCTGCTTATTTTGAGGTGTGTAGATCAAGAGTGGTTTGGGAGTGTAGTCAAACGTGCAATGCCAAAAACAATTATTGCGACAATCAAGGTTATTCAGGTTCCTAATAATAGTTACACATTGATTGACACTAAGTGTATTTAATCAATTATTGTTCAGCCTACAGCCGACGCGTGTTGCGACCGATATGGTCGTTTTCAAGGCACAAATACTTGACTTGATCAAGCAAAGAACAATAATGAGATGCTGTCTTAGACGACTTGCACATCAGAGCATGTTAAGGATAAAGTCCTCAAATTGATTGAAGTACCAAGACCAATGAGACCTCCTGTTTGGTTTCAAGTAAGGCGTGGATCTGCAGTAAAGAAGGGGTGATCCCTTGGGAGGTACATTGTCCACTGTATTATAACAGCGATCAAGGAGTCATGCCTCATTGGCAGTGAATCAAGAAGTACAAAGGGATCGATCTCAGTGGCACGAAGGTGAGGGGTTGTGAAGGAAAAATTCAGAAACCACCAAGATAATGAGGCGATTGAAAGGGGGGGGAGAGTAATCAAGAGGGGACAGCCAGTAGTAAGGAGAATTTGGAGATAGAGGAGAATCGAGAGGTTGGAAGTATCCAGAGTTTTGAAGGAAGTTGGGAGAGCCCTTAGGAGGGGTGTAGATACCTCATCTAGGCGGAGCTAGAACAGAGCAAGGTAAGGAGCGGCAGCTATGCTGCACGCCTGAGCAGGGAAATGTGGAGGGTCGGAGGAACGAGCATGTGGCGAAGCATCGAGGAAGGTGTATAGCAAATGAGAATAGTACCTGGGGAAATGAGAGAGGCTAGAGGAGACGTGTGACCAAATGACTACTGCTCTGGCTAAACCGCCTACTCAGCCCCACACTACTACGAAACCAACAGAGATCCCAATCATAAAGGTAGAACCGGCACCGCCCCAAGGGTATACCCCCTTCACCTTTTGTGGTAATATTGGCCGAGGGCATCCTACACACTTCCAGAGGGGTGTGAGGTGAGATCAGTTGCAACCCAAACAGCAATGGCCTAAAGAATCCAAACTAAGACTAAGGTTCTATGCAAATCTACATGTTTAATTAAAACAATAGAAATATGGTCAACTACCTACAAACACTTAGCAAAAACTGCCTCTGTAAGAGAACACAGAAAATGCAAACTGAAATATAGTAAGGCACTCTGGGTACTTGAGCAGGGCAATTGGTTATTGGGTGGTGGTATCTCTTTGGGAAGGCTTTTTTTCAGTGTTATCTGATTATTATGTATGTATGCATTTTGGTATTAATGGAGAAATCTGATTGAATAAAGATGACCTGTTGAGCAGGGGTGGCCAGGCAAGAATTGCAACAAATATCACAGTTCAAAAGGATAGGCTCTACACCATGGTGGAATAGGGGGTGCTTACAAGTCACAAGGGTCCCAAAACGTGGACCAGGGGGACTGGGCTTTTTAACAGTAGCTTGTTCTCATCTTTAGGAGGCTTGTCACGGTTGAGCTGGGTTTCTTGGCACTTTTGCTGCAGTCAAGCTAATGTTGAGACTGTTCTAGTAGATGGAATTCCCCTCGCGTTTGGGCGTTGCATTGGTCCGATGGTGTAGCCTCTCCAATAGTAGAGTCGCAAAATTGTCTGTGGTCGGCAGGCTGGAGGTAGTCGGTGGTGAGACCCTGGCTTAGCTGGGTCGAGCCGGCATTCCCAACTGCGTCTTTGATGTCTTCCAGCAGGTAGAGTTGGTGCTAGGGTCGGTTGCTCCATTCAAGGTTCAGCCTGCACTTCGGGTTGTTTGCCACGGTCTGTGGCAATGGGTCGATGCGGTTTGTATGGCTTGAGATGCAGCCAAGTGGTTTGAAGTTGTGAGAGTGTGAAAAGCAGCACTGTGGTTCCTCCAAGGGTCCCTTCCAGTAGAGGTCCAAAGGTGATGCACAGATGCTGGAGGCCCCGTCCTTATAAAGGCAAAATCTAGCCGGGGATTGGTCCAAAGCAAGCCTGGTGTCTAGTGTCCAGGCTCATGTAACAAGCGACCCTTGCCTTCTGACGGGATAGGAAGGAAGAGAGCTCAGACAGAAAACCAAGATGGTGGGACCCCTTCCCAGGCCCATCTTCCCTCTCCCCCTCTTTGCCATGCCGCTGACTTCACAGGCTCCTTGGTGTGCTGCACTCTGGTGTGAGGCTGCCTACGTTGGGTCACTGCTGCTTTTGAAGCATACATTCCGAGAGCGTCTCCTACTGAGAGGTTTTGGGCCATGGGGGGCGGCGTTACTGGTCCTCCCAGGAAATCGGTAAAGAAAGCTTCCTGGCTATTGTTCCACTGAGTTGAGTGGATGCAGCCATACTTACTTGCCAGGAATCCACATTGCCTTGAAATAGCTGGGCCTGGGCTCTCAGGGCTGACCCTTGCATGATGTCTGTGCTGTGGCTCTGTAATTGTGTGCTTTCATTTGCCATACCGCAACCAGGCATGGCTTATATTTAGGCATTATCCGGCCGCCATACTTCGTAAGGCAAACGATTATTAGGGTTTACATCAGAGGTGCAGAAGTTAAAATGCTGTCTCTTCCTGCAGTGACTTTGGGTCAGAGCTGCTGTCAGGGGTGCACATGTCTCCTTTTTACCTACTCTGTGTCACAGATGAGCAGGAGCTACAGATGTCAGGAGACTGGTGCAGCAAAGGCACATAGATGGACTTAATACTCTAACAAAAAAAAAGCTTAAATATTCTGGCTGCCAGATCAAAGGGCTAACGAGGGAGAAACCCAACACCGGAAATTGGGCAAAGTAAGGCGTAAGCAAGGAGAAGCCACGCTAAATAGGAGAACCGAAGAGCCGGCTAAGACCAAGTAACCACACACGCTGAGAATTCACGTTGGTGTCGAAAGGGACGCTCTAGTCCTATGAGTGGGTTGTCCGCACTATTTGAATATTAACTGATGACGGTCCTGAATAAAAATTTGTATAGGTATTTCCTAATCAGTGTCTGTGTCGTTGGTCCCGCTCAGCACCGGAAGCTACGTGTCGTTGAATCCCGCTCAGTTTGATGACCAGGGGCAGCGTTTGGTTGACGAACACAGTCGGATTGCTCACATCTGCAGTGCAATACTGGCAGGTATTGCCTACATTGGGTTCACTTGATTGCCTGACGCGTGCTGTTCTTGCGTGCTGTTTTGCAAAAATTAGATTGGCCTGCCGTAACAGATGGTAGCGGGCCCACTGCTACTCCTAGGGCACACCAATCTCACCTTCATTGCTGTGAAAACCCTGGCATGAAGTCTAGGGTCCTAAGGGACTCGGCTTTTTGGATGTTTGCAGGGTCTCCAGTTCATTGGCACAGCCTCCTCCATTTCCTTTGGTGTGGGCATGGATTGGCGTAGTGGAGATTAAGCTGGCACAGGCACAGTGTCTGCAGCAGTGAAGAGGAAAGTGGTCGGGTGTATTTTTTTCGCTTGCTCTTAAAGCAGAGTTATTCCAGGAGGTAAAGCCAACGAGTAATCAGATTGGCTGTGGCCCCCACCCGGCTACTAGTACGGACTAGGTTAGCAAGGTTGCAGAGCACACTGCGTACAGTAATATCTTAGGTTAGAAATAGGCATTTGAGATTCTGTTCATTCATTTCTGCATTGTTTCTTGCTTATAAATACTGATATTTGCAGTCGCATTTCTTTGCCAGTGAATGGCACCTCTCAATATACGACTCGTGTGGATCTCAGGAAGCAGAATTACTGTGTTTACTTCACTTCCGCAGCGTACTGGTGACATACATGTAAGTGAGAAACATTACGCTTTGCACCCCACATGCTAATCAGAATTTCAGACCCTTTTCTTTCTAAAGCAGGTCTCTAATAAGGCATACGCGTTTGGTGTGGCCTGTAAATGCTGCCATTGGACTCCTGGTTGTAGATTCTGTTTTATCCAGGGCATCGCCTCCGGGGCAGGGCACAGAGTTGGAATGGTTTGATGTCACATTCTCTCTGGACCCCTCCCAAATGCTCACAAGGCTCGATCTGTTCACACAACTCCAGAAGTAGTTGTGCTTCAGAGTAATTCTCAGCCCACCCGACTCACTGCTGTGTGTGCTTTGTCATTGTAGCTATTGGCTTGGAGTACCCGAGGCACTGCTCTGTACGAGGTCCTTAGCGTTTTCCATCTAGTGCCCCAGGTCATGTTGGGTCGCAGCTGACGTCGAGCAGCGCAGTGATCCCCATATGGCAGTTCCCAGTTGGGCATTTTGCATAATTCACAAATTTGCTGCACCTGCTAGGATCGTCTTTGATGCAAATGTGGTTGCCACCACCAGGCGGGCTTGGCGAGGATCTTGGACCTCCGACCAATTGAAATGGGAGCACGTTCAGAGCGCTTCTGAGAAATGTACTTCGCCAGTCACTACATCCAAGGTCTGCCTTTATCATCCTGCTAAGAATCCAATGAGTATGTCCACAAGGAAAGCGGGAACTCTTCTCTAGGAACCCAAGGCAAATATCCTTCACTTGACTGGGTTGAATGGATATGCGAATACTAACACCGATTACTTGTATATGACAAGCTCCTTGGTTATTTTGGGCCTTGTTCCTACTTGAGAGGAGGCTTTTAAATCTTTCAAAACTCTGCTGAATTATTGATGTGTTCTCTATTTGCTTGGTAAACATGAACATTGTTGTACTTGTGTAGATTTTTTTTTTACTATTTAAGTTTTGGGTTTACATTTTATTCGGCTTCACGCCAGTCTTGGCTATCAACGGCTTTTATTAATTGGTGGCTACTGTACCTTTATTCGGCTTCACGCCAGTCTTGGCTATGAGCTGGTTTTTTTAATTGGTGGTTACTGTACCTTTATTAGGCTTCACGCCAGTCTTGGCTATCGCTGGTTTTATTAATTGGTGCCTACTGTACCTTAATTCAGCTTCATGCCAGTCTTGGCTATTAACTGCTTTTATTAATTGGTGGCTACTGTACCTTAATTCAGCTTCATGCCAGTCTTGGCTATTAACTGCTTTTATTAATTGGTGGTTACTGTACCTTTATTCGGCTTCACGCCAGTCTTGGCTATGAACTGCTTTAATTAATTTATTAATTTTTATTTACTATTTAAGTTTTGAGTTTACATTTTATTCGGCTTCACGCCAGTCTTGGCTATCAACGGCTTTTATTAATTGGTGCCTACTGTACCTTTATTCGGCTTCACGCCAGTCTTGGCTATCACTGGTTTTATTAATTGGTGGCTACTGTACCTTAATTCAGCTTCATGCCAGTCTTGGCTATTAACTGCTTTTATTAATTGGTGGCTACTGTACCTTAATTCAGCTTCATGCCAGTCTTGGCTATTAACTGCTTTTATTAATTGGTGGTTACTGTACCTTTATTCGGCTTCACGCCAGTCTTAGCTATGAACTGCTTTAATTAATTTATTAATTTTTATTTACTATTTAAGTTTTGAGTTTACATTTTATTCGGCTTCACGCCAGTCTTGGCTATCAACGGCTTTTATTAATTGGTGCCTACTGTACCTTTATTCGGCTTCACGCAAGTCTTGGCTATCGCTGGTTTTATTAATTGGTGCCTACTGTACCTTTATTCGGCTTCACGCAAGTCTTGGCTATCGCTGGTTTTATTAATTGGTGCCTACTGTACCTTGATTCGGCTTCACGCCAGTCTTGGCTATCGCTGGTTTTATTAATTGGTGCCTACTGTACCTTTATTCGGCTTCACGCCAGTCTTGGGTATCAACTGCTTTTATTAATTGGTGTTACTGTACCGGTCCGCTCCTTAGCAAGTCAATGTCTGCCATCGTAAACTGTGGATCTGTTAATTACTGGGGCAGATCGCAATGCAGTTTTCTATTTTCAAAAAGGTCTTCTGTGAAAGGTTTTAGAAATCTTGTTCTTATATAAAGGGATGTAGTCAGTTATGTAATCTTATGTTGATTTTGGTGGCTGCAAGAAAAAGGGTGTGAAGGTCTTGGTCAGATGGGTGGGCAGGCAGATGCAAAACCTCAAGTGTTGAGGGTAGTAGGCTGAAGGTAGCCGATTCCTAAGGGGCGGTACAGTTCTGTGTGGCAGTGACAGTTGGGTAAGTGCTTTACCCACAAGGGAGAACCTGAGGTCTCCGATGTCGGTGTGGGGACCCCACGATAGCAGCTGTGTATGCAAAATTACTCAAGATGTAGCAGGCCCTGCGGTTAGCTGTGAGCTGCTCTGCCGAGTTTAATGTGGAGGGAGTGCTACTATTGGGTATACATTGCTGTGCATGGGTGCGCGTAGTGGGGTGCTAGTGAATAGAGAGGTGAGATATTGTCATATTTTTACCCAGCTGCATGAGTTCATAGTTTGGTTACCATGTTAGTGTGGTAGGCCAGAATCAAGAGATGGACAAGATGGCATTTTGAGCGTGTCAGAAACCATACCAGCCATCGATGTAAAAAAGGTTGAGCCATTACACACATCATTCTTCATTTAACTGAAAAAAAACTGGGAGTCCTGGGATAAGGGAGGGTAACACATTTCTATTTTGGAATTGCTTGTACACCAGAGATGTTTCACACCCCCACCCCCCATGGAATCCTGCTTGCCCTGTCCCCTAGGGGGCGTTGAGCTGAGCAAGCTCACCTCCCTAGTCCCAAAGAGGGTAGCTTCCCCTTGGGGAGAAGGTATGAATTCCCTGGATTCGTCACAGGTGATGTGTCTAGAATATCATTGATTTTAAGAGCTGTGCCCAGGTACATGGCACGTCTTGGCTAGGCCGACAATAAGGACTTTCATTTTATTTAATTTTTTTTGGCATTTGTAGAGCGTGCCGAACCCGAGGGCATCTGGGCGCTGGTTACAGTAAAGCTTTATACAGGTATTGTTACATGCATACTTTGTCACCTGTTACAGTACGACATGAAGTAGACTGATAGTATAAGCTTCTTGTGTGTAAGGAACAATACACAGAGTAGTCGTGGTAGCATCAGTGGATTATAGGTCTTGCTGAATAACCATGTTTTGAGGCTTTTGCGGAAGGACCAGAAGGATGATTCTGATCTTAGTGAAAGAGGAAGTGCATTCCTCTGTTTCGTCGCCACCACAGCAAAGCTGGGGCCTCCTGCCTTGTGGAGTTTGAATTTAGGGACGGTGAGGAGGTGCGAGTAGGTGGCCCGGGTGGGTCTGTTAGATTGTGATTTAGCGAGTTTTCTGGATAAATATTTAGGGACAGTGTTAGATAAACATTTGTGCGTTAGAGTTTTGAACATAATGCGTTCGCGAACCGGTAGCCAATGGGCTTTACGTCTGCTAGTGAAACTGTGCTCTTTTTTTGGAATGTTCAAAGCAGTTCTTAGTGCATTCTTTTGTATGATCTGAGGATTTTTTATGTTGTGTGAAGTCGAATCTGTGAATGGGGCATTGCAGTGGTCCATCCAGGAGAGTATGAGTTCTCTGGCAATCGTGATGCAGCTATCGGAGGTCAGGAATGGCCTACAGGAGTTTTAAAGTATGGATGTGTATGCCGCCACCGAGGCAGTGGTGTTTACATGTCTCGTTGGAGATAGCGAGGTGTCCATGTAGAACCCCAGAATTTTTACTTCTTTGGAGACTGCGATAGCGTTTCTGTCGATGATGAATGATTTATAGTCAATGTTCAGCTTGTGTCCCACTAGAATCAGCTTGTGCTTCTCATTTAGACATTGTCCATGTTGAGCTATCCAGGCCTGGATGATGTCATATGTTTTACTTGGTGTTGGAGTCGTCGTTGCAGTTGCTTGAGATGGGTGTCATCCGCATAGTTCATGGAGGAGATACCCAGGTCGTCAAGGAGGTTGAAGAGGGGCTTCATAAAGATGTTTAGTGTGGGCGATTTACAGGAGCCTAGGAGAACACCGCAAGTGACTAAGGCTGGTGGGACAGCTGCTGAATTGGAGAAGACGCTCATTGTTTGCTTGGATAAGAAGGACTCAAACCAGGCTGCAGCTTTAGTAGAAAAGCAGGCCGCTGAGGAGAGGGCTTAGCCTAGGATTTTATGGTCTACTAAATCAAATGCAACTGATATCCAGCAAAAGGAGGAGGGCCCGATTTTCTGTTGTCTAAGATCTCATCCATTTGTATTTTTAAGTCCAGGAGTGCTGATTCCGTTCCATGACTCGGACGGAAACCAGAATGGCGCAGGCCAAGGAGGTTGTTAGTTTCAAGGTAATTTTGAATTTGTAGGTATGCTGCTCTATTCAGCTTTATGGGTAGGAAAGGGGGCTGTTATGATGTGGTGGTAGTTGGCGAGGGTATTTGGGTCTAGAGGGTTTTTTTTTAAGATTGGGAGGAACCATGAATCTTTTAGATTGGAAGGTATAAATCGCCCAAAGAGAAGAAGTTTGTTAATGATTGAAGCGATAAATGGGGTGAATTCTACAGCGCAGTCTGTTCTAAACGACGCTGGGCAGATGTCCCCTTGGCATCTAGATGGCTGAATTCAAATGGGAGAGTTGCTCGAAACAGGAGGATTGGGGGAGCTACAGGTGCCATTGGTTAGAGTTAGCTTGTCTTTTATTTCCACGATTTTTGATTGGAGAGATTTTGTCCAATATTGCCTTTTGGATGTTGGAGCACCAGGTGGTGATTTTTTTTTTTTTTAAATTCTCTTAATTGAATTTTTCAACAACTTTAACAATCCCCATAACTCCCCCCTTCCTCCCTTCTCCCCTACCCCCGGTGCTGTTCCAAAGTCTCCGTAGCTCCCTGTCACCACAAAGTGTCTAGTCGGGGTTATTCCAGATCCAGAAGTCTTAAACGTTGCGGGTGCTACCCGATCCTGAAGTCGTCTCTGAGAAAGGAAAGGACCTCACCCCACTCTCCCGCAAAGTTTTGTATTGTATTGTTCATTGCATAGGAGGCCCATTCCATCGCTACTATCTCCCAGACTTTACGCAGCCAGTCTTGAAACATTGGTATGTTCGAGCTCTTCCATCTCTGGGCTATGATTGTCATTGCTGCCAGAGTGAGCATCACCCTCGCTCCTTCCCTGCCCCTCGAACCCGCCGGCCCTTCTGCTGGCCTCAAGCCTAATAGTGACCATTCCGGGGGTATACCTCCCTCTGCCCCAAACACTTGTTCCATCGCCTGCTTGATGTCTCCCCAGAACAGGACTATTTTTGGGCATCGCCACCAAATATGTTCCGCAGTGCCCTCCTGGCCGCATCCCCTCCAGCAAGTTCCCAACGAGTCCGGGTAGATCCTGCGCAGCCGAGATGGAGTATAGTGCCACCCATATAATATCTTATACCAGGCCTCCCGGGTTTGTGAGGCTCTCGCTAGTTTGGGATCTTCCTCCATAGATTTTCCCACTCTGTCTTCTCTATTTCCCTGCCCAGAATTTTTTCCCACCTTCCCATGTATGCCCATTGCGGCCTCGGGGTAGCCTCATCCAAGATCTTATAAAGCTGCGAGATAAGGCCTTTCGAGCCGTCGTTGGTCATCAGGAATTTCTCAAAGGGTCGGTGATCTAGTGGCCGCCTCCTTATTCATGGGGTATAGAAGCCAGTGTCGCAGCTGTGAGTATCTCAGCCGTTCACCTTCCCCCCAGTGCGAAATCCCTTTTTACAATCTACAAAGGAACTGATCGCCCCTCCTATAAACATGTCCCGCATCCAACGGCATCCTCCCTCCAGCCAGTTCCAGAATGCCCCTCTTTCCAACCCCGGGGTAAAGTTTTTATTATTGAAGATGGGGGTAAAGGGAGATGGGTAGGTTGTAATTTCCTTCCGTTGGACCAGTCTGTCCCAATTATCTGCAACTAGTTTGGTGATCGAGCTAAGGTACATCTGGCCCGGACGGTGCTGTCTGGGTAGCCACAAAACCTCCCCCAGTTCGTGTCGCGTGACCGCTCTGTCCATCTGAGCCCAGTGTTTTCCTTCCCCCTCCCGCAGCCGTTCCCTAATCACCCTTAGTTGGGCTGCTTCGTTATATTGACGGAAGTTGGGAAGAGCTAGTCTCCCCGCCGCCCCCCCTTTTCTCGGGGCCATAAGTTGCATCCTACTCAACCTTGCCCTTTTTCCCTCCCATATAAACTCGTTTGTTATCACCTGGAGCTCCTTGAAGAAGCTGGCCGGGACTGCTTGAGGGATAGCTTGGAAGAGGTAGAGCAGCCTCGGCAGGGTAACCATTTGAAGTGCCTCTAGCCTCCCCAACCAGGAGATCCGCAAGTTCCGCCACTTAAGGAGGTCTTTCTTAATTCTTTGCAGGAGTGGGGGGGTAGTTTGCTGCATACCATCCACATAGAGCCGGAGTGATTCTCACCCCCAGGTACGTAATTCCCCCCCGGTCGCCAGGCAAAGGGCGTCGTCCCCTTTAACTCCTCCCTCTCTTCCCTTGCCAATGTCAGGTCCATCAATTCGGACTTGTGCATGTTAATGCGTAGTCCGGCTGCTTCCCCAAAGTCTTCTAGTAGTTGCCTTGTTTGCGTACTCGACTCTATGGGATTGGTCAGGGCAAGCAACATGTCGTCCGCGAAGGCCGCCACCTTGTGCTGCCTGCCCCCAAAGGGTATTCCCTGTATTCCTTCAGATTCCCGAATTGCCTGCAGGAGGGGCTCCAAGTAAACTGCATATAGCAGGGGTGATAGGGGACATCCCTGTTCTGTACCTCTTTGGAGTTGGAATGATCTAGTTAAAGCCCCATTAACCACCACCCTCGCTCGCGGGCCCTCATAGTTCGCCTTGACCATCTGTAAATAAGCGCCTCCTAACCCCATTTTTTTCCATGGTTTTGAAAAGGAAGGACCACGCCACCCGATCGAACGCTTTTTCAGCGTCTAAGGACAGAAGTACTGCCGGTGTACAAGTCTTTTCCGCCTTTTCCACCAGATGGGCCACCCTTCTAATAATATCCGCTGTCTGCCTCCCCGTCACGAATCCCGCCTGATCCTGATGGATCAAATCCAGGAGGAGCCCCTCGAGCCTATTCGCCAGGATCTTAGTGTAGATTTTTGCATCTATGTTAATAAGTGCTATTGGCCTATAGGAGGATCTTTCAAGGGGGTCCTTGCCCTCCTTCAGAATCAGAGAAATCTTGGCTTCTTTCATGGACGGGGTGATTTGCCCACTACCTAAAAAAGAATTGAAAAGGTAGGTCAAGTGTGGAGCCAGCACTCCCGCAAAGGTTTTTATAAAAGGACGTAGTGTACCCATCAGGGCCAGGGGCCTTACCTGCGGGCAGCTTCCGAATAACCCCCCTCAGTTCCTCCTCCGTTATCTTTTGTTGTAAACCAATCTGGGCGCCCCCCTCAATTTTACGCAGGTTAACCCTTTCCAGGAATTTCTCTTGGGCTTGGCCGCAGGGGTGCTGTGAAGCATACAAGGTCTCGTAAAATTCGGCCATGACCTCTTGGATATCTTCTATTCGAGTAACCCTTTCCCCCCTATCTGAGTTTAGAGCCGTGATTGTGTTTCTAGAGGCAGCTCCCCGAAGGAGGCGAGCCAGCAGGGCGTCCGCCTTATTCCCTCTTGCATAAAACTTTTGCCTCACAAAAAGCAGGGCCCCCTCTGCTTTTTTGGTCCGAAGGATCCCCAATTGTCCTACTGCCCTCCTGTAGTCCTTCTGGTTAATCCTGCTGGGCTTCGCCGCTACCCTGCCTCTCGCTTCCTCAACTTCCGCTTCTAGCCGGGACTCCAAGGCCTGTAGCTGTTTCTGTCTCTTTGCCTTAACTGCTATAATTTCCCCCCTCAATGTGGCCTTAAATGCGTCCCATCTTATATCTTCACCCGTGTCCCCTCTCTTGTTATCGAAGAGCTCTCTCATCTTGCCCTCTACCTCCTCTCTTACCACAGGGTCCCTCAGCAGGTGTTCCGGGTATTTCCTACCCCACAGCCCCCTCCTCCTCTTTACCAGTTCCAGCTGCATCGACAATATTTTATGATCTGCTATTCCTATGGGCCCAACCTCTATCTCTTTGACCTTACCCACCAGATTGGCCGAGACCCAGATGTAGTCAATTCTGGACTGGGTCCCGTGAACTTCGGAAAGGAATGTGTAGCCCTCCTCATCCCCCCTCACTTCCCTCCAGACATCCCCCAGCCCTACGCTCTCCACTTTGTCCCGGAGTTCCGCTGAGGCTACCGCCCCTCCCCCACGGCTTTTAGTCCCTCCTGACCTGTCTTTAACCTTGTTCCAAGCTATATTCAGGTCCCCCATTATGATTATCTGGCCTCTTGCCCAGTCACCTATTTTCCCCTTGAGATCGCAGAGGAAGGAGTCCTGCCCTGTGTTGGGCGCATAAATCACCCCTATTGTATACATCTCTTCCGCAATTGTGCCTTTTACCATAACAAACCTACCGTCCTTGTCCCTTAGGGTGTCTTCCAAGCGGAGGTTCACCGTGCCCCTGATGGCCAGCGCCACCCTCCCCCCCCCCCCCCTGATTTCGTGGGACCAGACGCCTGAAACACCTGATCAAACACTCTCAACCTTAAGCGGCTCTGGTCCTTGCAAAGCAGATGTGTCCCTTGTAATACCAGAAAGTCTGGTTTTCCCCGCTTCGTAAATTACTCCAGCTTTTTCCCTTTCAGCGGGGTATTTAGGCCCCTAACATTATGCGTTACCCACTTGAATTGTAATTAGACACTTGTCCCCGCCGTTCAAGACCCCCCAACAGCTCCCCACTCCCACTCATTTATTTGCCCCATGTCTGTTAACCGGGTGCATGGATCACTTCTAGTTCGCCCCTCGTGCAGCACCTGAGGATCCCTCCTCCTCTCCTCCCCTTCTCCCCCTTTCCCCCGCCCCCCTCCCAACCCCTAATGACCTTAAAACTTGGTCCACCCGCCTCCCTCCCCCCCGCCCCCCAGGCTTCCTCGCCCTTGGTGATCCCATGATGTTTGCTCTTAGCACCCTCTCCCCTCCTTGTAATCAAAACAGCCTTTGTGTCCACCACCCCCTGAGATTATTCAAGTAACCGATTAGTTCTCCTCTGGTCCAGCTCACTCCACCGCCGCTGGCTCCGCATCAGCTCCCTTCCCGGGGGGCCTCCGCCGCACGGGCCTCCTCCTTTTCCCCTCTCCGACCAGTGACCATTCCCATGGCCTGGTTCGGACACCACTTCCCGCCTCCGAGGAGCCGCTCGGGCCCGCCACCCTCAATTCCCCAAACAGTTCTTGATCCAGTTCAAGTTGAAGTAGGTCCAAAAGGGAAGGTCCACTTATATCTAATCCCCTTTTCTTTAAGCTTCAGGGTGAGGGGGCTCCATTGTCGCCTCTTGAGCAAGGTACAGCTGGCGAGATCCTGGTACAGTTCAATACTTTGGTCGTTAAAGGATATCGGCTCTTTTTTTCTAGCGACCTTGAGTACTGCCTCTTTTTAAGCATATCTTGTAAACACCGCTAACACGTCCTGCGGCCTAGACTTGGGGTTCCTATTGAGGAAGCCCACTCTGTGAACCCTGTCCAATTCGATCTGATCAGGTGAAGACTCGCACAGTAGCTCCGCAAAAATTCTTTGAACCGTTTCCTTCAGGTCCCTATCTTGCACCATCTCCGGCAGGAGCTTCAACCTGATGTTGATCCGCCGAGACCTGTTTTCCATGTCTTCCATTCTTATTTCCAAGTTCTGCGTTGCCGTGTCGAGCCTCTCGATAGTTTCACTGTTCTCCATGGCCTCTCTGCCTATCTCCTGCAGGCTTTTTTCGACAATGTCCGTTCTCTCCCCCAGTTGACACACTTCCTGCATTAATTGAAATTGCTCTTGAAAGGTTTTCCCCAAAGATGCTTGGAATTAAAGCATTTACCCGTGCAGGTTCTGCCGTGAGATCTGAGCGGACGCTTCCAGGGTCTCGGCATGCTCCTGCTCCCCCCCCCGGCACCCGCCCGGGGGTGGTCCTGCGTTCCTCGGCTGCGTCCTTGCTTGCCCAGAGGGCTATGATGGGGCCTGAGGTGTCCGGCTGCGACTGGCCGCTCTTATTGCCCATGCCCTTGTTTTTAGCTGCCATATTTGTGGCTCGAAGGTCGGGGGGTCCCCTTTGATCCTGCCCGTGCCTCCCCAGGGAGTCACTCCTGACCGGGTCTGAGTTCCTTGCCTCGCTGTTCCTGACCAGGCCTGAATCCCACCCTTGCAGTGCTTAACGTTGCCTTGGGGCCTGTTGGGGTTGCGTGTAGTAGGGCAGTACCTCAGTGAGGGGCACTGATGCCAGCCCAGCAGCCCAGCATAAATGTCACCCGGGCCCCGCTCCCCTCGCCGCTCACCGCACTGCTCTGGTAGTATCCACTCACCGCCCGGGGCCGTACTCCGCTTCACGGGCCGAGGGTCCTGCCCGGAGCTCGCCACCACTCTAAAGGACTTGCGCGGCCCCCCCTGCGTGCACCCGGCCCCTGCGGACCTCCGATCTAAGGCTCCGCCGCCGGGCCGATAGCAGCTCCTCCGGTGTGTCCCGAAGGTACCTCCTTTCCCGGGGTCTCCTCCTCCTCCCCGGCTCAGCCAGCCGCGCCCGCCCGATGGTCGGCGGGAGAGCCCGCTGTGCGGCCAAGAGCACGTCCGCTTCCCCGAGGCCGCACCACTCCATCCGTTCCCCCGGCGTAGGGACGGGGCTGCGGGCTGCGATCTCGTCCCGCCTGGAGCGCCCCCTCTCCTGCCCAGTAGGCTGGATGCGTCTCCTTTCGCCCCGCGGGCCTCCGGTGCGCGCTGCGGTTATTTCCCCTTCTCCTGCTGGGTGATATAGCAGCTACGGGTGGTCAAAGGTACGGGGGGGCGCCGGCCGCTGTTTTCCTGAGTTCCTCGGCTCATAAGGGGTGGGGGAACCGCTTAAGTGAGTTGGAGGTTCTGGAGCGCCGTCGACACACCTCTACCTGGTGTCGGTGGCCATCTTGGAATTCCCCAGGTGATGTTTTTGAGGCAGCTATCTGGTGGGGAGACTGCTTCTTGGAAGATGGCGAAAAGCTCTTTTGAGCCAGAGTTGGCGCTTTCTATTAGCTTGTTATGGGTTGAGCTTTTAGCTTGGAGGATTCCCTGTCTGTAGGATTTGGCCAGTGAGGTGAAGTGTTCTTTGTTGGCAGCAGAGGGACTATTTGTCCACTAGGTCTCAGCTGCTCGCTTAGTGGAAAATAGTGCTTTGAGGTTTGGGTGTACAGCCGTTCAGTTGAGCTGTGGGTTTGGGTTTCCGTTAGCTCATAGTGGCTACCTTATCGATGGCTAGTTGGAGAGTATGGTTATGTAGTTCCACCATGACGTTGGGGTCCTTAATTGTATGTTGTATATCCATTATGGATCACGGGAGCATGTTGGCCAGAGAGATATTGCAAATATTTCTTGATAGGGAGGCTGGTGCAAGTTTTGGTTTGGCAGCGGTTAGATTATTCTTAGGATTGGTAAAGGAGATAACATTGTGGTCAGACCGAGGACACGATGTTGGTGTCGCAGTTAGTATCTGCCAGCCAAGCTAGCGTGCAACCTTTGTTGTGAGTGGGGCCTGTGATGCGTTGGGTGAAGCCCATGACTTCGAAAGAGTTGCCATCAGCAGGGTCATTGAAGCCCTGATTTAAATCTCCCATGAGGATGATTCTTGGCTATGATGGCTACCCCCATCTCCTTTGGTGAGCAGTCTATCCTTCCTGAAGATGGTGTAGCTATCTGGTATGGCCAAAGAGGAAAGGACCCGCGACCGCGGGGTGCCATGTTTCCGTGAAGGCTAAGTCCAGGTTGTTGTAGGTAAGGAGATCTGATATTTCGGGGGGGGGGGGCCAGGAGAGATGATGCATTGATGAGTGCTACCTTAAGATGCGTTGTGGGTGCGTCTGTGATGGCGACAAGGAATTTACTGCTGGTCAGAGTGGGCTTAGCCCATGCATGAGTTATCAGCCTAGCTGTGTCATTAGCACAGACATATTTGTTGGTCGTAAACCAAATTGTAGGGGCAGCTGTCTCCAAGGTGTGCAACGCCTTGACAGTTAGAAGGGCAGCCAGCTCGATGGTACCTGTGTCAACAGTGATTGTGGAGGCAGCAGACTTTGAAATGCATGTGGAGTCCAGAATACATGTGGCATCTAGAACAGTGGGTGCAACAGACATCAAAACACATGTGGCATCAGTATTGGAGGGGTTGGCAGGCTTTGAAAAACATGTGGCATCCAAAATAGTGGGGGCAACAGGTTTCAGCATACATGAGGCATCAGTATTAGTGGGGTCAACAGGCTTTGCAATACATGAATCAGAAATTCTGAGGGCAACAGGCCTTGCAATACATGTGGCATCAATACTAGTGAGGTCAACAGGCCTGGAAATAAATGTGGCATCCAAAATAGTGGGGGCAAGAGGCTTCAACATATATGGGGCTTCACTGTTGGTGGGGTCACCAGGCTTTGAAATACATGTGGTAACAATATTAGTGGGGTCACCAGGCTTTGAGATGCATGTGGTTACAAGACTTGTTTAGGCAACAGGCTTTGCAGTGCGTATGGCATCAAGAATTCTGAGGGCAACAGGCTTTAGAATGCAAATGTCAGCTATTGCAGGAGTGGCCTGTTCCAAGATGTCTGCAGCATTCATTCTGAGGGTATCTGTTTCCAAGGTATGTGTGGCATTGGCAGTCGTAACGGTAGTGGGCTCCAGTATGCATGACTTGACAATCTTGGATTTCCTTTGCTCCATTTGGTCCAGGTGTGTGATTGTTATTTATGTTGTTAATATTGGAGTCTTTTGTCCTGTGGAGGTTTCGATCGCATGTTCATATTAGTTTGTCTTGTTTCCAGCTAGTCACTGTATCAAATTCTGGGGTTTCTATCATGTTGGAAGGTTCTTAACTGAGCACTGTTGGAGGTGCTGTACTTATTTGTCTGTTGTGATCTTGTGAATAGACCGGTTTTGAGGGATAGTCTGAAGACTAGACATTCCTCTTTGTGGAGATGCCTAGTAATTGCGTTCTCAAGATTGGTCGAGGCGAATGTGAGCAAGGATCCTATGTGTATCGCTCTTACAAAGTGTTCTGAACGGCTTGTATAGGTTGAATTTCTACTTGGTGAATTCTAAGCCTGAACTGTGGAAGTGGCGGTCAGTAATAGTGGTGTCAATTGTATCCCACGTTTGACCAGAAACCAGTGTAGCGTTTGCAGAGCCAGCCATAAGTGTGTGCGTCATTCGGACCCTAGGGTTAAGCAAACTGCTGCATTTTGGACATCAGCAACCGAATAGAACTGGACTACAGTTGTCACCAAATAGCTCCAACTATATCTGGTCCAATGGTGCAAGAAAGATCTCCACTGTCCTGGGATTTCTTTAGTCTGTTTCCCCTATATCCGATTGTATAATTTATAATTTTCTCCATCGGTTGTTTGCTCTGTGCTTTCTCTTTTATGGTGGTTTAGTTTGTGCGTTTCCCTTTGGTGTTTACTTGGCATGTTGCCTCTTTTCGGTGATTTGTTTAATTCTTTACTTTGGTTACTTATTTTGGGTGTTTAGTTCTTCCTTTGGAAATGAAGCCCACTCATGCTATATGTACTCAAACTGCAGCTCCTTTTTCTGTTCTGTAATACACAGAACATCACTTTTAGATCACTGGAAGCATCTTCTCCAACTACATTAACTTCATTTCTCCAGCATTGTGTCTGGATTCCCATGCTCATGAATATTCCCCATCATCAGGCTGGGAATCCTCAGTAAAGAAAAAAATCACTTTCAGTTTAGTTTCAGAACTGTCCTTCTACTAATAACCAATCCCTGGGTCATACTGCCCCCAACCAATGACTGCCCTCTACCTAAGCCCCTCCTCTGGCAGCCATCTTCAGATTTAGTATCACGTAAAGTGACAGTAGGACCAAGAGAAGAGCCGCAGAGGGGTAGGCGGGAGGGTTCGCATGTGAATCCATGACAGACCCATGCTGGAGAACAACAGTTACAGGTAAGTAACTTGTTCCTTCTCCAGCATGGATTCACATGCGCATGAATAAAGAATACAGAGAAGTATACACATGTACAACCACAGGAGGTGGCAAGGCTCAACATTAAGCATTTCAACATTAAACTTCTCTTACCTCCTCACCAGGCTCACCTTCAAGCAAACATGTTGCACAGCACTTCTTCGCCGAATCTGGGCTCCTCCCTGGAATCTCGGTCGACGCAGTAGAATTTCGTGAAGGTGTGAGTCGACCTCCACGTAGCAGCCCTGCAGATGTCCGGAAGGGGCACACCAGATAGGAACACCGTAGTTGCAGCGATCACTCTGGTCGAATGGGCTTTTGGACGGCCAGGCAACGGTCGGTTTGCCAACCTGTGACGATGGATGATGCAGCTGGAGAGCCACCTGGAAATGGAAGCCTTGGCAAGGGCCTTCCCTTGGTTCACAGAAGTTTACAAACGGCTGCGATGTCTTCCGAAAACCCTTTGTACAGTCCACGTAGATGTAACGCTCACCTGATTCCCGTAGAGGCGCCGGTCTTGACTGGGCGTATACCGTATCTTCAAAGGTGACGTGTAACACACGGCTGGCTCTTTGGGCTGGACCTCTGTGCACTGTATGTTTGACTCGAAGGGTAAGATGTCTGCAGATAGAAAATATGGGATTAATGAACTGGGTTATTGAATGTCTCTCTCTTCTTCCCTTTCTCTTCTCCTGTAGAACCCCGAAGGTTAACGCTCTCACCTTAGGTAAGTGAACGCCGTGCTCTCCATCTGCCTCGGGGCAGGGTGCTGTAACCAGTTTCTTCACTGGATAAGGGGAGCAGGCCTCTTGACTTCAGAGGACTGCTGTCCGTCGTTTACTGCACGAACGGTAAGTTTCGAGTAATTCTAATGTCTTTAAAGTCTTTGGTAATGATGTCTCTTGTTTTGCAGGGTTCCGGCGATGGTGGATGACGGGCTGAAGTGAGTTGAAGATGGAGCCCGTGTGATGAATAGAAGCGCCTGGAAGCACGTAAGTAAGCGCTTGTTGCCTGCTTCACGATGCGCTCTAACTGTCTTTTTATTTTGCAGGTACAAGTTCGGAGCGGCTACAGGGTGCCGGAATACCCACCTGGTTAGATGTGGAAAGGAGTAATGGCACGTGAGTATTAAAGTTCCCCAATGTCTTTAAACGCACCTTGTTTTGTCTTTCATATGCGGGATGCAGCGCCGAAGGCCTCCGGAGCGTGCGAAGAGTTGGTAAGCTTTTGTCTTTCAGATGCCGGAATGCAGTGTGAAGACCTCCGGAGCGCACGAAGAGTAGGTAAGCCTTTGTCTTTCAGAATGCAGCGCGAGGCGTTGGTGACAGCCGATGGCCCAGGTAAGTGAAGAGCTGTCACTGAAGACCGTAATGC
Source organism: Ambystoma mexicanum (assembly GCF_040938575.1). Classification (NCBI taxonomy): domain Eukaryota; kingdom Metazoa; phylum Chordata; class Amphibia; order Caudata; family Ambystomatidae; genus Ambystoma; species Ambystoma mexicanum. The sequence continues at coordinate 49,136,698 of NC_090936.1, forward strand.
TAACCTGTTCTTTCTTGTCTTTATAGGTGTTGCTGAAGACTGGATTCAGGATGGTAAGCCTTTTTCCTCAGGCCCAGGATCAGATGCAGAAGACACGAATAGCGTTCTGCTGCAGAGGATGCAGAATAACGCAAAGCAAGATTCATCCATCGGGTGTGGTTTCAATAGCCTCCTGTAGTGCTTAGGTGTCTCCTTCCACAGCCACGCCTAGGTAAGAAAAGAGTTCCTGCTTTCCAGAAGAGTTCCAGTGTTCTGAACCTAGGGAGTGGCTCCTGCCCCACCCAACAGGAAAAGTAGTTCCAAACAGAAGAGGATCAGAGGCTCAACTGGCAGGCAAGTAAGCAGCATGGTCTGCTGCAGGTAAGTCCACCCAAGCATTATGAGCCCGGCGCTTCCAGCGCTGGGACTGGGCATTTTTATGAGCCTGGTGCCACTGGCGCCAGGACTGGGTCCAAAAGGTCCCAATTGGGACTGGTTGGCACTCGGAACCTGGGTTATGAATCTGCTTCCAAGGGAGTTGGGAAAACCCTGACTTTTTGGAAGCAGAGATCATGACAGTAGAACTTCAGCGCTCTAGCCACATCCGGCGAGTGCAAAGTCCTCTCAGCCGGCGACGGGAAGAAAACAGGTAACATCAAGGCAAGGGCTTGTTGAAATGGAAGTCCGACGGCACCTTGGGCATGAAGGAGGGGTGAGTCCTCAGCACGACCCTAGTTTCGTGGAATGTCAAGTACAGAGGCTTACAGGAGAGGGCCTGGATCTCTCCGCTCGTTGTGGGGAGGTGATGGCCACAAGAAACGCTGTCGTCCACGATAGGAATTTCAGAGGCGCTGAATGCAGAGGCTCGAACGGGGGACCCCATGAGCCTAGTCCGCAACACATTGAGCTCCTTCACCGGCGGGAATGAGCGGAAAAGTCCTTTTGTGAACTCCTTAACGAGGCGATGCGACCACAGCGACGACCGCCCCGGAGTTCTGGTCTAGCGGGAGATGGCCGCCAGATGGATTTTGATAGAAGCGTGCGCCAGCTATGCCTTGTCTAGCGACAGCAAGTACAGCAGCACTTGAGGGGGCGTAATCCGTAGTGGGCTTACCTTCTGTGCACGTCACCAGGCGGTGAACCACTTCCATTTATGTCCATAGCACTTAAGAGTCAAAGAAGCCCTGGCCTTGGCAAGTACCTCCTTGCAGTTTGCCAGGATCTCATCCTCCAAACTCTAGCGTTGCAGGAGCCAGGTCTTCAGGTTCAGGGACCCTGGGTCGTGTTGCAGACTGAAGGGGACGTTGACATGTCCAGAAGGTAGGTCCGGGTACCATATCTGCCTCGGCCACACCGGTGTGACGAGGATCATCCTGCACCGGGACCGTCTGAGTTGACTGAGTTTACCAATGATTCCCAGTCTGACGGAATTTTCATGAGCATGTGAATCCATGCCAGACCCATGCTGGAGAACAACAGTTACAGGTAAGTAACTTGTTCCTTATTTTAATTTTTTGGGCCTTCATTAACAACTGTACAACTTTCTGCACTGAAGGAGATTTCTTCTGTACCAAACTATAGTGTTAATGCTTGTGGCAGTGCTCAATCTTATGGTTTTTCAGCAATTGGTTCATAGCCATTTAAATGTATTCTTTACAGTGCTCCACCCCCAGGTGAAGGATTAATGACTCTATTTGATTGATGCCTCTCTTTAATCATAGCAATTTAATTAAACTTATATCTCGCCATTCCTCTGCTCTGTTAGTGTAGTGAACCTGCAGAACACACCACAGTGTGGTTACGAGGAGGTTTGCTGCTGTCCAGATGGGGAATGGGATGAATGCCTATGGATTGTAAGGGGTTTCTAAACCGATGAAAAATGATATTCCTCTTACCAGAAATTGCATGCATACGGTGCAAGGACGATCTCAAATATGGTGCCTCCAGGAGATCTCATCTAGTGAGGAGACACTGATCGCACACTGGATCACCGACTTCTCTCCTTTCTTTGGCCACCTGTACGTTTAAAAGACTGCGCAGTTGTCAGGATTTGTTGTCGGCTAAATGCCTATAAATATTCGGGTCATATTTACAAAAAAAAGTGATGGTCCTGTAGCAAACCAGAAAAATTTGATGCTTTTAATAAAAATAATAGAAAATGCCGATCTTGCTCTACTTTTATTGGGAATAGTCCCTGCCTAACGGAACGAATAAAAATGGTGCTCTTCTGTCAGTAAGATTACAAAATGAAATGTCCACTGTCCAAAACCTTACTTCTAACTTGCCCTGTCACTAAAAGCAATAACTAAAGATTGCCAGTTTGTGTTCTCTCTGGCACGTTCCATTTGGTCTGCTCGGGTGTGAGGCCTTTCCTCCAGGATTTTCTCCACAAGAAATGGTTCTTTTCTTCTTGTTTTCCAAATCAGTTGATAAGTAATATTAGTCAGAACTCTCACAAGGTTTCGCATGAGCTACCTATGTCACAGTTGACATTTCCTGTTAATGTTTCCTGCTATTTGCCAGACTTAAAGAGGACCGTACTGTCTGTCTTATTTTCCTTCTGAATATAGTCTGTTATGATTTTTCCTCTTATTCTCAGGTCTATGCTGTCCTTATACTGAGGTCTGCCTCTTTTAGGACTTGGTTTCTTTTGCTCCTCCTTTTCACCATAGTGGATCCACTACTCCTTGAGCCTTTCCACTGGTTCACCCCTCTCTTGTACCCTTGTAATGCTGGGCTTTGTACTTTAACTTAATGGCTTTCACAGGCCTTTTCAGTACCCACCCTCGTGGTTTCTCAGCGATTCACATTCATTCTTAGATTTAATTTCATGTTTAGTCTGTAGTCCGTTGCCTCCCACTTTCTGGCTCTAGACCTGTACTTTAATTCGTAGGGTTTAGATTCCTGAGGTCTGGTGCCGAGACTGAGCGGCTTCGCTCTGGTTCTTCTGCCGTCTTCCTGACTCTGCTGTGGAGTTGCTCCGAGCATCTGGTCGATTTGGCCCATTCCGCGTCGCTTGTCCTGTGGGAGATTTCGCTTCTCTTCTTGTGGGTTTTGGCGTCATTTGTCAAGCCCCACGGCCACCACGGATCTACCGTGGTCACGTCACCACAATGGTCTGCTGTCTCCGTCTTGCTAGTCGGATTCGCTCTTGCTTGCAACACCAGTCTTCAGGTGTTCTCCACTGAAGTTCTCTCTTCCACTGACAACTGCAGGTTCCAAGGTTCTTCGCTGCTCCACCACTTAAAGGCATAGGGATGTCCGTGGCATCCGCTGCATATGGTGCTCTCGTCTCCCCCTCATTTGTTTAGTCTCAGTTACATATATATCAAAATGCGAATGGGCGTTCCGTTTGGCTTCAGATGTTGTATTTGATCCAGCATTACCTGAAGTCAATGGGAAAGTAGATGTTTCACTTGGTATTGAACATAATCCCATATAAGGAGATATTGTTGCTGGTATAGGGAGTTCCTCATGGGAATGAGCCATTGTCCCCTAGAGGGGAGTCACTCCAAGTGACGTCCCACTTGCCCAGACCCCTAGGGAGGGTCTTGAGTAGTGGGCTCGCCTCACAGCGTGACTCCCCCTGGGGAGAAATAGGTGAATACTCTTGCTTTGTCACAGTCCCCTCTAATGAAGTATCGTAGCAAAGGGTTGTGAGGGATAAACTATAGGCAGGTACAACTTTGAGAATCCAGATCTATCCTGGTCAAGCACTCTGCTCTGGAAGAGTTGTGTAGTAGAGACTCGACAATAAATGTATCGGCTCTAAAATGCAAAAGATTTGAATCCCCAGTATAAATGCCTCGAGTTCGTATCCCCCAGCTGCCCCCTTTTGCTTCTGCTCTACACTACATAATAGACTTAAACTGGCCCTGTGGACGCTCTGCTTCTTGTTTTGCAGAGGTATTCTGCCAATTACCTGATGCTCAGAGATGCAATCCAGGATCAAACTGTGCCATTTTAATAGATTTTTCTGGAGATGTCCTCAATTTGTAGCTTGGGTGAAACTGGTTACTAGCGACCTCTTAAAATATTGCTCGCCAATTGACTGGGTTTAGCACAGGAGTACATTCTCGCTGCACACTTGTAACACGTCGTGTTCTGCTGTATGGTTTAGAACTAGCTGACCATGTGGAAAAGGTATTCAATGGATTCAGTGATTAAACTTTAGCTGCAAAAATCCAAATGTAGGCACCTTAAAATAGGCTCTGCCAGTCAATGCCATCTATCCAGTGCCCATTCTAGATGCTGGGAAAAATGATTCCATGCAGGAATGCAAACTCTGGGCAGACCGTCGAGTCAGAATTGGGAGACCAGCCATGACAATCTTTTCAAGATGGCCATTGGGGAGGGGTGTGTGGTGGCAGGGCGATGAGGGAAACAGAGGGTGGTAATAGCTTGCAGTCCATGCTGATCAGCTGCTGGAGCTTGGCTACATGTTATATCTCACAGACACTTGGTGCCAGCATTCGCTGCCTGATCTTGGATCACCCAACCCTGACGGGTCCTTCTTACTCTCCTTCCTATCTGGAAACCAGCATATCCTGCTCAGGGGCACAGCTCTACCCATGCCTCTGGGATGTGAGCATCACTTCTGTCCTGCGTATCTTGGATCATCCAACCCTGACGGGTCCTTCTTACACTCCTTCCTATCTGGAAACCAGCATATCCTGCTCAGGGGCACAGCTCTGCCCTTGCCTCTCTGGGATGTGAGCATCACTTCTGTACTGGGTCTAAGCGACGCATCTGAATGAGTGCCTTTCTTTAAGATGTGTGTCCTTCCTTTATCTTTCGGTGCTTTTTATACTCTTTATTCTCCAATCCCTTTAAAAGCTGCTAACCTTTTCCTAGACCATACTTATATTTACAATATTTTTCCAGTGTCAGACTCCTGCCCCAGGACTTTACTTTGATTTCATGATGCGTGCTGACCCACGCAGCGTCCCCTAGAGCGCACAATTAAACTGCTTGTGGAATTTGCATAAAGTTTATCCTCTGTAGCCAGGCTTTAGCATTCTCTAACACATGGAGCAATTATTCTACTTCCTGGAGGGTTCCCAGGAATCCGTACGCAGGTCAATGATTAAGGCGAGACTAACCTTGTACTTAATATAGTGTCTTTGTCCCACCGTATTGTGCGTTTTGGTCCTACATCTGTCCTGCTAGGTCCTCTGGTCGTGAGTAAGTCTCTATACGCCCAATATAAGGCTACAGACACTTGTCCTCTGTGTGGGGGTCCGAATCAAACACTGGGGTCCCACTGGGTGAGGCAGCCAACTTCTGGTAGGAATAGTGCTACTCGGGTCCCATTCGGCAACAGTTTTGGCTGCTGTACAACCTAGGATTTGGTCCTGCTATACATACTTAATATCTTAGACAAATATGGACTTGGCTTAATCTGAATTGGTTTATTTTCTGCTTGTGTGTAGAAAAACAACTGGGAAGCAGACACCTCTGCATGGCTATCTATGCTGACAGTCTTGCCTCGCAGGCCACTTGCTTTGTAGACTAGCAGCAGGGGGAGTGTACACAAATATGCGGTATCCAGTGTGAAGCTATGCAAGTGTTTCAGACCTACAGCTATTGTATCAGCAGCCAAGTGTCTTTAAAGTACAAATGAAGCTGTGTGTGTGTGTGTGTGTGTGTGTGTGTGTGTGTGTGTGTTTTGATTTAGAGAAGTTATCATTTCGTCTTTTTATTGTGAAAAACTACTAGTTGTGTTATATAGTTGCAGGGTATTTTCTTTATCTCTTTAAACAACAAAGATGGATACATCTAGATTAAATCACCAAACAATAAGTATGGATAAATGCGGAAGCAAACTTTCAAAGAAAGTAAATACGATACCACTGTAAGCCTTCATGCCATAATCAACCTAGTCCAGTCAAAAACAGCCTCTCACTGAAATCTTTACATTTAATTTCAATTCACACAATTGCACACCCCGTGCCCCACAAAACCACAACTCTTTCTAATTTTACAAATGTCAGCACACCTACACTATCTCAAACCACATCTAACCTTCCTAAAACAGAAAGGTACGCGGTTGGGTTGCTTTGGATGTGGCGAAGAGGCGACCAGGAAGGCTGCACAGTTCGGTGTGCCACATTCAGACGACGCTACTGATGTTTCTTTCAGTAACACCCACCATTCATAGACTGGCTGCGCCATGTGGTTCTGTATTGTGCATTTCTAGACGCGTGGAGAAAACCCAGCATTTGCAATCCTACAGGATGCGTGTGAGGCTAGCTGAACATGTTCTCTTTGCAAACCAGAACACTGCTACTATAAACCAAAGCGACAACCTCCCTCCAGCTCATCCTTACTGCATGAACTGTTGTCAATAGCAGGTCTTGCCCTGGTGGTGAGGTGCTTGGTCTTGGAGAATTGCAGCTGTCCGTCTGAGGAAGCCACTGTGTCTGTGGTAGTGATCAGACAGGCTGGTCCCCAAAGATGGGGCAAGTCCTAGGGAAAACCCCTGGTAGGAAAAATCATTGATGGCAGAGAGTCCAGACGAAACATGAAGGTTCTCACAAGGCTGCTGCAGAAGGTGGTGCGTGGGAATTACCAAATGAAATGTCCAGGCAGGAACAGCTAAAGACTGCCTTCTCCCCAAGACTATAGAACATCCTCCCTTTGGCATCAGACTCGCTCTTACAATTTAGAAAATTTCAACAACAACCTGTGATGCTATAAATGCATTGGAGGGACGGGGCCTCCCTGTCCTTGTACTGTAGTCCTTTTTCATTTGTGTTCTGTATTGTTTTCTGCTCAGGAGTCCATGTGGGACTCCTGGTAGTGCAGCTCTTCCTGTTTTTGGTTTGGTGTACAGACCCATGGGATATGCTTATGGCACCCATGGGTGGGAGGTACAACCCTGTGCCCCTAGTGTATGTTTTTGGGCACCAGTGTGTGGCCCACAGAGCAGGGTATGGGCTGGTGGCAGCTCCATGCTGAATTTGACGGGTGCTCTGAGCATCCTCCATTTTGAGATACCCGGGCCTTGCCACTGGCATCAGTTTGTTTCCTGATAGGAAACAAGATGGCCCTTGTGGCCTCTGGCTTTCTATTGCCTGTTAACTTGTTTTCCAAAAGACCAGGGAAGCCCTGACTCTGTCCCTTCCCCCTGGCTGGCTGTTGGGTGGAGGTTCCATATATGGTATTGTAGTGAAGTCCAGGCCAGACTGGCTGGAGCCTTCCCAGTGACTGTATGTTGTGGGTACACCCTATGGGTGGGACCTGGGTGAATGGAGTGTGTTACCAATATGCAATTCTTGTTGTGGATGTCTGGTTTCTAGTATGAGACACAATGACTGAGACAGCCCTGCCCCAAACTGTACATCGAGCACTGCTAACATTCGCCGAAGCTCCCTGGAAGTCAGACCGTTGACAGACTGTTGACTGGAGACGGGGACCGCCGAGGAGAATGAAGATAAGCACCGGACATTCCATCCACCGCCATTGACCAGGGTTCGCAGGTTTGCTATAACCTCTGGAGGCCCGTCAAATCCATCTTGCCCAGAAACGGGGACCGCTTGACATTGTGCCATCAACGACCGGAGCCGCAACGCTCCATTGATTAAGACACTTGATTCCCGGATGCGCTCGTCTGCACCGCCGACCGCCTTATCCCCCCGGAGAAGGCCAGGCCGTCTGCGCCGAGGAGCATCCGCCGGTGGGTTTCCCGCCACCCAAAGACCATAGAGACGCCGGACGACCCGACGCCCTTGCTGGGCCACAGTTCTTCACAAACTCTTTGCGGTCCTGAACTATCGACATTGAGGTGCCCCGTACGCTTCTTCCTTGCAGGACATCTCTGACACGTTGTCGACGAGCACTGCCGGGACTGAAGCTGCTGCCTCGACGCTGAGTTCACTTTCTTTGAGGGATCTCGACTATCCGTGGCTTCTGCTTTAAAGGGAGCCGCTCAAAAAGGATCCGTTGACTACTCGTTGTCGAACTCTGCTATTCCAGGTACATTGGGGTGGTAGAAACATTGTAGAAGGAAATAAGACTAATTGAACAATATATGGACTGGGTTGTAGTGTATCCTTATTTTACAGGTTGCCCAGGTGGGGGGGGATCTGCACACAGAACTGGGTCTAGTGGTATGGGCCAGTATTCTGCCAGCAGTTCTAACAAACTGCTTTCTTCCTATGTCTATTGTTGGTTACCTTTTATTAATTGATTTGTGACATTTAACCAGAGTACAGTTGAAGCACTTTAATGAAATCTGATAAGTGGTACCACTTAGAACTGTATATATTTGCCATTGTAGATTAACTGAGCACAACGTGAGTTATTGTGTATATAACCTTGAACCTTAATTATATAAAGACTGTGTTTTAACTAATACAGTGTGTGGACATTCCTTTGTGGGTGCTTGGGGGCTACACTGTATTTAAGAACCAGCCTGCATCACCTCCTGAGAAGCTAGGCCCTGATTGCTCGACTATGTTACCAATAATGGAGAATCTTGGCTGGGGTCCTCTGTGCCTCTCCTCTGCCATATAGAGAGCAGGAACACAGACACTCCCCGCATTCTTTACACAACCTTTTCAAGGAATCTCAACTCCTAGGCCATTTCGTCTCCCCTCGCGCCACCTGACTTGCTAGTCGCCACCCACCACTCGCATTCCACCACCTGCTACATCTGGGCCCCTCTGTATCCTACCCCCTGCTGTTTATCTGTTATTACCTCTGAAAGCGCTCTGTTATGCATCTGTATTGTATATCTCTATAAAGCGCTCTGTTGCTTCTCGAAGCTAGGTACGCACTCAGTAAATACCATAATAATAACCATAAGAAAACAACGGAAGACCAAAGGGGACAAGAAGACGGGCAGGAATGCAGCAGGGCAGGTAGTTTTTGGGCAAGCAAAACAGGCGAGAGTTAAAAAAAACTGATAAATATCTTCAGAACAAGGAATAATTTGGCCTATGCCTGAATGTTGCGAGATTCCCAGGACATTCGGATGAGGCTCGTCATTTTGCTTGATTTGCAAATGTTTCTTTTTACCCATAAGAAGTACATGGGGATGTAGCAGTATATTTGTGCTTGTGGTGCTTTAGAATTGGCTGGTGTGGTTTCTGACCTTTTGTATCCAACACCCAGTACAAGAAACCCACAATCGATGGAACAGTGAATAATTTGTTTTAGCCTGAATTATAAAGACAACATAAGAATAACATCAGGGAAGAAGGGGAGGGAAGGACCTGGAAGAATAAGTCCCATGTAGTGAACCACAAAAGTGCATCGTCTTGGAAGGGGGAGCTAAGCAGCAGACCAACGTGGAAGCAGTCTGGTGTGGAGCAGCAAAGGAGTCTGCAGACTGACTTGGAGCCAGTCGGGATAGACTGACCAGACGGAGAAACATCGCCCAAACGAGAAGTGGGTAACGGCGCCCACAGTTCATGGTATTGACTTACACGTAAGCCTACAGCCAAAGAAGAAACTGATGCGGAGATCCGATGCAAGAAACTCGGGGATGGGCCAAACAGACCGCCTCATCCGAGGAACACCGTCACGACACAGAAGCTACTGTGGTAAGTCAGGTTTAGGAGATGGACAAGTAGGCATGTTTGAACCAAATAGTTATTAACGGAATAAAAGAAAACTCACTCTCACCCTATTTCTATGGCGAATTTCCTAATTTACAAAATAAAAAAGTGGGTGCTCGTTAGCATGTCTTCACAAGTTTAGTCCTCTATCCGAAACCTGTGCTAAGCTATCATAGTCCTAACGCTATCAAAAACAAAGCGAGAGAAAAGGGTGCTAAGCTTATTTTAGTGGACGGTTACTTCAGCCAGGCAATCTTTAGTAGTGGCGGGTTTCCTGACTCCACCCCCCCCCCCACCTGTGTGTTCCGTTCCTCTTCAAATCCTTTAATGGGATCTCTGAAAATCTCAACATTCCTTGCTCAAACAAAATGTTTTTGTCAAATGTTGCAAATAGTTCCTTGTTTTATCCCATCTCCTGGGATGTAGTCCTTTAACCTGTGAAGGCCAGTATTTGCAGCTATGACCAAGTGTGGGTCCTTCTGGCATATCTTTTTGTCGGATGGTGGGATACAGGCTCTTTCAGCCCTTTCCGGTTGCCTTTTCTCACCCCCACGTGGGATATTCGTGCTTGTAGCCCTCATTGGGCTACAGACTTATTCAGCCCTTTCTGGTGGCTTCACAGCCCCCAGGCCCATCCCTGTGCTTTGCTGCGTACTTTGTATCCAGCAGCGGGGCTTGTGGATGGAGGCGACTCTCCAGCCTGAGTGGCTTCGCTCCCACAACTGCTCGGTGGTCTGAGTGAACTGTGGCTCCATGTCTCGTCTCCCTGTTTGGGAGCTCTGCACCGATGCTGAGGGACGTCGGGCACTCTTCTACCATTTCGCTTACTTATCCTGCTGGTAAAGTCACAGACAGCTAAACCAAAAATATTGAAATGCCCAAAAGGCATTCTTATCTGAACTTCGAACTATCCAGCAAAGGCTCAAAACATATAAATGGACAATTGGGTGGTGGGCCATAAACCAACCACCACTTCAGGCATTGAGGTGGAACAAATGTTGAGGACCTGTTTTGGTCCACTTTGTCAGTCTTATTATATTAGTTGTTTAGTTTATTTGTATAGCGCAGCCAAACCCTGGGGTAACTGGGCGCATTAGACTTATGGACAACATAGGTTACAAAAGTTACACAAGCATGAAGTAGCAACTGACAATGATAAATACAGTGGAATGACATGCTGGACCGGGTTACAATGTGGTCCGAATCTACGGAAAGTGCTAGCATTGTGTGATAGATAAGGTTATAGTGTAGGCTAGGACTGTATCAGGCATAATCATACAAGGTGTTTGCTGAGGGCTAATAACCCACTATAGCTGCTGAGTCGTGAGTAGCGCTTTCATCTTGGCTCTGAACGACCAAAAAGATGGGTCGGCTCTGATTTCCATGGGAAGAGCGTCCCAGCATTTCGCAGCTAGCACCGGGAAACTTGCTCCACCTACTGTTTTCAAGTAGAATTTAGGAATGTTTAGTTGATACAGTTATGGGGTTCTGGTCAGTCTGGCAATGCTTTGTCTAGAGAATTTGTCCGATAGGTAGTGTGGGGCTGTCAAGGAGAGGCATTTGTGTGTGATAACAAGTGATCGTAGTTTGATTCTGTCACGGATCGGGAGCCAGTGGACTTCCTTTCTGAAGGTGGCGATGTGGGCTTTGCGGGGAAGATTGAGGGCACATCTGAGGGCGTTATTCTGGAGAACCTGTAATCTGTCCATATTGTAATTAGTGGAGCCAAGAACGAGAACAATCTGGACAGTATCAAGGCTCTGGACAGTGTAAGGCAGCTGTTGGTGGATAAAAATGGTTTACAGGCATTAATAAGCTTATTAGTGTAGGCAGTGGATGAGATGGTGGCATTGATTTGTTTTTTGAGCGAGAGTGTGGAGTAAAGATACACACCCAATGTTTTGACTTCTTTTGAGACTTGTATAACATTTCCGTCAATAGTGAAGGACTGGTCCCGGTGGTCCAGTTTGTTAAGACGGCTTGGGATGCTACTACCAGCAATTCCGTCTTGTCATTGTTTAAGCAGAGGCTGTGGGTAGCCATCCAAGCTTGGATTTCAAGGTAGATTTAATTTAGTTTTGCAGCATCTTTCGCATAGCATCCTGTGAGGGTGATGAGGACCTGGGTATCGTCCGCATAGTTGGTATATGTGACGCCCTGGTCATCAAGGCAGTCCAAGAGGAGCTTAGTAAAGATGTTGTAAAGCGTTGGGGAAATACAATACCCTTGCTGGACTCCACATTGGATTGGGACAGGGTCAGCCATGGCTGACGGGGCGAAGACCCTGGTCGTTCTGTCGGAGAGGAAGGACCGGATCCAGTTAGTGGCATTCTGGGAGAATGCGGCAGCTGAGGAGAGGTGATTGTTCAGAATTTGATGGTCGACCAGGTTGAAGGCTGGGGTAGCATTTAGGTTAAATTGGGCTTTTTGGACAGAGGACTGTATTAGGTTTGTAAGACTTACTGACCAGCAGGTGTTATTTTATTCTTTGGTTAGCCATGGCCAAGACACCTTAGAGGTAGGGAAAGTGTAGACCTTCTTTTGACTTGAAAAAGGAACAAAATAAAAACACGTTTGAACGATGCTCTCTTGTCTGCCGTTGTGTATTCATTTTTTTGCAATGTGCAGAGTTTGATTGTTTCTACTTCTTGGGTATTGGTTTAATGTTAATACCATGTGTGTGAGAGCTCTTTTCTTTGTTTCTATCATTTAAGGGTCCTTTGATCTATCTATGTAAGTCCAAACACGAGAAAACAAGGAATCCAGTGCCACCTGCTAGGCTCTCAGACTATGGAACCATTTTCTGGCTCATCGCGGAGTGGCACTACAGAAATATGTGTACATAACGTACATCATATGAACCTTAATTCTAGTTTCATTTACAACAGCGGTCTGCACCCTTTGGCTCTTCGGATGCTTTAGACTACAATTCCTGTGACCTTGTAGTCCAAAGGAGATGGTGACCTACAGGTTGCAGACCCATGATTTACAGTATTGCAGACTGGCTGCTCTTGGCTTTCTTTGTCTAGCTTTGTGTATTGTAGAGTAAAAGTATGCTATCAATTGTTCCATTGTGCTTGCCCGCCCATGATCTCAACAGCTGAGAAAGGATATGCTTGTATGTGCACAGTGCCCTTTCTGTTTGTGGTTTGTGTCTTGGGGTGTACATATTCAGGTCATCTTGTCGTGTTCCTTCTCGTTGCAGTATTTTTTGATTGCACAGTAGCTACCGTGCAGGTCGCTGCATGCCTGGAACTACTTGGCATACACTGTAGAAGCAAAGCGGAGCCAGAATCTCAGGTGTGCAGCAGAGCAGATGTTTACAGGCAACAGAGGCTCTATTACCTAATGAGGGCACCCTGGGCCTTATGGAAAGAAAATGAGTGGTGCCTATGGGCAGTGTAGCCCATGGGAGAGCATTGCTTCTTAATCACGCATCCCCTGGTGATCAACATCCGTCTCAGTGCCATTTTACCTCTTAATGCTGAAGTGCTCTTTTTTTACCGCCATACTGATGAAGCGAACACATTTATTGCGGGAATGCTATGCACTGTTCGATTATGTTCGTTGCATTCCCATAAGGTTGCTGAAGGAAATGACATGGGAACTGAATTCTGCAGTCACATAGGGTTATGTAATATTGTCACACATGTATTTCGGGGAGCTGTGTTCATTAAAAAAAAAAACCTCATTGGGTTTAACATTTGGTAGACTCACTTTGAGCGAATTTGGTCAAACCTCCCTTTTGTTTTGTTAACCCTCCCATACCTAAATACCCACCTATTGTAAGATAAATATATATATAAATGTAGCTATGTGTATGAGGCTTGTGGTATGCTCGATTCGTTCAAAAGGAGTCGGCCAAATGTACAACAACCTGATTCATGTAGTATTAAGCATGGCACGCCCGATTTCTGGCTGTCGGCCAATAGTCTAGTCTACTAGGAAGTGATTGCTAATTGTGCAACTCCAGTGCAGAAATGTTTTCCCTTGCAAGTTCTGGCATCTCTGTTACGTTGATTTTGTACTGGTACTGTTGCCTCCCCACATCAACAAAACAAAAAAATGGCGGAACCCGGGGAAGGGCCTCTGGTGTCTGGGACAGCGGGCGGAGAATGTCTCGCCCTCTGTTACAGCCACCTGATTGTCTGCCCTTCCCCCGGTGCGAATATTGTAAAAATACTGCACAGAAGAATGCTCAACGAGTAATATAGATTACTAAGTCGCTTGGAAACCAACACTACTCTGATGAAGGAGGAACAAATAATCAAGAGTGCTCACCTAAAAGAGAAAATGGATTATAATTTTCCGCTGGGGAGGACCCATCAACCTATCGTAAAAAGGAAAGATGAACTACTGGCTGTGAGAAGAGAAACCCTGGAGTGACAAATCAGCCGAGTTGGAAGAGCTGAGAAAGATCGGTAGATCCTTCATCAGGAGGAAACCACAATGTACAGCGAAAACGGAACGCAAAAGAGAGGGTGATGGAGGGGGGGGCCTGCAGGGAAAAGTCCCTTAAAGGAACTAAATCAGTTAATCCAAGAGATAGCAAAAAAGTATCTCAGTGGACTACTGTGCCTGCAGAAGCCTATTCAAGAGAAGGGAGTAATTCTCCTGGTCTTTGGTTATTTTTTGTCTTGGTGGTAGGGACAGAACAACTTGACGTTGGACGGAAACAGACTGTTTACTCTTGACTTCACAAAAGGCAACAAGCACCTTAGTTTGGTTAGTTGGGGAAATCCATAGATTGGGGATAGTGAGGCCTTTTTCACTTATTGTTTTGATAAGAGCTTCAAGAATGCAAAAAACGGGTCCGTCTCCTCCTTCTGACCGATCACATCTGGTGTGAGAAGAGGGTTCTGGTCCAGTTGACAAAAGTTGGGGGACCCTGAAGTTCACTAAACTAAGTTCAAAAGCCTCTGCACCTACGTGGCAACTGATGAGTCTATTGGCTTTGATTTACATAGCGCAGAAAGAACTATAGAAGCAGGGGAGAGGCAGTTATTGCCTACAGGTCTAGTTTTGTCTCCACCAAAGGCAATTTACATTAGACTTGCTTCTAAATCAGAGTTGGCCTGAAGGCATAGTCTAGACATCATGCCCTGAGTTATTGACCATGACTATAGAGGTAACATAAAGATCTTAATGCACTAACTACTATGGGAAACAAAATTACAACGTCGGAGATTGAGAGGAAATCGTACAGGTGATTCAAGAGATTGTCATCCTCCCTATCCCACAGGAAGCTCAGGAACAGGGTGAAACCGAAAGGTGCACAAAAGGATTCTGAGAGGCAGACAAACAGCCAAAAAACATATCTGTGTAACAGATTGAAGAAGCAGAACTTATTCCCAACTTAACCTTTGCACAACATAATGTTCCTATTGTAACAGAGGCCTTTTCCAAGGTTATACCTGAGGAAGAGGTGCAAGGCTTAGGCTGGTCCCTTCTTTTTAAGAGGTCTTCTCCATAGAGGCTATGTATCTCCAGAAGGCACCCCAAGAACACAGCTGTTAATTCCTCCGGAGTCACCGGAGGGTAGTGTTAGATCTTGCAAACTCACTTAACGGCCGGGGGTTGACTAAAACACAGGTTATACCAAAATTCTATTTGCCTGCAATTTACGGTGATGTCAAGAATTTTGTGATGACCTGTTCCCTCTGTTTGAAAACTGAATCCCAATCAGTACCACCAGTTCTCCTTCAACCATTCCCTATTATAGATGTCCCTTTTTCTCGTATTGGCTTTGACATCATTGGGCCTCTTGAACCATAGAAATGTGTTAAAAAGTTCATCTTGATTATAGTAGTTTATGCCACAGGGCACCTTGAAGCTTTTGCCCTTCGGAACAATATGCGCCAACAGATTTTGAAACACCTTATTCCCTTCCTGGCTCAAGTAGGGTTCGCGAAAGATCTTAATAGATCAAGGGACCACTTTCATGTTCCACATAATGTCTGAGGTGAAAGAAATATTGCGAATGAAGGCACTCTGAACATCTTTTTTTATTTAGTTTATTATAAACCTTTCATAAACATTAGACATCAATTCATCATACACAAATAGAAAATCAAATTAACGTCCATCCTTACGATGAAAATTTTAAAATCTTTACAATCTCATAATCCATCCTCCCACCCAGTAACAGTAATTTACAATTTTAAAACTTCTTCCAAGAATTTAATTAATGCAAGAAACAACGAGATATTAGTAAAAACATAATCCACCATTCATCCCGAGATAGCGAGGAGAAATCCTTTCCAACCTGCTTCATTGTTAGCACTTCCAAACCAGGACATTACATTATCTCCATTATCAAATGTTTAGTTGGCTCTGTTGTTTCCATTCTGGTACAATATCTACAAAAAAATGTTTTTTTGGTCTGTCTGCGAAAGGCAAGAACCTCTGTAGTAGGTAAAAAATATTCAATCTTAAACGCATAAACAAATCTCGGTATCGGGTGCTGGGAAACTCATTGTGATAGCCCGGGAGCTGATTATCTGATCTCTCTGAAACCATGTTTAGGGACAGTTGACATTTTAACCTACTTTCTTGGGTATTTATCCAATCCTGGATCTTTACTTTATACTTAACATTATCAGGAGTTTCCAGTAAGATTTGATTTGATAAGTTCAAACTTAATAACTTATCCCGACAGCTTTGTTTCCAAATATGTAACAACCAATCCCTTTTATCATGTTTCCTGTTCCTCAATATCCTAAAAGGAGGAGGAGTATTCTCTTCAATGTACTTCTTGTATAGAGCCAGCGTTTTCCACCCAATTCTTGATCCCAAGGATTGCAACCCCAACTCGTACCTAATTAAAGCAATTGGTTATGAATGCAGTAGATGCAAGAGTCACTTCCAGTAATAACTCTCCAATCCATCCCAAAACTGAATAGGTAGATTTAAGGCCATCTCAGTTACGCAAGAGAGGATAGGAATCTGCTTTTGTTTATAAAAGGTCACTACTGGTGTTACAGAAAACTTACCATACCTCCTCTGGAGCATAGAGGTCTGAGTTGTCAGTCTCTTACATTTTAGTCTCGCAATCTCCAACAATTGCGTCTCGATAACTTTATAATTAAGAGACTCTGAGGCATGCTATTTGATTCGTGCATTCTAGCATCTCTCGACCCACAAACCATCTAAATTTTGGATATCCCTTGCTTCCATCAACAGAGACTAACATTAACTTAGGGCCTCATTACAACTCAGGCGGTAAGGGGTTTACGGCGCCGTAAACAGCGCCGACCCTTACCGCCTGAGTACGAGGTCCCTTAGCGCCATGGCGGATTTAACACCTGCTTTTAGCAGGTGTTAAAATCCATGGCGCTAAGGGACCATGGACTTAATTACGCCACCGTAATTTACGGTGGCGTAATTAACGCCTTCCCCACTCCCATTATGCCCTATGGGGCAAAAATGGGGAAGGGTAAATGGGGATTGGGGACTTACCGCCCCGCCAAACTCGGAATGGGGCGGTAAGTCCGCCAACCACCATGGCGTAAACTACGCCATGGTGGTAAAGTCACGGCCCAGGCGGTAACTTACCGCCTGGGTCGTAATGAGGCCCTTAGTCTTTGGGATTTATACACAGACCGTTCTTTCCCAGATATGTTACAAACTGGTTCAATCTTCGTTGAAAACCAATGAGTGTCTGGCCCAAAAAAAAACAGATCATCCGCTTACAGCATCCAAGGGACACATTGCCCATATATTTTAGGTGGGAAGGCTTGGATTCCCGGTTGGCTCTCTGCCATATTCGAGATGAATAAGTTAAAAAGAATGGGAGCCAGTGGACATCCTTGCAGAGCGCTTTGATAGCCTCCACCAAATCGGTTGACAAGCCCAATCTTTCATTTTCTCCCATAACTTCTCTCTACTTATGCTATCGAAAGCCTGTTCAAGGTCAATAAATGCAGTATAGAGCTTACCTCATTTTGCCTGGGATCTAGCCACCTAGCTTCATTCACCCATTGGTTTAAATGGCACAGCAGGATCGAGGCAAACATTTTCCCCAATGTGTCCAAGAGGGCTATTATCACCCTTCTTGAATATTGGGACTATCTGGGCACATTTCCATGATGCTGGGTCCAATTTCTCTCCAAAATCTGATTGAATAACAGAAAGCAGAAATCCATCCAGACATTTTGCCCAATCAGATCATCACTCAACCCATCCGGGCCCGCTGCTCGAGAGGATTCGAGTTCTTTATTACATAGAGGATTGTTTCTCTATCAAATTGAATATCCCATTTCAACCTTGGTCTCTCGGCGCCATGGGAACGGCATAATTTGTCCTAGCAAACAATTGAGAGAAATAGGACACCTATGCCTCTTCCTGCACCGCTTTAATACATTAGCTTTTTGATAGTCAGGATTATGATGCAACTAAGCCCATAGATCCCTTGTATTTCTCTTGGATACCCCCTTCAATGTTACTTCCGCGTCTTTCTGAAGACGCAGGACTTTGGTAGCTAGAAGCCAACTCCTATATTGTTTCCTTTTCCTTATTAGGGCAATTTTAGTTCTTGCATATAATTGATTAAATCTCCTTAGGTCAGCTCTATACTACTTCCTTGCCTCAAACAGATCTTTATCAAAACAATGTAGCTTAATCGTTTCATACCCACTTCGAAGTCTAGGCTGGGTTTTAAACTCCATCAAAATACCCAAGTACTCCACACCAACCTCTTCTGCCATTTTGGCCTGGCCATACTCAAACAATTGCAGAGCTATCAGATGGAATAATTCGCAATCGATTTCCCCCTACCTCCCGGTTCACTTGGGACATATGGTTCATTTGTCCTTGACTCACCACTTGATCAGCCTTCCATTCTAAACCTAACAGATGATAGTCACTCTCATCCATAGGTGTCACCGTCAACTTAACCACTGAATCAAACATCCCTCTTAAGATAAAGAAATAGTCCAAATGTGATTGAGCGCCTCTTTACCGTGTTTGTTGAGCTGGGATATCCTCTTTTATCTGGCCATTTAACATGAAGATATCACGTTCCTTCATCTCATTAACCCAGGCCCTAGCTCTCTTAGCCATCATTACTAATGGCAGTTGAATACCATCTTTCCCAAAACATCTGATGTTCAGATCTCCACAAATCACAATTAATGAGGCATTTACTTCAACATACACTTCATCAATTAGAGTAGTAACAGTATTCACAAAATCCATTTAATCTATTTCCCCCGTGTTCCAATAGAGTTTGAACACTGTTCTAAACTCTGCCTCCTTAAACAATGGCCTTTGCTAACTTAACAAAACCCTCTGTATGAAGGGGGTTGCGTTTTTTACATTTCACCACATTAAAACCCTGGCCCAATTTTATCAGGGTCATCAGGCTTGCTGTCGGCCTTCCCTTTTTATTTTTCATGGCCATATTGCAGCACACCTGGAACCCCTCACACAAGGGTTTCGGACATAAGCAAGTTTCCTGCAGGCAACAGATATGAAAGGTTTTTAAAGCCGACCTCTCATTATTAAATAAATGGACAAAACCTCTCGTATTCCACAACCCCATACATAGCGATCGACCCAACAGTCCCTTTTGCTGTTAATTCCCTTTTTCTTTAGTCGGTGAACTTGGGGTGAGTTGCTTTGGGGTTCTTTGTTGCAGATCAGATCTTGCTCTTCTTTGCTGTCCACGCTGGCAGTCAAATGTGACCTTTAAGAACGAAGACCTATTTTCCAACCCATTAATGGCCTCCGAGGCAGCCCCCCACCCCAGATGAGTGGACCCTTCGGCTGGATAAGGTAGTTGCTTCACTTGGATCTCCTTTTGACTCTGGGGAGGGATATTACTCTCTGGTAATTTCACCATCTCTATTCCTCCACATCTCTCCTATGCCCCTTCCTTAGCTATCACCAAACAGAAGTCCAACGAGGACTCCATGGTCCCCTCCCTCAACTGTCCTCACTTGATGTGGATTGATCCACACTTCTTGTCTGTTCTCTTTGTAAAGCTGACACCACAGAAGTGACTCGGGACCGATTATGACCCCTTAGGTGGTTAGGGAGCGGGTGGCCAAATTATGTATGGCCACTGCTTAAACTACCCCAGAGACCGTGTCTAAAGATACTGGGGTGTCACTTGAATTAAGTCTGTTTGCCGAGGGGTGAAGTGTTGAAAATGAAGGGTCTCCTGTTTCTGTGCCATATCCTAGTTGAGGACCTGTCCCCAAAAGATTTCAATTTGCCAACTAAAGTACAGATAAATGCCAAGACTGACACCATTGGTGTCTTTGGCCTCAGGATATCCGTGATTGCATGCGCCAGTACCTCTTCCAATGTTGATACTACATTTAAAATATCAATCGCCTTGGATTCCACTGCTCTGTGAGAGCCGAAGTTTGGAACCAATGCGGAAATATGGTCTAGTCCAATCTCTGAATCATGAGAGGTGTATAGATCACATGCATCCTGAAGGTCTTTTTTTTTTTTCCTTTTCTTCTTCTATTTGTATAGAAAGATCGAGTATTAGTTCTTACTTCACTTGGTCCTCCTCCCTCCATTCCTCTTGACGGTCTTCTGTTTCTTCACGTCTCCTTAGTGATCTACCCCAGACATAGCAGGCTCTTCTATCCCTTCTCATTGTCACTTTTTTCCACTTTATTCTCATTTGCCTCTTCTCCTTCTTTGTTGCCCACTCAGAAGGCTTACACTCAAGACCCTTGCCTGTCACGGCATGAAAGGTGCCCCCCCCATTCCCTCCACCAGCAACCAATGGACCACCCATACCGTACGTGAGCCACCCTACATCAACTGATCTTTCACCCAGCAGTGCTACCGGCATCCTAGGAGGAAAGTAGTCATCACATGCTAGCCCACCTGTAGCATCGGTTCCAGCCCAAGGCAGTACTGCCTCCCGCAATGATGATGAATGTAATCCCTTGCTGTTGCCCTTTGCTAGTGTATCTACACAGCCCTGCAGCGCGCCAAGTCTCCAATGTGTAAAACTCTCCTCTGCGGTTTATGTTCCCCCATCTGATCCCACCACTTTCCTCCCAGTGCTCTGCCACTTGCAAATAAACGTGCCACTGCAACCTGGAGTTAACACCCTCTCAAAAATCAACTCCCTTAGCTTAACCATGGTGCACCTCACCATTGGTCGCTACTATTGCCCAGGATAGCAGAATACTACATCTAATCAATCAATCAATCAATCAATCAGTCAACCCAACCAGTGCCAAACACTGCCTGACGCCCCATCCCACCAGCTTCCTTCCACCACTCCGCCCCTTGCCAAACATTACTCCCCTGTTACCTATCCTGCCCATAACTACCCCTACAACACACTCCACCGCATGCAACCTGCCGCACACCGGATTTGTATTCATGCGTTACCGGGCAGAACACAGTACCTCCTATTGATCCTGCCACTGGACACTATCTTTAGGTCGCCCACTGCTGCTGCCTTCCCGACACATCACCTTTGTCACACCCTACCACGCACATTATCAGAACGCGCCTACCACTTAGCTGCTCACACCTTAGGGCCCTCCATCCTTCCTGAATCTCTCCCTCTGGCTCTTGAAACCCGAAACGCCAGCCTCAGATGCTGCATGGCCACTCTGTCCTGCCGCCCCTGTCCCACCTTGCATCACTCAAACCTCACCTCTCCGGTGCACCCTGATGATTGCCAGATCCCTGGTGGCCCATGCTCCTCACATCTTGGATCTCATCACCGTGAATAACATTGACATCCTGGCCATCACGGAAACTTGGCTCACACTAGCAGCTGGTCCGTCACTCTGAATCGCCGTCCCAACAGGCTACACTATACTTCACTGTGCCAGAGCAATCAGAAAAGGTGATGGAATGGTCCTCATTTACAAGGACGCCCTTTCACTTGGCCGTACCATGGCCAGCCCGCTCCCCCACTTCCTCCTGAAGCCATCTTGTCAGGGACCTTCATTTTCGCCCTTGCTTGAGGGTTTACACTGATAGGTCCTGAAGAATTCTCACTAAGAAGCCTTCCCACTCTATCTCAACCACCTCACGGGCCTTGTGCAGTATACCACTAGTCATTTTCATAGGTACCTATTCAATTCTGCTCTTGGGCAGCCATGGTGTCCGATTGGCCCCATAATGTTGTAACTATGTTCTTGACTGACATGGTAATCAAGGCTAGTTGTGATTTGTGTTCCCTCTGACAGCTGATTAGACGAAGCAGTGCTTGCCACCGGGTCACACTTTACACTCCGAGTAGGATCTGCGGGGAAGATATTGCAGTCTGAGAATTGGTGGAGCTGGCAGGAGGGATTTGCACAGCGTCTCTTTGATCTTGCCTCTGGTCACTCGGGCGTTCATGGACCACAGCAGCTTCGGTCTGAAGGTGGTCTGCTTCCACCTCCTCGTATCGTCCACAAGACTTGTTTCCAGAAAGTCCCTTTTTATTCTGCGGGAGGGCTATGATGTTCCGGTATTGGTACTCTTGGTGGTGGACACCAGGGGAACCTCTGGTGGTGCAGGCCCCTAGTCTCTCACTATTCCCATCCTCCAGCTTACAACAGGGGATGTGGTTACACTAAACAGTTAGTGGAAAGGTTGAGGCGACTATTGCATTAACCAGGTTTGTTTATAAAATAGTCAGAAACATGCTGTACTCCTGGTTAGTAGATGCTACTGGAGTAGAGGCTTATGATCGAGTGCGGTTGTGCTTTTCTTATGATCACCAGAATAGTCGGAATGATGAGCTTCCGTCCCACAGGACGAATGTGAGCCTTCGTTTGATAGTTTTGCTGGCAATAGAAGGGGGGAGGACCTGTCATCCCACGGAACCAGCATACATGGGCTTGCAGTAGTGATGTTTACACAATGGAAAACGTATCTGTCCCTTTTAAGGACTGTAACGATTAAATGATGATTGTGTATGTGCCACCAGTAATTAAAAGACTGATTGCAGCATTTGTGGGTCTTCATGTGTTTAATAATATTAAATGGGTACACCATGGGGCTCGACCCCACACTGTGGGGTGTAGAAGAGAGTATAGGTAGAGAGGCTAGCCGCCTATAAAATGTCACAATGTGGGGGAATGGCCACAATGATTTGTCTCCTGCGAGTTGTGCCAGATCCGTAAACTGCGGTGCTGCAGATGCCATGTTGATCTAGTGCTGCCATTAAACCCTGAACCATATTGGCTATTTTTAGGGGCAGTAACCCGGTCACTTGTGATCCTGTATAGATTCTGAAGTTGCGTGGATAGAATCTGAAATCTTAGAAATTTCTATTTGTTTTATTAACTAGCTAAATGCCCTGAGGAAAAAGATAGACCTATGGGACTGGCTAGAGAACTTTGCCCATTTGGAATCCCTCAAATCCTATCATTTTGTGACTCACAGAGTATATAAGTTTATGAAACCTCAGGACTATCTCCTACTATGTCCTACTAGAAGACTCCGCCGTTTCATCATTCTATTCAGATTGGAACAACTGCCCACCCTGTCTAGAATAGGAGTAAGGGAAAACATACCTACAGCAGAGCGAACTTGTCGAGTGTGTAAATCCTCTGTATGTCTGGAGACGACAAGACATGTATTAACACAATGCAGAGCAATCAAGAAGTCTATTGTTCACTATCTGGGAGAATTTGTGCATGATCCATTATCAATACCCAAACTTATGTTTTGGCGTTATTGTACTAATACATCGAACATGCACCTATTCATAGCCCTGTATAATGTCTGGCAACAGGTAGAACAGAAAATGGAAAAACTCCACCTCTGACTTTTGGGTAACGATCTGGAGAGACATTTATACTTGACTTAGCTGTCCCAACACTAGTTTTGAACAACATGAAGGCTGTATCAGCAATCAGGTTCATATTGACCCTTTACCCTAACTTTCCCCCTCCTTTTGTCGGGATTTTTGATTTTAGATTTTAGATTTGTTGTGTATCTAATGCTAAATATAAGTAGGATGAATTTAGATGTATGATTTTATATGTATAATTTTCATTGCAATGTCTATTGATATATGTGTAAAGTTTGAATTTAATTTTCATACTATATCACATTAAAGAATTATTATTATTATTATTAACAAATGTGTATAACAAAACATGCGCGTCTGCCCCAAGTTTTTTAAAAAGCTTGGAAAAGATGTTTAATAATTTGGGAAATATTTAAATAACTGGCATAAAAAAGGTGACTGATATCCGCATTCACCACTGCAAAGTGTAGCAATTAGAAACCTCTTTTATTGCAGCAACGTTGTATCCCCTTTGCTTTGAATTTACAGCAACATTTCTTTCAAGCGATGTCAACACATGTTGCAGATTGAGGACCCCGATAGCAGGGCCCTATGCATTGTTTTGGGGGTGGAGGAACTCCCCTTTCCCTGGCAGAATCTAGAATAAACAATCGTGGCTACATTTAAATAGTAGTACATTTTAGTTTGTAGTTCACAGTTTAACCACAGTGACCGAATGTGAGCTGGTCAAAGGGGTACGGTACCGCCCCAAGCTGGTGGTTTCAAGATACAAGGAATACAGGGATCTCAAACTGCCCCAACTGGGTCTGAAAATTAAGGCAGGAAGAAGTCACATAAACATGCCCTGCTCATCAGGTTGACCCCCCTATGGAGAGCAATTCCAGTTCCCTAGCCAGACCCTAATACTCGGTGTAGGGAATTGAGCATTTCCCTTCCTTTAAGGAAACAAGCTTTCAAATATTGAAAGCCACTAACAAGTAGGGAAGTTTTGTTTTTTGGGAAACTTTTCCTTTCATGAGTCCTATTCGTGCACCACAGAGAAGAGGAGAGCAAGCAGAGGGAGAGGCTTGAAGATTGGAAAGAAGGGGATGGGGGTTAAGTTGGAGAAGGAAGATTGGAGAGAGTGAGGAGGGACAAAGTTGAAGGAGGAGTTGACATCTGTGTCAATGTTTTGAGGAGGAACTAATACCATCTGGAATAGACCGCTTGAGACTGGAGGGAGAACACCAAGGTGGCAGAATAGAAAGGAGCTACCATCTGTGGAGAGAGAAATTGAGAGGTAAGCAGAGTAAGGTCATTTGAAAGAAAGGTGGGATGTTTGATATGAGATTGGAATACCTACAGATAAACGCACTCAGCCTGTGGATTATGGAGGTGGTCAAATGACACCCCTGCCTCCCTCACCCCCACAATTAAAAAGACCAGCTGGGTGTTGGTGCACCAGTCTCGAGAGGTGGGAAGAGAAAAGACAGTGCTACCTCAGAGGGGCAGGAAAGGCACTGCCGGAGAAGCACGGTAGGGAGTGTTCTGGGGACCATGACTCTAGAACAGGGATTGGCAAGAGACTGCCACTCATGCAGGTATGCTCCTAAAAACCCTGGCTGGGTGGACCTGGTTTGAACCCGATCTATCTCCATCTAGAGCTGCAGACTGTTGAACTTGAAACTTTGGCTCTGGTGCCTTAGAGGATCCAGGTGGCGGACTCAGCCAAGGATGGTGTAGGAAACCCCAGACATTTTATTTTGGCCAGATGTCCCTGTTTGGCCTTAATTTTGCATGGATTCCTTCAACTTTAAGTGAAGGAATCTAAGCCCTTGCAGGACAAGGCCTTGGTGTTACGACGCAGGTGTGCAGAAGACTCTGCCCGATGACATATAGCACGTTTGCTACATCCACGCGTCCAAGCCTATAATATCAGAGGTTCGGGCCCTCCGCAGCAAATTTCTCGCATGACAAGGCCTCTGTGTTGAGCGAGACAGGTGTTTGGCAGCAATGGGTTACTGGCATGGACAGTGAGTGCGGATGACCTCACCCTCCTGTCTACAACTGCCAGGTAAAGAGCTGTGGGCAGAATTAGCTTGCTTCACACCACATAGCCTTCTGACTCTGTGCCCTCTTGCCCCCCTGACCTCCGTTCCTCCCCCTGGTCTGGTCCCTCTGCCCTCAGACCACCCACGCTTCTGCCCCTCTTGGCTGTGTGCGTTCCTGCGCTCACCTGCAGCCCAGGACGCTTTCCCTTCCACACATTCCTCACTTGCGTGGTTCCTCGCTACCCTTGATTGCTGTGCTCGCTCCCTCTCAGGCTGCTTGCCCTCCACGCACCCTGTGATCACGTGGTCCCCTTGTTTTTCCATGAATTTGTATGGCTCGCTTGCCCCTTGAGTTGCATCCCTGGTCCAAGCATTCCTCGATCACGTGCCTCCCTCTCTAACCCTGATCGTGTGTGCTCACTCACTTCCTAGTCTGTGTGTGCTCCCGTACACCCACGATCAAGTGGGTACCCCCGCTTTCTTGATAGCGCATGCTCACTCACCTTCTTGGCTGAATGCCCCCCCCGTGCACCCTCCAATCGCGCGGTTCACTAATTTTCCTTGAATTCGCTTGGCTCACTCCTCCCTTGCTTCATGCACGCCCACACATTCCTCGATCTTGTGGCTCCCTCGCTATCCCTGATCGTGTGCGCTCACTCACCTCCTAGGCTGCATGTTCTTCCGTGCATCATTTGATTATGTGGTTCTCTCGCTTACTCATGCGTTCCACCATATCCCTTAATCGCGTGCGCTCCCATGCAATCCTACACCAGCCGTGCATCCTTGCTCCCCTGTGGGCACTTACCTTCGCCTTCCCCTGCCCTGTCCCTCCTCCCAGCCATTTCCTTGTCATTTTGTGTATTGCTCTGTGTTCTACTGTGCTTTTGCCTTCTTCTAGGTTTCTTTTCATTGACTGCTCTGTTTATGATGCCCTGTTATCCTGATTGTTGTTTACATCACACTGCCATGTGTTCTGTTGTGCTCTTCTTCTAGGTCTCCTTTTTTGTATTGACTGCTCTGCTGATTACTGTTCACATCGTATTGCCTGCATTCCTGTTGTTCTCACTCTTTCCCCTAGGTCCATTTGTTTGATTTTTCCCATTTGTTTGATTTTTCTTTAACTTGGAGTTCCACTTCTTGGTGGTCTCCTCACATTGTACTGCATGCATCCACGTAGCACACTTTTTTCGTCTAGCTTCCCTTGGTCGTCTACTCTGTTAATTTGTTTTTGTTTTTGATTGCTGTGTCCACTCCTCCATCTAGGTCCCACGTGAACTACATTGTCTATTATTTCTTCTGAGTTGTCACTGTCTGTCTGTTTTCTCCCCTCCTCCTTGTGTTCCAACCCTAGTGTTTCCTCCCCCCACTCTGCACACCACCCCTCCCCCCACACCACCCCTCCCCCCACCGTCTCTTTTGCATCCTCTATGGCACTCTGTCTCACCTAGCTTATCTAACTGCTTTTCTATTGACTATCCTGCCCTTCCCACGAAGTCTGGGAGGAAGAAGTTCAAAAGGGATATCCTGGTCTATAACCCAGGCCTCCCTATCCCTGATACCTACACCAGCGCTTCCTCCAGACAGACTGTCACTGACATCCTTTTTGTTGTTCCCTCTCCAGGCCTATGGACCCTCCATATGGTCTCTGTGCTCTCTCCCTTCCTCTTCACCCATTAATGGTGGCACACGGTGGGAGGCCCTCCTGGCCCCCTTCCACTCCTCCAAGACCATCATTAATGTTTATCTAAATGGCACCCTCTTGGTCCAAGGCCCTCGGGCCAACCTCTTCCTTTTTGATAGACGCTTCCTGCGACTTATCAACTGCTTTTCTTCTCCTGCTGTCCCTTCTTTCCCTTCTCTGGCTCCTCTGCTTCCTCCATACTGCAACACCCTCTACCGCTTCTCGGTCCGCCCTGTGCCTCCCTCTTCCGTTAACTCTCTGGCATCCTCCTCCTCCTTGGCTACCTTGCCCTCTCCTCCTTCCTCCTTTGGCTCTTTCTACACTTCCTCAGAGTACCACAGACCTGTAACCCCCATGGAATTCTTTCAAAGATGACAACCTGCTCCACATTGCCACTCAACTCTCGCTCAGCTGTCAAACACTCCTCTGACATCTGCCGACTTTTTGAAGAACTCGATCTGGATTTTCTCGGTCTGACCGAGACGTGGTTCACGGCCAGATCTGTCACAAATGTTGACACTCTCCACCCTGGTGGCTACAAGATCCTTTCCGTGCCCAGAACTAACCCTCCCCTCGCCCAGAACCAACCATCCCGTTGGGGGTGTAGCGTTGACCTTCCCGGAGTGGATCCCTGGCTCTATCATTCCACTGCAGGATGACTTCTCCTTTGAATGCCTGGTCTGCAGGCTCTCTGACTGTGGCCACTATCTACCGGCCTCCTGGCCAGATAACCTCTTTCCTCTCAGAGTAGGTGGACCTCGCCTCCTCGCTCCTTGCCTCCATCTTTCAACTTTTCCTTTTTTCGGAGACCTCAACATCCACCTGTATGCTTCCTGTCCTCCTTCGACTCTCTTTCTTTCTCCCTCTTTCTCTCTTTTTCCCTGGCCCGACTCACTCTGCAGGGCACATCTTGGATGTTCTGATCTCCCCAGACCTCCCCCTCTCTAACCCTCTCATCACTCCTCTCTCCTGGAGTGATCACTTTCTCCTCCCATCTCTCCCTCTCTACCCCTCAGGACAAGTCTACTCCAGCTCTGCCATCCACCTTCTCGGTCATCCTACCCATGAAGTGTGCGTCAGTTGAGGCTTTCAATGCCACTTTCTCTCCTCCTTTTGCCCCTTTGGCTGACTCACACCCTGACACAGCCCTTTCTAACCTTCACTGCTATATCTCTGACACTCTATATATTTGCCCCTGTCATGAGGATCTGCCTGAAGCCCAAATCCAAGTGCAACTCTTGGTACAACTCAGACCTCATCACCCTTAAACCCATGTGTAGGGTGGATGAGAGTAAGTGGAGGGCAATAGGTACGCCCTGTAACAAACTGGCCTGCCGCCTTCTCCAAAGGCAATACAGACTCTGTCCATGCTTAGAAGAGAGCACACATCCAAGCCTGCGTCCCTGCGGCACCTAACCATTTGTCCAAACTCTTTCAAATCTTCAAGGAGCTGGCCAAACCTGCTGCAGTCTCTACTATCCATGTCCCCTCCCAGGCCTTCTGCACGGCCCAACTTCTCATTTCATCACAAAAACCCAGGACATCCTGTCCATCCTCTACTCCTCCATCTTCCTCCTCCTTTCCTGGCCCTCCTGCAACCGCCTCTCCCCCTCCCTTCCTTTGTTCAGGTCTGATCTATGAAAGTCTTGTCAAAACAGGTTCATCCTGGTTCTTCCAAAACCATCAATTACCACATTGCAGAAACCGGCCTAGGCCGGAGCGAGGGTGTCAATCACCCAGTGGCCACTGGAACCTTCACCCCCCCTCTGAAGTACTTCCTTGTGCACCTCCTTCTTATGAAACCTGCCAATCCCTCCTGTCTGGTCAACTATTGCCCAATCTCCATTACTTTTCCTGGGCAAACGCCTGGAAAAGCTGGCCATCTCCCAGCTTAACGTTCACATTTCATCTGTTGGTTGCCTCCATAACCATCAGTCTGGCTTCAGAGCGGCGAGAAACGCAGAAACTGCTCTCCTGAACATCCGTGAAGACCTGCTCTCCAACCTAGATCTAACATTCCTTCCGTCCTATTCTCCTCATCATCCTTGATCTTTCCTCTGCTTTCGATACGGTCAACCATGCCATCCTGCTCAACCGGCTGCGTGATAACCTGGGTGTCACTGATCAGGCCCTGGACTGGCAGACCTCCTTTCTCACTGATCAACCCTCCTACGTCCAACTGTGGTCCTTCCTCTTGTCTATCTCTCTCCCTGTGGTATTCCCCAGGGATCTAATCTTTCACCCTGGCAGTTCAATCAATACCTGTCACCTTTTGCCCACTGCATAGTTGCCCTCTGTTCCAACTTCTAGTGCTATGCAGATGACACTCAGCTGTCCTTCAGGCTCCCCTCAGCCGCCTCTACTCCTGCTTTCATTTGTGACTGTCTTTCTGCCATTCAGGAATGGTGTTCTGCCAATGATCTGTGCCTTAATGCCAGTAAGACTGAGATCCTCATCATCGGAACACCAGCTCCCTCCTTTCCTCTCACCCTCTGGCCACCCACCCTGGGCCCTCTTTCTTTTCCTACCTGTGAGGCTAAGAACCTCGGGTCATCTTTGACTCCACACTCTCCTTCTCTCATCACATCTCCGTCTTCACAAAGTCAAATTGCTTGCTGCACCTCCTCAGATGTGTTTGTCCCTTCCTCACTTTCCCCCAGCAGCTCACTGTCTCCAGAGTTCTGGTCCTCTCTAGGCTGGACTACTGCAACAGCCTCTTTCTAAATCTTCCTGGCTGTACTCTCCGTCCTCTATAACTCATCCAGAACAGGACTATGAGACTTGTCCTTGGCCTCAAGCCCAAGGATCGTATCTCCCCAGCTCTGAAATCACTTCACTGGCTCCCAGTGGCGGCAAGGATCAAGTTCAAGACTCTTTGCATTGGCCACAAGGCTTTCTGCGGCCTAGGACCACACTCCCTCCAACTCTCTCTTCCTAAATATCTGCCTTCTCAAGTTCTCTGCTCTTCAACGTCCATCTCCCTCAGGGTCAGTCGCTTTTTGAAGCATAGAGTTGGCGGCAGATCTCTTTATTTGGCTGGGTCCTCCCTCTGGAACAACCTCCCTTCCTCTCTGAAACTTGAACCGAACCATCTCTGGTTCCTGAAGCAACTCAAGACCTTTCTCTTTGCTTCTGCGTTCTCTCTTCCTCTGCCTTGCTGATCACCTGCCTGTTCCATGCTCTGGTCATGCTCTGAATTCGGGCCCAGGTCCCTTCCTGTCCAGCTGCAATCCTCCACTGCCTCTTGGCTCCCCTGCACTTGTGGTCTGTATCTGTAACCCTACAGTCCCCTCTCTTGCACTTAATTGCCACCCGTTGGCTGCACACTTGTCTATTTTTTTCCCCTTTGTCCCGCACTTCTCCATCCTCCACCTTGCCCCCTTCCCTGCTCTTGCACCATCCGAATGACACAAGGCCTAGTAAGATCATTGTTTTGTCCTCCCTTTTGTTTCCCCCTCCTTGTTTTGTCATGGCTAGAAACACTTGTGTACAGGCTTGTTATAAATGCCATATCGCATATCAAGGACTTTTATTTTCCCCCACACAAGTGGACTCTGTTTAGGTTTGAATTGAGAACACCCCAGAGAACTTTAACCCTGTTGAACTGAGTTTTTTATTTAGTTACCCTTGCTCCTATTCCCATCACTAACAGATATGTTCTCAATCCCGAATTACCCCGCTCACCGCACACATATCATTGAGTTTTATGACATAAGTTTCAATTGTATACAAACCAAAACCGGTCTTGTATCTCCTCAGTACATGACATTTGCAACACTGATCGCTGTGTCTTCATGGTTCTTGCGTCATCACAGAGTAATCAAAGGACCTCTCCACATCCCAAGTTGCTAGTGATAGAAAAAGGCAGACGGACACATATCGGCAGCCTTAGCTGCTGTCCCTAAAGGTACTTCATTGCTGCTGGGGCCAAGGGGAATGAAAGATTGGTGAATATTTAGAAGAGTCCACATCTACTGTTTGACGCTTGACTTTTACTGAGCCTTCATAAAATGATCAATGCTTACAGTCTCCCCTGCATTCTGCAAAGGCCTTCTCATACAGCAGTCCAGAAGAAGTCATCCACTTAGCCTAACTAGCCTCCGTACACGTCCGGACCGGTTACTTGTCTTTATACTGAGATATTGTATACCGAAAGCCCATTGGTTGAAACCTATATCTTCTTTTTTTTGTGGGGTGTCCCCCGAACCCTTGTTTCTGAGCCTTAAAACCAATCCAGACCGTTTTCCCCCAAATATGTAACCCTTTACCCTACCCTAAATATATTATATATAAGTTTAGATATATGGAGGCATTGTGGATTGCGATCGGGGAACCATGCATATTCCTCATCTATTACCCCAGTGAAGCTTTCCTACAGTAAATAGAAGGTGCCCCAAGACATGTTGTGGTTACTGCCCTTATCCACCCTCCCTGATGATGCTGTACTATATTCTTGATGTTATGACAACAAATGGCATGCTTGTGCACCCACTAAGATGAGTATTACTTTTCAATCCTAGATTTTTGAGTGGTGGTATTTTCGGAAGTATGGAACGTCTTTCATTGAGCAAGTCTCTGTGAGCCACTTGCGCCCCCTCCTGGGTGGGGTTGACAACAGCTCTCCAGCCAACACGAGCACCAGCAACGGGGACTCGGATTCCAACCGGCAAAGTGTCTCAGGTAAGAAGAGACCACTCCTGCCCAGGATCGGTGCAGCACTGGAATGGTCCCTGCTTACTCGTCCAAAGGATCCTGAAAAGCAGAGTCTGGTCAGCAGGTCTTTCCGTTGGTTTCCTCTTTTCTTCTATTTCTCGAGTTTTTGTAGTACGCTCTAGTGTAATCCCACATTGCCTCCTTGATGTGGGGAACTGAAGCTCTGCTTTAGGATGAGAGTCTGCCTATCCCATCTGTGTTCTGTGAATGGGGAGTGGGTAGTTGACATGCATACAATGGAAGCCTCTGAAAATCTGAGTGTGCTGTGGCCTGGCCTGTGCAATGGAAGTATGTTGGACTGTAGTTGTGCTATTGATACTAACTTAATGTCCGCTGCTTTACACATCCTTTGTTGGAATAACCTCAGTTTATTGTAGCAAACCAATTTGGCATGGCATCGGCTTTCATCAGTGGCAGAGTTGCGGTGCCTGAAACCGCTTCCGTCGTGGTTTGAGTGTAGACTATAGAACCACAGCGGTTTCTAGGTTGCCACTTGCGCCCATGATGGCAGCCACAGAAAACGATGGTCATTTTTGCTGCAAATGGTGGCCATTTCGAAATGCACGAATGCACAGTGCTGCTGTTTTGTATTTTCTTGGGAGGTGCAATGTATAATTGGTAGACCTGAGAAGTTCCTAAATTGGCATCTGCCAAGAACCAAGCCCTCATTAATTAGTCTAAATGAAATTGGCACGCTCTAGAAGCAATTAATGGGCATTGAAGGATGTCACGTCGTAGGCTTTTTGCTCTGTTGGCAGCAGTCTATCGTGGTCTGATGTGTAAGAGTAGAATATGCCATTTCAACTAACAAGCCACACATAAGCCAACTAGCAGCCGTGCCCGCAGATTCTCCTGCAGTTCAGCCACTGGGCAATGAATGCATTGTTGGTATGTGAATTAGCTGGAAAGCTTGCATTTTATAGGGCAGCTGTATTTTCTACGTAGCTATCTCTCAAGGATACAGGCAAGCACACGTTTCCCCCTCATTGGTGTGGTACCGTCATACATTCCTGTGGTGTGAGCATTGCCGCATGCTTATTTTATTTAGTGAGGTAACCCCAATATTTGCATGCAGAGAATTCTGCTTTCCTATTCATTACACATTAGTTTCTTTAGAGTTCACACTCTCTCTCTTTACTATGTTTACTTCATGATTTGAAATACAACGTTAAAATGTACAAATCTGTAGACAGTCGAGGTAAGGTTTTTTCCTCTATGGTGTTCAATGGTTGTTTCCAAAGAATGATGGAAAAGAAAAGCAAAGCGCAAGTGCATGAAGTAGGTTTATGGAGCAACAAAAGAACTATGACATAGATGAAAATCTAATTTGTCAGGCCAAGATTGCGGGCTGATGGCCGATTGCCACAAGACCCACTATTTTTTTGCACGCTCATTACATGATCCTCCATGTGGATCGGAGAGCCTGTTTAGTGGGGCAGTGATATATACACACCGTTAGCATGTGGGCTCTCCCCATACACCGTTCTGCGGGATCTTGAATAGCCTGCTCCAGCAGGTACGAAAAGGCCTCCCCCTGTATGATCTGCTCTGAAGTTGAATTCCTCGCCCAAAAAAGGGTTTAAGTTTGAAGACCCATTTCTATTTTGGGGGTGTGAAAATTGTGATGCCTTTTGTTATTTCGGATTTTAAGTGCTTTGTTGCGAGTTTCTTGGAGAAGATTGCTGGTTTATAATTTGACTGAAGTCTGGTCCGCAACTGGTGTCGGTATTACCAAGGTCAGGTGTGAAAGCAGGAGGCAAGCCAGTCATATCCAACTATGTGTTGACATGGCTGTGGGATTCTGGCAAGCTAGTGAGCGTCTAATGGAGTCCGGGCAGGTCCTCTTGTTCAAAGGCAATGCATTTAAAATTGACTCTTATAGGCCTGATTTTACTGTTTTCCCTTTAATTATGAACATTAGCAGTAATTGTAATGATCTACACATCATTACGTGGAATCACAAATGTAACACAGTGACATGGGAATTGAATGCAAATTACCACAAACTCCTATTAAAGCACAAAGCACCAGAAATATTGCAGTTTTCTGAATTTTTTTTAAACAGTTGTGTTGACGGCTTGACGAGCCTTCACGGGAATCATTAGGCAAATGATTTCCTGAATTGCTGTGGTCTGGCATTGATGCTCTTGGCAATTCAATGTTTATTCTATATCCTATACTTCAAACATGTTTGTTATATTTTACGTCGACTGCGATACAAAGCCTTTTTGGATACCAGTGCATTTGTTTAGTATGGATGACCTCATTGAGGCAAAACGTTTATGTTCAAAAGTGTGGCTGCATCAACCTTTTTGACCAATCGGTTGCAAGCATTAGGAGCCCACATTTGGGTTATTTCACCCTGTATCCGCTGCTGATCGATATTGAGCAATAAACCGTGGTATGTTTCAGAATTTCTAAAAAAGATCTAAATCTTTAATTGAGGTTCATTTAAGATTGACCATTGGATAAAATTTCCTTTATCATAGTTATTGTATCCCACTCATCAGATAGGTGATCTCGGCAATGCTGCAGTACATTTGCCAAAACATAACAATTATTCTGCCAAAGTCGTTATTTATTTCTCCGTGCCCCGGATTCAAATACTTGTGGCTGTGGAAGGTGCTGGAAAGGAAGGCCAGATTGGGTTACAATGCCCTGTTGTCGCCACATGGAAACAGAGTGGGGCAGGCGGGGGAGGTCTTGCCATACTTTACAGAGCGACGGTCTGAAACCTTCAGTTCTTGGGAGGTTTTGACCTACTTATCCCATGATCTTCCCCATTGTCTGCTGGCAGGGGCTGATGAGTTGTAGGGCTGAACATCTAGCAAGTCACATTTTCACAACTCCTAATCTATACATTACCAGCCTGCCAGCACTGGGCCCAGTATGACGTTCGGCAATATGCAAATACTGGAACTTTCCCCATATCAAGAACACGATGGCAGACGATGTAGCCCTTGGGTCTCTGCTGATTGGGCATCTTGTAGAACTTGGCCATCATGGCAAAAACTCAGTACAGGGGGACACATCGTAATTCCATGCTTAACTCTACTCTTCCCTTCTACTCTACTGTGAATCTGCATATGCACAAGTGCCTCTTGCACCAAAGTGATCCAAGCAAATATTTCTGGAGACCATTTCAGAATGAACCCTCTATCCCTCAAGCCTTTGTAGGCTGCTGTCAGCCCTTTCCTTGCCTCCAAAATGTCCAGCAGACTCACCACCTCAATACTGGGATGAGGAAGAGACAAACTAGGCGCTAGGAGACGTCTGGGGCAAAGTGGATCGGCGAGAGAGGAGCAGCAGATACGAGTGCTGGAAGCTGTTTCAAGCAGAGGAAAGAGATGCTGGGGACGAGGCTGGCTGTGAGAAGGGCTGGCAGTGCTGCAAACCCTTGGTGTCTGGCAAAAGCAGCAGGAGCTGTGGGGTGCTATAACACTCCAGTCGCAGCAGGATTCCTGGAGAGCGAGCAGTGCTCTCTCTGAAACTGTGAGGGAAGAGCAGAGATATTGGAAGCTGAACGCAGATCTGAAAGAAACGGATGGCAGCTGCTGTGTGAGGCCGGGGAGTGGAAATAGTGAACACTCATACCGGGGTGCTCCGAGGACTTGAAAGAAACATTTGTGGAATATCGAACAAACTGAAAGCTGTTATGCACACTTTTGAATGCTAAATATGTTGGATACCAAACAAATTGAAAGTGAAGCCCGCGCGGAGGAAAGGGCGCGCTGTTTGACTGCTGAGACCTACGTTTTGTTTGTTTCCTCCCTCCCTGCTGGGAACTCTGCATCAAGAAAGACTTTCCCCGCTCCAATTCGCGTAAGACTGTCAGTCGCCAACACAGCTGACAGCAGTTGAAGCGGGCGTTTCTACAGAGGCTTGTATACTGACACGTGACCTGTGTCACGTGATTTCTCCTGGACACCCCCCCTGAGCTCCATTACAAAACCACAACAGCGCGACCCTTGCGGCGTGAAGCCCGCGCGGAGGAAAGGGCGCGCTGTTTGACTGCTTTTTGTGGCTGGAGGCGGCTAATAGGAGAGGTGAGAAACCATTGTCACTTGAAATACGAACAAAAAGATTCTTCTGTCAGATCAACTATAAAATACTAACGATAAAGATGGATAACACAAAACCAAGCACTAGATTGCAAGAAAAATTGGAAGAAACACTTGCAATAAAGGATAAAGGCAGGCCGAAAAACAATGATCATCCCCAGTTCACTGACATTCACATAGAAGAGAAACCGAGACCATCTATAAACAAAGAAAATACTCCAGTGAAAAATGAGAGCAAATACAGCACTAGTGACCTTCCACTAAAAAATGCTCTTCCTGTAGTTAACAACGTGAATGCTGCCACAGAGATCCAATCCAGATCTTTCCTAGACCAGACAAACACACTGCCAGGGGAAAATAGAATCCAACAAAAGTCAACAGATGATAATATAGATCTTATAGAAGAGATATCAAAACAATGTGATTCTGACGCTAAACAACTACCAAAAAAAAGCCCAGATGACTCATGCTGCACACCATCCTTACAGGAAAGAGCACGGATCGCAAAACAACAATGGCAGACAATGTATCGGTCAGCCCACTCTCTGTGCGACAATAACATACATCCCATTCCCCTAAGGATAGCACGACTCTCAATGGACATCACAGAGATAGACGCCTTATTGGATAGTCGAGACAAAAGACAAGAGGTGTTCAACGTGAAATGTGCCACCACCCACACCAACCAAATAAATACCTCTACACCGAACAACTACAAAGACAGTAAATCAACAAAAAAAATGATGTGAATGAAAATAACGGATATCCAAAAAAACAAACATCGGGGACAGAAGAGTCTTCGGCAATAAGCACACAATCAGAACACAATAGGGACGTGAATAATTCACCACCAAGAATACCAACAACAATGTTAGACCTACAAAATACCCTAACTGCAGTATTATCAACCGCGATGATTCCTTTTTTGAAAATACAAGAATCAATGGTTGACGCCACAAAAGACCAGGCTACGCTACTAGCGATGATTATGACAAAACAAACTCAGTTCGAAGCATTTACAACCAGCATACAGGAGCGACTGATATGAGGCCGAAACATCAAGATCTTGGCAATCGCGTTTAGCAGATATGGCAAGAGTAGAGCATATCGAAAAACAGAATTTACTAGAAACAGTGTCAACTATAACAAAAAAATTAATAGACGAAAAGGCAAGAAAACAATCCCAAATCTTACCACGGATAGATGCAATAAGCCAAGACACACAAACCGAAGAAGCAGATTGCGCAAAACACAAGATTGACAAGACAACGCAGTACGAGATGCAACCATTGAGGATTGAAACATCTGAAACTAATGAACCTTCCATATGTACACCATTTGACATATTTGATCTCTCAAAACGAGCAGAAGCAGGACAGGATAGTCTGAAGAAGCCAACGCATAAAAAAGCTACAAAAAAATCACAAACAGGATCTAGAGTGTTCCTTAGAAATATGCAAAAAGCGCAAAAAACGCTACATGATAAAACATCACAAAATAACAAGAACAAGGAGACGAAACATAAAGAGACGAAAACTGCAAACTTGCCTATGCCAACAACGGACAGTGCTATTAAAAGTGTCCAAATACACAATCCAGCACAAAGGGATCCTTTAGACGATCTGATATTGGAAATTAATCACCAGAATGATAAGCAAACAACAAGCAAAACTGGAGTAACAAGAGGCGAAGAAAAGTCCCTGAATTCAAGTATAGCATCGGCAACAGAGCAGATTACAATTGAAGACTCCGCAGAAGATACCTTTTGCAGTACAAATGATCAAAACGAGCAGTTGATTGTCATCGATGAATATAACGATCCAATCAGGACACAAACAACTATTTCGCATGATTCAACCTTACAAGGAGATAATGCAGCCTTCAATTACTCGGCTGTTTCGAGTGCGGAATCGTGGACATCTCCTGAAAGGCAACATACTTCAGAAAAAGAACAGAAGCAGACTACTACCCAAGAGTCGCCAATTTTGAAACCTAATTTCCAGAATCCTTTGAGTAGAACATACGCCTACAGAGTGGCCCTGTTCCAACTCGCGCCAAGTTCAGAAGAACCGGTGACACTTATAGATTCAACACTTTGCGACTGATGAAAGCAATCCCGCAACTTGGAGATCTAGAATCGGATAACATCAAAGTAATAACTTTCCCCAATAAGAATCATATGGAGGAAGCTCACATTGACTTTTACCTAGAGGAAACCATGGATCGTGTCCTAGCGGCCAACCATCATCTCAAGAAACTTGGCTTTAAAGCAGAAGAAGTTTATGTAACCAGACTGATGGCAAAAAAGAAATCTATGAATATCACAATATTAGACCAAAGGATAAAAAACAACAAAAAGAATGAGGTACATCAAACTAACAT
Source organism: Ambystoma mexicanum (assembly GCF_040938575.1). Taxonomy (NCBI): domain Eukaryota; kingdom Metazoa; phylum Chordata; class Amphibia; order Caudata; family Ambystomatidae; genus Ambystoma; species Ambystoma mexicanum. Next base: position 49,174,839 of record NC_090936.1, read on the forward strand.
ACAAACTAATGATCGAAGTACCCCAAGTCAGGTAAATTTAGCTGAAAGGACAAACAAGATCGCTCAACCAAGGAAGACATACCTATAACAACCAAAGGAGAAACTATGTGACACACATAAAATATCTCTAACTTCGTGGAACACAAGGGGCTATAAACATCTCCTAGAAAATTACTCCACAGTTTTAGCGAATTCAGAACTAATCTGCTTACAAGAGACCTGGCTTACTGATGAGATCGTCTGCGAGGGATATACAACCTGGATGAACCCTGCAATTCAATCAAACAGGTAGAGCGGCATCAGGAATGATAATCCTAATGAAAATCAATACAATGTGGAATATAACCGCAAGAATGAACATAAATTCCTGGTTTCAATACATAACCATTAGCATGCCAGCATACAATCCAGAACGTAATGACAATAAAACGACACGCAAGAGTGAAAACAAAAGTATCTCAATCTTCAATATCTATTGGAATCCAATTGCAATCAATGACGACAAGCTAATTGATTCCGTATGTGAAGAAATTGACTCCATCTCCCGAGCTAATATTGGAAACAAATTCATCATAGCCGGTGACTTTAATATGCATTTATTTAACAAAGAGGGAATCAAATTTTCAATGCAAGAAATGTCACCTCGTGCAAGGAAATGGATGAAGGAGCTGAGAATTCATAACATTTCCTTAACAAAACAACCGTTAAATGGAGAGGGGATACCGTGTGCAACTTGGACAGGAAAAACCTCTACGTCGATAATTGACTATATCTTTGCCTCTGACACTCTACAACAATTAGTAATTGAAACCAGCAACTATTCTATTATGGCTACTATCTATCGGCCACCTGGTCAAATTTCCTCCTTCTTCTCTGAGTGGGCTGACCTCTCCTCCTCACTCCTGTCCTCAACCACTCAACTCCTCTTACTTGGCGACTTCAACATCCACCTGGATGCCTCCAGTCCCCCCACTGGTCTCTTTCGTGACCTCTGCGACTCTCTCTCACTCTCTATTCTCCCGTCTGGGCCTACTCATTCTGCTGGGCACACTCTTGATGCTCTGATCTCTTCTGACCTTCCCCTCTCCGTCCCTCTCTCCACTCCTCTCTCCTGGAGTGATCACTTTCTCCTATCCTCCCACCTCACCCTCCCTACTCCACAGGCAAAGCCACCCTCTTCACTGCCACCCACCTTCTCGGTCATCCGACCCATGAAGCGTGTGTCAGTTGAGGCTTTCGCTGCTACCTTCTCGCCCCCCCCTGCCCCTTCGGCTGACTCCCATCCTGACACAGCCCTCTCCATGCTCCACTTTGCTATATCTGTTACTCTTGATATCCTTGCCCCCGTCATGAGAATCCGCCTGAAGCCCAAAGCCAAATGTAACTCCTGGTATGACTCGGATCTCGTCACCCTAAAACGCAAGTGCAGGGTTGCAGAGAGGAAATGGCGTGCTTCATGTTCATCCTCTGACAAACTGGCCTGCCGCCTGCTCCAAAGGCAGTACCGGCTCTCCGTTCTCACCAAGAAGAGAGCCCTTATCCAAGCCCGCATCTCTGCGGCATCTAACAACTCCGCCGAACTCTTTAAAATCTGCAAGGAGCTGGCCAACCCTGTTGCAATCTCTACCTCTCCTGTCCCCTCCCAGGCCTTCTGCACTGCACTGGCCTCTCACTTCATCTCTAAAACTCAGGAAATCCTTCCCCGCTCTCCTCCTTTCACCTCCCTCCCTTCCCGCCTCTTCCTCTGGCCCTTCTGCAGTCACCCCTCCTCCCTCTTTCTCTGCCTTTCCACTTTTCTCTGCTGACGAGGTTTCCAGACAAGTCCGATCTATGAAAGTCTCGTCTAAACAGGTTCACCCCTGTTCCTCCAAAACTATCAAGGACCACATCGACTCCCTGGCTCCTGCCCTGGCTGACTTTTGCAACCACTCCTTCACCTCTGGAGTCTTCCCTTCCCCCCTCAAGCACTCCCTTGTGCACCCTCTTCTCAAGAAACCCTCTTCCGACCCCTCCTGCCCGGCTAACTATCGCCCTATCTCCATCACTCCCTTCCTGGGCAAGCTCCTGGAGAAACTGGCCATCTCCCAGCTTAACCTCCATGCTGAATCTGTTGGTAGTCTTCATGACCATCAATCTGGCTTCAGAGCTGCCAGAAGCACGGAAACTGCTCTCCTGAACATCCGTGAAGACCTGCTCTTGAACCTCGATTCCAACACTCCGTGTGTTCTCATTCTGCTCGATCTCTCCTCTGCCTTTGACACTGTCAACCATGCCATCCTACTCAACCGTCTCCGTGAAAACCTGGGTATCACTGTTCAGGCTCTGGCGTGGCTAACCTCTTTCCTTTCAAATCGACCCTCCCAGGTCTAACTGGGGCCCTTCCTCTCCGACATCTTTTTCTCCACCTGTGGTGTCCCCCAGGGATCTAATCTCTCTCCCTGGCTGTTCAACCAGTATCTGGCACTCCTTGCCCACCGCATCGCCGCTCTCTGCCCTAATTTCCAGTGCTATGTGGACGATACCCAGCTCATTTTCAGGCTACCCTCAGCCTCCCCCTCTCCTTCCCTCATCTCTGACTGTCTGTCTGCTATCCAGGAATGGTGTGACCTCTGCCTTAATGCCAGTAAGACTGAGATTCTACCCATCGGTACACCCACTCCCTCCTTCCCTGCAGCTCTCTGGCCTGCCTCCCTTGGCCCCCTCCCTGCTCCTACCTGCAAGGCAAAAAACCTTGGGGTCATCTTCGACTCCACACTCTCCTTCTCTCCTCATATTTCTGACGTCGCTAAGAAGTCACACTACCAGCTGCACCTCCTCAGAGGTATTCTTCCCTGCCTCTCCTTCCCCCAGAAGCTCACTGTCTCCCGAGCCCTGGTTCTCTCGAAGCTGGATTACTGTAACAGCCTCTATCTTAATCTGCCTGCCTCCACTCTCCGCCCTCTGCAACTCATCCAGAACAGAACTGCGAGACTTGTCCTTGGCCTTAAGCCCAGGGACCGTATCTCTCCAGGACTGAAATCTCTACACTGGCTCCCAGTGGCTGCGAGGATAAAGTTCAAAACCCTCTGCATTGTCCACAAGGCCTTCTGGGGCCTGGGTCCTAAATACCTTCAACTCTCTCTTCCCAAATATCTTCCTTCTCGAGCCCTTCGCTCATCCGCCTCCAACTCCCTCAGGGTCAGCCGCTTCTCGAAGCAACAAGCTGGGGGTAGATCTCTCTCCGCGGCAGGGGCCTTCCTCTGGAACAGCCTTCCTGCCTCCCTGAAACTCGAGGAGAACCATCTCCGGTTCCGGAAGCACCTCAAAACCTTCCTCTTTGCTTCTGCTTTCTCTCTCCCTCTCCCCTGCTGAACAGCTAATATTCTTCACTGAAACTGCACCGATTCTGCAACTGGACCACTCTTAACGGCCTCTGTCCTGGGCCCAGCCACTCTCCACTTGCACTGATGCCCTGGAACCCCTCTGCACTGCGGGACTGTCTCTGTATCCCTACAGCCCCCCCCCTTTCCCAGCACTTGTTCTGCACTTACCTTGCACTTGCCACCAGCTGGCCCTATTTATTTATTACTTTACGCCACTTACCTTGTACTGCACTTCCCCCCCCTTGCACTTTTCCCCCCTCCCCCTCCCCCGCACTTTTCCCCCTCCCCCACCCCTGCACTTGCGCGATCTGAATGACACCTGGCCTAGTAGGATCGTTGTCTGTCTCCCCTTGTTCCTCCCCTCCCCGCCTCGTTGCGCCTTGAAACACCTGTGTATAGGCACGTTACAAATGCCATATCATTCAAATGCAGAAAGCGATCATCATCAAATCTCTATTTCTTGGTATGCCCACAAAACTATTGCTGAGTATATATTCTTACCTGACTTGGAAGTAAGCAACAGTCTGAATAAATTAAGAATACGAGACCAGCAAGCCAGAGAAATTTGTACAACTTTTCAAGTAGCCACATTGAAAGATCAGGAAAAACTGAACTATGGATGGCTATTAGAAAAATACAAAGACCCACAAACAAAAACAAAGCATGCGGCGAAAAACTCTCATGGACATTATTACAATCAAACTATCAAACAAGAAAAGCATGAACATCAAAAGAGACTGCGTCACTTGAAATCAAAAAATGAACCGGACCTCAAAAAAGAGTTAAAGAAAGGAAAAACAAAGATACTCAAACTTTAAAAAACAAAACAAGGCTATGATGAAACAACATGATGCAGAAGCAATATTGAACGCTTAAAAAAATAAAAACACAAGATATCTATGATGAATGATAAATCAACTCAGCAAACATTAATACAAGAAGTTGACTCACAAAACTGGGTAAGACATTACCATGAAGTATATAACAACAAAGCAAGCAAGCTGTTAATTGATGGAGGAAACGAATCTATTTGGAAATTTGAATGGGAGCTCGACGACATAATAAATAAAATTAAAGCTTTGAATGCTTCTCGAGCACCAGGCCCGGATGGGCTCTCAAATGCAGTTCTCAAAGCATCACCAGAAGACTGGGCAAAATTCTTCTCACAATTATTGCAACTCATAGTGAAAAGTAAAGAAATCCTGGACAACTGCAATAATAATCTTTAAATCAGGAGACCGAAAGCTGCCAAACAACTACAGACCGATAGCCCTCCTTGATCCACTAGGAAAGCTATTTGCAAGCTACCTACAAAAACAACTAAACATATGGGCAGCAAAAAATGGAAGACACGCGAAAAGACAAACTGGCTTTGTGACGAAGATTGGGACAAACGTAAACTTACTGTTACTGAATATGATAAAGGTTGAAGCAAGCATCAGAAATCAGCAAGTTTATGCCTTGTTTATAGACCTGAAAATGGCATTCGATTCAGTAAACAGACAGCTTGGGGTTGTCCTGCTTACATCTTAAACCCAATCATTCAACTATATTCAAATACATCTATTCGAGTCCGATTAACAAACGCTGGTATGGTCACAGAATCCATTTCTACTAGGAACGGTTTGAAACAAGGCTGTCCCCTAGCTGCAAGTCTTTATAACCTGTATACTAATGACTTTGAAGAGCGTATTCAAAACACGAGAGCAAATCCTCCGAAAATCAATAACGAACCTATCCAAGCACTTATTTATGCTGACAACATTATCATCTTGGATAAAACGACATCTGGCTTGCACGAATCTCTGAACAAAACACAAGATTATATGAACGCAAACGATCTGCAAATCAATACGTGCAAAACCAAGGCCATGAAACTGATCAGTCTGAAACAAAAAAAACAACATCCCTTTAAAATCATGCTGGATGGAAATGAAATTGTAATGACAGTCAATGAAATATTTGGGTGCCCTGATAAATCCTTCAAACAATGAAAAAGAATGGTTTGAAAACATCAAAGAAAAGGCTCTATCTTTAGCAAGACAAGGAAGATTCTTTCATCTGAAGTATGGCACATTCTCAGTAAAGCCAATAACGTTATTATATAGGCAAAAGGTAGTTCCTATCATAACTTATGCCAGCGAATCTATAATCAAGGAGAAGTTTATTAACTGGTCCATTCTAGAAGGGCTATACTGGCGGAAAACGTTGGCCCTTCCAAAATCATTTCCTGTGGCAAGGATCAGATTCGAACTGGGTCTGCAATTAATGGAATCCATAGTTACATGGAAACAGATGGACTTATACAGAAAAATCTTATCGGAGGATCCAATTCCATCACTTGAAATATTAAAAAAGAAAGAAAAAGCAGTCCAAACGACAGCTCTCGAAAAATGGACGACATCAATCAAAAGAAAATTGCAAGAAGAAGAAGAAATATCAGAAGAAATGTTGACTAAGAGGCCCCAACAGGCGAAAAGAAAATTGAAAAGCAATGACTGGACAAAAACAATAGAGAAACAAAAATCTTACAAAAGGTATCTAAATTGTGACACTGAAACAAGGGCTCAGAACAAACTACCGGGATACCTAAACCAATTTCCTGATAAAACAATCCGAGATCAATTTCTAAGATTTCGCTTAAATATACTACCAACCAGAGACTACCTAGCAGCATTTGACAAAACTGGCACTGTCGCAGTGGAGTGTAGATTTTGTAAAGAAGCACAAAGCCCAGAAACATTATTTAATTTAATTATGGTGTGTCCGAGGCTGAAAGAAAAAAGAGATCTATGGAGAAATTTCTTCCGGATCTCGAGTAACGTGATGACCACAGAAGAAATATGGGCGAATCTTCTAAGAGGAAATGACCAGTGGTTAATAATCGCAATAATGACATTTTGGGGCGAAATCATAAAATGAGTCCTAATCTTCAGAAGAAACTAAATTGTTCTTTGAAAGAATAAATCGGAATAGCCTGGAATGTAAAGTTTGAAAAATCAAACCAAACATTAAAAAAAAAAAATAAATAAATAAATAATTGAAAGACCTTATGAACCCTTTTGAATGCTGCATAGAGCAAAAGCAAGTTATGAGTAATTTTGAATAGAATGAAAGCAAGGTGGTGCATGCAGCAGATAGAACGGAAGGAATTGTTTGAGGAACAAGTGTTAAGATGATACCAAGAAAGGTATGAGATGAGCATCTAAGTATTGACCAAAGTTAAAGGAGTTCAAAGAACTGCAGGTTAAGAGGAAACCTGCATTGGCAAGAGCCAGCATAATACAGACAGTGTAACAAAGTGCCTGTAAGACCTGTAATGGGTGGACTGTGTGGTCTGACAACTGTACCTAGACAGTGTGTCGCATCCACCCCCCCCCCCTCCAGCACACCCCCTTTATGGAAAGAGATAATGAAAGTGCCCATAAAGAAGATTTTGTTTTGCAACACTCAATACTCAATTAAGTGATTTTGAAGTGAAGAAACAGGACAAGCTATGTGAATTAGTGAAAGGTACTGCTGATAAGAGATGGGACATGTCCCAAGGAACTGTGTTTTGATAGCTGGAAGTTTTGAACTCTTGGGGAAGGGAACCCCGATACATTTTGAACTGGTTTGAACTTGAGGAAGCCGATTATAAGCTAAGAGCTAGTAGAAGCTCAGAACTTTATTTTGACCACTATTCATTTTGATGCCCTCATCCGTACACATTATATAGTTAGTTGTGAGGGCAAGTATAGGTTTTGGACACAGACATACTTTTGGTTCGGACTTCCTGACACAGATCGTTTTTTTAGGTAGGAAAATCCCACCTTAGCATAGGGCACGTTAGGCCCTAGGCTCCATTCTGACTTTTAATAGTCTTTTGAGAACGACTCTTGAGCTTCATGATGCCTTCACAGATGCTCCAGTTAATTGACATCCCTTCTAGGTGTTTATATCGTCTATAATCAAAGACAGGTCGTCCATTTGTGTGGTATATTATACATCACCTGCAAACGGGGAGATTAGTGTGTATTGTTGCACAATTTTTATTTCTTGTAGTTCTCACTTTTGCTGGAGATTCCTTGCTAGTGGTTCCATGATCAGGGTAAAGAGTCTTAATTGACGATGGTGGGTAACCTTTCGTCGTTCGTCTTGTCAAATTAAATTTTGGGGAGCGGCTTAAATTGATTTTCACGCATGCTGATGGATTAGAGTATGAAAGTTTGATCCATTCAGATGATGGAGGAACTATCCAAAGTCTACATAAATGATGCACCATTCCATGAACTCAAATGCCTCTCTGCATCAAAAAAAGGCAGCAACCAAGTTCCCATTGGAGCCAACCATTGGAAGTGTATTGCTAAAGCCGGGTAGGCTCAGCTGGGTGGACGATGCAGGGATGGATCCAGGTTTCTTTCTACTGCTCTGATCTCTAAATTTTCATAACTCAATAGTCTCATTCATCAACCTGTCATTGCATTTGTAGTTGTGACGTACACAAGGATTCTACAAATGTAATAGGCTGCTCTGGGTTGGTGAGAGTGTCTTTTCTTTGGCCACCACCTGCAGATTTGATGGGTACACCATGGAATAGCTGATGGATTTTGCCCTCAGTCTTCTTTTGTACTGCTTCAATTGTCTACCTCGCCCTCTGCATACTGGGCTGAAGTCTGGGTAAAATGACGAGGTCGAGTTTATGTATTTAACTACACCTAAATCCTGTGCTGGCGGCAGAATTTGATTTGTCTCTGTAATTTAGATCTTCAAACCAGCGTGGGACCCTGGGATGAGCTACCTGTGAGCACTCTTAAGAAACAGTGGTTTGAAAACCTTGCTTTCGTAAGAACCTGGGCAATAGACCCTCTAGAAAGTGTTTGTTTTTCTCATCTCCACCACGTCTCTGAAGCATAGCCGTCTTACATTATAACATCTTTGTAAAGTCTTTCAGTTTGTCCGACACACCTTTTACAGTCCATATCAAGTCTTTTCTCTTTCATGTCATTGTTACTTATCTCAGCTTCATCTATCTCGACTCTTTCCTCAACAGATTTCATCTGGTCAGTCAGTGATGTCGATGAGCATAGCCTGTCAAGTGTCCACACTCACAACCACACCCTCCATTTGTGAGGATAACTTGCAATGACGATCTTTAAGTTCAGTTACACTTTCTTTTAAGTGTGAGTGAGTCTTCTGCAGCCTCCACTGAGGCTTTCCACACCAGGGGTGCTAGTTCCATGTTGTCACTATTGTAGGCATGGCGTTTGAGTTGATTGTCGATATTTGATTGTTTAGTTTGCTTGAGCTTTTTAGGTAGCACCGCCACAGCGATTGCGCCATATAGCCGCTTACTTCACAAAGGACACTCCTATCCTCCAAGGTAGTCAGCGGCCATTCCAAACCACCCCCTTACCTATTATCTAGGGTTCCATGTAATGTCCCTGTAAAAATGTCCCCTGACAAATGTCGCTCTTTTTTGTGGAGAAATGACATTGAACATGCGGGGGACAACCCTGCAACACCTGAATTTTTAATTTTTTTAAATGTCGTTTTTTTTTTTTTTTAATAAGGGGAGATCCCCGCAACCCGTCCCCATATATAATGTCGCCAATGGCTTTTCCCGGCGACATTATGTATGGTGACATTATGTATAGGACATATTAACTGATACCTTATCTAGTCCCCATTTCCCCACACCCACCTACTCCTTATATCTCCTTGCCTCCCCTTCCCCCTGGTTTTTCACTGAGTTTTTTTCCAGCCAAATGTTTTCAGCAAAAAACTCACGAGCAAAAAAAATGATGATGTAACAACATTGTACCCCTACAAGAAGGCAGCCGACAGTGTTAGACGCCTACCAGAAGAATTATAGTCCCACAGTTGTCACTTGTTCGTGTGATCATGAGGTGTTATGATAGAGGAAAATATCCCTTATTACTGTTCAACATAGCCACTGCGGGCAATGTTAAAGACCGCTTGTATGTTTTGTGCATCTCAACATCCACACTGAACACTCCATAGTCCTCTGGGACGTCTCCGTGTGCCAGGGACTCTGTGTAGCAGCTGGCCGAGAGACACCATCTTTGCTCTCCCTGGGGTCACCGGCTCAGCGCTTCAAATACAAGGCATGCAAAGCATACCCCCACTCATCAAACACTGTTTCGGGGCGGCAGAAAGAAAATGTTTTGTGCTGCTCCAGCACGTTTATCCAGTTTTATATTGTTCCGAATAGTAAGGATTTTAGCAAGTATTGAAGTCCGGTCCAGAGAAGCGCTACCTTACATCACATCGTGCCACCCATCACGTAACCCACCCACTCCACCCCATTTTTTATCATATTGTGAGGAAATGCTGTTTAATACTGCTATTAGTGAATTAAAACAATAAGGTTATGTTACTTTATATTTGTATACCGCTGTTGCCATTGTTATGGCTTTGACGTGCTTTGTGGTGTATGGCTCTCCGGCAGACCGTAGTCTAAACAGACATGGACAAAAAGAGCAGTTCATTGCATTCTAAAAGTATTTATAATGTCAAACAACTCTTCAATTAGTAGCAGAGATGACTGGTATAGCCACTTTGTAATAGCCATAGCATGAAGAGTATTCAGGCATTGTGTGGATTGCAAAGATAGTGCTTATGTGCCAGCTGGATTGACTTTTTCATGGGACTCCGCCGCATGAAGGTGGAACAGGAGTTAGACTGGTTTATACGATCAACTCCGAGGGCAATGGCCTACAGTTGAGGGCTCTTCTATACTCTACACGGAGAGCCCATGCACACTGCAGTTGGGTGCATTCAATGATTGTACCCTTACCAGCCCTTGTTTGATAATTATCAGGTGGAGTGTGTGGGAATGTTCCTGGTGTTCGCAACTCCCTTTGACCTGCTGTTGTGTCCAGTAACTCTTCCTGCTTCATTGAACACTTTTTTTTTCTTCAAAAACCCACCTCCGGACGCAGAGCGTCGCAGAGTGTGTGGGAGTATTCCTGGTGTTCCTGGAGCTCCCGGTTCGACTGCGTGGAGGAAAAGTAAGAAAGCCATGGCCAATAAGACATCCACTGAGACCCGCGCTGGGTCGCATATGGCGCCAAGCTTCTTTTCGTCGATTGAGAGTGGTTCCCCTCAGGCGTGTGATTGCCGTCACCAGCACTTTAAGACGGTCCCACTCGCTGTAGCAGAGCTTATGGAGCCACGCTCCCAATTCACAAATCAAGTAAGTGAAAAGTCTGCTTTCCCTTTGATATAAATCAGAACACATGAACCGTGATAGTGAGGCTGGATAAGCACTTAACTCATGTAATAATTATCACAAAATATAGATTTATTCTGTACATTGATTAGTCAAAACCACATACAATAAATCTTGTCCTAAAGGTAATTTACATTCATTACCCAAGAAACCAAACACAACAACTATTCCATCAATCAAGCACAGTCACACCAGCAAATGTCCACTTCCGCACTCCCACGAGAGAGCAACAGGGACGGTCAGATCTCATACAGACCTCCTCATCGCTCAACACAAAATATTTATACAATTGGAGGTGTAACCCAGATAAATCTACAGTTTAAACACAATTCCACATATAGTTCATGCAGGCTTATCACGTATACATATGTTTCGGTCACTCAGGCCAACAATGGTGGCCACACAGTTCAAAAGGACCTTCTTCAGGACAAATATCAAAGATGGTTTTCTCCACACTTCTCTATTTTCTGTGTCGATGGAAAGTAAAAAGCACCGTTCTTGTGGTTTCAGGCTCCCACTAGAATATAAAACAATCATTCAGAATCCAGCCTCATTTCTTCTATGTCCTAGACATCATAAACAAATTAAGCTCCAAAAACAACCCAAAAAGTAATTGTATTAAACCCACACTAACCTCAACGAGTCGCGTAGTGAGTGTAGTATAGGTTCAGCTGGAATCAATCCCAAAGGCTTGAAAGTACTGGGTTCCTCAGTCAACTTGAACTTTCCTTAATATCAAATGATTACCTGTGGGAGGACCGAATCTAACATTAGCCCATGCCTTCAATCTCAATATATGTGTAGAGAATGGTATTCAATTGTGAGGAAAATGTTTCTCTGAACCCAAAAGGAATTTACTCTGGATGAATGACTGCTCCGGAGAAAATATTGTCGGATACATCCCGCAAGGTTATTCCACCAGAGATGGCATCTATTTCTAGAGCGGGGATGCCTGTAGTACATGGTATACCAACTCAGCGTTCAATATTTGATGGTGGCAGCTAAATCATGCCCTGCACATACTTTGTATACTTACAGATAGTAGTTTTTTTTTCTCTCTTGTGGATTTTTTCTTTACATGCCCCACTGTATCCCCATTTGTAGGATCCAAGGACTCCGCAAAGAGGATACATTACCTCATTAGGACTGTTTGAGATGGCTAATATAGTCCTCCTTGATCTAATCGGTGTCATGGAGACATGCATATTGTGGACCCGTGGCTATGCCATTGGTGCACCCAGAGTGCATCACCCAGAAAACTGGGGGAATTTACTGTCTACACGCGGAAAGATCTGCGGTCCTCAATAAACAGTTGTTCACTTTATCAGATGCAGTGGCTCAGGGAATAAGTCACTGATCTTGAGATCTCGACACTATGAACGTATACGCCACCTCATTTATGTGTGTTTTGGCATCGCACACGCGTGGACGGGCCTTTCCTGACTTCCACAAATCGTGGCATATTACTCACTGTATCAAAGACGTCTAGTTCGTGCATCGGTCACTGTTGCCGTATCACTCCAGACGGGCGCTCGGGAATCAGGACCTTTACTTCCTATATGGCCAAGACCTCCCAATGGAGATGGATGACTGACTAAAGGATGTAAGGCCAAGTTAATTACCTAAAAACAGGACTAAGGGAAAAGTGGATCTCTGCGATTGTATAGCCAAACGGCGTGTTTCAAAAGTAGGCATATAATCAATCCATATTTTAAAAAATGACACAGAATGTGGAGTGTGTAGATATGCGAGCAAAAATGCAATGCTCGGCAGATACCGCATCACGAATGAAACTAAAGAAAAGGGGGCAGAAAATCCCTCAAAGACGACTCGTGCCTCAAAGCTCGAGTCCCCTGTCAACCATGTTTATAAATGAGGGAATTGCCCACATCCAATAGGAAATTAAAGGACAGATGGAACCCCTAATTCACACCGTGGACATTTATAGGGAGGAAATAGTGACCCTGTCCGCTATTGCCAACAAAAAATGTGAGCCAATTCACAGGTGTATTATTAAGGGAAGACAACAGAACTATCGTAATATATACATTTACAGTAGTCTGTTCCATTCCACAGCGATATTCATACCGTGTTTCACCGTATCGAGTAAGTAAATGCAACGTTGCTCAACTTTGTGGAGCATAGCGCTCATAACGCCCCCTCAGGTAGGACTTTTCACGGTTTGTAAAATGAACCATTTCATGTCATTTTCCATATGGTTGGCTTCGGAGAAATGTTCAACCCAAGGTTTGTCTTTAACTTTATTCCTCACAGTCGATCTGTGCTAGGAAAGCCTCGTCCTGACTTGCCGTATATGAGCGAGCATGGACATTGAATCACATAGAGCGCATTCTTTGTGCGACAATTCGTATGTTCACGAAGGGACCACTTGATGTTTAGATACACAAATTCGTGTTTTGTCTCCGTAAAAGGGCATGCTGCACATTGCCCACATTTATAATGTCCCACAATGGGGTGTAGACCCCACTGGTTCAGTACAGTCTGATCCCTTTGTTGTTCCACATGTGTGGACTAATTTTTGCCTGAAGTTCGGGTTTCTTTTGAATGCAAACATAGGTTTTTTTTCCTCCAGGCTACCAGCCTGTTTAATTAGATACCAATTCCTATTTATGCTGTTTTTAATAGCATTGCTGATAGGTGAGTATGTTGATACACATACAAGACGCTTTTCTTGAGGCCTTTCTTTCATTACAAGGGATACCTCTCGGTGTGTATTGGATGCACGTTTCATTGTGTGTAAATCTTTTTGGGATACCCACGACTGATCAGTCTCTCTTTGAGATTCAGTGCATTTTCCACAAAATCAGTTTTATTTGAACAATTGCGTCTGATCTGCAGAAATTGCCTGTACAGAAAGTTCTGTCTCAGACCTATCGGATGAAAACTTGAATAATGAAGCAGTGAATTTTTATCTGTGGCTTTTCAAGTTCTTCAGTGTCACCCCTCTGTACCAAGAAGACGTTGTCTATGTATCGTTTCCATAGACGTAATTTGGATGCAAATGATTGTCATCTTAAAGCGCTCTCAGTGCCTGTTACATAATGTTCTTCAAATTGGGCCGTGTATAAGTTTGAAACATCAGGGGCGAAAGTCGCCTCCATGCTTACCCCCTTTAGTTGTTTATACATTTGTTTTTAAAAATGAAAAAATTCTCACACATGGCCAAACATGCGCACTCGCGCACAAACCCAGTGGGTGGTATATGTGGTTCTGTCCTTTGGTCCAAATATAAGCCCAATACTTTGAGGCACTTCATTTAGGGGATGGATGTATACAATGACTCTACATCCATCGTCACTAAGTTGTCTCCATCTTCTATTTTCACTCTTTCAAGGAGTTTAATCATATCAGTTGTATCTTTTACCTATGATTTCATTGTCAATACATGAGGTTTCAAAAAATGTTCACTATAGATGGACAACGGCTCAAGCAAAGAGTCGTTAGCAGAGACTATCGAGCGGCCCGGTGGTGTTTCTACATTTTTGTGGACCTTAGGTAATATATAGAAAGCCCCCAGTTTTGGATGTTTCTTTTATGAGAAAGATGCTTTCTTCTTTGCTAAGCCATTCTTCTTTTACAGCAAAATTCACTAGGTTTTCAGTTTCTTCTTGCAATCTATGTCAGGGATCCCTGTCTAGTTTCTTATAAGCTACTGGATCTGCCAGTAGGCTGAGGCATTGGCCTTCATACTTGTCCATATCCATTACCACAATTCCGCCACCCTTGTTGGCCAGCTTTATGGGGATCTCCATGTTATCACATAATCCCTTCAGGCCATCTCTCTTCCGCCTTATTTAGATAATCCATGTGGTAGTGTTTATGCTTGAGGGCTTCGTGCATTTGTTTGACCGCTGTCTTTTCAAATACCTGTCTCTCAGGTGGGCACGTATAAGGTGATGGAAAAAATTGAGATTTTGCTTTAAGACCTGTCACATTAGTCACTCCATCCTGTACTGAACCCATTGAATTATCCTTCTGTGTAAGGAGGTATATTTCTAAAAAATGTTTCAGACAGATATTTCGAGGAAAAAAAAAGCTGCAATTCCATTTTGCACTGAAATGCATTAGCCTTAGTTACTGGGACGATGGAAAGACCATTGGCCAAGATGTCCCGTTCTGTCATCGCGAGTGCGTGTCGAGATAAATTAAAGATAGGGATATTATCACTGCTCACTGGTTCTGGTACCATTGGCAGGTATGCATGCCCGTTCCGTACTGTTGTCGTGGACGGCTGTGTTGTCCCTCTCTGGGGGGGAAAAAAAATGAGGTTGCTATGGCTGTGGTGGATTGATCTTACCCCTACGCGACCAGTTGAGGTTAGTGTGGGTTCAATACAATTACTTTTTGGGTTGTTTTTGGAGCTTAATTTGTTTATGATGTCTAGGACATAGAAGAAATGAGGCTGGATTCTGAATGAATGTTTTATATTCTATAAGGAGCCTGAAACCACAAGAACGGTGCTTTTACTTTCCATTGATACAGAAGTGTGGAGAAAAACATCTTTCTTATTTGTCCTGAAGAAGGTCCTTTTGAACTGTGTGGCCACCATTGTTGGCCTGAGAGTGACCGAAACATATGTAGACATGATAAGCCTACACAAACTATATATGAACTTGTGTATAAACTGTGGATTTATCTGGGTTACACCTCCAATTGTATAAATATTTTGTGTGGAGCGATGAGGTCTGTATGAGATCTGACCGTCCGTGTCGCTATCTCGTGTGAGTGCGGAAGTGGACATTTGCTGGTGTGACTGTGTTTGATTGGTGGAATAGTTGTTGTGTTTGGGTCTTGGGTAATGAATTTAAATTGCATTTAGGATGAGATGTATTTTATGTGGTTTTTGACTAATCAATGTACAGAATAAATATATATTTTGTGATATTTAGTACATGAGTTAAGTGGTTATCCAGCCTCACTATCACGGTTCATGTGTACTGATTTATATTTGTATTTTGCCTGAAGAACCGGTTGATATACAGGCACCCTTATTTACGATTGCTGCTTTCCCTTTGAGACATTTACCGTCTGTTGAAGGAGTGAGCCTTAATGGTTTGATGATGGCGTTGGGGCTCCGCCCCATTGAGCAGTGTGGGAGCGATTCGTCATGTTAGAGCTTGCAGGCTGTTCAGGCTGACCCGTTGTGCTTAACGGCTGCCTCTTGCTGCTCGTGCGCTGCTTTCTGCAGCACTTCAGAGGTTCTGTTGAGCCGCGGTATCTCCGGTCTAATCCAAACAGAGATCGGACAGCCAATCGGGAACAATAAATGGGACCATTGGCTATTCGAGCCCCTAGATCTTAATTTGGGAACCCCTGGGGCATTATGTTGAAACAAATGACACCTTCAAGTGATGTTGATACAAATGAGCATCAAATTGGTCCCTTTGAATGCTCACTTGTTGTAAAATCGTTTCCCCTCCCTAAAAGACTTAAAACTTGGCGTTTGTTAATTGAAAACCAGCAAAACATCTACTTTAAGGGAAAGGAATATGTTTCGCAAAGGTTAAATGTACAACCTGAAAATGCCTACGTACCTGGGCAGAGACTGCAATCTGGTGGTGCTCTCTATGCCCGGCAAGACTGTCTTTCAAAACTGACACGTGATTCTTTGAGCTTACCTTTAGGGAACAACCCCACTTTGCCTTGCCGCTCAGGGGCCTGCATCCCAGGCTTCTCCGGTGAAGGATTTGGCATTTTAGAAAAACCTGAGTGCCGAAATTCTCTAATGGTCGCAGACCAGTTACTAAAAAATCTAAAAGAAATTAACGCTTCAATGGCTGTTTAATACAAACATTAAACAGCCAATATGCAACAAAGGAAAAAGCCAATTAGCTGGACTTGACATTCAAGGGACTCCATTTAGCTCTCTTTTGGATGTGAACGTCCAAATCTGCCAAAGCCAATCAAATATTCCATCGAAAAGAAGAAAATTGTAACACGGTGAGAAATCTCCTCTAGTGTGCTCCCAAAAAGACACTCTCGACACAAAGAAAAAAATCTGCATATTGATTTAAATTGGGATGCAAACGCCCACGTAAGACAAAATCGGAGTCCAGCAACAACTGAGAACTCCCCCTAAGATGGATCAGTAAATTCCTCATTCATGGACAGAGATTTCCCAAAGATGCGCCGAAAAGCGCTGAAGTGCCAAAATAGAATCCATCCAGAGATTAATCGTGACCCTTGCTTTAATTTTGTAGAGCGAATAATAAATGATTTAAGGCCAAACATAATCTCTGCATTAACAATAACTGTCGCTCCACTACTTAAACTCTATGAGCATCTGAATGAAGCCTGTAAAGATCAAAATACCCTTTTAGCGATTTTGAACTCCAAAATAATAAACATTGAAGGGACAGTTCAAGAACTGAAATAGGAATCAAGTAGTTTTTCGAAAAACTAAATGTTAACTGATCCCGAAGCAGGGTGTTTAAGAAATAATTTGGAGGAGAAACGTCTTCTGGCCGAAGTAGCAAGAGAAGCTATTTCTATATGGCAAAAACAACCAAAAGCAAATGTGGCCGCAGACGATTGCTACACACAGGTCATGAATGGAATGGATTCCTCGATTGCTCATGTAGAATCCCAAAATGACACTTCCGCTCTGCCCAGTAATGGAGTCCGGCCACGGGAAAAAGGCCTTGCCACATTGAGTGCCCAGTCTGGACTTCAGGCAGGGGATTGTAGTGTACCTCCTGACTTGGAACTTGCAACCCAGGCCTCCTGGCAAAAGTACTTGCATTACAGCCGATGCTGCTGTTAGAGAAGCCCTAGGTGAGCAAGTGGCCTTCGCTTCAACATCTGCAAATGTTGAAGGATCAATTACACCATACCCAGAAGTCTCAAATTCCACCGAAGGAAAAAATGAGCTGTCAGGCCCTATCTTTGCTATTTTTGAGAAACCAAACTTTGGAGCCATCTCCAAAAAAATTGATAATAGCAAAGCTTCAAAGCAAACAAAAAAGACAAACATAAGAAGTAGCTAAAATGGACATGCAAAAAATTCAAATAAGTTCCTGCGAAACGTAAAGGCTTTGAATGTAACCATATTAACTGAACAAAAAAAAAATCCAAGCAACAAGGTACATGACAATTCTGTTTTAAAGCTAAAGCCATCGGAGAAAGCAATGGATAAAGACTCTGACCGAAAAGAAGCTCTAAACAACCAAAAAAGTGAGGATTATCAAATGATTGAACTACTTGTGAATCTGTCTACCCACGAGGTTGACTCAGAAAAAGGACTGACAGACAACGAATTGGAAGAAGAACATGACATAGAGATTGTCACTAACTCGGAAACTGAATCGTCAAATGAACAACACTTAAAAAAACCCTCTAGCACGTGAAGCTCCTACTAAAAGATTATGTACAATCATAAGTCCTCTGCCCGACAAGACTTGACAACCGCTACTGAGCTGAGGAGGCAGAAACCAATTCATGACAATCACTGAAAAAAGAGATTCTGCCCTGAAGAAATTAGACATCTTACCGGGCAGACTTAATCAGCCAAGTAAACCAGAAACAGGAACAAAATATAAGTCTATTTTTGGAAAAAACAATTAAAGTGACAGATTTAGAAAACCTGGAAAAGTCCCTGGATCAGCAAAATCGCTCTTACTTAGACTGGAGAGATAAGAGACCACAAGCTACAGGTAGTTAAATAAACAAGATAAAGACGTTGACCACAACTGCTGAAAATCGTCTTCTGATCGATAGGCTTCTTAGGTCAGAAGACCCATTAATTTTAAACAGAAGAAATGTTCTACAGTTGCTTGCTTATCTACCCAAATTGCGAGCTGTCTCATCGGAAGACCTAAAAATCGTTGAATTTGTAGATGAGGCTTCCACCGACAGAGTTCTATTGCAAATTCCCTCCAAAATCATCTACAACCTAATTCTGAACTGTTGCTCCAACTTCAATTCCCTAGGTTTCGATATATAAGGGATGTTTCTGTTAAGAAAGTTCTGCCACAGAAAAGACCAATAAAGAGCTAACTTCCGAACGAAAAAGGCACCTCAAAGAAAAACTTCGGTCCCCTTGCTCAAACAGGGCGAGGAACCCGACCCTTATAGAATGTAGGGGGGGGTTAGCTGAAAAGGGTGTACCGGTTCTAGAACCTCAGTGTGACCCAACGCCTTGCGTAAGTCCAGGAAAACTTAAAAATCACTCTAAAAAACAATATAAGTCAAGCAAACTATATTGTTTTTGATAACAAAGAGGAAAAATGCCTGCTACGACCTAGAAACCTGGAGTTGGTTGGCCGGGTCAATTAACCAGTGTGAAGATCTTTAATGCCAAAAGGATGGTTTCCGAAGTATCACTACAGATTGGTTCTTGGAACACGAGAGGCTTTAACCATCTTTTTTGGAACATCTACTGGTGTAGTAGAGAAATTGGATGTAATTTGCCTGCAGGAAACCTGGCTGTGCGAATTACCATGTGCGCAGGCTTTGAAATAGCCCTGAAGCCAGCAATTAAGCAAGAAAGGGGTAGACTTATGTCAGGGCAAATAATAATAATGGTAAAAAAATCTAAACATATTCAAATAATAAGATCTGTAAACATTTCACCATGTTTACAGACTGCTGCAATTGAAATAAGAGTGTACTCTAGGAGAAACAAGGATTCTGCATATTCTAAATATTTACTGGCAACACATGGCCACCGACGAATCGGAGTTTCTTGAATTAATCTGAGATACCATCGATCATATAATTGAGAACAGTTCAAACCCAAATATAATTTTATGTGGTGACCGCAATATGGAATGCCTACAACTTAAATCTGAAAATGCAGCCACGAACAAAGTTAAACAAAAAATGGGAGACCTCTACCAAATTTTAACAGCCTGCCCTGATGAAATGGAAGAAAGAGAGAGGACCTTATTAAACGGTAACATTCGAGGAGACATCCCTCCAAACGCTACCTGGTTCCAATGGTCTAAGGCAGGGATCCCCAACGTGTAGCTCGGGAGCAACATGTTGCTCACGGCACCCTAAATTGTTGCTCGCCAGTTGCCCTGGGCCATGGTGTGAAGGCCTAGAAGGGGGTGCTGAATGGATGAGACCTCAGTAGCACTGTAGTCAGGACAGAGTCCTGGACTGTGCAGGAATGTTGGCCAATGAGCCGCTGTGTTGCCAGCTGGATTATTTTTATACATGCAAGATTTGTTTGGTGCCACCATGTACATACTTCTTCAGTAAATGTCCTTACTTGTTATGGTAGTGTCATTGCTAAAACCCTGTCATCTCCAGTTACTTTGCCCATTTGACAAATGTATTAATGAGTACAATATTTGAACCATGTTTGTGTCATGGAGAAAATTGGCATATTCTGTTCTTTCATACAACTAGTATGAGCATAATGGACAAGGAGGTGGTATGCATACCCAACTTTCCTTTATTAAATAATGTGCATGCACACTTTCTGTACAAGTGATGTTTGTGTTTGATCCCACCAGGCATATTTATCGACAATATTCATTTTGGTGTCTCCTGTATTTATTAGTACATAGTGTCCTAGCGGAAAAATGGTCTTCGTTTGATAACCTGCCCATCTAGCACATGGTTAATGGGCAGATACGGTAAATGCATGCCACATTTTTCATAATTAATTTGCTCTGTATTCCAATCCAATTAATTGATTGTTAATAGGTTTAAACTAACAAGTCAATTAATTGATTCAAATACTCCGTTACCAGCACCACACCCCTCTATGAAGTGGTCATCAAATGCTCAAAGGTTTGACCAATGTTTGCCACTAAGTCTTGTGTAAAATCCCTTTTGGGCAGAGTAAATAGGCTCCAAATAATTGAGAAAGGTATTATTTTTATTCCTAAACACTTTTTCACCAATACAACAGCCTTCTGGAGCTTTAATACACACCATTTGCCATAACATTCCCAAATAATTCTCAGGAGGTAACCTCCAAAGGCCCAATGAAGTGATCTTTAAAGGCTACCATGTAATGACCTGAAGTACTAATTCATATTTATATTTCTTCATTAAGTCAGCAACATTTAAAAACGTTTCATATTTTTCTATTTTTTATACAATTCACACAGAACAAGCCCAAAATAAAAAAGCAACTTTAACACAATCAAACTTGCTATATATACAAGTCTGAACATTACAATTAATTATATATAGCATAGCTCCCATGCATTCCACGCTTATGCAAAACAGAGAAACAACAGCAAATGAACAGAAAATTAACCAAATCTTTGACTCCTATTTTGCAAGCGCACTTTGTGCTTCCTCCTGCACACTTTCTTAATTTATTGAGGAGTGGGTACATTTAAACGTACCATTACCACCAGCCTCCTGCATTCTGGGAATCTTATTTGACAGATTTCTCCTTGCCATTTTATATGTGTATGTAAGTCTGTATAAAAGGCTAAAGTGGGCAGCCTGTGTATATTTTGGACATCTGACTTTTTTTCCATCGGAAACGCTCTTGCTTTTGGAGCTATTTTGAGGTGGCTTAATGCACCAAATGTAGTTACATTGCATCCCTATTCAAATGGACAGTGACTTACAACCGCCCATAACCACAAGTATTTCTCTTCACCAGGGGAGGCTACAATCGCACTTGCACTGAAATTCACTTCATGATTAGCAGAAAATCCCAGATGTGCTTTTAAAAAATAAGGAACATTCTTAACTGGCCTGACACTCAAATTGAACACCCCCAATTCGGCTCACAAGGGGCTAGCAGGTGTATCTGCAGGGAGACCTGCTATTTGGCCCAGGAATTTATTTTGCAACCCCTCCAAGAAATTACAGTTCTAACCACCCTATATTTTGCGGCCTTAAAATCATGGAGCAGACCTTTGTCTTATATACCTCCAACTTCTCCAATCAGAATGCCGCAAACCTGAAATAACAACGTAAAAAGCCATTTAATCATTAATGATGCCTTTTCAGCTATCTTATTAAAATTGCTGACGCAAGCACTGCTCTTTCAGAAGAGTAGGCCCAGATAAAAATGAGACTGCCCCTCATCTCTACATTCATTTAAAAACTATCTACAAGGTTTCACCCTTTGCCTGAACACCATCATTTTTATTTTTATTATATGTAATTTCAAACTGTAATTCCCAAAATAGTAACTTGTGTTTAGCAGGCCCTGTTGGAGACCTGCTGGGGGCAAGGCCAAATTAGTTGTGCCTTCTGCATAAGGGTGCATGCTATAAAATGAACCCTTCAGGTGGAGGGTGGATTAACTTTCCTAAGAGAAGTACTAGAATCAACATCCAAAAGGAATACATTGGGACCAACTGACATCCCTGCTTGTCACCTTTATTTGTGTTGGAAAACAATGTATAATTCCACAATCTTGTATTGTGGACAGATGGTGAGATGTCTGCGTATCACGTTGGATAAGACTTAAAAAAAACATTAGTGACCTGTAAGAATGTAGAAGTAGGACTCGGACACAGTGGGCTCATGTTGATTGACATATACTTTTATTGAAAGGAAAAGGGTGGGGGACTGGGGAAACTCCTGCCTTTCCCTAAAGCTAAGAGGGGTTTCCCATCCTTAACCAAAACTAAGGAAACTGCCAGTATGTCTTGTCTAAAGTAAATAGTCCACTGTCTGTCACAAGTCCGAAGCCTATTTCCATCCCTCACGCTATTTACTAATCTATAAAAAACAAAATGTCTTCTTAATTCAGAAGAATAGGTTGTAGATCCAAATAACACAGGTTCCAAACCCAAAGTTCTTAAATGTGAAACAAAGTTCCATAAAGTTCTTACACATTTCTCTGTTGCACAAACTTTGTAGCAACTTGGGCAACAACTCCCTTGTCCTGGTTCCTTCTCTTGGCAACTCTCTATTTATTGGACCACAGCCAGGGGCAATGACTCCTTTGCCCTGGTTCCTTCTCTTGTAGGTCCTAGATCTCTGCCTTTCTCTCTTTCTGCTTGGGCCAACTTGGTTCACTTCCCTGCCAAGTGTGGTCCTTAGTAAATTACTCTGTGGTTTCCCTTCTTTTCATGGTATTGTGCCCCAGACCTCTCTTTATGTTTGGGAACTGGGAGCCCTCTTCTCCCAAGTACCACCACGAGGAAGAGGACTTGTGTGTATCTCCTGTAGTGGGTCCCAAACCCCCCTTCTTTGTGTGAGGGTACTTGGAGCTCTCTTCTCCCATGTACCACCACAAGGAAGATGACTTGTGTGGTTCTCGTGTAGTGGGTCCCAGACACCTTCTTTGTGTGTGAGTACTTGGAGCCCTTTCCTCCCAAGTACCGCCACAAGGAAGAGGACTCCTGTTGCTTTCGTTTGGTGGGTCCCAGACCCTTAAGTTTCTCTTGTTGGGGGACAGACATGGTTCACATGCCTGCCAGGTACTGTGACTATTAAGATGCTGACTGCACCGTCTTAGTTTCCCACCAGCCAGCCTGAATGCTCCCCTTTGTAGTGGGCTCTGGTCTGCCCAGGAACACTGCAGTGTCAATTTTTCCCAGGACAGCGTGGTCTTTCTTTCACGCGCTTCCCTGTCTGCAGGAACACCGGGAGCTTCTCTCTGCCAGCTTGCCTTTCGGTCCTTCCACTGTGGACTGGCCCTTGTCCTTCCAGCTCCTCTCTTGGCATCCTGGTGTGCTTCATTGCACTTTCCTGCACCGTGCTGGCTCCTGCAGCTCCTTCATGAAGGACTAGACAACTTCTTCCTGAGTCCCTCATCCTTTTCTACTATGCATTGACCAATGAGCAGCCAGCAACAACTAGACTGCTCATTGTGGTTCTTAGGAGAACTCTTCATGCCTCCGCTCTTCCTCTTCATCCCAGTACTTATTCCAAGTTGTCTAGAATGCTCATGTTGGTTATGCAGAACACTCTACATTCCTCCATGCAGCTTATTTGTCTCAATGGTTGTCAATAACATATCTTTCAACTCTTCCCCATTCTTCCTCGTCTCAGTATTTCTAACCTTGATCTCCCTTGGGTCAGTTGTGCTCTTCATAGTCCCAGTACGTATCTACGGAAGGGGTTGTTCTTTGGGTTATAGAAATGGGAGGGGGAGGGGTCCTAGGGTCTGGTGATTGGTGAGTATATTGCGTTCTCAGGGTAGGGTTGTTCCTAGTCCCAGAAGGGGTTTCCTCTCCCATGTGATTCTCTCCCTGTGCACCACCCTCAGGGGAACTATTGTACCGAGGATGTACCGCCCTGGCCACATGGGAATGGTCTCCCCCATAGGGGAGAAGGGACAGCATCCACAGATTTGTCACAGACTCCAATAAAATGTAAATTCCGCCACATTATGTTTCTATCAATCAAATACCGACGGAATCCACCCTGGAGTGCTACAGACTCCATTATTGGGGACTAACACCACCAAACCACCACTTGGAATCTGGCAGTGATACCACTGGACCAAGTAGCAGTAACGGTACCGTTGAGATGCCACCAAACTCGTAATAAGCCCCAATGTCCAGTAAGGGAATTGGCCTATAACCTTGAGGGGCTGGTGTTCCAAGAAATACTTGTCTAAAGGGATGGCATAATGCCTGTCTTGACAACAACAATAAACATAAAACGATTTGGTATCCTTCAAAAAAGCTTCAATTTTTTTCTCAAATTCTTTTTTTTGTTTTACCGCAATTTTTATGCCATTTTGAAACTATAAATCTGACCAGCAGTGTACACACCCCTCATTAAATCATGTTTCAGTTTTCTTTTCGAGATTCTACATTCTGCATCGAACCATGGTGCATCCCTTTCTATAACCTGGAACTCCTGAACTTGGGGGCACGGTTTGCCAATAGCTCTGTCCTGGATAGTTTCTCCTAAAGACTCAGACAAACTGACGCTTTCCTTTGTGGCCTCTGAACTGCTCAACAGTTTTAAGAGAATATGTTAATTTCTTGTGAATTAGTAATTCTTTCCAATGCCTCCTTTTCGAGCGTAGGCATCGCCAACCAGCCTCTCGGCTATCAGATATCTTCTTTGTGGTGCCTACCCTGTCCATTGGAAAATGAACTCAAGAGGATTGTGTTTACTCTTTGATCAATAAGAAATGTAACATTTCATAACATTCCTGAAGAAAAAAAACATCCACAACACAGTCATCAATAACTGTGGAACAGTATTGCCGATCTTGCATGCTTAGGAATGCACCATTTGCCATTAGAGATCTCATAAAATCCTAGGCAGAATCTCATGCTCAGTTTGTGGCCATTTTTACTGTCCATACATTTGCACTAATATTTTGCTCGGGATCCTGAAACCCCTGGTAATGTTTATTTACTCCTACTCTATTTTTGAACAGCTGGACTGGTCCTATATGTCTATAAATGTACTACTGACCACTCAATTTCCTCAACATTCCTTGTAAACAACCACTTAACGTCAAATGAAGTTAAAGGCCTTGCACATTTCCTTGACTAGAATAAGACGTGGTCTAGATAACTATTAAGTACTGCAAATTAAATGTTCTATATGCAGTTTTAATTTTCTTACATTTCTAATTTGTGTTGCAAACAATTTGTCTGCCAACTGTGCGCCGATATATTCTGTCGAAAAATGGATGTTGCTCACCATTCAATTTGATATGCCAATGTTGCTCATTGCGCACAAAAGGTTGGGGACCCCTGGTCTAAGGCATCTATGTTGGAGTATTTCTACGTTGCCATAGTTGAAAAAAATTCACTGACCTTTTGGTCATTCCGATGGAAACGAGTGACCACAACTTGATCACCATAAATATTGTTGGGCTAGGCTGTTTAGAAAAAGAATCCTGGAACGCAAAGATTAATGTGATGCTCGGTAGAAACAGAGTGTGCATAACTGATGAAAATATATCGATAACAACAAAGCTCTTGTTGACCGAAAACTCTCAGTCCTGGGATCAAATTGAATATCTGAGACTGCTGGAAAAATATACTGAACACCAACCTGACCTGCGAAAGAAAAGTCTCCATCATCAACATACTTATGACCACGAGATTGTGGTCAGAAAACGGGACCTAAGAAGATCCCAAAGAGAGGCCAAGAAGCACACCGGCCAAGCTGCTTGAAACAAAAAAAGTAAAATTAGCATACAAAGTGTGGCTGCGAAGCCAATAAAAATCTAATTCTACAAAATGACGCAGAAGCGATGCTGAAAATCTTAACCAAAAAAAAAGCTCTAAATCGTTCTGGTCTCAAATAATACAGTGTCGACTCAAGGGGCTCTGCATGTATCCACAGTTACTGAGAGCCAATGGATCGCACATTATACTGAGCTATTTAAGAAACATGGAAATGTGCATTATCAAGGCCTTGAACATCATGGCCCGTGCGACTTTTAGATCACAAAAGAAGAGATCTTGGAAAACCTCAGAAGGTTCATTCTGTCGAGGGCACCAGGCCCTGATGGCCTTACCAACTGGATGCTTAAGCAAAACCCGTAAATGGGCTGACTTTTGCCATAATCCTCTTTACTAACATCATAAAAGAAGGAAGGCTCCCACAAAATTGGAAAACTGCCCTAATCGTGCCCATCTTTAAAAGGGACTTTGTTCAGATCCAAGACATTTTAGACCTTTAGCCCTACTAGATGTTATTGGTAAAATATTTTCAATCCAAGTGCTAAATCATCTAATAAAATGGATCAACAAAGTAGATTGCACTGGATATTCGTCAAACAGGCTTTATAAAGGGAGTTGGCTGCTCACTCAACCTGTTTAAACATCTTAAAAATGGAGGCAATAAAGGAAAAAACAAAGAAATACTTGGCCTTTGTCGATTTGGTTCATGCCTTCGACAGTGTTGATCGAGAATTGCTTTGGACCAAAATGCAAACCACAAATGTCTACCAAGCTTAATGAAAACTGTACAAGAACCTTACTCAGAAACAGCAGGCAAAATCAGGCTAGACCACAAAGGATCCCTGACTTCGGCAGTAAAGGCCTCAAGGGGTGGGAAGCAGGGTACTCTGTTGGGCGCAACACTTTTCAGTTTCTACATCTCTGGTGTCAAGAGCGACCTAGAAGAAGTAAGAGCTTTCCCACCCAATATTAACAGAAACCATATTGGTCACCTTTTGTATGCCTATGAAATTGTTCTGATCGATGTAATGGCAGTTGAATTGGAGTGAAAACTGAGAGCCCTCAAATCCTACACTGCCAAAAATGGCCTCGTGATAAATCCAGGAAAAACCACGCTCTTTGTTCTCCAAAGTTTGATTGGTTCCAAAACATCTATAAAAAGAACTTCAAGTGGGAAATTGGCAGCAAACCAATCAATCGTGTCAGTCAAGCATGTACTTGGGGGGGTCGGGGGGGTTGGGGGTGGCGGGAGCGGAGCGGGATGGGGGGGAAGCATGGTGGGGGAGTCTTGATCAACTCGCACGCACATTAATGATGAGGCAGTGGTCCAAAAGAAAATGCAAACTTCTGGCAGTACAAGGCACCATGAAACACAAAACAATATGGCACATTTTCCATAAAACTAGCTTTAGAATATTACAAAGCAAAGGTAGTGCCATCATTCATTTTTGGAGCAGAGACCATGTTAGGGTGCTCCCATGTGACATGGTTGTGGTGTGAAAACATGTACTGGAACAGAATCCTGCAGTTACATAAAGGGATCCCCACTACTTGAACGAGATACGAACTCAGTCTGACGTCCATCAATGCCAAGGTCACAGGGAACACTCTGGCTCTGTACAGAAAGTTTATTCGTACTGAAGACCTTCCACAATTTAACATATTGAAACAAACTCGAGAAAGGAAAAATCTTGACTCTATCCAGGAAATATGGGAGAGTCAGTGTGGAAACTTTCTAGAGCAGTTAAATGTGGATGAAGAAATATTGCTACAAAACGAATAAGGCGAAAGAAAAAGTGTGGGAAACAGACTGGTGTGAAACCTGTGAGATCAGAAACGCTCATCTCTGTATGAACCTTGCTCCGGTGGAAGCCAGGGCGTACAGAATGACTCCAAGATATTTAGAAGTATTCCCATGTTCTATCAGGAGAAGAACCTACATGAAATTTTGTTTGAACCTGTTTCAAACTAAGGAAACCATCAATCTATGACAGTCAATTCCAAATTTGGTCTACTTGTACAGATTTTGCGAGAAAGAAAATCAAACTTTGAAACATCAGACTCTATACTGCACCAAACTATCTGATCGAAGAACAACATTAATGGGAAAGATGCTGGAAACAAGACCCTGCTTGTCGGGGGAATGTTGGTGGAAAAGGATGTTTGAGGGAGTCGATAACAAATTAGTATACGCATTGGTGTTTTAGTTGGAAGCATTAGAAAAGAGTCTGAATGAGCATGAAGTGCTAAATATTGCCAAACAGGCCTCTGTAGACAGGGTGTAAAGAAAACAAAATGAGATGGTACCTTTTACATCCCCTGAAGTATAACGTGGTTAGCTCAAACGGAGTCGAGCATTTCTACTGCTTCCTGTTACATGTTTCTTAATTTCTTCCTTCTTTTTAAAAAAAAAGTTTGTAATGAACTATATAAAAAATAAATAATTTCCAGATAGAATATGCTGAGTCACTACAGAATATGCAGAGTCAATAAAGCAGTGATCTCAAAGTGCCTAGCTGTGTCCGAGCTTTAGGGTGTAGTTTGTTCCTGCACCGCGATCACCAAATCCTTGTCTGTTGGTGGGGGTAGAGGGGGAAATTAAATATAGGAAGGCAGATGGGAGAGAAAGGATGGGAAGAAAGGAGGGAAAATGAAAAGAAGCGGGCAATGTGTCAGCACGTGAGTAGCAAGAATGCCAAAACATTTGAATGTATTGCTTGGATGAATGAGGGGCTCGAGATGTTTGGGATATCCCAAGTACAATGTAAGGAATGATTGACCCGATGACCATGTGGCTAGAACTTGTCATTTAAATGTCAGAGAAGTAGGCTGCCGAAGCCAAGGACAAAATAGTCCAAAATACATGCGTTGCTTATGTATAAAAGCTTTAGGAATTTAGGAGACGATTCCAAGAATGAATCCTGCTTTATAATTGGATTACGAGGTATACACCAAGGAGCAGGTGGTGACAGTGACTAGAATTTCTAGTTTGACATTTGGAGGTTTACTTTATTGCTTTTATAGCTCACCTAACCCAAGGGTAACTGGGCGCTTGTACTTGAATACATAGTAGGTTACATAACAGAGTACAATTGATAGACAGATTTACAGTTACAGATACAATAGAAGACGTATTTACACATAGATTAAGTAAGGACGGTTCTGACTTGTAGCCAAAGTGATTACAGTCGACCCAGGTAATTTATAATTCAGTGCTAGCTAGGGTACATAATCATAAAAGATGTTCCGTTTGTGTGTGCAGCATATTCAATATATACAAACTATACAGTGAGGCACCCAGTCTGATGTGTTAGGTGTAGTGGTTTGGGAGAGAAGCCAAGATTTGGTCTTGGCTTTGAAGGCCCAAAATGAGTTTTCAGCTCTAATGGCTGGCGGGAGTGAGTTCTAGCACTTGGCAGCTGGATCCTCCAGCAGTTTTTAGGTTGTAGTTGGGAATGGTGAGTCAATTCAGATGGCTGGAACTAGTGGGTCTGTTGGACTGAGTTTTAGAGAATTTGTTCGTGAGGTATTTTGGTGCTGTAGTTGATAGACATTTGTGTGTGAGGACTAGAGATCGTAGTGTGATTCTGTTGTGTACTGATAACCATAGTGTATCCTTCCTGAAGGCGGAGATGTGGCTGGAGCGTGGAACGTTTAGGGCTGATCTTAAGGCATTGTTTTGCAGGACTTGGAGTTTGTTTTGTGATGAGGAACCGAGGAACAAGGTGTTACAATAGTCCAGCTTTCAGAGGATCAGTGCTCTGACTAGTGTTAAGAGGCTATTAGTAGAAAGGTAAGGTTTACTGGCATTTATAAGTTTGGTGGTGTAGGCTGTGATGTTAACTTGTTTTGTAAGGTATAAAGTGGAGTTCAAGTAAACACCAAGTGTTTTTACTTCACTGGAAACCTTTATGATGTTTCCGTCAATGTGGAAGGCAGAGTAGCGTTTGTCTAATTGGTTATGGTGTGCTTGGTAGCCGATGATAAGGAGTTCAGTCTTGTCATCGTTTAGACAGACTGTGGGTGGCCATTCATGCTTGGATCTCTAGGTAGATGTTGTTGATCGTTTTTGTGTCATTTATATAGCAACCAGTGAATGTGGTGAGGATCTGGGTGTCGTCTGCCTAATTCGTGTAGGTGACACCCAGATTGTCAAGGTGGTCAGAGAAAGGCTTAGTAAATATATCATAGAGTGTGGGGGGAAACCCGAGGTCCTTGCAGAACTCCACAATTGATGGGCTGTGGTGGGGCAGATGCTGATAGTGAGAAGACCCAAGTGGTTCTGTTTGAGAGGAAGGATTGTATCCAGCTAGCGGCGTTCGGTGAGAAGGCTGCTGCTGAGGTTAGGTGCTTAGTCAGGATTTTATAGTTGACAAGGTTGAAGGCTGCTGAGAGATCCAAGAGAAAGAGGATGGCTAGTTTGCCCTTGTCCTTTGATTCATCCTTCTGTATCTTTAGATCTAAGAGAGCTGTCTCAGTGTTGTGTCTTGGTCTGAAACCAGACTGACATAGACCTAGTAAGTCATTATCTTCCAAGTGTTTCTAAATTTGGAGCTAAGCTGCGTGGTCTAGAATTTTTAGAAGGCATGGTACTGTTGTTATAGGCCTATAATTAGTGGGGTTGCTAGGATCTAGGTTAGGTTTTTTTTATTATATATAGAAGCGGTCTGACCCATGCTTATTTTAGATTGTCGGGTACTGAGCAGTTTTTGAAGGATGAGTTTATCAGAGCTTTAATGAATGGTGCCAGTTCTCTAGCGGCATCATTGTTGATCAAAGTCGGGCAGAGGTCACCATGGCAGTTAGAGGGTTTTATCCCTAGAATGATGTTTTCTACTTCCCTAATAGAGACTGGAGAGAATTCGAAGGGGGTACACAGTGGGATCCAGTGATGTTTGCGTTAGTGGGTAGGTTATTTCTTTTTCGTTTCAATTTTGGTTAGAAGTAGTGCTATTCTATCTGATAGGGCCTTCTGTATATTTGCACACCAGGCAGTGTCTTTTAGGCATGTGTCAGCTGGAGGAGCCGGTGACTCTAGTTCCGTAAGTATAGTAAAAAGCTCCTTAGTGTTTGATATGGTGTTCTGGATTCTTTCATTGTAGACTTTCCTTTTGGTGTTGTGAATGGCAGTTTCATAGGTTGTGGCCGCAGCGACAAACTACTTTGTTGGTAGTGGAAGGGGCTTTTCTCCAAATAGTTTCAGCTGTTCTTTTATTCATTACAGAGTGATTTTAGTTCTGCTGTAAACCAATTATTTAGGTGGATTGCAGGTTTGGCTTTTGAAGCTTTAGGGGGGGGCGATCTTATTCATTGCTTGTTTTAGGGTGTTGTTGTACCTTTCCACTAGAAGGGTCCTTGTCAACGTTAGGTGAGTTGGTGATGGGCTGTAGCAGAGGCAGTAGGTGTTCTATAGTTTGGTAGGGTATAGTTATAATCTTGTTGCCAGGCAGGGTGGACAGGGCTAGGGTTACCCTTGTGCGTATGGAGGGGTTCTCTTGTATAGAGAATGTGATGCTGTGGTGGTCTGACGAGGTAAGTGGTTCATTTTTTGGGATAGTGGTAGGGCAGTGGAGGTCTGCTAGCCAATCTAGCGCCTTACCTTTATTGTGGGTTGGTCCGATGATGATAAATTTGAATCTGAGTTGGGAGATGGTATTCTCAAGAGTGGATGTGTTTTTGTCTTTTGGGTTGTGAAGTCCAAGATTAAAGTCTCATAGTAGGATGATCTGTGAACTCGGTTTAGTGTCAAGAGAGTAGAAATGTAATTCTCAAAGGTGGATAAGGGGCTGGGCGGCCGGTAGATGAGGTGTAGAAGTAAGGTCTGGTTCGGTGTAAGAGGTAGTTTAACTAGGAGTAGCTCAGCAGATTGTAGAGGTGTGCTGGTGAACTCTCAGGCCAAGGTGGGTTTTGGCAGTGCACCCCCTTAACTTGTGGCTCCATCGGCTCTGATGATAGTGTAGTTGTCAGGGAGTGCTAGGTCAATCTGGTGAGTGTGCCAGTCAGTATCTAAAATGCCAAAATAAAGACCCTGTAAGTCCAATGTAATATAACAGAAAGTGCATCAGACGCCTACCCTAGGCACATACACAAGGTCACACCATATAATATCTCAACAGTGAAGGATTCATTTTTATATTTGTAGCACACTTTCAGTTGTGCATGTTCATCTATTATGCCTGGACAGTAGCTCCATGTTGGTCAACAGTTCCTGAATTGTATGCTCTGGGGGTACTACCATTGGATGGTTTTTGTACATGTTTGGAATTTTGTATTCTGTTTCACATTGCACTGGCGTTTCATTGGAATGCAACAGAATTTAAAATGTTTGATCACTGAAGTGTTTGTGTTTTAGATGATAGTTGATTTATAGATAAGTAGATTATGTTTCTGCAACCTAGCAGTGAGGTCCATGAACTAGGCTTTTGGTGAGCTGTGTACCTAAGGAATCGGTCAATACTTTAGGCACTTTTATTGAAAGATATTTAGCAGTTGTGTTAGCGCGGTCTGTCATTTTAGTGGCAAGGCTAGATGCACGAAGCGCATCTTTAAGGTGTCCACCTAATGAGCGATGTTACCGCTCTTCCTCTGCTCTAGCATCGATCATCCACTGAAACTCGGGTGACAATTGAAGGCTAACATTAGTAGACTTGTGGCCTCCTTCCCACTGTTCTAACACTTTGTTGTTAATGTTGCAGAATGCAAGGTGTGGCGGAATCCTTTAAATCTCTTCCGGGGAGCCGAGTATAACCGGTGAGTGCTGTGGATGTTTCATTAAGGTAGGCTTGAGATACAAACATTATGTACTGCTATGAACTGTGCGAGAGGATTGAAAACCTTTATAAATGCAGCTTTAAGAGTTGGTTGTGCAGGGGATGGTCACATGTGTAGTTCATCCAATGCAACGCTTCATTCTGCCTGCGTAGAAGTCATGCCATTCCCCCTTGTGCTGTGCTCACCATGAAGACAGAACCTGATGCACTTTCCTGCAAAAGAATAAACATTCGTTTAATCTTTCTCTCTCAAACCTATTTAATTCTGTAGGAAAAAGAGGATGAGGCGTGCACTCTGGTTCCCGGTCATGTGTACCTGCAACTCAGTTTGTCTTCTCTTCCAAACGTTTTCTTGTATAAAACAATCAGGGAGGTTGTTTTCATTTTCAGATGTTGCTAATTAGTTTGCATTAAAGTCTCAAAGGATTCTGGTAGCTGTAGTAGCACAATTTTTTCATGTCAGGTGACCAGGACCCAACTCCCTTCCACAAATCTTACCCTTGATAGGGGGAGGGGGCACAATGGAGTGGACCCCCCCCCCCCCTTCCTGCCCTGCGTGTGGCAGTGGACCCCTGACCCCCCCCCTTGCGTGTGGCAGTGGACCCCTGACCCCCCCCCCCTTGCGTGTGGCAGTGGACCCCTGACCCCCCCCCCCCCCCTTGCGTGTGGCAGTGGACCCCTGACCCCCCCCCCCCCTTGCGTGTGGCAGTGGACCCCTGACCCCCCCCCCCCCTTGCGTGTGGCAGTGGACCCCTGACCCCCCCCCCCTTGCGTGTGGCAGTGGACCCCTGACCCCCCCCCCCTTGCGTGTGGCAGTGGACCCCTGACCCCCCCCCCTTGCGTGTGGCAGTGGACCCCCCCCCCCCCCCTTGCGTGTGGCAGTGGACCCCCCCCCCCCCCTTGCGTGTGGCAGTGGACCCCCCCCCCCCCTTGCGTGTGGCAGTGGACCCCCCCCCCCCCCTTGCGTGTGGCAGTGGACCCCCCCCCCTTGCGTGTGGCAGTGGACCCCCCCCCCCCTTGCGTGTGGCAGTGGACCCCTGACCCCCCCCCCCCCCTTGCGTGTGGCAGTGGACCCCTGACCCCCCCCCCCCTTGCGTGTGGCAGTGGACCCCTGACCCCCCCCCCCCCTTGCGTGTGGCAGTGGACCCCTGACCCCCCCCCCTTGCGTGTGGCAGTGGACCCCTGACCCCCCCCCCCCCCCCCTTGCGTGTGGCAGTGGACCCCTGACCCCCCCCCCCCCCCCTTGCGTGTGGCAGTGGACCCCTGACCCCCCCCCCCCCTTGCGTGTGGCAGTGGACCCCTGACCCCCCCCCCCCTTGCGTGTGGCAGTGGACCCCTGACCCCCCCCCTTGCGTGTGGCAGTGGACCCCTGACCCCCC
This sequence comes from Ambystoma mexicanum, assembly GCF_040938575.1. NCBI lineage: Eukaryota > Metazoa > Chordata > Amphibia > Caudata > Ambystomatidae > Ambystoma > Ambystoma mexicanum. The sequence continues at coordinate 49,208,637 of NC_090936.1, forward strand.
CCCTGCGTGTGGTAGTGGACCCCTGACCCCCCCCCCTTGCGTGTGGTAGTGGACCCCTGACCCCCCCCCCCCTTGCGTGTGGCCGTGGACCCCTGACCCCCCCTTGCGTGTGGCCGTGGACCCCTGACCCCCCCCCACCCCCCTGCGTGTGGCAGGGGACCCCTGACCCCCCCCCCTGCGTGTGGCAGGGGACCCCTGACCCCCCCCCCTGCGTGTGGCAGGGGACCCCTGACCCCCCCCCCCTGCGTGTGGCAGGGGACCCCTGACCCCCCCCCCCTGCGTGTGGCAGGGGACCCCTGACCCCCCCCTGCGTGTGGCAGTGGACCCCTGACCCCCCCCTGCGGCAGTGGACCCCTGACCCCCCCCTGCGTGTGGCAGTGGACCCCCCTTGACCCCCCCCTGCGTGTGGCAGTGGGACCCCTGACCCCCCCCCCCTGCGTGTGGCAGTGACCCCTGACCCCCCCCTGCGTGTGGCAGTGGACCCCTGACCCCCCCCCTGCGTGTGGCAGTGACCCCTGACCCCCCCCCTGCGTGTGGCAGTGGACCCCTGACCCCCCCTGCGTGTGGCAGTGGACCCCTGACCCCCCCCTGCGTGTGGCAGTGGACCCCTGACCCCCCCCTGCGTGTGGCAGTGGACCCCTGACCCCCCCCCTGTGTGGCAGTGGACCCCTGACCCCCCCCCCCTGCGTGTGGCAGTGGACCCCTGACCCCCCCCCCCCCCCTGCGTGTGGCAGTGGACCCCTGACCCCCCCCCCCCCCGCGTGTGGCAGTGGACCCCTGCCCCCCCCCCGCGTGTGGCAGTGGACCCCTGACCCCCCCCCCCCCCCGCGTGTGGCAGTGGACCCCTGACACGACCCCCCCCCTGCGTGGGGCAGTGGACCCCTGACCCCCCCCCCTGCGTGTGGCAGTGGACCCCTGACCCCCCCCCCCGCGTGTGGCAGTGGGACCCCTGAACCCCACCCCCCCCCCCCCCCCCCCTGTGTGTGGCAGTGGACCCCTGAACCCCCCCCTGTGCGTGGCAGTGGACCCCTGACCCCCCCCCCTGTGCATGGCAGTGGACCCCTGACCCCCCCCCCCCCTGTGCGTGGCAGTGGACCCCTGAACCCACCCCCCCCCTGTGTGTGGCAGTGGACCCCTGAACCCACCCCCCCCTGTGTGTGGCAGTGGACCCCTGAACCCACCCCCCCCCTGTGCGTGGCAGTGGACCCCTGAACCCACCCCCCCCTGCGCGTGGCAGTGGACCCCTGAACCAACCCCCCCCTGCGCGTGGCAGTGGACCCCTGAACCACCCCCCCCGCTGCGCGCGTGGCAGTGGACCCCTGAACAACCACCACCACCCCCCCCTGCTGCGCGCGTGGGCAGTGGACCCCTGAACCACCACCACCACCCCCGGCGTGGCAGTGGACCCCTGAACCACCACCACCCACCCTGCGCGTGGCAGTGGACCCCTGAACCACCCCCCCCTTGCGCGTGGCAGTGGACCCCTGAACAACAACCCCCCCCCCCCGCTGTGTGCACGGCAGTGGACCCCTGAACCACCACCACCACCCACCGCGTGGCAGTGGACCCCTGAACCACCACCACCACCACCCCCCGCGTGTGGCAGTGGACCCCTGAACCACCACCACCACCACCCCCGCGCGTGGCAGTGGACCCCTGAACACCACCACCACCCCCCGCGCGTGGCAGTGGACCCCTGAACCACCACCACCACCCCCCCCCCCCGCGCGTGGCAGTGGACCCCTGAACCACCACCACCACCCCCCCCGCGCGTGGCAGTGGACCCCTGAACCACCACCACCACCACCACCCCCCCCGCGCGTGGCAGTGGACCCCTGAACCACCACCCTGCGCGTGGCAGTGGACCCCTGAACCACCCCCCCCTTGCGCGTGGCAGTGGACCCCTGAACAACAACCCCCCCCCCCGCTGTGTGCACGGCAGTGGACCCCTGAACCACCACCACCACCCCCCCCCCCCCCCGCGCGTGGCAGTGGACCCCTGAACCACCACCCCCCCCCCGCGCGTGGCAGTGGACCCCTGAACCACCACCACCACCACCCCCCCCGCGCGTGGCAGTGGACCCCTGAACCACCACCACCACACCCCCCGCGTGTGGCAGTGGACCCCTGAACCACCCCCCGCGCGTGGCAGTGGACCCCTGAACCACCACCCCCCCCCGCGCGTGGCAGTGGACCCCTGAACCACCACCCCCCCTGCGCGTGGCAGTGGACCCCTGAACCACCACCACCACCCCCGCGTGGCAGTGGACCCCTGAACCACCCCCCCCGCGCGTGGCAGTGGACCCCTGAACCACCCCCCTGTGCGTGTGGCAGTGGACCCCCTGAACCACCCCCCCCCCCCTGTGCGCGTGGCAGTGGACCCCTGAACCACCCCCCCCCCCTGTGCGCGTGGCAGTGGACCCCTGAACCACCCCCGTGCGCGTGGCAGTGGACCCCTGAACCACCACCACCACAACTCCCCCCCCCGCGCGTGGCAGTGGACCCCTGAACCACCACCACCCCCCCCCGGCGTGGCAGTGGACCCCTGAACCACCACCACCCCCCCCCCCCTGCGCGTGGCAGTGGACCCCTGAACCACCCCCCCCCGCGCGTGGCAGTGGACCCCTGAACCACCACCACCACCCCCCCCCCCCCCGCGGCAGTGGACCCCTGAACAACCACCACCCCCCCCCCCGTGCGTGGCAGTGGACCCCTGAACCACCACCACCACCACCACCACCACCCCCCCCCCCCCGCGCGTGGCAGTGGACCCCTGAACCACCACCACCACCACCCCCCCCCCCCCCGTGCGTGGCAGTGGACCCCTGAACCACCACCACCACCCCCCTGTGCGTGTGGCAGTGGACCCCTGAACCACCCCCCCTGTGCGTGTGGCAGTGGACCCCTGAACCACCCCCCCTGTGCGCGTGGCAGTGGACCCCTGAACCACCCCCCCTGTGCGCGTGGCAGTGGACCCCTGAACCACCCCCCTGTGCGCGTGGCAGTGGACCCCTGAACCACCCCCCCTGTGCGCGTGGCAGTGGACCCCTGAACCACCACCACCACACACCCCCCCCCCCCGCGCGTGGCAGTGGACCCCTGAACCACCACCACACCCCCCCCGCGCGTGGCAGTGGACCCCTGAACCACCACCACACCCCCCCCCGCGCGTGGCAGTGGACCCCCTGAACCACCACACCCCCCCCCGCGCGTGGCAGTGGACCCCTGAACCACCACCACCACCACCACCCCCCCCCCCCCGCGTGTGGCAGTGGACCCCTGAACCACCACCACCCCCCCGCGCGTGGCAGTGGACCCCTGAACCACCACACCCCCCCCGCGCGGCAGTGGACCCCTGAACCACCACACTCTCCCCCGCGCGGCAGTGGACCCCTGAACCACCACCCCCCCCCCCCCCCCCTGCGCGTGGCAGTGGACCCCTGAACCACCACCACCCCCCCCCCCCCCCTGCGTGTGGCAGTGGACCCCTGAACCACCACCACCCCCCCCCCCTGCCGTGTGGCAGTGGACCCCTGAACCACCCCCCCCCCCCCCCCTGCGTGTGGCAGTGGACCCCTGAACCACCACCCCCCCCCCCCCGTGCGGCAGTGGACCCCTGAACCACCACACCCCCCCCCCCAGCACGGCAGTGGACCCCTGAACCACCACACCCCCCCCCCGGTGTGGCAGTGGACCCCTGAACCACCACCACCACCCCCCCCCCCCTGGTGTGTGGCAGTGGACCCCTGAACCACCACACCCCCCCTCCTCGCGTGGCAGTGGACCCCTGAACCACCACCCCCCCCCTCCTCGTGTGGCAGTGGACCCCTGAACCACCACACCCCCCCCCCCTCCTCGTGTGGCAGTGGACCCCTGAACCACCACCACCCCCCCCCCCCCCCCCCCCCCCCCCCCTTCGCGCGTGGCAGTGGACCCCTGAACCACCACACCCCCCCCCCCTCTCGCGCGTGGCAGTGGACCCCTGAACCACCACCCCCCCTCGCGCGTGGCAGTGGACCCCTGAACCCCCCCCCGCGCGTGGCAGTGGACCCCTGAACCAACCCCCCCCCCGCGTGGCAGTGGACCCCTGAACACCCCCCCCCCCCCCGCGCGTGGCAGTGGACCCCTGAACCCCCCCCCCCCCCGCGCGTGGCAGTGGACCCCTGAACCACCCCCCCCCGCGCGTGGCAGTGGACCCCTGAACCACCCCCCCCGCGCGTGGCAGTGGACCCCCTGAACCACCCCCCCCTGTGCGTGGCAGTGGACCCCTGAACCACCCCCCCCCCTCGTGCGTGGCAGTGGACCCTGAACCACCCCCCCCTCGTGCGTGGCAGTGGACCCCTGAACCCCCCCCCCCGCGCGTGGCAGTGGACCCCTGAACCACCACCCCCCCCCCCCCCCCCGCGCGTGGCAGTGGACCCCTGAAACCACCCCCCCCCCCCTGTGTGGCAGTGGACCCCTGAACCACCCCCCCCCCCCTGTGTGGCAGTGGACCCCTGAACCACCCCCCCCCCCCGCGTGTGGCAGTGGACCCCTGAACCACCCCCCCCCTCGCGTGGCAGTGGACCCCTGAACCACCCCCCCCTCGCGTGGCAGTGGACCCCTGAACCACCCCCCCCCCGGCGTGGCAGTGGACCCCTGAACCACCACCCCCCCCCCTGCGCGTGGCAGTGGACCCCTGAACCACCACCACCACCCCCCTGCGCGTGGCAGTGGACCCCTGAACCACCCCCCCCCCTCGCGCGTGGCAGTGGATCCCTGAACCACCACCCCCCCCCCTCGCGCGTGGCAGTGGACCCCTGAACCACCACCCCCCCCCCCCCCCCCCCTCGCGCGTGGCAGTGGACCCCTGAACCACCACCACCCCTCGCGTGTGGCAGTGGACCCCTGAACCACCACCACCACACCCCCCGCGCGTGGCAGTGGACCCCTGAACAACAACCACTCCCGCGCGTGGCAGTGGACCCCTGAACCACCACCCCCCGTGGCAGTGGACCCCTGAACCCCCTTGCGCGTGGGCGCGTGGCAGTGGACCCCTGAAACCACCACCACCACCCTGCCCCCCCCCCTGCGTGGCAGTGGACCCCTGAACCCCCCCCCCCCTGTGCGTGGCAGTGGACCCCTGAACCCCCCCCCCCCCTGTGCGTGGCAGTGGACCCCTGAACCCCCCCCTGTGCGTGGCAGTGGACCCCTGAACCCCCCCCCCCCCCCCCGCGCGTGGCAGTGGACCCCTGAACCCCCCCCCCCCCCGCGCGCGTGGCAGTGGACCCCTGAACAACCCCCCCTGCGCGTGGCAGTGGACCCCTGAAACCCCCCCCCCCCGCGCGTGGCAGTGGACCCCTGAACCACCCCCCGCGCGTGGCAGTGGACCCCTGAACCACCCCCCCCGCGCGTGGCAGTGGACCCCTGAACCACCCCCCCCCCCGCGCGTGGCAGTGGACCCCTGAACCACCCCCCCCCGCGCGTGCAGTGGACCCCTGAACCACCCCCCCCCCGCGCGTGGCAGTGGACCCCTGAACCACCCCCCCCCCGCGCGTGGCAGTGGACCCCTGAACCACCCCCCCCGCGCGTGGCAGTGGACCCCTGAACCCCCCCCCCCGCGCGTGGCAGTGGACCCCTGAACCACCCCCCCCCCGCGCGTGGCAGTGGACCCCTGACCACCCCCCCCCCCCCGCGCGTGGCAGTGGACCCCTGAACCACCCCCCCCCCCGCGCGTGGCAGTGGACCCCTGAACCACCCCCCCCCCCCGTGCGTGGCAGTGGACCCCTGAACCACCCCCCCCCCCCCCCGCGCGTGGCAGTGGACCCCTGAACCACCCCCCCCCGCGCGTGGCAGTGGGACCCCTGAACCACCCCCCCCCGCGCGTGGCAGTGGACCCCTGAACCACCCCCCCCGCGCGTGGCAGTGGACCCCTGAACCACCCCCCCCCCCCGCGCGTGGCAGTGGACCCCTGAACCACCACCCCCCCCCCCGCGCGTGGCAGTGGACCCCTGAACCACCCCCCCCCGCGCGTGGCAGTGGACCCTGAACCACCCCCCGCGCGTGGCAGTGGACCCCTGAACCACCCCCCGCGCGTGGCAGTGGACCCCTGAACCACCCCCCCCCCGCGCGTGGCAGTGGACCCCTGAACCACCCCCCCCCCCGCGCGTGGCAGTGGACCCCTGAACCACCCCCCCCCCCGCGCGTGGCAGTGGACCCCTGAACCACCCCCCGCGCGTGGCAGTGACCCCTGAACCACCCCCCCCCGCGCGTGGCAGTGGACCCCTGAACCACCCCCCCCGCGCGTGGCAGTGGACCCCTGAACCACCCCCCCCGCGCGTGGCAGTGGACCCCTGAACCACCCCCCCCCCCGCGCGTGGCAGTGGACCCCTGAACCACCCCCCCCCCGCGCGTGGCAGTGGACCCCTGAACCACCCCCGCGCGTGGCAGTGGACCCCTGAACCACCCCCGCGCGTGGCAGTGGACCCCTGAACCACCCCTGCGCGTGGCAGTGGACCCCTGAACCACCCCCGCGCGTGGCAGTGGACCCCTGAACCACCCCCGCGCGTGGCAGTGGACCCCTGAACCACCCCCGCGCGTGGCAGTGGACCCCTGAACCACCCCCGCGCGTGGCAGTGGACCCCTGAACCACCCCCGCGCGTGGCAGTGGACCCCTGAACCACCCCCGCGCGTGGCAGTGGACCCCTGAACCACCCCCGCGCGTGGCAGTGGACCCCTGAACCACCCCCGCGCGTGGCAGTGGACCCCTGAACCACCCCCGCGCGTGGCAGTGGACCCCTGAACCACCCCCGCGCGTGGCAGTGGACCCCTGAACCACCCCCCCCCGCGCGTGGCAGTGGACCCCTGAACCACCCCCCCCGCGCGTGGCAGTGGACCCCTGAACCACCCCCCCCGCGCGTGGCAGTGGACCCCTGAACCACCCCCCCCGCGCGTGGCAGTGGACCCCTGAACCACCCCCCCCGCGCGTGGCAGTGGACCCCTGAACCACCCCCCCCCGCGCGTGGCAGTGGACCCCTGAACCACCCCCCCCGCGCGTGGCAGTGGACCCCTGAACCACCCCCCCCGCGCGTGGCAGTGGACCCCTGAACCACCCCCCCCGCGCGTGGCAGTGGACCCCTGAACCACCCCCCCCGCGCGTGGCAGTGGACCCCTGAACCACCCCCCCCCGCGCGTGGCAGTGGACCCCTGAACCACCCCCCCCCGCGCGTGGCAGTGGACCCCTGAACCACCCCCCCGCGCGTGGCAGTGGACCCCTGAACCACCCCCCCGCGCGTGGCAGTGGACCCCTGAACCACCCCCCCCGCGCGTGGCAGTGGACCCCTGAACCACCCCCCCCGCGCGTGGCAGTGGACCCCTGAACCACCCCCCCCGCGCGTGGCAGTGGACCCCTGAACCACCCCCCCCCGCGCGTGGCAGTGGACCCCTGAACCACCCCCCCGCGCGTGGCAGTGGACCCCTGAACCACCCCCCCCGCGCGTGGCAGTGGACCCCTGAACCACCCCCCCCGCGCGTGGCAGTGGACCCCTGAACCACCCCCCCCGCGCGTGGCAGTGGACCCCTGAACCACCCCCCCCGCGCGTGGCAGTGGACCCCTGAACCACCCCCCCCGCGCGTGGCAGTGGACCCCTGAACCACCCCCCCCGCGCGTGGCAGTGGACCCCTGAACCACCCCCCCGCGCGTGGCAGTGGACCCCTGAACCACCCCCCCCGCGCGTGGCAGTGGACCCCTGAACCACCCCCCCCGCGCGTGGCAGTGGACCCCTGAACCACCCCCCCCGCGCGTGGCAGTGGACCCCTGAACCACCCCCCCCGCGCGTGGCAGTGGACCCCTGAACCACCCCCCCCGCGCGTGGCAGTGGACCCCTGAACCACCCCCCCCGCGCGTGGCAGTGGACCCCTGAACCACCCCCCCCGCGCGTGGCAGTGGACCCCCTGAACCACCCCCCCCGCGCGTGGCAGTGGACCCCTGAACCACCCCCCCCGCGCGTGGCAGTGGACCCCTGAACCACCCCCCCCGCGCGTGGCAGTGGACCCCTGAACCACCCCCCCCGCGCGTGGCAGTGGACCCCTGAACCACCCCCCCCGCGCGTGGCAGTGGACCCCTGAACCACCCCCCCCGCGCGTGGCAGTGGACCCCTGAACCACCCCCCCCGCGCGTGGCAGTGGACCCCTGAACCACCCCCCCCGCGCGTGGCAGTGGACCCCTGAACCACCCCCCCCGCGCGTGGCAGTGGACCCCTGAACCACCCCCCCCCGCGCGTGGCAGTGGACCCCTGAACCACCCCCCCCCCGCGCGTGGCAGTGGACCCCTGAACCACCCCCCCCCGCGCGTGGCAGTGGACCCCTGAACACCCCCCCCGCGCGTGGCAGTGGACCCCTGAACCACCCCCCCCCGGCGCGGCAGTGGACCCCTGAACCACCCCCCCCGCGCGTGGCAGTGGACCCCTGAACCACCCCCCCGCGCGTGGCAGTGGACCCCTGAACCACCCCCCCCGCGCGTGGCAGTGGACCCCTGAACCACCCCCCCGCGCGTGGCAGTGGACCCCTGAACCACCCCCCCCGGCGTGGCAGTGGACCCCTGAACCACCCCCCCCGCGCGTGGCAGTGGACCCCTGAACCACCCCCCCCGCGCGTGGCAGTGGACCCCTGAACCACCCCCCCCGCGCGTGGCAGTGGACCCCTGAACCACCCCCCCCCGCGCGTGGCAGTGGACCCCTGAACCACCCCCCCGCGCGTGGCAGTGGACCCCTGAACCACCCCCCCCCGCGCGTGGCAGTGGACCCCTGAACCACCCCCCCCGCGCGTGGCAGTGGACCCCTGAACCACCCCCCCGCGCGTGGCAGTGGACCCCTGAACCCACCCCCCCCGCGCGTGGCAGTGGACCCCTGAACCACCCCCCCCCGCGCGTGGCAGTGGACCCCTGAACCACCCCCCCCCCCGCGCGTGGCAGTGGACCCCCTGAACCACCCCCCCGCGCGTGGCAGTGGACCCCTGAACCACCCCCCCCGCGCGTGGCAGTGGACCCCTGAACCACCACCCCCGCGCGTGGCAGTGGACCCCTGAACCACCACCACCACCCCCCCCCCCCCGCGCGTGGCAGTGGACCCCTGAAACCACCCCCCCCCCCCCGTGCGTGGCAGTGGACCCCTGAACCACCCCCCCCCCCCGTGCGTGGCAGTGGACCCCTGAACCCCCCCCCCCCCCCCCGCGCGTGGCAGTGGACCCCTGAACCCCCCCCCCCGCGCGTGGCAGTGGACCCCTGAACCCCACCCCACCCCCCCCCCCCCCCGCGCGTGGCAGTGGACCCCTGAACCCCACCCCCCCGCGCGTGGCAGTGGACCCCTGAACCCCCCCCGCGCGTGGCAGTGGACCCCTGAACCCCCCCGCGCGTGGCAGTGGACCCCTGAACCCCCCCCCGCGCGTGGCAGTGGACCCCTGAACCCCCCCGCGCGTGGCAGTGGACCCCTGAACCCCCCCCGCGCGTGGCAGTGGACCCCTGAACCCCCCCCGCGCGTGGCAGTGGACCCCTGAACCCACCCCCCCCCCCGCGCGTGGCAGTGGACCCCTGAACCCACCCCCCCCCCCGCGCGTGGCAGTGGACCCCTGAACCCACCCCCCCCCCGCGCGTGGCAGTGGACCCCTGAACCACCCCCCCCCCGCGCGTGGCAGTGGACCCCTGAACCACCCCCCCCCCCCGCGCGTGGCAGTGGACCCCTGAACCACCCCCCCCCCCGGCGTGGCAGTGGACCCCTGAACCACCCCCCCGCGCGTGGCAGTGGACCCCTGAACCACCCCCCCCCGCGCGCGTGGCAGTGGACCCCTGAACCACCCCCCCCGCGCGCGTGGCAGTGGACCCCTGAACCACCACCCCCCCCCGCGCGCGTGGCAGTGGACCCCTGAACCACCACCCCCCCCCCGCGCGTGGCAGTGGACCCCTGAACCACCACCACACCACCCCCCCCCCGCGCGTGGCAGTGGACCCCTGAACCACCACCACCACCCCCCCCCGCGCGGCAGTGGACCCCTGAACCACCACCACCCCCCCCCGCGCGTGGCAGTGGACCCCTGAACCACCACCACCACCCCCCCGCGCGTGGCAGTGGACCCCTGAACACCACCACCCCCCCCCGCGCGTGGCAGTGGACCCCTGAACCACCACCCCCTCGCGCGTGGCAGTGGACCCCTGAACCACCACCCCCTCGCGTGTGGCAGTGGACCCCTGAACCACCACCCCCTCGCGCGTGGCAGTGGACCCCTGAACCACACCACCACCCCCCTCGCGCGTGGCAGTGGACCCCTGAACCACCACCACCACCACCACCCCCCGTGCGTGGCAGTGGACCCCTGAACCACCACCCCCCCCCCCCCCCCCGTGGCAGTGGACCCCTGAACACACCCCGCGCGTGGCAGTGGACCCCTGAACACACCCCGCGCGTGGCAGTGGACCCCTGAACACACCCCGCGCGTGGCAGTGGACCCCTGAACACACCCCGCGCGTGGCAGTGGACCCCTGAACACACCCCGCGCGTGGCAGTGGACCCCTGAACACACCCTGCGCGTGGCAGTGGACCCCTGAACACACACCCCACCCGCGCGTGGCAGTGGACCCCTGAACACACCCTGCGCGTGGCAGTGGACCCCTGAACACACACCCCCCCCGCGCGTGGCAGTGGACCCCTGAAACACACACCCCCCCGCGCGTGGCAGTGGACCCCTGAACACACACTCCCCCCCGCGCGTGGCAGTGGACCCCTGAACACACACCCCCCCCGCGCGTGGCAGTGGACCCCTGAACACACACCCCCCCCCGCGCGTGGCAGTGGACCCCTGAACACACCCCCCCCGCGCGTGGCAGTGGACCCCTGAACACCCCCCCCCCCCGCGCGTGGCAGTGGACCCCTGAACACACACACACACACCCCCCCGCGCGTGGCAGTGGACCCCTGAACACACCCCCCCCCCCGCGCGTGGCAGTGGACCCCTGAACACACACACCCCCCCCCCCGCGCGTGGCAGTGGACCCCTGAACACACACACCCCCCCCCCCGCGCGTGGCAGTGGACCCCTGAACCACCACCCCCTCGCGCGTGGCAGTGGACCCCTGAACCACCACCACCACCACCCCCTCGCGCGTGGCAGTGGACCCCTGAACCACCCCCCCTGCGCGTGGCAGTGGACCCCTGAACCACCCCCCCCCCTGCGCGTGGCAGTGGACCCCTGAACCACCCCCCCGCGCGTGGCAGTGGACCCCTGAACCACCCCCCCCCGCGTGGCAGTGGACCCCTGAACCACCCCCCCCGCGCGTGGCAGTGGACCCCTGAACCACCACCCCCCCCCGCGCGTGGCAGTGGACCCCTGAACCACCCCCCCCGCGCGTGGCAGTGGACCCCTGAACCACCCCCCCCCGCGCGTGGCAGTGGACCCCTGAACCACCCCCCCCCGCGCGTGGCAGTGGACCCCTGAACCACCCCCCCCGCGCGTGGCAGTGGACCCCTGAACCACCCCCCCCCCCGCGCGTGGCAGTGGACCCCCTGAACCACCCCCCCCCCCCCCCGCGCGTGGCAGTGGACCCCTGAACCACCCCCCCCCCCGCGCGTGGCAGTGGACCCCTGAACCACCCCCCCCCCCCCCCCGCGCGTGGCAGTGGACCCCTGAACCACCCCCCCCCCCGCGCGTGGCAGTGGACCCCTGAACCACCCCCCCCCCCGCGCGTGGCAGTGGACCCCTGAACCACCCCCCCCCCCCGCGTGGCAGTGGACCCCTGAACCACCACCCCCCCCGCGCGTGGCAGTGGACCCCTGAACCACCACCCCCCCCCGCGCATGGCAGTGGACCCCTGAACCACCACCCCCCCCCGCGCGTGGCAGTGGACCCCTGAACCACCACCACCCCCCCCCCCGCGCGTGGCAGTGGACCCCTGAACCACCACCACCCCCCCCCCCGCGCGTGGCAGTGGACCCCTGAACCACCCCCCCCCGCGCGTGGCAGTGGACCCCTGAACCACCCCCCCCCCCCCGCGCGGCAGTGGACCCCTGAACCAACCACCCCCGCGCGCGGCAGTGGACCCTGAACCAACCAACCACCCACCCCCGCGCGCGTGGCAGTGGACCCCTGAACCAACCAACCAACAACCAACCACCCACCCGGCAGTGGACCCCTGAACCACCCACCCCCGCGGCAGTGGACCCCTGAACCCCCCACCCCCGCGGCAGTGGACCCCTGAACCCCCCACCCCCGCGGCAGTGGACCCCTGAACCCCCCACCCCCGCGGCAGTGGACCCCTGAACCCCCCACCCCCGCGGCAGTGGACCCCTGAACCCCCCACCCCCGCGGACCCCTGAACCCCCCCACCCCCGCGCGCGTGGCAGTGGACCCCTGAACCCCCACCCCCGCGCGCGTGGCAGTGGACCCCTGAACCCCCACCCCCGCGCGCGTGGCAGTGGACCCCTGAACCCCCCGCGGCGCGTGGCAGTGGACCCCTGAACCCCCCGCGCGCGTGGCAGTGGACCCCTGAACCCCCCGCGCGCGTGGCAGTGGACCCCTGACCCCCCCGCGCGCGTGGCAGTGGACCCCTGAACCCCCCACCCCCGCGCGCGTGGCAGTGGACCCCTGAACCACCCACCCCCCCTGCGCGTGGCAGTGGACCCCTGAACCACCCCCCCTGCGCGTGGCAGTGGACCCCTGAACCACCCCCACCACACCCCCCCCCCCGGCGTGGCAGTGGACCCCTGAACCCAAACACACACACACCCCCCCCCCCGGCGTGGACCCCTGAACCCAACCACCCCCACCCCGGCGTGGCAGTGGACCCCTGACCCCAACCACCCCCACCCCGGCGTGGCAGTGGACCCCTGACCCCAACCACCCCCACCCCGGCGTGGCAGTGGACCCCTGACCCCAACCACCCCACCCCCCCCCCCGGCGTGGCAGTGGGCCCCTGAACCACCACCCCCCCCCCCCTGCGCGTGGCAGTGGACCCCTGAACCACCACCCCCCCCTGCGCGTGGCAGTGGACCCCTGAACCACCACCCCCCCCCCTGCGCGTGTCAGTGGACCCCTGAACCACCCCCACGCGCGTGGCAGTGGACCCCTGAACCACCACCACCACCACCACCACCCCCACCACACCCCCCCCCCCGGCGTGGCAGTGGACCCCTGAACCCAAACACACACACCCCCACCCCGGCGTGGACCCCTGAACCCCAACCACACACACCCCCGGCGTGGCAGTGGACCCCTGACCCCAACCACCCCCCCCCCCCGGCGTGGCAGTGGACCCCTGAACCACCCCCCCCCCCCTGCGCGTGGCAGTGGACCCCTGAACCACCACCCCCCCTGCGCGTGGCAGTGGACCCCTGAACCACCACCCCCTCCTGCGCATGGCAGTGGACCCCTGAACCACCCCCCCCCCTGCGCATGGCAGTGGACCCCTGAACCACCCCCCCCTGCGCATGGCAGTGGACCCCTGAACCACCCCCACGCGCGTGGCAGTGGACCCCTGAACCACCCCCGCGTGTGGCAGTGGACCCCTGACCCCACCCCCCCCCCCCGCGTGTGGCAGTGGACCCCTGACACGACCCCCCCCTGCGTGGGGCAGTGGACCCCTGACCCCCCCCCCCTGCGTGTGGCAGTGGACCCCTGACCCCCCCCCCCCGCGTGTGGCAGTGGACCCCTGAACCCCACCCCCCCCCCCCCCCCTGTGTGTGGCAGTGGACCCCTGAACCCCCCCTGTGCGTGGCAGTGGACCCCTGACCCCCCCCCCCCTGTGCATGGCAGTGGACCCCTGACCCCCCCCCCCCCCTGTGCGTGGCAGTGGACCCCTGAACCCACCCCCCCCCTGTGTGTGGCAGTGGACCCCTGAACCCACACCCCCCCCCTGTGTGTGGCAGTGGACCCCTGAACCCACCCCCCCCCTGTGCGTGGCAGTGGACCCTGAACCCACCCCCCCCCTGCGCGTGGCAGTGGACCCCTGAACCAACCCCCCCTGCGCGTGGCAGTGGACCCCTGAACCACCCCCCCGCCTGCGCGCGTGGCAGTGGACCCCTGAACAACCACCACCACCCCCCCCTGCTGCGCGCGTGGCAGTGGACCCCTGAACCACCACCACCACCCCCGGCGTGGCAGTGGACCCCTGAACCACCACCACCCACCCTGCGCGTGGCAGTGGACCCCTGAACCACCCCCCCTTGCGCGTGGCAGTGGACCCCTGAACAACAACCCCCCCCCCCCGCTGTGTGCACGGCAGTGGACCCCTGAACCACCACCACCACCCACCGCGTGGCAGTGGACCCCTGAACCACCACCACCACCACCCCCCCGCGTGTGGCAGTGGACCCCTGAACCACCACCACCACCACCCCCCGCGCGTGGCAGTGGACCCCTGAACCACCACCACCACCCCCCGCGCGTGGCAGTGGACCCCTGAACCACCACCCACCCCCCCCCCCCGCGCGTGGCAGTGGACCCCTGAACCACCACCACCACCCCCCCCGCGCGTGGCAGTGGACCCCTGAACCACCACCACCACCACCCCCCCCGCGCGTGGCAGTGGACCCCTGAACCCACCACCCTGCGCGTGGCAGTGGACCCCTGAACCACCCCCCCTTGCGCGTGGCAGTGGACCCCTGAACAACAACCCCCCCCCCCCGCTGTGTGCACGGCAGTGGACCCCTGAACCACCACCACCACCCCCCCCGCGCGTGGCAGTGGACCCCTGAACCACCACCACCCCCCCCCCGCGCGTGGCAGTGGACCCCTGAACCACCACCACCACCCCCCCCCGCGCGTGGCAGTGGACCCCTGAACCACCACCACCACCACCACCCCCCGCGCGTGGCAGTGGACCCCTGAACCACCCCCCGCGCGTGGCAGTGGACCCCTGAACCACCACCCCCCCCGCGCGTGGCAGTGGACCCCTGAACCACCACCCCCCCTGCGCGTGGCAGTGGACCCCTGAACCACCACCACCACCACCACCCCCGCGTGGCAGTGGACCCCTGAACCACCCCCCCCGCGCGTGGCAGTGGACCCCTGAACCACCCCCCTGTGCGTGTGGCAGTGGACCCCTGAACCACCCCCCCCCCTGTGCGCGTGGCAGTGGACCCCTGAACCACCCCCCCCCCCTGTGCGCGTGGCAGTGGACCCCTGAACCACCCCCCGTGCGCGTGGCAGTGGACCCCTGAACCACCACCACCACCCCCCCCCCCCCCCCCCGCGCGTGGCAGTGGACCCCTGAACCACCACCACCCCCCCCCCGGCGTGGCAGTGGACCCCTGAACCACCACCACCCCCCCCCCCCCCGCGCGTGGCAGTGGACCCCTGAACCACCCCCCCGCGCGTGGCAGTGGACCCCTGAACCACCACCACCACCCCCCCCCCCCCGCGGCAGTGGACCCCTGAACAACCACCACCCCCCCCCCGTGCGTGGCAGTGGACCCCTGAACCACCACCACCCCCCCCGCGCGTGGCAGTGGACCCCTGAACCACCACCACCACCACCCCCCCCCCCCCGTGCGTGGCAGTGGACCCCTGAACCACCACCACCCCCCCCCTGTGCGTGTGGCAGTGGACCCCTGAACCACCCCCCCTGTGCGTGTGGCAGTGGACCCCTGAACCACCCCCCCTGTGCGCGTGGCAGTGGACCCCTGAACCACCCCCCCTGTGCGCGTGGCAGTGGACCCCTGAACCACCCCCCCTGTGCGCGTGGCAGTGGACCCCTGAACCACCCCCCCTGTGCGCGTGGCAGTGGACCCCTGAACCACCACCACCACACACCCCCCCCCCCGCGCGTGGCAGTGGACCCCTGAACCACCACCACACCCCCCCCGCGCGTGGCAGTGGACCCCTGAACCACCACCACACCCCCCCCGCGCGTGGCAGTGGACCCCTGAACCACCACACACCCCCCCCCCCGCGCGTGGCAGTGGACCCCTGAACCACCACCACCACCACCCCCCCCCCCGCGTGTGGCAGTGGACCCCTGAACCACCACCACCCCCCCCGCGCGTGGCAGTGGACCCCTGAACCACCACACCCCCCCCGCGCGGCAGTGGACCCCTGAACCACCACACTCTCCCCGCGCGGCAGTGGACCCCTGAACCACCACCCCCCCCCCCCCCCTGCGCGTGGCAGTGGACCCCTGAACCACCACCACCCCC
The DNA here is from genome assembly GCF_040938575.1 of Ambystoma mexicanum. Classification (NCBI taxonomy): domain Eukaryota; kingdom Metazoa; phylum Chordata; class Amphibia; order Caudata; family Ambystomatidae; genus Ambystoma; species Ambystoma mexicanum. The sequence goes on from NC_090936.1 coordinate 49,224,794, forward strand.
CCCCCCCCTGCGTGTGGCAGTGGACCCTGAACCACCACCACCCCCCCCCCCTGCGTGTGGCAGTGGACCCCTGAACCACCACACCCCCCCCTGCGTGTGGCAGTGGACCCCTGAACCACCACCCCCCCCCCCCGTGCGGCAGTGGACCCCTGAACCACCACACCCCCCCCCCCTGCACGGCAGTGGACCCCTGAACCACCACACCCCCCCCCCGTGTGTGGCAGTGGACCCCTGAACCACCACCACCACCCCCCCCCCCCTGGTGTGTGGCAGTGGACCCCTGAACCACCACACCCCCCCCTCCTCGCGTGGCAGTGGACCCCTGAACCACCACCCCCCCCCTCCTCGTGTGGCAGTGGACCCCTGAACCACCACACCCCCCCCCCTCCTCGTGTGGCAGTGGACCCCTGAACCACCACCCCCCCCCCCCCCCCCTTCGCGCGTGGCAGTGGACCCCTGAACCACCACACCCCCCCCCCCCTCTCGCGCGTGGCAGTGGACCCCTGAACCACCACCCCCCCTCGCGCGTGGCAGTGGACCCCTGAACCCCCCCCCGCGCGTGGCAGTGGACCCCTGAACCAACCCCCCCCCGCGCGTGGCAGTGGACCCCTGAACCCCCCCCCCCCGCGCGTGGCAGTGGACCCCTGAACCCCCCCCCCCCGCGCGTGGCAGTGGACCCCTGAACCACCCCCCCCCCGCGCGTGGCAGTGGACCCCTGAACCACCCCCCCCGCGCGTGGCAGTGGACCCCTGAAGCACCCCCCCTGTGCGTGGCAGTGGACCCCTGAACCACCCCCCCTGTGCGTGGCAGTGGACCCCTGAACCACCCCCCCCCCTCGTGCGTGGCAGTGGACCCCTGAACCACCCCCCCCCTCGTGCGTGGCAGTGGACCCCTGAACCACCCCCCCGCGCGTGGCAGTGGACCCCTGAACCACCACCCCCCCCCCCCCCCCCCCGCGCGTGGCAGTGGACCCCTGAACCACCCCCCCCCCCTGTGTGGCAGTGGACCCCTGAACCACCCCCCCCCCCTGTGTGGCAGTGGACCCCTGAACCACCCCCCCCCCCGCGTGTGGCAGTGGACCCCTGAACCACCCCCCCCTCGCGTGGCAGTGGACCCCTGAACCACCCCCCCCTCGTGTGGCAGTGGACCCCTGAACCACCCCCCCCCCGGCGTGGCAGTGGACCCCTGAACCACCACCCCCCCCCCCTGCGCGTGGCAGTGGACCCCTGAACCACCACCACCACCCCCCCTGCGCGTGGCAGTGGACCCCTGAACCACCCCCCCCTCGCGCGTGGCAGTGGATCCCTGAACCACCACCCCCCCCCCTCGCGCGTGGCAGTGGACCCCTGAACCACCACCCCCCCCCCCCCCCCCCTCGCGCGTGGCAGTGGACCCCTGAACAACCACCACCCCTCGCGTGTGGCAGTGGACCCCTGAACCACCACCACCACCACACCCCCCCGCGCGTGGCAGTGGACCCCTGAACAACAACCACTCCCGCGCGTGGCAGTGGACCCCTGAACCACCACCCCCCCGTGGCAGTGGACCCCTGAACCCCCCTTGCGCGTGGGCGCGTGGCAGTGGACCCCTGAAACCACCACCACCACCCTGCCCCCCCCCCTGCGTGGCAGTGGACCCCTGAACCCCCCCCCCCCTGTGCGTGGCAGTGGACCCCTGAACCCCCCCCCCCCCCTGTGCGTGGCAGTGGACCCCTGAACCCCCCCCTGTGCGTGGCAGTGGACCCCTGAACCCCCCCCCCCCGCGCGTGGCAGTGGACCCCTGAACCCCCCCCCCCGCGCCGTGGCAGTGGACCCCTGAACAACCCCCCCTGCGCGTGGCAGTGGACCCCTGAACCCCCCCCCCCCCCCGCGCGTGGCAGTGGACCCCTGAACCACCCCCCCCGCGCGTGGCAGTGGACCCCTGAACCACCCCCCCCCGCGCGTGGCAGTGGACCCCTGAACCACCCCCCCCGCGCGTGGCAGTGGACCCCTGAACCACCCCCCCCGCGCGTGGCAGTGGACCCCTGAACCACCCCCCCCCCGCGCGTGGCAGTGGACCCCTGAACCACCCCCCCCCCGCGCGTGGCAGTGGACCCCTGAACCCCCCCCCCCCGCGCGTGGCAGTGGACCCCTGAACCACCCCCCCACCCCCGCGCGTGGCAGTGGACCCCTGAACCACCCCCCCCCCCCCGCGCGTGGCAGTGGACCCCTGAACCACCCCCCCCCCGCGCTTGGCAGTGGACCCCTGAACCACCCCCCCCCGTGCGTGGCAGTGGACCCCTGAACCACCACCCCCCCCCCGCGCGTGGCAGTGGACCCCTGAACCACCCCCCCCCCGCGCGTGGCAGTGGACCCCTGAACCACCCCCCCCCGCGGCGTGGCAGTGGACCCCTGAACCACCCCCCCCGCGCGTGGCAGTGGACCCCTGAACCACCCCCCCCCCCCGCGCGTGGCAGTGGACCCCTGAACCACCCCCCCCCGCGCGTGGCAGTGGACCCCTGAACCACCCCCCCCCCGCGCGTGGCAGTGGACCCCTGAACCACCACCCCCGCGCGTGGCAGTGGACCCCTGAACACCCCCCCCCGCGCGTGGCAGTGGACCCCTGAACCACCACCACCCCCCCCCCGCGCGTGGCAGTGGACCCCTGAACCACCCCCCCGCGCGTGGCAGTGGACCCCTGACCACCCCCCCCCGCGCGTGGCAGTGGACCCCTGAACCACCCCCCCCGCGCGTGGCAGTGGACCCCTGAACCACCCCCCCCGCGCGTGGCAGTGGACCCCTGAACCACCCCCCCCGCGCGTGGCAGTGGACCCCTGAACCACCCCCCCCGCGCGTGGCAGTGGACCCCTGAACCACCCCCGCGCGTGGCAGTGGACCCCTGAACCACCCCCGCGCGTGGCAGTGGACCCCTGAACCACCCGCGCGTGGCAGTGGACCCCTGAACCACCCCTGCGCGTGGCAGTGGACCCCTGAACCACCCCCGCGCGTGGCAGTGGACCCCTGAACCACCCCCGCGCGTGGCAGTGGACCCCTGAACCACCCCCGCGCGTGGCAGTGGACCCCTGAACCACCCCCGCGCGTGGCAGTGGACCCCTGAACCACCCCCGCGCGTGGCAGTGGACCCCTGAACCACCCCCGCGCGTGGCAGTGGACCCCTGAACCACCCCCGCGCGTGGCAGTGGACCCCTGAACCACCCCCGCGCGTGGCAGTGGACCCCTGAACCACCCCCGCGCGTGGCAGTGGACCCCTGAACCACCCCCCCGCGCGTGGCAGTGGACCCCTGAACCACCCCCCCCGCGCGTGGCAGTGGACCCCTGAACCACCCCCGCGCGTGGCAGTGGACCCCTGAACAACCCCCCCGCGCGTGGCAGTGGACCCCTGAACCACCCCCCCCGCGCGTGGCAGTGGACCCCTGAACCACCCCCCCCGCGCGTGGCAGTGGACCCCTGAACCACCCCCCCCGCGCGTGGCAGTGGACCCCTGAACCACCCCCCCGCGCGTGGCAGTGGACCCCTGAACCTCTAAACCCCCCCCGCGCGTGGCAGTGGACCCCTGACCACCCCCCCCGCGCGTGGCAGTGGACCCCTGAACCACCCCCCCCGCGCGTGGCAGTGGACCCCTGAACCACCCCCCCGCGCGCTGGGCAGTGGACCCCTG